>NC_133424.1:58857812-59510625 GCF_049350105.2 Macaca mulatta
ATTCCAGTTCCTCTCTAGGCTCGATCATTTAAAGGGGGTTTGCATTACTCAAGGAAGAGTTTATTTTCTTTCTCATTTTTCCCATTTAGTCAAAATCTTTCTTCTCGAAAGCATTGATCAAAGTCTGAGTGTCAGAGTGTCCCTCGTCACTAGGAAGGCTAACTTTAGGGCAGGCCTGTTCCATGTGGGGGAGGGGGAAGGAGATGGCTCAGTGAGAATTTTCAGAGTGTCCAGAAACTGAAGTAGGATGGCCTCACAGAGTGGCAAAAAGAAGACCTGAATCAAGTCACTGATTTATACAGCTGCGTCTTGTGTGTTGAATCATCTCTAGTCTTTAGGATACCAGGATTTTCATTTTCTTGGAAGTAAAGCAACAAGATTAGTAATTTAAATAGTAGAAATATAATGCACATAAGGATTATAATGAAAACAAGAATGTATACGCCAGAATGAAAAAAAGAGCCTTTTCCAGTTAGGGAGCCAACTGAACCCATCATGAGGAAAATGAAACCCAGCTTCTGCTTTGGGGACTTACTGTAGCCAAGATAGAATTCAAGATTCAGTACAAACTGCAGGCAAATAATAAAAACCCAAAAACAATGGTCAGGGCTAGAATCTCAACACAGATGTGCTACTGAAGCATCGTTTTTCTCTCTCCAGTCCCCCAGTTTTACCAAAGACACTAATAATAGCAGGACCAATTTATTCTCAAAATAAGTGTTATACTTTATTTGCATAAAGTACAGCAGGATTAGTGACTGACCATATAGACTCCTTTTAAGTTGGCTTTTCTGGAAAATGAGGAATTTCAGATTAGACTTCCCCCCACCCCGAGATGTAGTTTTCCTCTTGTCGCCCAGGCAGGAGTGCAATGGCGCAATCTCGGCTCACTGCAACTTCCGCCTCCTGGGTTCAAGCGATTCTCCTGCTTCAGCCTCCTGAGTAGCTGGGATTACAGGCACCTGCCACACACCCGGCTAATTTTTTTTTTTTTTCAGACGGAGTCTCTCTCTGTCGCCCAGGCTAGAGTGCAGTGGTGTGATCTCGGCTCACTGCAAGCTCCACCTCCCGGGTTCATGCTATTCTCCTGCCTCAGCCTCCTGAGTAGCTGGGACTACTGACGCCTGCCACCACACCCGGCTAATTTTTTGTATTTTTAGTAGAGACGGGGTTTCACCGTGATAGCCAGGATGGTCTCGATCTTCTGATCTCGTGATCCACCCACCTCAGCCTCCCAAAGTGCTGGGATTACAGGCGTGAGTCACCGCGCGCAGCCACTCACCTGGCTAATTTTTGTGTTTTCACTAGAGACGGGGTTTCACCACGTTGGCCAGGCTGGTCTTGAACTCCTGACCTCAGGTGATCCACCCGCCTCGGCCTCACAGAGTGCTGGGATTACAGGCATGAGCTACTGTGTCTGGCCTTTTTGTTTGTTTTTTAACAGTCTCGCTCTGTCGCCAGGCTGGAGTGCAGTGGTGCAATCTTGGCTTACTGCAGCCTCCACCTCCTGGGTTCAAGCAGTTTTTCTGCCTCACCTCCTGAGTAGCTGGAATTACAGGCATGTGCTACCACGTCCAGCTAATTTTTATATTTTTAGTAGAGACAGGGTTTCACTATGTTGGCCAGGCTGGTCTTGAACTCGTGACCTCACATGATCCACCCACCTCGGCCTCCCAAAGTGCTGGGATTACAGGCATGAGCCACCGCTTCTGACCTAGATTAGACTTTTAAAAGCCTTTTGAAGCTGTAAAGCCAAGCCAAATATTCACCATCAGACTCTGCCTGTACCTTACAAATTAGGTGAATTCCTTCCCGACATCCCAGAATATCTTGAGGTTCCTAGGCCTGTCAGAAAATGACTTTTTTTTTTGAGACAGGTTCTTGCTCTGTCACCCAGGCTGGAGTGCAGTTGCACAATCGTGGCTCACTTGCAGCCTCGACTCTCCAGGCCCAAGCGATACTCTTACCTCAGCCTCCCTAGTTGCTGGAACTACAGTCATGTGCCATGAAGCTCAGCTAATTTTTTTATTTTTTTGTAGAAATAGGGTTTCACCATGTTACCCAGGCTGGTCTCGAACTCCTGGGTTCAAGCATTCTGCCTGCCTCAGCCTCCCAAAGTGCTGGGATTACAGGCTTGAGCCACCAGCAAAATAACAAAGTAACGTTCTTTTTTTTGAGATGGAGTCTCGGAATCTCCCTCTGTCTCTATCACTCTATCACCCAGGCTGGAGTGCAGTGGTGCAATCTTGGCTCACTGCAGCCTCTACTCCCAGGTTCAAGCAGTTCTCCCGTCTCAGCCTCCCTCAGCTGGGATTACAGTTATGCACCAACACGCCCGGCTAATTTTTTTTTGTATTTTTAGTAGAGATGGGGTTTCACCATATTGGCCAGGCTGGTCTCGAACTCCTGACCTTGTGATCCACCTGCCTTGACCTCCCAAAATGCTGGAATTACAGGCATGAGCCACCGTGCCTGGTCCATAACATTCTTTACTTACTGAAAGGTCAGGGACCTTGTAAGGGAACTGTGTAGGTAACAAACCAGGCCACTCTTTTTCCAGGTCGTTGGGTTTATAAAGTCAACCCCAATCTTTGAAAGCAGTCAGGTAATATCTGAAAATATGCTATTCCAGTCAAAAAGCCTTGGTAAAATAACCAGTGTTTTGAGTGTGTCCTGTTACAAAAGGAAACAGATTCTTATTGTTTTGTTATGCAAATAACTATATTGCCATAAAATATATTCATGAATAGTTTGTGAATTCTAGAGAAATCAGATAGAGAGAAAGGTACATGTTTCAATTTTGCTCACCAAAATATACTTTACCCAGCCAGTTGTGGTGGCTCACGCCTGTAATCCCAGCCCTTTGGAAAGCCAAGGCAGGAGAATCACTCAAGTCCAGGCATTCAAGACCAGCCTGGGCAACACAGTGAAACCCTACCTCTGTTAAAAGAAAGTTATTATTATGTTTTAAAATAAAATAAAAAAGAAATATAACTGGACTTGGTGGTGCATGCCTGTAATCTCAGCTACTCAGGAGGCTGAGGCATGAGGAGAATTGCTTGAACCTGGGAGGCGGAGGTTGCAGTGAGCCAAGATTGTGATGCTGCACTCCGGCCTGGGCAACAGTGAGACCCTGTCTCAAAAAATTAAAAAAAAATTTTTTTGAAAAGAGGAATCAGCACTGTTTCAAACAAAACCCGTAAAAACCATTTCAGTCCTCCATCAGTTCAGGCCTGTGAACAAGTAATTAATTCTTGTTCTACTTGATACTGTATTCATGAACCATCATTTTTTTGTTAGAGTTCTGAAAGTGTTTACCTAGTTCAATGGTATAATCCCCAAAGTTATCAGAAACCAGTATTCAAGAATACTTGTCATGGTCTTTTCTGTGAATTTCCTTGAAGAAGCAGCAAATTTTTGACAGTAGCTGATTGTAAAATAATTTTTTTTTTTTTTTTTTGAGATGGAGTCTGCTCTGTCGCCTAGGCTGGAGTACAGTGGCGCAATCTCAGCTCACTGCAATCTCTGCCTCTCGGGTTCAAACAATTCTCCTGACTTAGCCTCCCGAGTAGCTGGGACTACAGGCGCATGCTACCACGCCCGGCTAATTTTTGTATTTTTAGTAGAGATGGGGTTTCACCATGTTGGCCAGGATGGTCTTGATCTCCTGACCTTGTGATCTGCCCATCCTCGGCCTTCCAGAGTGCTGGGATTACAGGCGTGAGCCACTGCGCCTGGCCTGTGAATCGTGTTCTTATGTGTCTTGGAATCTCTTAACCCTTGTGACAGCAGAGTGCTTTAGGTATCAGAGTGACCAGTCCCTTATTCATACCTTCCCGGCTGAGCTAGAGTCCTTACTGGTCTTCTCCTAATGGGAGGCCCTTTAAGACTCCAACACGTCATGCATGGAAAAACGTCCCCATACCTCTGCAAAGTCTCTGGTTGCCTAAAGAATCCAGTGGGTCAGAGGGGTCTATTTTCTCTTCTCTTTGGGGCAAGACTTACCCTCATGCAGCTTAGTTGGAAGCAGCTGCAATTTAAAAAGCATGCTGTTGGCCGGGCACGGTGGCTCAAGCCTGTAATTCCAGCACTTTGGGAGGCCGAGACGGGCGGATCACAAGGTCAGGAGATCGAGACTATCCTGGCTAACACGGTGAAACCCCATCTCTACTAAAAAATACAAAAAAAAACTAGCCGGGCAAGGTGGCAGGCGCCTGTAGTCCCAGCTACTCGGGAGGCTGAGGCAGGAGAATGGCGTGAACCTGAGAGGAGGAGCTTGCAGTGAGCTGAGATCCGGCCACTGCACTCCAGCCTGGGTGACAGAGCAAGACTCCGTCTCAAAAAAAATAAAAATAAAAAAATAAAAAGCATGCTGTGTAATTTCAGCCCAGAAGTGCAGCCACCAGTACCAGAATGCCAGTGCCATGACCCGGGCCTCCTGCTGTGAAGCAACGGTGGAAAAGGCAGTTTCCTTTGTTCCCCCTGAAACCCCAGTCCCTTGCTTGTAGACAAAGATGGAAACCTTCCTTCTAGAAAAAGAGAGGTAGAAAAAACCACTCAAATAAAGTCTAGACCTCACCTGACAAGAGAGGGGGTCCAGATTCAGGAGCACTCACCCTTTTGCCCCCAGTGAGACCTGTGGAGTTGGAGGAACACAGTGGGTTTGTTCTGGTACTGAGCATCGAGTCCAGGGGCACCCAGTGTCTGAGGGGGTACCTCTGAATCCTGCTCACAGGGCCGGGAAACATTGACATAACTGAGGAAACTGAGGCAGAATTAACATAGAGTTTATTAGGGCCAAGGTTGAGAGAATTGCAGCCCTGGAAACACTTCAGGTTACCTTGGGAAGAGCACTGGAGAACAAGGGAGAGGCTTGAGGGTTTTTGGTTTATTTTTAGAGACAGAATCTCACTCTGTCACCCAGGCTAGAGTGCAGTGGCACCATCATTGCTCACTGCAGCCTCAAATTCCTGGGCTCAAGTGATCCTCCCACCTCAGCGTCCCAAGTAGCTGGGACTGCAGGTGCATGCCACCATGCCTGGCTAATTTTTTTCTTTATTGTAGAGATGGGGTCTTGCTGTGTTCCGCAGGCTGATCTCAAACTGCTGAACTTCTGCCTCAGCCTCCCAAAGTGCTAGGATTACAGGTGTGAGGCACCATGCCTGGCCTGCTTGAGCTTTTAAAGCAAAAAAAGGACAAATGAGAAGAAGGATGATTATAAAAGATGTTTTTCAGGAAATATCATTGGTTTATAAAAATAACATTGATTAATAATTGCCCATCCATTGTGGAACTAGAGGGTGTGAGTTACGGTGTCCTTGGTTCGTGGCCGTCTAGAGTCCACATAGCACGTGGCTTCAGGGGATGAGTACTTCTCTTAAGTGAGGAGTGGGATGAGACTGCTGTCTTATTCCAGTGCCTCTCTGGGTCTGATCATTTAAAGGGGCTCACCAGATAATTTTTCTTTCTCATACCCACCCTTTTGGAAAGGACATTGGAATTGGCCACTGTGCTGGGTCTGGGTCGTAGGCAGCACACTAATCTAGCACATGCCTCCCCTCAGATCACTTCCATTCGGATAGGGTGCAGTTACATAGGTGCGGGACTAGTGGGCTATTTTTACCACCAGGCTATATAACCGCATTCACTGTTAGCCCCAGTTTCGCCAGATGGTGTGAAAGCACAACCCACTCCCATCCGGCCCTTGGGAATTCTGACAGAAGGTTTAAAAACATAGTTACGGTTTCTTAGGAATTACCCCTGCTTCCAGCACTGTAGGTATATACCCTTGGTGCTAGGACCACTACATCAGGTAGGGGAAAGAAAGAGAGAAATAAAATTTGTAATTACTATACCAGCGTATTTCTGCCTTGGCTAGAACTGCAGAGTCACACCGACATCTTCCCCAACCCTCTTCCCCAGATTCTGCATGGAACGGTGCAGCTCGGGGAGTTTGAGAAGATGCTGACGGTTTGACTGAAACAGGGATCAGAAGGCGGCCCACCAGGAGTGAGCTGGAGATGCCCGGTCTCTCTTGGGATGGGATTCAAAGGCTTAGGGAAATTGGAATACTTGAGTGGATTTGTCACTTAAAACCCACTCACCCACACTGGAGGGTCCAGAGAACACACCTTTTACCAATACTTTGAGAAGCAGATTTGTGAGGGGGCCCTGGCATCCCTGGTTGCTCCTCTCTGCAGGCTGGACCTTACGGTGGGAACCACGGTCACTCAGTTGTAAAACTTACATGCAGTGGGAACAATTAGATCCGGGAGAGGCAGGGGCCAAGTGTCAGCACTCAGCTGCTGAAGGCAAGATGTCTGTCAGGAACACAGAAGCAAATCCACCATTAGAATAATCTGACTGTTGCGCCCCAGTCGGATTATATACTATATATACTATAGTCGGATTATATACTATAGGCCCCAGTAAGGGCCTATAGGGGGCCTGGTGATGAATGGAGTTTTAGCTCAGGTCTGACTCTGAGTGGGTTGAGTGGGTCCCTGGACCCCTCCTGTGGTTATTTCCCCCATTCCAGCTGCACAATTGGAATAAGTGTACTCAGCAGCTGGCGGAAAATCCCCACGTGGGTTCCCTAAGCTGTGGAGTAAGGGCCGTTATGGTGGGAAAGGCTAAATGGAAGCCATAGAGCTGCCTCTACCTAGGAAAATTGTAAATCAAAAACAGCAGCACATCCCTGGAGATTGTAGAGATTAGTGCCACCATCAAAGACTTGAAAGATGCAGGGGCGGAGATCTTTACCACATCCCCACTCCGCTCTCCTGTTCGGCCCTGTGCAGAAGACGGCTGCATCCTGGAGAATGGCAGGGGATTATCGTGAGCTCACCAGGTGGTGACCTCAGTTGCAGCTGCCGTACCGTGAGGTTTCATTGCTCGAGCGGGCGAATGCATCTCCTGGACCTGCCGTGCAGCTTCTGATGTGGCAGGTGTCCTTTCTCCATCCCTGTCTGTGAGACCCACCAGAAGCAGTTTGCTTTCAGTTGGCAAGGCCAGCGCCACACCCTCGCTGCCTGCCTCAGGGACATATCCGTCCTTCAGCCCTGGGTCACAGTTTCCCTCACAGGGATCTTTGCTTTTTAAAACATTGCCAATGAAAATTGTTACTAATTTGTTATCTTTTTGTTTTAATAGCTTTTGGGGTACATGTGGTTTTAGTGACATGGATGAATTGTGTAGTGGCAAAGTCTGAGATTTTAGCGTACCCATCACCCAACTACCGTACACTGCACCCAGAACAGAGATTTTTACCCCTCACCCCCTCTCACCCTGCCCCTTCTAAGTCTCCAGTTTCCATTATACCACTCTGTATGCCTTGCATACCCATAGCTTAGCTCCCACTTACAAGTGAGAACATACGGTGTTTGATTTTCCATTAGTGAGTTATTTCACGTAGAATAACGGCCTCCAACTCCATCCAAGTCTACAAAAGACATTATTTTGCTCTTGTTTTTGGTAGGGTAGTATTCCTTCATGGAGACATTGATCACCCTTCCGTTCTGCAAGCTATCACACTGGTCCACGACACTGATGGCATTTTACTAATTGGACCTAGTGAGCATGAAGCAGCTACTCTGTACTTACTGGTAAGACAGTGTGGAGTGAGGCAGTTCTAATAAACATCCTCTCGTGTATATCCACATGCATAGGTACAGTCATGCATTGCTTAACAACGGGTACTTTTTGAGAAATGTGTTGTTAGGTGATTTCATTGTGTGAGCACCATAGAGTGTGCTTACACAAACCTGGATGTTACAGCTTACTATGTACGCACCTAGGTTAGGTGGCATGGCCGAGTGCTCCTAGGCTACACGCCTGTACAGCATGTTACTGTGCTGAGTGCTGTGGCAGCTGTAGCACAACGGTAAGTATTTGTGCATCTGAACGTAGAAAGGGGATAAAATAGGGCCGGGCACGGTGGCTCATGCCTGTAATCCTAGCACTTTGGGAGGCCAAGGTGGGTGGATCACAAGGTCAGGAGATCAAGACCATCCTCGCTAACATGGTGAAACCCCGTCTCTACTAAAAATACAAAAAATTAGCCAGTCGTGGTGGCGAGCACTTGTAGTCCCAGCTACTCTGGAGGCTGAGGCAGGAGAATGGCATGAACCTGGGAGGCAGAGCTTGCAGTGAGCTAAGATCACACCCCTGCACTCCAGCCTGGGCAACACAGCGAGACTCTGTCTCAAAAAAAAAAAAAAAAAGATAAAATAGGCCGGACACGGTGGCTCATGCCTATAATCCCAGCACTTTGGGAGTCTGAGGCAGGCAGATCACAAGTTCAGGAGTTCAGGACCGGCCTGGCCAACATGGTGAAATCCCATCTCTACTAAAAATACAAAAATTAACCAGGCGTGGTGGCGGGCGCCTGTAATCCCAGCTACTTGGGAGGCTGAGTCGGGAGAATTGCTTGAACTTGGGAGGCGGAGGTTGCAGTGAGCCAAGATCAAGCCGTTGCACTCCAGCCTGGCAACAGAGCAAGATTCCGTCTCAAAAAAAAAAAAAGAAAGAAAAAGATAAAATCTAGTACACGTGTTGAGGGCGCTTACCATGAATAGAGCTTCTAGGACTGGAAATTTCTCTGGGTGAGTCAGTGCGTGAGTGGCGAGTGAATGTAAGGTTAGGACAGTACTGTATATGTCTGTAGGCTTCATAAACACTGTACACTAGATTCTACTAAAATTTATTTTTTAAAAGTTTTGGTTCTTCAATAATAACCTAGTTTACTGTAACTTACTTTATAAACTTTTTAATTTTTTAAAACTTTCTCACTTTGTTGTAATAACACTTAAAACACAGATGTACAGCTGTACAAAAATACTTTCTTTATATCTTTATTCTGTAAGCTTTTTTCTGTTGAAAAAAAATTTCTTCTGCTTTTTAAACTTTTTTGTTAAAAACGAAGACACGAACACAGACATTAGCCTACACAGCCTACACAGGGTCAGGAGATCAATATCACTGTCTCCCGCCTCCACACCCTGTCCCACTGGAAGGTCCTCTGGGGCTGTCATACGCATGGAGCTGTCATCTAGGGTGACAGTGCCTTCTGGATAGCCCTGAAGGACCTGCGTGAGGCCCTTGAGAAGGTGGTGGTGTTTTCAGAAAAATGTCCATGGTGGTTTGCTTGGCTTCTGTTTTCATCATGGATTTGTGTGAGTCATGGCGTTGCGCTAAGACACTCCTATGGCTGCGCTGTCACTAGGCAGTAGGACTATTTCAGCATGTTTATCTTCTGGGGCCAAACTCGTATATGCGGGCCATTGTTGACTGAAACGTCATTATACAGCTCATGACTGTATATGTGTCTCTTGCTCTGTCGCCCAGACTGGAGTGCAGTGGCGCGATCTCAGCTCACTGCAAGCTCCGCCTCCTGGGTTCACGCCATTCTCCTGCTGAGCCTCCCGAGTAGTGGGGACTACAGGTGCCCGCCACCACACCCGGCTAATTTTTTTGTGTTTTTTTAGTAGAGATGGGGTTTCACCAAGTTAACCAGGATGATCTCGATCTCCTGAACTCATGATCCACCGGCCTCGGCCTCCCAAAGTGCCGGGATTACAGGCGTGAGTCACCGCGCCTGGCCCGTGTGTGTGTCTCTCTCTTACTGGTTCTGTCTCTCTGAAGAACCCTGACTCGCATGATGGATCTGCCCCTCATTGGGTCCTTTTCCAGAAGACACACCTGTGTTCTTCTTTCCTGTCTATGCTTGGAACTTGGGTGCAGACCTAGGCCAGATCTGGGGACTCCTTCTGCGCTCCCTAACCCTTCCTGGGATCTCCTGGTTTTTGTTCTGTGGCTTTGGGTTCCTTACAGCAGAGTCCAGCACAGTCAGTTAGAAATGCCTGGTGCCTTGCAAGCGGATACTGGTGCCTGTACACCTGCAGCATGGATCTGTGAAAGTAACAGGAATCGTCACAACCGCTGTTTAATCCAGCACTCGCCATGGCCCAGGTTGTGACCTTCATGCAGTAATAACTCATTTCATCTTCACAGCTATCCTGCACAATGGAGACTTTCTCTATCCCTGGTTTATAGGTGAGGAAACCAAGGCCCAGAGGGTAGTTCCCTCCACTGAGGTTGCACAGCCAGGAGCTGGCAGCTGTGTCCCAGAGTCAGGCCGTAAGCAGGGCATGCGCAGCGGGTCCGAGTTTCTTGGCACAGCACTCACCCTTAGCTCAGGCAGTGCACCCTGGTGCTCTCTCCTCTGACTTACTATCCAGAGAATGCTGGGTGTAACTTGCCAGACTCATTCACCAGAAACTAACCCCCTTGGGTGAAAACCATCATGTCAGGCTTCAGGCTGTCCCTGGGCAGCAGCATTTCCTGCCCTGGAAACCTGACTTCCCCCAGCTGCCTGCATGCCTCAGGCGGGCACGGCTCCCATCTGGGCTGCAGCTCATTGTCTGCATGTTGGAGATACTCAGAATGCCCTGTTACACCTTGTACTGTGGGTCCGCTCCACGTGGGATTTGATGCTGCTCTATCATCCCTCACCCTCAGTTTTAAAACCCAAGCAGTTCTGAAGAACAGTTCTGCTAAGTTTGGGCAACTCATTCAGTGGCAAAACCTGACCTGAACTACGAAGAAGCTGCTGGTGGTCTTGGTTACTCTCCAGTGGCATGTCTGGGGGTTTTGCTGCAGAAATGGCCATGTGTGTGCGTGTGATTGCTAGGTACTGCCCTGGACCTGCTGGGGGTGTCCTGTGATAGAGCATGTACACCAAATCGTGGGGGTTTTTTTGTTTTGTTTTGTTTTGGGATTTTTGGAGACAGAATCTCACTGTGTTACCCAGGCTGGAGTGTGATGGCACCATCATGACTCACTGCGGCCTTACCTGGGCTCAAGCAATCTTTCCGCCTCTGCCCCCCAAAGTAGCTGGGACTACAGGCATGCACCACCACACCTGGCTAACTTTTTTTTTTTTCTAGAGACAGGACTCACTATGTTGTCCAGGCTGGTCTTGAACTCCTGAGCTCAAGTGACCTCCCATCTCAGCCTCCCACAGTGCTGGGATTATAGGCATGAGCCACCGCACCCAACCATCCACCAAATCACTTTACTAAAATCCAAAAAAATTCCCAATCCCCAAATACATGCAGCCCCCAGGGCTTCTTCCGGGATTGTGAACCTGTGTTACCATTTCACCAGCTCCAGACATCATTACCCATGAGTACTCCCCACTGAAGGTAATGCTTTTAGAAACAACTTGTTTACTTAGCACTGTGGATTCACATGCAGTTGTAAGAAGTAATGCAGAAATCCCAGTTTTCCCTAAAGGTGTATCTGGCATAACTACATAAATATCACAGTCAGAATACTGACCTTGATACAATCCAAATGCCACTTCTTTAAAAAAGAAAAGTTCCATGTGAAGTTCTGACTCAGTGGGCCTTCAGGAGCTGAGTCCCCTCTGGTCCGGAGTGAATGACCTTCCCTAGGAGCAGGAGCCCAGCAGGGCATCTTCACTGTCCCAGCTAGACCTCGCACGTCGCAGCAGCTGCAGTAGCAGCGGGCCTTGGGATGAGCACTTGCCTGCTGCCACCTGGCATTAAGTTCTCACGACAGCCCTCCAAGGGGTGCTGGCACCACCCCTACTTTCTAGAAACTGAGGGAGGCTTGAGACGTGAGGCCACCTGCCCTGGCAGGCCTGGATTCAGACCCAGGAGGCATAGTCCCAGAGCCCGCGCTCATAACCACTGCCCCACGCTGCCTCCCTGGAGGGCGTGCAGTGTGCCCTGAGGCCTAAGCAGGGGAGGTGGCAGAAGGGGAGCCCCTCCCAGCGTGCATGGCGGAAATCAGGAGCCTGGACTTTGGCGCAGGTTAGCCTGGAAGAGAAGGGAATCCTGGCTTCTGGGTGGGCAACTTCACCTCCCCGGGCCTTGGTTTTCTGTCTGTCAGATGAGGATTGTGAAAACACTGCCATGTAGAGGTGCAGGGAGGATAAATGAGCAAGTGAATTGCTCACACGGTATTAGGCGCATAGTCAGTGCTCCAGAAGTGAGCTGTGTATTATTACTGCTTCCGCTGCCCCTGTTGCTATTCCCACTCCCTTTCTCCTGCCTGCACTGTCATTGTTTGCCTTCATCTTCCTTCCTAGCCCGCCCGCCCCCGGAGAATAGGAGAATAGGAGAATAGGAGACTGGCGGGGAGGAAATGCTCAGTCACTCATTCATTTGTTTGGAGAAAGGGGGGAAGGGAAATTCATTCACTGCTGCAAGCACAGCTATGGCTGAGCCTCAGCCCTGCCCTCACAGGGCCCCCTTCCAGTGCGGTGGACAGACCGGTTCCCAGCAGGGCTCATGGCTGGAACAAGGGAGCCCAGGGGCCTTTGGGAGCCCAGAGAGGTTGCCTGACCCAGCCTCTGGGGCTTCCTAGAGGAGGGGACAGTGGGGCTGAGACCTGGAGGAGGAGGTGGAGGTGCGAATGAGGTGCTCCGGGCAGGGGCAGCCTGCACAAAGGCCCGGAGCCAGCACGGTGGGGACATGAGTGGTCTGGCTGGGAGGTATAGAGGGGTGGGAGGAGCCGCATGGGCCAGGACACATGCTGATTTGGATACCAGCCGGGTGTGCGCACATAACCGCTCCCCATTGGGAAGGATGCCAGGGGCTGCCTGGTGCTATCTTCCTCCCCTGCCTTACACCCACCCACAGCCCAGGTGGAGCTGCCTGGCAGGGTGCCCTGGGCCTGCCCAGACAGGGAGGAAGCCGTGGCCTGCTAGGCATGGGCTCTTCTCACCCCGCTTGACACACACACCTGTTCCCAGCGTGGATGAGCCTCACCCCTCACCTCTGTCACACCAGCCTGCAGGGGTCAGTGGGTGTCTCTGGAGGTTTCTGACTCACACTGCCAGGCTTTCCACCAGAGGCCACCCCTGCTCCTTGAGGGCCGGCCCTGGGGCCTCCCAGTCTGTCCTCTGGCACAGGAGCTGTGGGGGTCCGCTCCTGGGGAGGCTAAGGCTGGTGGGCAGGTCAGACAGGGTCTACATGACTAAACTGAGACTCAGAGAGGTGAAGTCACTTGCCCAAAGTCACACGGCAAGTAAGTAGCAGAGCCAGGATCCGAATCCAGCTCCCAAATCCAGTCTGCTTTTCAGGTTAGAAGATCCGAGTTTGCAGGAATTGGAGTAAATAAGATGGGGAGAGGGGAGAGGATAGGGCTCCCTTCACTGGGAACTTGCTCTGTCCCAAAGCCGAGCGCCCCACGCCTATCGTCTGATCTGGTCATCAGCGCAGCAGCCCCAGAGCGGGGACCATGAAGAGCAGTGGGCGCCCACGTGGAGTTTCCTTTCACCTGGCACCACTGTGCAGAGTTCACAAGCATTCACCCGTGCAGCTCTCACCGTGGCCTTCTGAGGGAGATACGGTTCTCAGTCCCACCTCAGAGGGAAACTGAGCCACAGAAGCAGACTCACCTGCCTGAGGTCACCCAACTCATGACCTACAGAGCTGGGATTTGAACCCAGTGTCCGGGATCTGTGACCCTCAGTTCCTCTCTTCAGTGGACAAAACAGGGAAATCCTTTGTCCCAGGCCTCCCCAGAGGGTGAGCAAGGGAAGTGACAGCACTCAGTGTTGCTGCCCGCCTGCCCCTGCTGCGTGCCAGGCCTTGTGTGTTACTTATTCCTTCCCACAGCCCTGGCAGGGGAGCCCTGTGTCACCTCCCTGTTAGAGATGAGGTAACCTGGGCTTGGGGAGCCCATGTCATCCAGCAAGTCATTGGCCCTTTGCGGGCCCTTCCTCTCATCCTCCTGCCGCCTTGGTAGTCATGATAGTAGCATCAGGACATGTGCTTGGGACGCCGCTCGCCCCACAGGGATTCTTACAGGGCACCCTGAGCCCATAACCCTCAAACAGGCAGTTGTTTGATTTTAGCACACTCTTGGCTAAGATTGATGAAGTGCACCCGTGCGGGCAGCTTTGCTGTACCCAGTTTTGGGGTGCAGAAACCAAGGCTCAGAGGTTAAACATGTCCAGGGTTGCACCGTCAGCACCTGGCGCCCAGGCGGTCTGACTTCTGTGTTCATGGAACCCAGGGCTGGGCAGCCTGGGGGCAGCCGCTGTACCCCCACCTCAGCCTCAGCGTGCACACTCCTTCCCTCCCCACCAGGTTGTCAAGGTGAAGCCCCACGACAAGGACGCCAAAATGAAATACCAGGAGTGCAACAAGATCGTGAAGCAGAAGGCCTTTGAGCGGGCCATCGCGGGCGACGAGCACAAGCGCTCCGTGGTGGACTCACTGGACATCGAGAGCATGAGTGAGTCGGGCCCGGGCGCGCCATGCTTCAGCCCAGAACATTCCACGCGGGCCCTCTTCATTCCCTGGGGGTGGGGGTGGGCTCAGGGGTGGCCCCTTGTTCTGTCCCCAGCCTACTGTCTGTCACTCCTCTGCCTGTGTTCCAGGGCACTCCATCCACAGCCCAAAGCAGGGCCTCACGTTTCCCAGTGAGCAAGACTGGGGAGCCGTGGACCCACTGCCAGTTCACGGGCCCTCCCTCTGGGTAGTAGCACAGGCCCCACAGGCTGTGTCTGATTCACCTCTAGGTGCTGAGAGGATCCAAGTGATTGTTCTGGATCATCCCACAGATGATTATTGAGCATCTCCTATGTGCCAGGCACTGTCCTAGGCACTGGGGGTACAGCTATGAACAAAGCCCTCCCTGTCCTCATGGAGCTGATATTCTAGGAGGGAGATAAGATGATGAACAAGTCACGAAATGAATAGTGCTAAGTGCCATAAAACTGAATAGGGTAAAAGGATGTGGGTGAAGGTAGAGAGGGAGGTCAGGAAGAGGCCTCTGGGCCAGACCTGACCCAGGAGGGGACTCTTCACTTGCTCCGTCCCTCTCTCAACCTGTGTGTCCAGAGCCAGGTTTGCCCCGTCCCTAGGAGCGAGACCTCTTCCCCACTCACAGTGGCTGTGGTCACTGACTCTCGTGTCCCCCCTCATTCACACCCCAGCCATTGAGGATGAGTACAGCGGACCCAAGCTTGAGGATGGCAAAGTGACAATCACTTTCATGAAGGAGCTCATGCAGTGGTACAAGGACCAGAAAAAACTGCACCGGAAATGCGCCTACCAGGTAATGCACCTGTCAGGTACCGGGCACCCGGGAACCCTGGGGTGGCATCACAGTGCTGCCAGCCATGGGCACTGAGCAAAACGACAGGAGGAGGGCGGCAACGACAGGAGGAGGGCGGCCACGACAGCCAACACTGAGCAGGAGTCGTGTGCCAGACACCGTGCCAAGGGCTTCCCACAGAGTCTCATCTCATCCATCCCACAGCAGCTTGGGGCGGTGGCGGGCAGTGCCGTTTGACAGATGCAGGGACAAAGGGCCAGAGAGGTCAGGGTGAAAGGTGAAGAAGCAGCGGAGTCTGTTGCTTGGAGTTCTCATCCCAGGCTCTTGGGCAGCTGTGGCTGCTGGTTGTTGCAGGCTGTTTGGGACCTGATGGTGGCTCCTAGTCCTGAGACCATCCCCTCCTCCGAACCAGGAGGGCAACTGGCCACAGGGTGTTAACTGGTTGAGTGAGACTCTGGCTCTGGTATCCTATCTGGACAAGGCCCCCTGCCCTGACCTATCAGGGACTTTACCATAATTTGGGGGATCTGCCGAGATCCACCACCTCCTGGGTTGGTTGTGAGGATGCGGGACTTCTTGTGAGTCAGGTTGACAGGCAGGTGACCCTTACAGGAGTGTGCAGGCCATGTGGGAAGCTGCCACTTGATAGGTCCTAGAGAGCCAGGCAGCCTGGGTTCAAATCTCTGCCTTCCCACATACTAGCTGTGTGCCTGTAGGCAGATGGCTTCACTTCTCTGTACTTGATTTCCTCCCCTGTACAGTGGAGATAATCATATCGTCTCCACCAAGGGCTGTGGTAAGGAGTAACTGTGTGTAATCCACATCATTGCTTCAAATAGTGCCTAGCACATGGTTAGTGCTCTGTATGGGTTAGCTGTTGATGATCGCGTTGTTAAAGGTAAGAGAGGAGGAGGAATGTCCCCATTCGTGGTTGTTTTTAATTCAAGTATAATTCATGCACAATAAAATACACAAATCTTAAGTGTCCAGTTAGATGAGTTTTTATAGTTTTATGTGCCCACTGCCCAAACAAGTTACAGAACATTTCCGTCAGCCAGAAAACTCCTTTGACCACTTTCTGGTCAGCCCTCACTCCCGTCCCAGGGACAACCACTGATCTGATTTTTCACCACTGTAAATTAATTCTGCCTGGTTTTGAATTTCATGTCAATGTCAAATGGACTTAGAACAGTTAGTGTCTCTTCTTTTATGTGGCACGGTGTGTGGGAATCATACATGGATGTTGTGTGTATCAGTAGCTCAAGTCCTCCATTGTCTGAACAGCCCATGGTTTGTTCATGCAGTCTTTTGAGAGACAATTGGGTTATTTCTACTTTGTAGCTTTTATAAGTATAAGCCGCTATGGACTTTCTTGGACAAGTCTTTTTGTGAACATGTTTTCATTGTTCATGTTGAATTTCTCTATTGATTTTGTTTGTTTGTTTCATTGATTTTTTCATTCATTATTCTCCATGCATGCTTGAGGCTTAATTTGCTTTCTTCTGGCTTCTGAAGATGAACTTTAATGCTGTTAATTTTACCTGTTTTCTTCTAAGCAAAGCACTTAAAACTAAATTTCCTTCCAGGCAGTGCGTTAGCGGCATCCCATGAATTTTGATGTGTCATGTTTTCGTTATCATTGAGTTAGAATTTTTTTCTAATTGTCTTTATAGTTTCTTATTTTATCCATAGGTTATTGAGAAGGGTATTGTTTAACTCCCAAATATTTGGGGACTTCTAGATGTTACTGTTACTGATTTCTAATTTGGTCAGACAACACACTCTGGATGATTCCATTGCGGCTATTTTTAGGTCTGTCTTGGCACGCTTGCAGTATGTACTGGAAAATAGTGTGTATTTTGCAGTCATTAGTCATAGGGCTCTATAAATGTCAATTAGTTCAAGATGGTTGAGACTGCTGTTAAAAATCTTTTATGGCCTATTTTTTTCTAATTGCTCAATCATTTATTGGGAGGGGGCTGTTAAAAGCTCTGACTGCACTTGTGGATTTGCCTATTTCTCCCTATAATTCTCAGGTTTTTGCTTCCTGTATTTTGAAATTTCTATTAGGTACACAATTGGGATCGTTATGCTTTCTTGATGAATTGACTCATTATAATGAAGTGCCTTTGGTACTTTTTGGATTGAAATCCATGTTTTCTATTAATATAGTTAAACCAGATTTTTACACTTAATATTTGCATGCTATAACTTTTCTACCCTTTTGTATTTAACCCATTGGTATCTTTATGTTTAAAATGTTTTTCTTATAAACAGCATATACTTGGGTCTTGCCTTTTTATCCAGTTGGACAGTCTTACTTTTTTTTTTTTTTTTGAGATGGAATTTTGCTGTTGTTGCCCAGGTTGCAGTGCAATGGCAAGATCTTGGCTCACTGCAACCTCTGCCTCCCGGGTCCAAGCGATTCTCCTGCCTCAGCCTCCCGAGTAGCTGGGACTACAGGTGTGTGCCACCACGCCCAGCTAACTTCTGTATTTTTAGTAGAGATGGGGTTATACCATGTTGGCCAGGATGGTCTCAGTCTCTTGACCTCATGATCCACCCGCCTCAGCCTCCCAAAGTGCTGGAATTACAGGCGTGAGCCACCATGCCTGGCCTAATTTTTGTATTTTTAATAGAGACAGGGTTTCACCATGTTGGTCAGGTTGGTCTCAAACTCCTGACCTCAGATAATCCACCCACCTCGGCCTCCTAAATTGCTGGGATTACAGGTGTGAGCCACCATTCCTGGCCAATCTTTACCTTTTAATTGTAGTGTGTAGTTCATTTATATTTAACTATCAGCAATCATATGATTGCATTTCAATCTACTGTCTGGATATCTCTCTTCTATATGTCCCATTTGTTTTTGTTTTTTTTTCCCGTTTCTCCTTCTTTGACTTTCTTTTGTGTGAATCAGGAATCTCTTAGCATTTCATTTTATCTGTTTTATTGAATTTTTTGTTATACTTTTGAACGTGTGTGGTGAGGGGTGGAGTGTTCAGTGGTTGCTCTAGAGCAGCCCTTCTCAGCTGAGGCTGTATTGAGAGAATTAAGCCCTAACTCCCTTAGGCATCCGTTGTATCCGCAGTGAATTAACTTCTCTCCTGTGAATCTGTGTGCTCTCCTTGGGAGAACTGAGCAGGTATCACTGGAAATATTTTTTGTGAGGTGTAATCGTTTCCCGGAACCCTGGATGAAAAAGGCTGCTCCAGAGATTACAATGTGTAACTTTAACTTGTCCTATTCTACTTTCAAATAATAATATGATACTTAATGGACAGTATAAGAATCTTACGGCCTGAGGCAGTGGCTCATGCCTATAATCCCAGCAGTTTTGGAGGCCGAGGCAGGTGAATCACTTGGGGTCAGGAGTTCCAGACCAGCCTGGCCAACATGGCAAAATCCCTATGTGTACAACCCTGTCTCCACTAAAAATACGAAAATTAGCCAGGCGTGGTGGCGTGCACTTTTAATCCCAGCTGCTCAGGAGGCTGAGGCAGGAGAATCACTTGAACCTAGGAAGTGGAGCTTGCAGTGAGCCAAGATCATGCCACTGCACTCCAGCCTGGGCAACAGAGCAAGACTCCGTCTCAAAAGAAAAAAAAGAATCTTACAATATTGTGATTCCTTTTATTTTCTCCCAGCCTTTGTGCTCTTGTCATGCTTATGCATCTGCTATAAATACATTGTTGTCATTTCCTTAAATAGACACTAGTCTTCTAAAGAAACATATCTATGAATACACGGAAAATGTCTTTTATATTTACCCTTTCTCTTACTCCTTGCTGCTTCTTGCATATGTGGGTTTCTATCTGGTATCATGCCCCTTCTGCCTGAGTACTTTTAGCATTTCTTACAGTGTACATCTGCTGTAGACTAATTCTCTCAGCTTTGGCCTTCCTGAAAATGTTTTTATTTTGTCTTCATTTTTAGGGGTATCTTTGCTGGATGTAGAATTCTAGGTTGACATTGTTTCTTTCAGTGCTTTAAATCTGTTTTTTTTTTTTCCATTGCCTTTTGACCTCCATTGTTTCTGTGAGAACTCAACAATCATTCATATCTTTGTTCCTTATAGTCTGTTTTTTTCTTCACTGGTTTTAAGATTTTATCTTTGGTATTTAGTAGTTTGGCTTTGATGTGGTTTTTTTTTTTTTTTTTGCATCTATCCTGTATTCACTGAGCCTTTTTGATCTGTGGGTTAATATCTTTCGTTAGTTTTGGAAAGTTTTTAGCCATTATCTCTTCTTCTGTTTCTTCCCATTTCTGCTCTCCTCCGTCTGGAAAGCTAATAACATGCTTTTTAGACCATTTGATACTATTCCTTAGATTTTAATGAGTTGAATTTTTAAATTCTTTGCACGATTTTTCCTCTGTGTATTTCAGTTTGGGTAATTTCAGTTGTCCTTATGTTCACTGATTCTTTGTAACTGCTGTTAAGCCCAACAAATGAATTATTTATTTCTTATGTTGTATTTTTTATTGGTGGCATTTTCGTTTAGTTGTGTTTTTTTTTAATAGACTTTTCTTCTCTGTGTCTCATGTGTTCATGCATATTGTCTACCTTTTCCACTAAGTCCTTTCACACATTTACCATGGTTATCTTAATTAAAGTCTGTGGTAGTTTCATCATCTGGTTCATCTCTGAGTCTGCTCTGTTACCAGTTCATCATGTGTCTTATAATTTTATTGTATGCCAGGCATTTTGTATAAAAGAACATTAGAGACTGAGGTAAATAAAGATTTTCCTCAGAAAATGGCACACCTAGGCTGGGCACCGTGGCTCAGGCCTGTAATCCTAGCACTTTGGGAGGCCAAGGCATGCAGATCGCTTGAGCCCAGGAGTTCAAGACCAGCCTGGGCAACTTGGAGAAACCCCATCTCTACAAAAAAAAAAAAAAAATACAAAAACTAGCCAGGCATGGTGGTTGGCACCTCTAGTCCTGGCTACTTGGGAGGCTGAGGGGGGAGGATCATCTGAGCTTGGGAGGTTGAGGCTGCAGTGAACTGTGATCGAGCTACTGCACTCCAGCCTGGGTGACAGTGAGACCCTGTCTTAAAACAAATAAACAAGAAAACGGCACACATTTCTTCTGTTGAGCCACAAGAGGGAGGGGCTGTGTGAACCTCATCTGTAGTTTAGGGGCAACTTTTGTTGGAATTTCTTTACCACTGGCTTTAAATGTGTTCAGAGTAGAATTGGGAGTTTCCCTTCAGCAGACCTTGGGATCTTAGCCCTGGCAGAATTCCAGGGATGTCTTTATGTTTTAAAGTCGCCAGCTTTTGGAACTGTGGGAGACCTCTGGTATTCAGCCCTGCCGTCGGGCTGTGGGGCCGCTGGGGTGTTCGCTGCTCTCCAGTCTCACCCCGCTCTGTACCTCAGGGGGTTTCTCTCCACCTCACTACCTCGCACCCAGCCTTCCCTGAAGCCCGTGTGAGGGAGTTGGCGGGGGCAGAGGCGGGCTGTGCTGGGGCTCCCTGGAGTCCTCATCTGTCACGCCAGTCCCCACATGGTCATGAACTTCCACTCGTTTCCCCTCACGCCCAGCCCCAGGGCATCCCGCCCGCCTGCCAAGCACCAGGATAAAAGCTGTGGGCTCCTTCCCCAAGGAAAGGCTCGTCCTGTCTGCATTTTGATTAATTTAGGTCCCTTTGCATTGCCAGCCCTCAGATGGCTTTAAATTTGATTTTGTTGCTTGCTTGGCTTGTTTTCATCTTTAGGGCGAGACAGTCTTTTGTAGCTTTTCTGCCTTCTGACTGGAAGTGGGTGCCTCCTGCATTTTCTTAACACCTTTTCCCCAGCTTATTTTGGAAACTGTCAAACCTACAGAGAGCTGAAAGAACAGTACAGTTAACATCTATCCACCCTTCACCCACATTCACCACTTGTGAACATTTTAATGCATTGACTTAATGTGTCTGTCTGCTTATATATGCATTTGTATGTGTATCCTTTTTTTTTTTCCCCTAACCGATTTGAGAGTAAGTTGCAGTCATAATAACCTGGATCTCCCAAAAACAAAGACGTCCTCTTGTATGACCACAGTTGAATTGTCCTACCTTAGACATTGATGCAATAATACTAAGGTAGACAGTCCACGGGCCATCCGGAAAATCTGGAAACATTGACAGATATGCATGTCATTGTCAAGGTCATCTCCAGTCTGTGAAAAATAAATCATCTGCATTTCTAGACATCTGTTAATATTTTAATTCTCCCCAGCTTTCCCTAAAACATCCTTTGTAGCTGCTTTTTAAAAATTCAGGGTCCATTGAAAGCACCAGTGTTGCCTTTTTACCTCTTTTTACCTGGAAAGTCTCACTTCTTTTTTGGGAGACTTTTATGACAGTGACATTGAGCTGTGTCCAGGCCAGTTCTTTTATAAAATGTTCCACGATCTGGATTCATGTATGTATTTCCACATGATGCTGAGTGTTTTCAGATAATTCAAGAACCAGATTTTCACATGAAACAATCGCAATGCTTCAGCACTGCACAGTCCACAGAAGCCTGCGGCTGCCTCTGGCCCCACCTGCCCCTGCTCCCCCAGGCCTCCCCTGCCCTTTTTCTTCTCTCCCTGCTTCTCCCTCGCCCTCAGCCCAGCAGCGTCTCCTGGGCAGTCCAGGCTCTCGGGGCTGGGTTGGGTAGCAGCCCCTGCAGCCGGTCCCACTGAGTCTGCCCTGCCTTCCAGATTCTGGTACAGGTCAAAGAGGTCCTCTCCAAGCTGAGCACGCTCGTGGAAACCACACTCAAAGAGGTGCGCGTTGTGGGGCAGTCGGGGGAGGGCCAGCGGGGGTGGGCTCTCTGGCTGGGGAGGGGCCACAGAGCTCAGGAACTCACGGAGCCACCTCCCTGTCTCCCTCACACCCCCACCCCTGTGCCTTTCCTCCTGAATATCCCATTTCTCTGCTGGCCTCTTGGTCTCGTTTGTGTCCCCTGCTTGTGTCTCTTGCATGATTCTTCTCGGTCTACTGTGAACTCTTACCCTTCCCCTCACCTCTGCCCCCTCCCCACGTCTCTCTCTGGGCCCCTCCCTCTCCGGTGGCCTCTTTTCTTTCAGACAGAGAAGATTACAGTATGCGGGGACACCCATGGCCAGTTCTATGACCTCCTCAACATATTCGAGCTCAACGGTTTACCCTCGGAGACCAACCCCTATGTATCCTTCTCGGCAGAGCCACCCTCTCCCCACCTCCACCCCCAGCCCCAGCCTCAGATCTGCAGAGGGGGAGGAGCCCCTGCCAGGGAAAAGACGTGACCTTGGAAAGGAGAGGCCTGGCCATGCTGGGGCACCAAGATGTGGGTGGAGCTGCAGGCTGGCCACGCACCCCAGGCTCCAGGCTCGGACAGGCCTGGGCCAGCACCCAGCGGCTGTAGGACCTGAGCTGGTAGCTCAGTCTCTCTGGGCCCTGGCTTGTCTTCGTCTGCCTCAGGATCGCATTTGAATGGCACCTGGCACTGGCCACACCTGGGTTCCATCCTGGCTTTGCCACTTCCCAGCTGTGTGAGCGAAGCAGGTTACTTCACTGCTTGGTGTCACAGTATCCCCACTTGCAAAGGGGGATAATAATATGTGCAACCCTGTTACTCAGCAGTTCCTGAGAGGACAGGCTAAGAACAGGGCCTGGCCCACGCTCGATGCTGTGTAAGTATCTCCACATATTATGGTATTTGCTTGGTGAATGGTGGGAGGGTCTGTGTCCCATCTCCCCTGTGGCTCAGGCCTGTCTGAGGAGAGCTGAAGCAGGTGGACTGACTGGTCCCCGCACCTCCCCACCACTGGCTTTCCTGGGAGACAGGAGGCAGGGTCCTCAGTGCCATACTACTGAGGCTCAGCGACCAAGCTCTGGCTGGAGCCACAGTGAGGAAAGGGTTAGAAACTCAGACCCCTTGCACCCTGCCAAGTCCTCACTGATTGGGAGGTGCTGACAGGAGCCTTGAGACCAGGCAGGAGCAACCCATCTGGCCCATCTTCTGCCACCACCCCCCACCCCACCCCTTCCCCTCCACGCTTGCCATGTTTTCCTTAGCAGGACAGATATTTAATGGTGACTTTGTGGACCGAGGCTCCTTCTCTGTAGAAGTGATCCTCACCCTTTTCGGCTTCAAGCTCCTGTACCCAGATCACTTTCACCTACTTCGAGGTGAGCTGGGAAGCGACAAGGTTTGGGTTCATTGTGGGGTCCTGGGTAGGGCACTTACTCTGCAAGGATAATAGTTGCAGCTGTATTTATTTTGTGGACTCAGAGATCATTCACAGGGCGGCCTTTTAAGGTTGAGTATGTTGTGCACTGCACAATAACATCACACCAAAGGACGCATTTATATCATAGATAGTGTAGAAATGGATGTTTACTCTGACCATTTTTCAGCAGATGGCAAACAAGGGTCTGAGGATGGGCCCCTTTTTCTAATTCGCACAAGGACATGAAACAGGCTTCTGGGTTGCCCTAAATCTGGCACTAAAGTCAAGCTGAGTGACGGAGTGAACAGACCAGGGCCCGAGGGTGGGAGTAAAGAGACTGTTGACAAGGCAGCTGTGCCCCCTAAGATTCAGGCTTGGTGTCAGATTCGGGTTCTCTTGATTGAAGTAGAGCCTGGAACTGAGTGTGGTGGTTCACACCTGTAATCCCAGAACTTTGGTAGGCCGAGGTAGGAGGATCACTTCAGCCCAGGAGTTTGAGACCAGCCTGGGCAACACAGTGAGACCTTGTCTCTAATAAACATTTTTTTAAAAGGCCGGGTGTGGTGACTCATGCCTGTAATCCCAGCATTTTGGGAGGCCAAGGCAGTGGATCACCTGAGGTCAGGAATTCAAGACCAGCCTGTCCAATGTGGTGAAACCCTGTCTCTACTAAAAATACAAAATTAGCCAGGCATGGTGGCGCACACCTGTAATCCCAGCTACCTGGGAGGCTGAGGCAGGAGAATCGCTTGAACCCGGGAGGCACATGTTGCAGTGAGCTGAGATCGCGCCACTGCACTCCATCCTGGGCGATAGAGTGAGACTCAGTCTTAAAAAAAAAAAAAAGCCAGGCATGGTGGCACTGTGCACCTGTAGTCCCAGCTTCTTGGGTGGCCAAAGTGGGAGAACTGCTTGAGCCCAGGAGTGTGAGGCTGCAGTGAGCCATGATCACACCACTGCACTCCAGTGTGGGGAACAGAGCGAGAACCTGTCTCTTTGGAAACAAAATGAAATTTGAAGTAGAGCCCAGAGTATTTGCTGGAGGAACAGACACAGGTGTGAGACAAAGAGGGAACAAAAGGGGCCCTCTAGGGTTTTGGCCAGAGCATCTGGAGGACTGTGGCTGCCAATGACAAAGATGGGGAGACGTAGAGCAGGGTGTGGCCAGGAGCTGAGGAGCTCCCCTTTGGATGTGGCTGTGAGACTCAGGAGACATGGGGTGTGGGTGAGGTTCCGAGGGGTGTTGAAAATATAGGTTTCTTGGTGTCCAGATGAGATTAGACAAGAGGAGTTCACCAGGATGTGAGGGCCACACAGGGAGGCCCTGCCCATGGCAGGGTCGGGGTGAGTTGGGAGGGGAGTGATAGGCTGGGGCGAAGCCTGCATGCCTGTGTCCCTCGGCTCACAGGGTTCATGCAGCAGTGCCCAGCACAGGGCCATAGCTCAGGAAGCCCCCTACTGTGGGCCTCGTTGCAGGAGGCAACAAGCACTCAGGCCAAGGAACTGGACAAGCAGAGTCTGAGCAGATGCGAGGCTGGGCAGCCTTCTCCTTGCCCTCAAGCGCTGGAAGGGAAGGAGGCGGCCAGGTGCTTCTGTCCGAGACAGAAGGGTGGAGCTCAGCGTGGGCTGGGCTGGGGCACATGCTCTGCGGATGGGCCTACTTTTTGTTTTTGAGACAGGGTCTTGCTCTGTTGCCCAGGCTGGAGTGCCGTAGCATGAGCATAGCTCACTGCAGCCTCCGCTTCATGGACTCAGGTGATCCTCTGGCCTCAGCCTCCCAAGTAGCTGGCACTACAGGCACGCACCACCATGCCCAGCTAATTTTTAAAATTGTTTTGTAGAGAGGTTTCAGTATATCGCCCAGGCTGGTCTCAAATTGCTGGGCTCAAGCAGTTCTTCTGCCTTGGCCTCCCAAAGTGCTGGAGTTACAGGCATGAGCCACGGTGCCTAGCCATGGACCTACTTTTTGTCAAGATTCCACCCTTGGTACCTCCAATCTGGAAGGCACCACAATGGGAGGCATGAAGCCCACGGGGGCAGGAGACACACGCACAGTTCTGGGCCTTGAGGGTGCCTGGCTGGAGGACACTGATGTACCTGGAGGCTGAGCTTTCTCTTCTGTCCCCGTGTTTTCCAGGCAACCACGAGACAGACAACATGAACCAGATCTACGGTTTCGAGGGTGAGGTGAAGGCCAAGTACACAGCCCAGATGTACGAGCTCTTTAGCGAGGTGTTCGAGTGGCTCCCGTTGGCCCAGTGCATCAACGGCAAAGTGCTGGTGAGGATGGCGTGAGCCCTGAGTGTGGGTTCCCCGCCCAGCCACACCTGGGCAGATGTGTGCTGGTGAAGGAAGTCGGGGCCTGTGGGTGGCTGGCACCTTCCCTCACAGCGGCATCCCCCAACTCCCCAGATCATGCACGGAGGCCTGTTCAGTGAAGATGGCGTCACCCTGGATGACATCCGGAAAATCGAGCGAAATCGACAACCCCCCGATTCAGGTGGGCAGGGTGGGGCCGGGTGTCTGCAGCAGAAAGGGGCAGCCTGGGCTCAGATCTCTCTGGCAACCTGGCCCTGCCTCAGAGGATGGGCTTTGTGCCCTTGGCAAGGAACAGCGGGTCTGAGCCTCAGTTTCCTCACCTGTGACTTGGGCCAATGCACCTCCTTCATGGGGTTGTGATGGCGAGCACGGTCATGACCGTGGTGCGGGGTGAGGGCACGGTGACCCCTGAGCACGCCTGTCCTTATTTGTGAGTTCAGCTGCGGACCCCTGGAGGGAGGGGAGGTCTTGGGGCTCCTGTGCTGGTGGCGGACACACCTCAGAGAGTTCACGCACCGGTGCACACGCCCGTGCACACTGTAAGTGCTGCAGAGGACGTGGATTGGGTGCGCCAGTTCCGTGTGGTCGGGAAGGCCTCTCCAGGGAGGCGAGGTTTGAGCTGCCACTGCAAGAAGCAGAGGCATCTGGCGAGCATATTCCAGGCTCAAGGAGGGGTCCCAAGGCAGGGAGAAGTTGGCGAGCAGGCAGGGCTGTGCTTTGCGGGCTGACGTTGGACATGGGATTCACTGGGCCCAAATCCTGTGGCGCCTTACAGGCCTCAGTGAGGACTTTGTTCCTAGGGCAGTGCGGAGCCACCAAAGGCTTTGAGCAGGGAGAGGGCCTGATCTGAATAGTGGCGTTGAAAGCTCTGTCCGGCTTCGGGGCCATGGGGGTTGAGTGGGGTGTGGAGGGCAGATCAGCATAGCGAGTAGGGGTGGCTCAGAATCAGTCACCTGTCCTGAATGTCCATGTCCGTGCTGGATGTCCCCTGCCCAGTCCCCACCCAGGCTGTGCTGTGGGGTGGGCACCTGGCCGGGCCAGGAGGTGGCCTATGAGTGACCACCCCCGGGGAGGTGGACGGGTTCCTAATGTTTCCCTCACTCCCCACCAGGTCCCATGTGTGACCTGCTCTGGTCAGATCCACAGCCGCAGGTGAGTCTGGGTGGGGTGCAGGGCCGGCGGGTGTGGGCTGTGGGCAGCAGGTAGAGGCAGACAGTCACCCTGAACCCCGTCTCTCCCATCTGCCCACCGTCAGAACGGGCGCTCGGTCAGCAAGCGGGGCGTGAGCTGTCAGTTTGGGCCTGACGTCACCAAGGCCTTCTTGGAAGAGAACAACCTGGACTACATCATCCGCAGCCACGAGGTCAAGGCCGAGGGCTATGAGGTGGCTCACGGAGGCCGCTGTGTCACCGTCTTCTCTGCCCCCAACTACTGGTATGTCTTTGCCTTTCCTGCCCAGGGCCTCTGCCAAGCCATGAGTTTTGTCTTGGTTTTTGTTTTGCCTTTTTATGATGGAACGTGTCAAAGACAGGCACAAGCAGATGAAAGAGCATGACGAACACCCCCGTGCGCATCACCCACCTCTGCAGCACCAGTGGGACCAGCCTGTGGGCACTGACCAGCTGCCCCGTGTTACAGCAAGCCCCGGGCACTTTACCTTCCTCCCATTGATTGCCCAGCACGTTTCAGAAGGAAAGGGGTCTTTTTCTTTTTCTTTTTTTTTTTTTTTTTGAGACAGAGTCTTGCTTAGTTGCCCAGGCTGGAGTGCAGTGGCGCAATCTCTACTCGCTGCAAGCTCTGCCTCCCGGGTTCACGCCATTCTCCTGCCTCAGCCTCCCACGTAGCTGGGACTACAGGCGCCCGCCACCACGCCCGGCTAATTTTTTGTATTTTTAGTAGAGATGGAATTTCACCGTGTTAGCCAGGATGGTCTCCATCTCCTGACCTCGTGATCCGCCTAGTCTCGGCCTCCCAAAGTGCTGGGATTACAGGTGTGAGCCACCGCGCCCGGCCAGGGTCTTTTTCTTAACCACAATATCATGTTCACAAAAGGAGTGCTGGCTGGTCACGGTGGCTCATGCCTATAATCCCAGCACTTTGGAAGGCCGAAGCGGGCAGATCACCTGAGGTCCAGAGTTCGAGACCAGCCTGGCCAACATGGTGAAACCCCGTCTCTACTAAAAATACAAAAAGTAGCCAGGCGTGGTGGTGCACACCTGTAATCCCAGCTACTCGGGAGGCTGAGGCAGGAGAATTGCTTGAACCCGGGAGGTGGAGGTTGCAGTGAGCTGAGATCACGCCACTGTACTCCAGCCTGGGCAGGAGTAAGACTCCATCTCAAAACATAACACACACACCCACAAAGGAGTGCTGATCCCTTGCCCTCACCCGAATCCTGCCAAGTTCTCTTTCTGCTGGTCTCTCCTAAGTGTCTTTTCCAGCTGACTTCTTCCAGACAGGACCCAAACAAGGCCCACATTTTCTGTCCCTTTGCCTATGAGTTCCCTGTCTCTCCCCACCCCCATCATTTATTTGTTGAAGAATAGGCTTCTTCAACAAATTCCTCTTCAACAAGAATAGGCCTGCTGTAGAGTCACCTGTGTCCTGGACTAGGCTGACTGCATCCCCGTGGTGCCGTGTGACACGTTCCTCTGTTCCCTGTGTCTCCGTGTGGGCAAAGCTGGAGGCGTGGTCAGATTCCTAGTGGGGTCTGGCAAGCATCCACCTCTGTGAGCTACGCCCCGCCCCTCCCTGCTCCTGCTTCCCTCACTCCCACCCTCTTTTCCCCATCCTCATCCTCCTGCCCTTCCCATTCTTTCCCCTTGGATTCCTGTCTTTCCCGTCCCTGTCTCTCCATTCATCTGTGTCTGTCGTGGCTCTGTCCCTCCCTCTCCCTCTCTCTGTCCCTTCTTGCCCAGCCCTTCCTTCCCTTAACCCTCCAGCCCTGCCCAGCCCTGACCACCTTGTGCACTCTGCTCTTGTCCCTGCAGCGACCAGATGGGGAACAAAGCCTCCTACATCCACCTCCAGGGCTCCGACCTACGGCCTCAGTTCCACCAGTTCACAGCAGTGGTGAGTCACCCCTCAGGGCCCCCGCCCCTCCCATCCTGGCTTGGGGACAAAGAGGCTGAGACCTTGGTAAGGGACGGGGATAGGTTTCGCCGGTGGGTACTCTGGGTGCTCAGGGGCTCTGTTGTGACTTCTGTCCATCCCACCTGTCCCGGCCCCACAGCCTCATCCCAACGTCAAGCCCATGGCCTACGCCAACACGCTGCTGCAGCTAGGAATGATGTGAGGCGACGGGCGGGGCGGCCTGCACCCCAGGGCCCCTCCACTCCCACCGGACCCCGGCCCTGGGCCAGGGGCAGAGCAGGCCCCGCCCCAGGGCAACGTTGGACCCCCTTTTACTTTGTAAAGTTTGTATTTATTCCCCTTTAGGTTTGCAGAGGGGGTAGGGGCAGAGTCAGGGGCTGGCCAGAGGGTCTGCTCCCTGGACAGAGAGGAAGGAGGTGGAGCAGCTGGGGCTGGGGGCACAGCCCGGGCATTCTGTGGGGAGGCCGTCCTCGGGGTGGGGTGGGGCTGAGTGGCTGCCCTGCCCCCCTCGTTTGCATGGCTCCTCCCCCACTCAAGCAATAGGGCCCTGCCATAGGAAGACCCCCAGAGAGAGGGTCAGCAGGGGGGCCTCGCCTGCGCCTCCCCTCCTGTAGCCCCATGGTGGGGCTAGGCTGGGGCTCACCCCCCTCCCCAGCTATTTTATGTCTGTAATTAAATATGTTAAAATAAAGTCATTATCGGAAGTCAGCTTGTCTCTGGATGGTGGAGCCGCAGGAGCTGCCGGGGTTGGGTCACTGCCTGCCTGCTGAGGAGATCCGGAGGGTGGGGAGGCCACGAAGTCCCACTGGCCAGGCCCACCCAGCTTTGGGCTGACAGCCCAAGTGGCCGCTGCCTCCGCCCAGCGCCGTGGGCTCCCGGGGAGAGTTCTGTCACCTGGGTGGGGCCGATGAGGCCAGCACTGAGTGGAGCAGAGCGGAAGCTGAAGAAGCTCCTCACCCTTTGCCAGCTCCAGCACCGAGCGTGATGTGCCGCTCCCCGCTCCCCGCTCCCCGCTCCCCGCTCCCCGCTCCCCGCTCCCCGCTCCCTGCTCAGGGTAGGCCCAGCAGTGGTTCTTCACGCCACACGATGAGGCAGGCGTCTCCAGTCATCAAGGGAGACCAAGAGGACCCCTGTCTCACTCCCAGGTGGCTCTTAGTCACGGTTAACGTTGGATCCCATTCAGGCTGCCCCGCTAGGCCTTGGTCCTCCAGAGAGATTGTGTTTCCAAGTTTGAGCTCCTCTGGACTCAGCTTTCTCCGGTGATAAGTGGCACTGGGGGATGGTCTAGAGCAAATAACTCCTGCAGGGCCGCGTCCAGGAGTGTTGGGCCCTTTGGAGGCCTCCCAGGCAGACATGAGGCATCTGCGGTCCTGATTGCGCGTAGGTGCTGGGGAGGCGTTCTCTAAGGCCCATCAGCCCGGCAGTGAGTGCACTGCCCTCTGGGGGCAGGTGCGCCGGGGGCCGGAAGCCAAGTACACATGGCTTCAGGAAAACAGGCCCGAGGCCCAGGTTGCCAGTGCCATTCATTTCCCTGGGAAAGACCAAAGCAGCCACCATGGCTGTCGGGAGGGCGCTTCAGACCTGACGGGAGCCAGCCAGGCGGGCAGCTGTGAGGCGCTCGGACTCACTGGGTGTCGGGGTTTCCTGCCGCTGCAGTTCAGGAGGCCTCCCGGGACCCAGAGCAGCCATTATCCTCACCGTTAGGGTCCATTACAGTGAAAAGACGGGGGTGAGAATGAGCGGAGGGAAGAGGGGTGTGAGTGTCCTGCTGCCCTCTCCTGCGGAGTCGTGTGGACGGCGCTCATTTTCCGCGTGTGGATGCAACAGCGTACTGGAGTGTGGTCACCTAGGGAAGCTCACCCGGGCCTCTGCATCCAGGGTTTTCTTCAGGGGTTGGTCATGGGGACTGCTCACCCCACATGGTTGACCGTAGCCTCCAGAGAGACCCACGGCCCCCACCCTAAATCACGTCCTTAGCATAGACTGTCCACTGTGGCCCAGGGCCCCAGATAAAAGAGACGTTCCTATCAGGGAGGACACGCCACGGGCTCCCAGGTGACCTCCAGGAGCCAGCCTTTTCTTTGGTCAAGGCTACTCCCGTGCTGCACAGCTGCACAGCAAACCCCCTAACCCTCACCGGCTTACACAATGAACGCCTTGCTGTCTTCCTCAGTTCTGTGATTGGCTGGGCTTGGCTGTGCGGGGCGCACCTGAGGGCTGGAGGCATCTGAAGACTCGCCCGGCTGGACTCCATGGGGGCTGACTCCCGTGACTGCAGTTGCTGTGGGCCGTTAGCTGGGCCGGCACTGGGGCGCCTGCGTGTGGCCTCCATGTGGCCTGAGCTGCTCTCCCCGTGGCAGCTGGGTCCCTCAAGGGAGCATTCAATGTTTATATTTAAATCAACCAACTGCATTCCAGCTGTAGCACTTGCCTCAGCAATGTCCTGCCTCACATTCAATTGTCTCTTTCATTTCCTTCAATCTGCAACGTTTCCTCAGCCCCTCTTTGTCTTTGACATGGACGTTTGTGACGATCACGCTCCTCCCCCTCCCCGAGACTGAAGAGTGCTCCCTGTCTGGCCGCCGTCTCCTCCCCGTCAGATGTGGCCGGGCTGTCCAGTGGGAGCACCTCGGAGGGGACACAGCAGAGGCCCCATGCTTGTGATGTATGTTGCGGATCATTTTCCCCCATTCTGTCCTTTTTTGTTAAATGGTGGTGAAAAGCACATCACATAAACTGTACCACCTTAACCACTTGAAAGTCTATATCCCAGACTGTCTTTTATCTTTAGACTTCACTTGTGGTTTGTTGCCACGGTGCAGGTTTATTTTTATGAAGCCAAATGTATGAGTATTTCTTTAATTGTGCTGGCGTGGGAGTCGGTGCTTCTCCCCACACCCGGGTTTCAGGGAAGTTCCCTCGGGTTTCTTCTTCATGTCAAGATCTCCAGTCTATTTGGAGTTCCTTCTTGTATGTGATGTGAGGAATGGGTCTCATTTTATCTTTTTCCAAGTGGCTATTGGAGGAAGTTTTTAAACGAGAAGAGAAATTCAGAAGATGCTGCAAGAGATGGGGTCTTTACGGCGACCGATGTCTCGCTAAGTCAGAACAAAAAGACTCAGGCACACCCACCAGAAGGACCAGAACTTTGAGCGGATCAATGCCACAGAGCTGGGCTCAGGGAAACGGAAGGGATATGGGAGGGAGCGAAAGCATTTAACGGGGGAAGGTCTGGGTAAGCCGATAAGTTTTGGGGAATCAAGGGGGATAAATACACGTGAGTAGGGCTCTGAAGTTAGAGGCAATGAATTGAACAAAAAAGAAACAGTAGCTTCCAAAAGGGAGTGTGACCAAGAGACGCCCGTAGAGGCAGGTGATGAACATCCAGGGCTGGCCGGGCACGGGGGCTCACGCCTGTGATCCCAGCACTTGGGAAGGCAGAGGCATGTGGATCGCTTGAGCACAGGAGTCTGCTGAAGTAGGGGACAGCTTACGGTTTGGATCAGGGTCATCAAGCTGGGGACGTGCCAGGTACACGGAGGTGGGGGAGATGTTGGGGGCAGGTGTGGACACTAAGCAATGGTGTCGGAGGCTGCTGGGGAGTCTCAGGGTCTGGCAGGAGCAGATGTGAACTCCCAGGAGTGGTGGACATGAATTAGGGGTCCTAGAAGCCTCACCACCGACTAAGGAAGCTGTGAAGTAAAGACCAGAGAACCCGGGGGAGGGGGAGGCCTTAGATGCTCCCCACCCTATCGACCAGGATGGACCCAGGCATCCACCCAGCTGGGTGGAGCAGAGACTCCAAGGCAGGAAGGACCTGAGTTCTGTCTCCCTGTCGTTCTCTTGGTCCCTTTCACGCTGTCTTCCCCGGCCCCCATCTGTCAATGGCCATGATTAGGTCACAGACCCAAGCTCTGGCCACCAGGGCAGGCAGAGAGATGACCCAACCTCCATAGCACCAGTGGAGGGGGGCGGGGCCTGCCTCCCACCTATGGGGGATGTCATTTGCTTGGCAGCCAGAGGGACAGGCCACCACCCCACCCTTCCTTGCCAGCACCACACCTGGCAGATGGAGAAACTGGGCCCATGGTTGCCTCTGCCCACACCCTCCTGTGGCTCTCATCTCCGTGGTCCAGCAGATGTGGGGAGCCAGGGTGAGGAATTTGGACACTGGAAAACGTGTGGAAGCAGTTAAAACCTGAAGGGACCAGGAGGGGCAGGGTGGGCACCCATCTCAGGATAAGTCGAGGAACAGCAGGCATTTTCCACGCCTGGCCCCTTGGCTCTGTTCTAAGAGTTCACACGCATTAACATTGCATTCCAGCTCAGTCAGACACTTTTCAGATGCCCATTTTGCAGATAAGCAAGTTGAAGTACAGAGAGGTTAAGTTACATACTCAGAGTCACACAGCCAGCAAGTGGCAGAACGGGACTTGAGCACCAGCTGACTGGCTGCAGTCTGTGCCCTGAACCAGTTTGCAGTAGCATTGAGCGCTTTACGTGTCAGGCGGTTTGCAGGCACTTAGGGTCTTCGCAACAGCCCTTTGATGCCAAATGCTAAAATAATATCTGGGGAAAAGCTTTTGACCCCTTTTAGCAAACAAAAATTTTATGATGGCAAGAATTTATCCTGCCTGGTTAATCTGATTTTTCCCTTTTTAGTACATGGATGGTCCCTAACCTTACCCCTGAATAGAAAACTCACGACTTCCCCCAGAGCTGTGCAGCTCTCAAAGCATTTTTTTCCCCCTGAGATGGAGTCTCGCTCTGTAGCCCAGACTGGAGTGCAGTGGCGCGATCTCGGCTCACTGAAGCCTCTGCCTCCCGGGTTCAAGCCTCCTGAGTAGCTGGGATTACAGGCGTGTGCCACCATGCCCAGCTAATTTTTGTATTTTTAGTAGAGACGGGGTTTCACCATGTTGGTCAGGCTGGTCTCGAACTCCGGACCTCACGTGATCTGCCCGCCTCGACTGCCCAAAGTGCTGGGATTACAGGTGTGAGTCACCACGCCCGGCCTCAAAGCATTTTTGTTAGCGGTCTTTTACGATTTCTCCACCGGGCGGGGTGGATCACGCCTGTAATCCCAGCACTTTGGGAGACCAAGGCGGGCGGATCAGAGGTCAGGAGTTTAACACCAGCCTGGCCAACCTGGTGAAACCCCGTCTCTACTAAAAATACAAGAACATTAGCTGGGCGTGGTGGCAGGTGCCTGTAATCCCAGCTACTCAGGAGGCTGAGGCAGAATTGCTTGAACCCGGACCCAGGAGGCGGAGGTTGCAGTGAGCCGAGATCGCTCCACTGTATTCCAGCCTGGGCTACAGAGCGAGACTCCGTCTCAAAAAAAGAAAATTCTCGCTTTTGCGGGTGGCGGCGAGCGCGGAGAGGACGCCATGAAGGCTTCGGGCACCCTACGAGAGTACAAGGTGGTGGGTCGCTGCCTGCGCACCCCCAAATGCCACACACAGCCCCTCTACCGCATGCAAATCTTTGCGCCTAATCATGTCGTCGCCAAGTCCCGCTTCTGGTACTTTGTATCTCAGTTAAAGAAGATGGGCCGGGCGCGGTGGCTCACGCCTGTAATCCCAGCACTTTGGGAGGCCGAGGTGGGCGGATCACAAGGTCAGGAGATCGAGACCACGGTGAAACCCCGTCTCTACTAAAAATACAAAAAATTAGCCGGGCGCGGTTGTGGGCGCCTGTAGTCCCAGCTACTCGGGAGGCTGAGGCAGGAGAATGGCGTGAACCCGGGAGGCGGAGCTTGCAGTGAGCCGAGATCGCGCCACTGCACTCCAGCCTGGGCGACAGAGCCAGACTCCGTCTCAAAAAAAAAAAAAAAAAAAAAAAGAAGATGAAGAAGTCTTCAGGGGAGACTGTCTACTGTGGGCAGGTGTTTGAGACGCACCCCCTGCCGGTGAAGAACTTCGGCATCTGGCTGCGCTGTGACTCCCGGAGCGGCACCCACAACATGTACCGGGAGTACCGGAAGCTGACCACTGCGGGTGCTGTCACCCAGTGCTACCGAGACACGGGCGCTCGCCACCGCGCCCGGGCCCACTCTATTCAGATCATGAAGGTGGAGGAGATTGCAGCCAGCAAGTGCCGTCGGCCAGCTGTCAAGCAGTTCCACGACTCCAAGATCAAGTTCCCGCTGCCCCACCGGGTCCTGCGCCGTCAGCACAAGCCACGCTTCACCACCAAGAGGCCCAACACCTTCTTCTAGGTGCAGGGCCTTCGCCTGGGTGTGCCCCAAATAAACTCAGAAACGTCCCGGTGGGAAAAAACAATTCTCTTGGAACTGTTCTGTGCCTGTCAACTGCATGGCGCTAGGGGGCGCTGCAGCACCACGGTGTTTTATAGTCATTACAACACTCGTCCAGCAGATGGCGGCAAAGTGTTGGGGAAAGAGGATGCCCTTTTGCCAATCCCCATATATTTTTCTGATTTTCATTTGTATGGTATGCAAACATTTCCAATTCTCAAAATTTGGTCTCAGCTACCATTCTAACTATTTGAGGCTTACGCTTCTCTGTTTCCCGTCCACTCTGGGCCGAAGTCTTCCTGTCAGTGAAACAGGGATGTTTAAAGGCGTTTTCTTGGGCCCGTTTCCCAGAGCTGTCCTGACGACCCATTTGGGGCAGTTTCTCTCCTGTTGGGGCGTGGAGCTGCTCTTAAGGCCCTGCCTGCTGGATCCTCAAATAACGTGGTGGACACTCCCCTCCAGACCTCCTCTGTGGACCCAGGCTCTCCTCTCTCAACCCCTTGGAGTTCCCACCTCTTCTGGGCCCCAAAGTCCTGTCTCTAACTCAAAGACAGTTATCTGTGTTAAAATAAAATCACATGGGCCGGGAGCGGTGGCTCACGCCTGTAATCCACTGCGGGAGGCCGAGGCGGGTGGATCACTTAAGGCCAGGATTTCGACACCAGCCTGGCCAACATGGAGAAACCCCATCTCTATTAAAAATACAAAAATTAGCCACGCGTGGTGGCGCCTACCTGTAATCCCAGCTACTCGGGAGGCTAAGGCACGAGAATTGCTTGAACCCGGGAGGCAGAGGGGCAGTGAGCCGAGATCGTGCCTCTGCACTCCAGCCTGGGTGATAGAGGAAGACGCCGTCTCAAAAAGAAAAAAAAAAAAGTAACCTTTTCTGCGCTTGCTCGCTTTATTTTTCAGAGCTCTGATTGCACCTGGTGCGCTCATTTGTTTCTCAATAGCACGCCGACTTGTCAGGGAGGTTAATAGAGGAAATTGGTGACACGGGCGTTGCAATCAGGAAGTGCTGAGAGTAGGAAGTCAGGTGGGCTCACGACTAGCAATGCAGGGAGCTGCTCGCTCGTGAGGATTGGAGGAGCCACGTGGAAAATGCTGCTGCCCAGAGCCCAGGTGGCTGCGCTGGCCAGGCAGGAGCCCCTGGTTCGCAGCGGTGGCCGTCACTGCTGCTGCTGCCACCACGGCCCAAGTATCCCCTAGATGGCGTCCCCTTCCTCTGGCTTCCTCTCCCATAGCAACAGCAGTCCCTGCAGAGGACTCTGGAGTTGTGGTTGCGGGGTCCTACCCCGCAGGGGGCAGGTGGGCGTGGCGGGGAGAGGCAGTAGAGTCCCTCAAGGTCAGCTCTGACCTGTCCCCGAGGTGTTCCCGGCCCCAGCAACTGCTCAGTTATTTGTTGAATACTGACGGTCGATAGAAATCACCTGGACTGGGGAAGGCTGACCCCAGATGCGCCTACTGGGGAATGTGCTGGAAAGATACGCCCCCTGGAGGGAGTGCGCCCAGGGAGTGGGGAGGAGCGTTTGAGATCGAAGGAGTGGCCGCGTAAAGGCCCTGAGGTCTCGCAAGGAAGGGTCCTGGGGTTTCCCAGGCCCTGTTGTAGGTGCAAGAAACAGGAACCTCCTAGAGCGAGCATGCGGTGGGGAGGCAGTGGGTATGCCTCCTAGATGAAGACGAAATCCATGCATTAGGGAGTGAGGCCTGCTGGGGACAAAAGTCTGGCAGGCAGGGCCCGAGGAGGGTCGGGGCAGGAGAGGGTTTGCAGTCATCGGAAACGGGGCGGCCTGGAAAACCCTCACTGAGAAGGTGCCAAGTAAGCAAAGACCAGAAGGAGGTGAGGGGCCAGCAGATGCCTGGGGGAAGCGCATGACGGGAGATGCAGGAAGAGCCAGGTTAAAAGCCTCAAGTGGGTGTGATAATAGGGGGTTATTAATGTGTGACTACTGCCCCTCCCGTGCCAGGCTTGGTGCTGGCGTAGGGGAGGCAGTGGCGCCAAAGAAGGCCACCTGCCTTCATGGTGGTCGCTGTTGGGTTGGATTCCCACGTGCCTGGAGTTTAAAAGTGAGGCAGCCTGGAAATGAGCTTGCAGAGTTCGCTGGGGGACCTGGGGGAGGTTCCGCCGTGTAGACTTTCAGAGAGCTGGCCCGGGGGGGATCTGGATCCTGAACCCCGCCGATCTCGCAGCCAGCTCAGAGACAGGGGCGCCCTAAAACTCCTAGGGATATGACCAGCTGCTGGAGGGAGGGAGACGCCTGGGTTCCGGGGACAGAAAACGACACTCTCTACCCCCATCCGGTTCCCCAGACCCGGTTTCCACCGAGGCCCCGCCCTCCCCAGCGCTGTCTCCGCCCCTTGCATAGGAGGCCACATCTCCTACATCTAGATATGCAGAGAGCATGTCAACGCACAGGAGCTGCAGCGCCCCATTTAACCACCAAGAGGCGCTCCAGGGCCGCTAGTAAAAATCGTGCGGGAAGAGATGGCTGGAGGCCAGGAGTTCAAGACCGGCCTGAGCAAAATAGTGACCCACTCTCAACCCCCGCTCCCCGCCTCTCGTCTATACAACAATAAATACAAATAAATAAATAAAATAAACAAATATTAAATCGTGCTGGCGATGGTTTTTCCCGAGCACTGGAAGCGCCGAAGTTTTCCCTGGCCTTTCAATGCTAGACTGCAGAAAGCAGCAGGACAGCGGTTCTCAAAGTCAGGTCCTGGACCAGATGCGTCAACGTCTCCTGGGAACTAGATACACATTATCCGGCCCACCTGAGACCTACAGAACCCCTTTGGGCCGGGAGCCCAGAAAGCTGAGTTTTCAAAGGACCCCCCAGGCACCTGCGATACAGGACCAGCTTGAGAAACGCTCCGGAATCACAGTCTGAGACCCCAGCTGTGGGGTCTGATGGTCTCTAGGATCCCTAGGGTCGCGGTTGTCAGCCCCGGCTGCCCATTGCTGGGAATCACCTGGGAAGCTTTAGGGACTGTTGCTGCCCCAGCGGTGCTCTGCACCATCCCGAGATTCCAAGAGTGGCTCCTGTGTGCATGCTGGACAAGGGCTCTGGGCCATTCCAGGCACAGCCCGGGCGGGGACTGCTACCCTAGGGTTTCTGTCAAGGCCAGCATGTGCAGTGAATAACTGGCCGCCGCTGATATGTAGCAGGAATAAGACGAGATGATGTCTCCTAGGGTTGATTTGAGCACAAACACATCACACCCTTTTCAGTACCCTGAGCAATGCTGGAAGGAAAGCTCTGCTATGATCCCCCTTTCCCATGAGGACATGGAGGCACAGAGAGGTCAAGTAACCAGCCCAAGGTCACACAGCTTGCAAGGGGTGGTGCTGGGGCAGCCAGGCAGCCGAGCTCCAAATTTCTCTTCACCCAGTACCCAACCATTCCCTCTTCTCCTGTCACACCCTGTGGGCCTGGGAGGGGGACTCAGAAATCAGAAATCAGAAATCCTTCCACCCCCGTGTCTTTTGTTTGTTTGTTTGACAGAATCTCACTCTGTCGCCTAGGCTGGAGTGCAATGGTGCAATCTCGGCTCACTGCAACCTCCGCCTCCTGGGTTCAAGCAATTCTCATGCCTCAGCCTCCCAGGTAGCTGGGATTACAAGCACCTGCCACCACGCCCAGCTAATTTGTGTATTTTTAGTACAGACGGGTTTTCGCCATGTTGGCCAGGCTGGTCTCAAACTCCTGACCTCAAGTGATCTGCCCATCTCGACCCCTCAAAGTGCTGGGATTACAGGAGTGAGCCACTGTACCCAGCCCCTCCACCCCCATGTCTTAGAGTGGCATCCCTCCCCTCCATGTCTGTGTTCTGGAATCACCTGTGGCCTCTTATTTTCCTCTTTGGTGACAATGAGGAGCAGCTGGACTGGTCCAGATGAAGGTGGATTCAGAACCCAACCTCTGGTTTTTTGGGCTTCCTCTTGGAAACCTTTGTGCATTTGAAACCACACCCCGGAGGCATCAAGGGACTGACTGGCCCTGCAGACGCTGTTTCAAGGCGCCTGGGATGAAATCTAATACTGAACACCCTGTTCTGTCTCAGTTACTAGAGGGCTCCCCCCACCTCTGGGGCCTCCCCGAATGCTCGCGGTGGGGATGCTGGGAACAGTTCAGAAAACGTTGTGTTCATTCGAGGGGGAACAAATTTTGACTCAGTGGGGGACAGACTTGCCCAAAGCCTCAAGGCCACCCAGAAAGGCTAGGGTATGGCCCAGGGATGGCCGGGTATACAAATAAGACTCAGGAGGCATGAGAATCGCTTGAACCAGGAGGCAGAGGATACAGTGAACTGAGATCGTGCCACTGCACTCCAGCCCGGGTGATGGAGACTCTAAAACAAACAAACCCAGGGAGACGGTGTGAAACTGTTTTTTTGTTTGTTTGTTTTTGTTTTGTTTTGTTTTTTGAGTCAGGGTTTCACTCTTGTTGCCCAGGTTGGAGTGCAATAGCGCAATCTCAGCTCACCACGACCTCCGCCTCCCGGGTTCAGGCGATTCTCCTCCTACCTCAGCCCTGAGTAGCCGGGATTACAGGCATGCACCATCACGCCCAGCTAATTTTTTGTATTTTTAGAACGGACAGGGTTTCACCATGTTGGCCAGGCTGGTCTCGAACTCCCGACTTCAGGTGATCCACCCACCTCGGCCTCCCAAAATGCTGGGATTACAGGTGTGAGCCCCCGCGCCCGGGTGTGAGACTGTTTCTGCAAGCATCTGTCTGTGACTGACTGGCGTTTGAGTTTCTGTGTGGTAACATGTGAGTGTGCCCATGTGGCTGAGGGGATCAAAATGTCCAATGGCATCTAGCAGTGTGTGACGTGTCCTGAGTGAGTGAACACGTTGGCATTTGCAAGTACGGCAGTGTTTGCGTGAATGGGTCTGTGGGTGTGTGGGGGTTGCCTTCCCGGAGCAGTGGATCTGTGTGCCTCTGTGAGTACGTGTGTGTGCTACACGTGTGTGTCCGTGTCTGTGTCTATGTATGGGCAGGTTCATCATAATGTCTGTTGGTGAATGTGGTCTGCCAGTGGTGCCTGTGTGTGTACATGTGTCTGTGGTATGTGCTGTGCCTGCGTGCCTGGGTCCGACTGTGCATGTGTATGTGTGTACACACGTGTATGGCAGTGAGAGGGACTGGCCCAGTGTTGCTTGATGTCTGTGAAATCCACACAACTCCATGTTAAATCCATCTTGCCACTTGTTTGGGGTCCACACCGCTTTCCTTCTCATAGGCCCCCCCGCTGTTCCCCGGAGACAGCCCACAGCTCTGGGCGCTGCAGGGAGGAGGAGCAGAGAAACTCACTCTGAGTCTTCATTTCCTGCGTTCTGCTGTTTGCTCCTCCGGTCTCCAAATCCCTCCGAGCATCTGTCTCTGCTGTTCTTTTACCTTCTAGCTCCTTAGGCAGGCCAGGTCCCTGTGGTCACGTACCTCTGCCCTCTGAGGTGGGCAGCAGCAAAGGACAGCCTCCCTCTCCACCACCAACCAGAACCTTCCCACTCAGCCTCTCCGCCTCCCTGCACCTACAAAGCCTCCCCTCCAGGTGAGGTCCACAGCTTGTATTTTCCCCAGGGCCTCATTCTTGCCAGGCTGTGAGCCGTGGACTACACGGCCAAGTATCCACCACCATGCACAAAAGGGCTCTAGCAAGGCCATGCAGCACGCCAGGCAGCAAGCAGCACCAGCAGTAACCACTCCACTCAGAAAAGAGCTGGGGTGGGGCGCGGTGGCTCACTCCCATCATCCCAGTGCTCTCGGAAGCCGAGGCCAGAGGATCGCTTGATCCCAAGAGTGCAAGTGAGCCGTGATTGCAATACCGCACTCCAGCCTGGGTGACAGAGCCAGACACTGCCTTGAAAGAAAGAAAAGAGAGAGAGAGAAAGAGAAAGGAGAGAAAGAGAGAGAGACAGAAAGAAAGAAAAGAGAAAGAGAGAGAGAGAGGGAGAGAGGGAGGGAGGGAAGGAAGGAAGGAAGGAAGGAAGGAAGGAAGGAAGGAAGGAAGGAAGGAAGGAAGGAAGGAAGGAAGATTGGAATGAAGGGAGGAAGGGAGGTAGGGAGAAAGAAAGAGAAAGAGAAAGACAAAGGAAGGGAGGGAGGGAGGGAGGGAGCGGAGGGGAAGGAGGGGAAGGAGGGGAAGGAAGGGAGGGAGGGAGGAGCGTGGAAGAGAGAAAGACAAAAGGAGGGTGGTGGGATACAATTCTTTACTTTCCAGAGAAAAAAAGTAAGAAACTTAGGCCAGGCCTGCAACCAGTTAGGACGACAGACTGGCCCCTGGACCTCCATGAACTCCCTTTTCTCCTGCCCTCAGCAAGGCTCGAGTCTGGTCATTTGCTGTTTTTCACTGCTGGGGGTTGTGGGGACACAAGGCAATACAGAGAGAGGCCCCCAGCTTCCTCCCAACCTCCACAGGGCCTTAGCAACCCAATTTCTTCCCAATCATAGGAAGCAGTTGGCTGGGCGCAGTGGCTCATGCCTGTAATCCCAGCACTTTGGGAAGCCGAAGTGGGCGGATCAGTTGAGGTTAGGAGTTCAAGACAGGCTTGGCCAACATGGTGAAACCCCATCTCTACTAAAAATACAAAAATTAACCAGGTGTGGTGGCACACGCCTGTAGTCCCAGCTACTCGGGAGGCTGAGGGAGGAGAATCACTTGAACCCGGGAGGCGGAGGTTGCAATGAACCGAGATCGCGCCACCATACTCCAGCCTAGTGACAGAGACTCCATCTCAAAAAAAAAGAACCAGCAGCAGCAATTAATGCACAAGCAATTAATGCACAATACACACAGCCTTTTTTTTTTTTTTTTTTTTTTGAGACAGAGTCTCACTCTGTCACTAGGCTGGAGTGCAATGGTGCGATCTCGGCTCACCGCAACCTCCACCTTCCGGGTTCAAGAGATTCTCCTGCCTCAGCCTCCCGAGTAGCTGGGACTACAGGCGTGCACCACCAGGCCAGGCTAATTTTTGTATTTTTAGTAGAGACAGGGTTTCACCATGTTGGCCAGGATGGTCTTGATCTCTTGACCTTGTATCCACCCGCCTCGGCCTCCCTAAGTGCTGGGATTACAGGTGTGAGCCACCACGTCCGGCCAACCACAGCCCCTCTTTTAGGCCTTTTCTTATTGCAATGAGTTTTCAATGTGTCCAATGGCCGAATTGCCCAGATGTTTGGAAGCTTGATGCAAACAGAATTCAGAGCCACACAGGCACCGCTAGCAAATCCACATCTCTGATGCTGAGGGCCCCAGAATCTGTGTTTTGAACGCATTTTTCAGATGCTTTTACTGTACCTTACAACCAAGATCGGGAGAGGTATGCAAACCAAGGGCCCTGTCCCCTCCAAAGCAGCAGAGTCCAGGGGCATGAGGATGGCAAGCGAAGTGACAACATAAACACAGGTGTCTCCATCTTCAAGGATGGGAGTAGAACGGACAGGAAGGGCCGGGTCACCCCCAGAGCATTCGTCAGTTGCCAAGTCCAAAGCTAAGAAACCAGTTCATAAATGTTTTTTTATTTGCATGTTGGCTCAAGTCCTCTTTTTAAGTCCAAGGAGGCAGTCCACGTTAAGTGTGCAGGCAAAAAAGGGACAGGAAAAGCAGGCAATTTCTCCCCTGCCCTCCCGCTCTCCTTTTATCAAGCTGAGCACCTTGAGTTGCATTTGAGGAAATTAAAACTATAGGTGACAGAACCCCCTTGTATCGAATTCTTTCTTTACATTTTTTGGGTTGCTACAAGGAATCACTATATATATGTATATATGTATATATATATATATATTTTATCAGGTGGTACGTGTGGTGGCTCACACCTGTCATCCCAGCACTTTGGGAGGCCGAGGCAGGAGGATCACTTGAGGCCAGAAGTTTGAGGCTGCAGTGATCATGCCACTGCACTCCAGCCTGGGCAACAGAGTGAGACCCTGTCTCTAAAAAATTTTTTAAAAATCAACGCATGAGACAAAACTTTAACAAGAGAATAAAGAGGGTTGTAAGGTGGAGATGTGGGCAGCACTCCAACTCCACTTTCAAGTTCAGAGGCAGAAAGAGCAACTTTCTCTCCCACGCTTGTAGGGAGGGCCCGTGGGCTGTCTCTAGCCCTCACCTCACAGCTGGTCTTCTCGCTCTCCCTGTTCAGCTTCTGCTCTGGCCTCGGCCCTCAGCACCCTGAGGCTCCTGGCCTCGCCTGCCCTGGGGACTCTCTTGGGCAGGGTTGGCAACCGGGGAGTGTGCCAGAAGGCTCTCCGGGGCTTGCGAAACCACGAAAAGCGTCCAGGGGTCTGGAACCTCACTGTCTTGACCTGTTTCCGGGCCCTGGCTCCTGAAGCTGTTCCTGTGGCCCCTTGGGTAGCTGAGGCTTCAGCTTCCTGGATACCTGGGGCCCCTGCCGTCTGATTATGTGCAGCCTCTGCCCTTTGGCCAGCCCGGGCCTGTGCCCTCTGATTACCTGCACCCTGGACAGCTGGGGCCCTTTCCCTCTGGTCATGTATGGCCTCTTCCCTTCGAGGATCTGTAGCCTCTGACCCCTGGTCAGCTAGAGCCTCTTCCCTCAGGTTATCTGCACCCTGTGGCCTATGGTCAGCTGGGGCCTCTGCCCTCTGATTATCTGCAGCCTCTTCCCCATGGTTATCTGCAGCCTCTGCCCCCTGGTCAGCTGGGGCCCCTGCCCTCTGATTACCTGCAGCCTCTTCCCTCTGGTCAGCTATGGCCTCTTCCCTCTGATTATCTGCAGCCTCTTCCCTATGGTTATCTGCATCCTCTGCCCCCTGGTCAGCTGGGGCCCCTGCCCTCTGATTACCTGCAGCCTCTTCCTCCTGGTCAGCTATGGCCTCTTCCCTCTGATTATCTGCAGCCTCTTCCCCCTGATCAGCCTCGATGTCTGCCCCCCGACCTGTGGGCGCTGTCTGCTCCTTCCTGCGGCGCCTAAACGAGGCCCAGTTGATCTTGGGCCTCCATCGCCTAGGGGAGGCCTGCGGGGCACAGACATCTCCCACATTTTCCACAGGATCCCCGGGATCCCCCGGGCTGGTGCCGGAGGATACCCCTGCGCTCTCCACTGGGATGGAGGCCAGCCGGGCCTCGCCCACCCCGGGGCCCGCCCTCGGCGCCCAACCCTTCACCCTCCGCTTCAGCTTCCCCCAGGACACCTGGCTGACATACTCCCGCCACCTGTCCGCCTTGGACAGCTGAGGCCCCAGGTTGTCCTCAAACATGGGCACTGGCAGGTTGACGCGGCGGCGGGCAGGCGGCGCGGGGGGCTGCTTCTCCTGTCGCCGGAGAAATGCCTCCACCAGTTCCTCATCATCCTCGCTCTCCACGTCGCTTCCCAGGAACTTGCTGCCCAGGTAGCTGACGGGCATTTTGCGCACCTTCTTGCCCCGCCGCGGGCCCTGGCGGCTCTTGTCTCTGGAGGTCTCGAAGTCGCTGAACTCGCTGTCGCTGGCGTTGCTGCTGTCATACGTGCCCACGACCAGCCGGGGCGTAGGAGTCACCATCTGCTGCACTCTCCTCCTCACTCGGGGCTCCTTGGGCTTTTTGGGGGGCTGGGGCGGGTGCGGGGTGCTCTTCTCGATGATGCGGGCCACGTCCTCCAGGGTGCGGCCCTGTTCTTCCAGGAACTGGGTCAGCCGCTCCCGAAATTCTGCTTCCTTGGTGGCAGGCTTAGAGATGACTCTCCAGACGCCCCCGGCCAGCCTGACCTCCCGGGGGATGAGCAAATAGTCGACGTCCTCCCCGATCTGCAGCATCCCCACCGTGGAGTCCTCCTCCTTGCGGAACACCTTGCCGATCTTCTTAAATGTTCCCACGGGTTTTAGGGCTTCCACGAGGACGTCCAAATCCACATCTTTGCAGACATCGGGGACGCTCCAAAGAATGAGGCAGTCGGGGGACGGGAGGAAGCCCCAGGGGAACCAGCCCCCCACGTGGCTTTTCTCGAGAGTCTTTAAGATCTCCAGGGTGATATCTGGGGTGAGGGAGCAAAGAGCCCCAACAAACTACTGTAGCCCTTAGTCTTGAGGGAGGGACTGGATGGGGGGAGTCCCAGCAACGCTGACCGCAGAGTCTCACCTCCCCAGCCAGGGACGAGTCAACGCCTCCAATCTCTTCTCCTGCAACAAGTCCAGTCTTGACCAAGTCCGGCTCCTCCACCAAGGACTTGGGAGAATCAATTTCCAGGATGCCTACGTGAGCCGGAGGCGAGGTCAGTCCCAAGGTTCAAGGCCCACTCCAAGCTGGAAACGTGGTGTCCCAGCTCCAAGTTGGGGCGCGCGGGCTGCCAGCGATTCTTCCTGCCCCAGGCCCCTGGGACGCGGTTGGAACTTGGGAGAGGACTTCGCAGACAAAGACGGTCCAGTCGAGGCTATTCAATATGGCGGAGGCGCTGAGAGGCCTCAGCCCGGCCCCCCAGTAGGGTCCCCCGCCCCCAGGCAGGCCACCACCCAGCTCCAGGCTGACCTTGACGCGCCGCAGCCTGCCAGCCCGCGCGCTTAGGGCTCTGCACGGTGGAGCGCACCAGCAGGAAGTTCCTCCTTGCCCTCCGCCAGAATGAGGCCCACCTTCCCCCGTCTCATCTTACACTCCCAGACTCTGGAAGACTGACAGGGGGGCTGTCCACTCCCTTCGGGGCAGCCTCCTTCCCCTCCCCCACAGGGGTGTGGCCGCGCCTGGGGCCTAGCTGGGCCCATTGCTTCCCAGCGAAGCGGCGGTGGCCCACGTCAGCACCTTTGCTGAAAGGCAGCGGTTCCCAAACCTGCCATCCGAAATGTACAAGTTTCCAGCCAAGTCCTGGAGGTGGGTGTGCCAGTGGATTCTACCTTTTGAGAGCCACTGGCACCATAGATTAGCATTTTAAATTCACGCGACTATCCGTACCCGTACACCCAGACGCGTGGGTAGAGAAATGGGTACCGGGATCTTATTGCAACAGTCCCCCTGTGACGCTTGGCAGGAGGTCAGGGCTCTACATATTTTTGAGTGGATGAATAAACCTGAATGTTCATAGCCAGGCGCGGTGGCTCATGCCTGTAATCCCAGCACTTTGGGAGGCCTAGGCGGGTGGAACACTTGGAGGCCAGGAGTTCGAGACCAGCCTGGCCAACATGGTGAAACCCTCGTCTCTACAAAAAATACAAAAATTAGCCGGGTGTGGTGGTGTGCGTGTGTAGTCCCAGCTACACGGGAGGCTGAGGCAGGAGAATGGCATGAACCCGGGAGGTGGAGGTTGCAGAGATGGCGCCACTGCACTCCAGCCTGGGCAACAGAGGGAGACTCTGTCTCAAAAAAACAAAAACAAAACAAACAAACAAACAAAAAAAGCCAAAAAACAAAACCAAAAAAACCCCACAAATAAACAACAACAAAAAAGCCTAAAAGTTCATGAGTAGATACTGCCTCTATTTTATGGTAGTATCTTACAGTGAAATATTTTGCAACTTTGAAAAAAGAATGAGATGGCTAAGGATAGGCACGGTTTATGAGGCGCTTCCTGTGTAGTAGGCACCATTCCCAGTGCTTTCTATGAATGAACTCAGGAAATCCTTGCTATAGCAGGAGACTGGTAGCATGAGTACAACTCCCATTAGACAGCTGAAGAAACTGATGCCCAAGGACATAAAACCACTCTTTCAAGGTCACAGCCAGGGGGAGTGGTTGAGTTTGGATTTGAATCCAGAATAGTCTGCCTTTTGTGCCCACCAAAGAGTCAAGATGGCTGGGCATGGTGGCTCACGCCTGTAATCCCAGCACTTTGGGAGGCCAAGGCAGGCGGATTCCGAGGTCAGGAGATCAAGACCATCCTGGCTACCGTGGTGAAACCCCGTCTCTACTAAAAATACAAAAAAATTAGCCAGGTGTGGTGGTATGTGCCTGTAGTCCCAGCTACTCTGGAAGCTGAGGCAGGAGAATCTCTTGAACCCGGGAGGCCGAGGTTGCAGTGAGCCGAGATCGCACTACTGCACTCCAGCCTGGGCAACAGAGCGAGACTCCATGTAAAAAACAAACAAACAAACAAAAAAAAAACACACACACACACACACAGTCAAGATGTGGACCAATGCTAGTAAGCTCGGTTCTTGAGACGCGAGTCTACCGAAGCTCCCGGCAGTAGAGAGGCGAGTCTGCTGAAGCTCCCGTCGGAATAAAGCCAAATCCTTCCTTAACCCGGTGTTTGAGGGGTTTTGTCGGAAGCTCCTCCTGCTACAGTACTTGCGACTAGGATTGGTCCACATCTTTGGAACCAGGCATCAAGAGATATGCTGAATAGGCCTCCTTGTTAGGAATTCTGAGAGGTAGGTACATGGTAATAAGGCCAGTGCCATCAATCATCTTTTTACAGATGGGGAAACTGAGGCCGGTCTGAAGTTGCACAGCTCCGAGTGGTGGATCTAATATTAGAACCAGATCTTGGGCACTAGCATAAACAGTAGCAGACGCTAAAGACACAGCTAATCTCATTCTCCTAAATGCGTTGAACCATTTAACCCCTTAACAGCCATAATACTTGCAGGCTGTCTTGCCTGGATGTGTACAAATCCCCCTGACTGGGCTCCCTGCCTCCCCATCACTGCTTGCAATCCAGGCCCCACCCAGAAGCTGGGGGCATCTTTTAAAAACTTAGGTCCCATCTGTCTCTACTCTTTTGAAAATTCTCCATCTCAGGCTGGGCGCCATGGCTCACGCCTTTAATCCCAGCAGTTTGGGAGGCTGAGGCCGGTGGATCACCTGAGGTCAGGAGTTTGAGACCAGCCTGGCCAACATGGCAAAACTCCATCTCTACTAAAAAAATTTAAAAATGCCGGGCACGGTGGCTCACGCCTGTAATCCCAGCATTTTGGGAAGCTGAGGCGGGTGGATCACGTGAGGTCAGGAGTTCGAGACCAGCCTGGCCAACATGGTTAAACCCCGCCTCTACTAACAATACAAAATTAGCCTGGCATGGTGGCGCATGCCTGTAATCCCAGCTACTCGGGAGGCTCAGGCAGGAGAATCGCTTGAACCTGGGAGGCAGAGGTTGTAGTGAGCTGACACTGTGCCATTGCACTCAAGCCTGGGCAACAAGAGAGAAACTCCGTCTCAAAAACCAAACAAAAAACAAAACAAAACGAAACAAACAAAATACAAAAATTAGCCGGGCGTGGTGGCACCTGCCTGTAATCCCAGCTGGGGAGGCTGAAGAACGAGAATTGGTTGAACCCAGTAGGCGGAGGTTGCAGTGAGACAAGATCGCGCCACTGCACTCCAAGCTTGAGACAGAGCAAGACTCCGTCTCAAATAAGTAAATACATAAATAATAAATAAATAAATAAACGTTATCTTATTTAACTCGTAAAGGAGCCAGGCAAATTTTTAAAGAGGGAACGGAGGAAAAAGAGACGGGCGAGAGGGTAAGAAAAGATACGTGGGGCTTAGGGGAAGTTAAGGTCTCAGCGAGCGGCCTGTTCAGAATTACTGGCTTATTCAGGTTGTTTTTCTCTTGCAGAGCCAGGTCGTTGGGCTTCGCTAGATTTTTCTCCTCTTTCTCCCTGGCTGGGTCCCAGCCGCCGCGCTCAGCCCCCGGGCCTCCCACGGCCCCGCCCCTCCCCTCCCCTCCCTCTTGCAGTTTGTGGCCTCCGCAGTCCGGCGGTCTCCATGGCAACCATGGGACGCGCTCCTCCGAGCGGGTCAAAGCTAAGCGGGTGGGATGGAAGCGGAGGCGGAGGCTGCAGGGAGATGGTGGGGGTGGGGACCCCACGGAGGACGGCAGGAGCCCCTCTTTTCTGCCTCTGGTGCCTCCCTTAGGCCTCGTCCCCAAAGCCAGCTTCCCTGAAAAGCTGTTTGTAGAAACCAAAAAATGAAAAATCCTAAGGACACCTAGGTTTCAGGAATGCTGGTTAAAGAATCGCCAGTGCCTTCCAAGTGGTGACCTCTCAGATGAGACGTTTGGGTTTTGTAGTCATAAAAGGGCTTTCGTTTTGTTTGTTTTTCTTTTTTTTTTTTTTATTTGGTGGGGGAGCAGGGAGAGACGCAAGGAGGATAATCTTAGACATGAAAATCCCAAATGTTCCACATTTTTGTAAAAATTGTCAACCCCCTGCCGGGGGCGGTGACTCACACCTGTAATCCCAGCACTTTGGGAGGCCAAGGCAGGAGGATCGCTTGAGCCCAGGAATTGGAGACCAGCCTGGCCAACATAGCGAGACTCCGATCTCTACAAAAAATTTAAAAATTAGCCGGATATGCCTGTAGTCCCAGCTACTCCGGAGGCTGAGACAGGAGAATGGCATGAACCTAGGAGGCGGAGCTTGCAGTGAGCTGAGATCGCGCCACTGCACTCCAGCCTAGGCGAGGAGCAAGCCTCCATCTCAAAAAGAAAAGAAAAAAAAAATAGCCGGATATGATGTTGTGCGCCTGTGGTCCGAGCTACTCGGGAGACTGAGGTGGGCCTGTCACTTGAGCCGGGGAGGTCAGGGCTGCAGGGAGCGGAGATCGCCCATCTGCAGGCCAGCCTGGGCAACAGAGCGAGACTCCCTTTCAAAAAAAAAAAAAAAATTGCCAGATCCTGAGCGGTTCAGCTGTGGGTTTTTTTTAATTGCACAGATCTCTGGCAGGTGAGACCCTTCTCCAGTCATCACAGAATAAAAGAATAAAAACGAGAATTGTAGCCTCACTTTTGCATTTATTTAAAAGAAATGGAAAATTGGAAAAAAAATGGGGAAGAGAAAACACGGCTGAAATCCCTCTACCCAGCTACATTTTGTTGCCATTAAAAAAAAAAAGAGACACACAGGCCAGGGGCGGTGGCTCAAGCTTGTAATCCAAGCACTTTGGGAGGCCTAGGCAGGCAATCGCCTGAAGTCAAGAATTCGAGACAAGCCTGGCCAACATGATGAAACCCGCCATCTCTACTAAATGTACAAAAATTAGCTGGGCACGATGGCGGGCGCCCCTAATGTCAGCTACTAGGGAGGCTGACGCAGGAGAATCGCTTGAACCAGGGAGGCACAGGTTGCGGTGAGCTGAGATAGTGCCACTGTACTCCAGCTTGGGCAACAGAGTAAGACCCTGTCTCAAAAAAAAAAAAAAAAAAAGGGGAGATACACGGTCAGAAAAAGCAAAAGTTACAGAAAGGTAAATTTTTTTCAAAAGTGAATTCTTCTCCCCACCCCCCACCTTCCAGCCTCACCCCAAAAAGTAACCGGTTAAACATCTCTGTATTTTTCCAGAGAAAAAAATGCTTGCATTAGTGTATGTGTTAATGTAATTTAATTTATTTTTTTGAGATGGAGTTTCACTCTTGTTGCTTAGGCTGGAGTGCAATGGCGTGATCTCCGGCTCACCGCAACCTCCGCCTCCCAGGTTCAAGTGATTCTCCTGCCTCAGCCTCCAGAGCAGCTGGGATTAGAGGCCACCCCACCTAGCTAATTTTGTATTTTTGGTAGAGACAGGATTTCTCCATGTTGGTCAGGGTGGTCTCGAACTCCCAACCTCAGGTGATCCACCTGCCTTGGCCTCCCAAAGTGTTGGGATTACAGGTGTGAGCCACTGCACCCTGCTTTTTGTTTGTTTTTATGTTAATTTTAGAATTTACCTCACAGAGATTTATTTTCCCCATCATCCTAAATTGTTTTCGTCACAGCACTTACCACTTTGTTTTTTTTTTTCTTTGAGACAGGGTCTCACTCTGTCACCCAGGCTGGAGTACAGTGGCATGATCATGGCTCACTGTAACCTCGAACTCCTGGGCTCAAGCAATCCTCCCACCTCCGCCTTCTGAGTGTCTGGGGCTACAGGTGTGTGCCACCATGCCTGGCTATTTAAAAAAAAAAAAAATTATAGAGAGGTATTCTCATTATGTTGCCCAGTCTGGTCTTGAACTCCTGGCCTCAACAGATGCTCCTGCCTCTGGGTCTCAAAGTGCTGGGATTACAGGCAAGAGGCACCACACTGGGTCTATTTGTATGTTCTTATTTATTGTTTCACCCTATTAGAATACTATCTCATTAGGTCTGGGATATGAGTCTGGTTTGTTCACTGCTGAAGTCTCAGATCTAGAACACTCCAAGTAGGAGCTACAAATATTTATTAACTGAATGAATGCTGGGAATTGCACTAGATCTATGACTATAAAAATGTGTTTTTGCTTAATGTCCTGTGTCAGTGTTTGCCAGTCTGTTTTCTTTTGTTACGACAGCTTCCATCTTTATTCCTTCAAGCCAGGAATGTGATACTGATAATAATTCATTTTTACAGAGCACCTACTTTATCCTTGGCCCTGTGCACTTTCTCATTTGGTCCTTAGAACCCTTCCCTAAGCAAGTGTTACTCTCATTTTTCAGATTAAAAAAAAAAAAACTGAGTCCAAAGAAAGTCACGCAGTTAGATAGTGGCAGAGCCAAGCTTTGAATCACTCAGGTTTATTAGATTCCAGTCTCCACACACTTTTTGTTTGTTTGTTTATTTGTTTGTTTTGAGACAGGGTCTTGCTCTGTTACCCAGGCTGGAGTGCAGTGATACGATTTCTGCTCACTTCAGTCTCAACCTCCTGGGCTCAAGCTAACCTCCATCTCAGCCTCCCAAGTAGCTGGGACTACAGGCACATATCACCACACCCAGCTAATTTTTTTGTAAAGATGGAGTTTCGCCATGTTTTCCAGGCTGATCTCAAACTCCTGGGCTCAAGCGATCCTCCTGCCTCAGCCTCCCAAAGTGCTGGCATTACAGATGGAAGCCACCGTGCCTGGCCCCAATCTCCACACTCGGTGAGGTGCATCATCGCTTGAGCCCAGGAGTTCAAGACCAGCCTGGGCAACACAGCAAAACCCCATCTCTACAAAAATAATACAAAAAATTAGCTGGATGTGGTGGTGCACGCCTGTAGTACCAACTACTCAGGAGGCTGAGGTGGGAGGAACATCTGAGCATAGGATGTCCAGGCTGCAGTGAGCCATGATCGCACCACTACACCGCAGCCTGGGTGGCAGAATGAGACCCTATCCCAAAAAAGTTTAGAAAAAGGAGGCCAAGGGCCGGGCGCCGTGGCTCACACCTGTAATCCCAGCACTTTGGGAGGCCGAGGCAGGCGGATCACGAGGTCAGGAGAGCGAGACCATCCTGGCTAACATGGCGAAAACCCATCTCTACTAAAAATACAAAAAATTAGCCGGGCGTGGTGGCGGGCGCCTGTAGTCCCAGCTACTCGGGAGGCTGAGGCAGGAGAATGGCGTGAACTCGGGAGGTGGAGGTTGCAGTGAGCCGAGATCGCGCCACTGCACTCCAGCCTGGGTGACAGAGTGAGACTCCGTCTCAAAAAAAAAAAAAAAAAAAAAAATAGAAAAAGAAAAAAAAAAGAAAGAAAGAAAGAAAAAGGAGGTCAAGGAAGATAACACAGAGGCAAAGCCATTCAGAGTGGAGGAGGTGATGTGGATATGACCCTGTTGGCAGAGGCTGGAGGGATGCAGTCAACAGCCGAGGAACTCCTGGAACCACCAGAAGCTTGAAGACGCAAGCAGTTTCCTCTCCTGGAGCCTCTGCAAGGAGCTCAGCCTTGCCAACACCTTGATTTTGGATTTCTGCCCTCCAGAACCATGAAGGAATACATTTCTGATGTTTTAAGCCATCTAATATATGGTACTGTGTCACAGCAGCCACAGAAAATGAATACAGAGCTAACTGTGTGGCCACAATTCCCGTGACTCTAATGAAGGCAATTCCAAATTAAAACATGCTAATTTTATTCTGTGACCTTGTCTCTCAGGAATAATTATCCCTGAAGCGAAAGAATTCTTGTACAGTGTCCTGCGCCCCGGGAATTACATATGGGTGACGGGCACCTTGGAAGTGGTGTTTTTATTTTATTTATTGATTGATTGATTTTGAGACCGAGTCTTGCTCTGTCACCCGGGCTAGGGTGCAGTGGCTCCATCTCGGCTCACTGCAACCTCCACCTCCGGGGTTCAAGTAATTCTGCCTCAGCCTCTGGAGTAGCTGAGATTACAGGCATGCACTATCATGCGCAGCTAATTTTTGTATTTTTAGTAGAGACAAACTTGCACCGTGTTGGCCGGGCTGGTTTCGAATCCCTGACCTCAAGTGATCCACCCACCTCAGCCTCCCAAAGTGCTGGGGTTACAGGCGTGAGCCACTGCACCCGGCCACTGCTCTGATTTCTGTCCCTATAGTGTTTTTTGTTTGTTTGTGTTTTAGTTTTATATAAAAGGAAGTGTATAGTGTGTCTCCTTTTTGGTCTGACTTCTTTTACTCCACATAACGGTTCTGAGGTTCACTGATGTTGCTGTGTGCATCTGAGGTTCATTCCTTTTTTTTTTTTTTTTTTTTTTTGAGACAGAGTCTTACTTTGTCAGCAAGCTGGAGTGCAGTGGCACGATCTCGGCTCACTGCAACCTCTGCCTCCTGGGTTCAAGCGATTCTCCTGCCTCAGCTTCCCGAGTAGCTGGGACTACAGGTGCGCACCACCACCCCCAGCTAGTTTTTGTATTTTTAATAGAGATGGGGTTTCACCATGTTGGCCAGGATGGTCTCGATCTCTTGACCTCATGATCTACCCTCCCCAGCCTCCCAAAGTGCTGGGAGGGTGACTGCGCCTGCCCAGTGCATTCCTTTTTGTTGCTGTGTCATATTCTATTGCATGAACACACTGCAGTTTGCTTATTCATTCACCTGTCTTCAGCCATCGAGTTGTTTCTAGTTTTTGGTTCTTAGAAATAAAGCTGCTATAAATATCCCAGAGCCTATGTTTTTTTTTTTCTTTTTCTTTTTTTTTTTTCTCATTTTTACTCTGAGGCGGGCTCTCACTCTGTCACCAGGCAGGAGTGCAGTGGCACGATCGTGGCTCATTGCAGCTTTGACCTCCTGAACTCAACCGAGCCTCCCGCCTCATTTTTTGATTTTTTATAAAGACAAGATCTCACTATGTGGCCCAGGCTGGTCTTGAACTCTTGGGTTCAAGTGATCCTCCCACCTCACCTTTCCAAAGTGCTGGGACTCCAGGTATGAGCCACCACGTCTGCCAACCCTGAGTTTTTGTTTTTGTTTTCTGAGATGGAGTGTTGCTCCGTCGCCCAGGCTGCAGAGCAGTGGCATGATCTGCCTCCCAGTGGCATGGCAGCCTCTGCCTCCCAGGTTCAAGCAATCCTTCTGCCTCAGCCTCCCAAATAGCTGGGACTACAGACGTGCGCCACCGTGCCCGGCTAATTTTTGTATACTTTAAATAGAGATGTGGTTTCACCACGTTGCCCAGACTCATCTCGAATTACTAACCTCAAGTGATCCACCCACCTCAGCCTCCCAAAGTGCTGGAATTCCAGGCCTGAGCTACCGTGCCTAGCCAAGCCAATGTTTTCAATGCAAGATGGACACTCTCTGCTGCAAAGATTCCTATGGCAGGGGTAGTATTGGCTCCACCTTGCATATGAAGAAACTGAGGCCTAGAGAGGTAAAGTCACCTCCCTGAAGTCACACAGCTAGTTAGTAACAGAGCCAAGATTTGAACCCAGGTCTGCCTGTGCAACTCCAAAGCTTTTGATGTCTTCTCTGTCACGTCCCCTGTTGATGCTGGGACACAGTCGGGTTCTGTCTCCTGAGGGGCAGTACCTTGGAGTAGTCACCAGTTTGCCTTTGGTGTCTGAGACTCCAAAACAACTTTTTATTAGCACATGGACAACGGACCCCTCTCTTGAGGAAGCTGGGCACGTCTTTATAAAACCAGGCTAGCTCACTGCAAAGCTAAAAAAATGAAAAACAAAAAACAGGCTAACATGTTCTATGTCAACACAAAACAAATTATCACTGGACCCAGGATTGCAGGGACCAACATTTAACAGCTTCCTTCCTCTTTGCTAAGTTGCTTGTATATATTTACTTCTCCCTCAGATTTTGTGAAATAGGTTACTGCTATCTCCATTTTAGAGATAAGATACCTGAGGTATAAAAACATGAAGTGGTTTGCCCAGGCTCATGCCCCAGGAAGTGAAAGAGTTAGGACTTGGGTCGGGCGCAGTGGCCCACGCCTGTAATCCCAGCACTTTGGGAGGCCAAGGTGGGTGGATCATTTGAGGTCGGGGGTTCGAGACCAGCCTGGCCAATATGGTGAAACCCCGCCTCTACTAAAAATACAAAAATTAGCCAGGCATGGTGGCAGGCACCTGTAATCCCAGCTACTTGGGAGGCTGAGGCGGGAGAATCACTTGAACCTGGGAGGAGGTGGAGGTTGCAGTGAGCCGAGATGGCACCATTGCACTCCAGCCTAGGCAACAGAGGGAGACTCTGTCTCAAAAAACAAACAAACAAACAAAAAGAGTTAGGACTTGAACCCAGGCCACATGTCCCACACGACTCTTTGCCTCCAAACCTTCACACACAAGACAGAGGCATCTGTTGCCTTAATTAGCAGGTTGCCCAGTGAGCAAGCTGATGAGAGGAATTTCATGTGCAATTCCACTGTTGGCTCCCTAGATATTTATCCACAGGCTGTATTTATCACTGTATGACCATGTCTTGTATTTTCTGCGCCTGATGTTTTAACATCTGGGGCCATGACGACCCCAGAGGGACTGCTCCTCCCAGGGCCAGCCAATTCCTAGACTTAGTAAACAACTTGTCCTTGAACAAGCTCTTCAAAAGCAAAACCACCAATCCAGAGCCCACGCCCCCAACTGCCTCCTTTATTGGGCTTTCATATTCTGGGTCACCATTCACCTGCCCCAGTCGCCCCAGGGACAGGTTCTAGACAACCAGAGACAGCCCCTATGGCCCACATCCCACTGAAAGTGCTAACCCTGCTTACTTTACCTCACCCATCCTTCCTGCAAAAACCACTTAAGACTCTCATTTGAGGCCAGGTGCAGTGGCTCATGCCTGTAATCCCAGCACTTAGGGAGACCAAGGAGGGTGGATCACCTGAGGTCGGGAGTTCGAGACCAGCCTGACCAACATGGAGAAGCCCTGTCTCTACTAAAAATACAAAATTTGGGCCGGGCGCAGTGGCTCACACCTGTAATCCCAGCACTTTGGGAGGCTGAGGCAGGTGGATCACCTGAGGTCAGGAGTTCAAGACCAGCCTAGCCAACATGGTGAAACCCCATTTCTACTAAAAATACCAAAAAAAAAAAAAAAAAAAAATTAGCCAGGCGTGGTGGCGGGTGCCTGTAATCCCAGCTACTTGGGAGGCTGAGGCAGGAGAATCGCTTGAGCCTGGGAGACAGAGGTTGCAGTGAGCTGAGATCATGCCATTGCACTCCGGTCTGGGCGACAAGAGCGAAACTCTGTCTCAAAAAAAAAACAAAAACAAAAACAAAACAAACAAAATTTGCTGGGCATGATGGCGCATGCCTGTAATCCCAGCTAATTGAGAGGCTGAGGCAGGAGAATCGCTTGAACCTGGGAGGCAGAGGTTGTGGAGGTTGCGGTGAGTCGAGATCGAGCCATTGCACTCCAGCCTGGACAACAAGGGCGAAACTGACTCAAAAAAAAAAAAAAAAAAAGACCCTCATTTGGTTCCCCGCTCCCTCTGCCTCCAAGCCCAGGGCTTCCCTGTGAACCTCCTCCATCTGTCAGAGGCATTTAAACCACAGCAACACCATCTTGAATAGGGTCTGGGTAAAAGGAGACTGAAACCTACCGGACTGCATTCTCAGAAGGTGAAGGCATTCGAAGTCACTGGATGAGAGAGGAGGTCAGCACAAGATACAGGTCATAAAGACCTTGCTGATGAAACGGATTGCAGTAAAGAAGCCGGCCAAAACCCACCAAAACCAAGATGGCGACGAGAGTGACCTCTGGTCGTCCTCACTGCTACACTCCCACCAGCTAGCTCCATGACAGTTTGCAAATGCCATGGCAACATCAGGAAGTTACCCTATATGGTCTAAAAAATGGAGGCATGAATAATCCACCCCTTGTTTAGAATATCATCAAGAAATAACCGGCCGGGCGCGGTGGCTCAAGCCTGTAATCCCAGCACTTTGGGAGGCCGAGACGGGTGGATCACGAGGTCAGGAGATCGAGACCATCCTGGCTAACACGGTGAAACCCCGTCTCTACTAAGAAATACAAAAAACTAGCCGGGCGAGGTGGCGGGCGCCTGTAGTCCCAGCTACTCGGGAGGCTGAGGCCGGAGAATGGCGTGAACCCGGGAGGTGGAGCTTGCAGTGAGCTGAGATCCGGCCACTGCACTCTAGCCTGGGCTACAGAGCGAGACTCCGTCTCAAAAAAAAAAAAAAAAAAAAAAAAAAAAAAAGAATATCATCAAGAAATAACCGTAAAAATGGGTAAACAGCAGCCCTCGGGGCTACTCTGTCTGTGGAGCAGCCATTCTTTTTTTCCTCTACTTTCTTTCTTTTTTGTTTTTTTTTCTGAGACATAGCTTCGTTCTTGTTGCCCAGGTTGGAGTGCAATGGCACGATCTCAGCTCACTGCAACCTCTGCCTCCCGGGTTCAAGCGATTCTCCTGTCTCAGCCTCCCCAGTAGCTGGGATTACAGGTGCCTGACACCACACCCTGCTAATTTTTGTATTTTTAGTAGAGACGTGGTTTCGCCATGTTGGCCAGGCTGGTCTCGAACTCTCGACCTCTGGTGATCTGCCCACCTTGGCCTCCCAAAGTGCTGGGATTAAAGGCGTGAGCCACTATGCCCGGCCTACTTTCTTAATAAACTTGCTTTCACTTTATAAACTTGTCCTGAATTCTTTCTTGCACGAGATTCAAGAACCCTTGCCTGGGGTCTGGATCAGGACCCGTTTCCGGTAACACGTCATAGTGTGGCCTCTTCCTCTTGGGATCTGTGAGTAACAAACATGTTTTCAACAGTAGTTATCTGACCTCTTGGCCTTACCATACCTAAATCATAATAAAACCTATATTAAAACAATCCCACATATTTCTTGAGCACCTGCGATGTGCCAGGTACAGTGCTGGGCCCTGGGGATAAGGAGACAGACCCAGTTCTGCCCTCTGGGAGCTCACAGTCTTGCAGGGAAGAGTGGCATCAAAGATTTATGCAAATAAGATTAATCAGCATTGAGAGGTTTACCAAGATGGAAAAATACAGGGAGCTATGAGAGGATAAAATAGGGGCACCTAGAGAAGCCTATTTTACCAACATGGTAAAACCCTGTCTCTACTAGAAATACAAAATTAGCTGGGCATGGTGGTGCATGCCTGTAATCCCAGCTACTCTGGAGGCCGAAGCAGAAGAATTGCTTGAACCTGGGAGGCAGAGGTTGCCGTGAGCTAAGATCACGCCATTGAACTCTAGCTTGGGCAACAAGAACAAAACTCTGTCTCAAAAAAAAAAAAAAAAAAAAAATGGGGACACCTAATCCAGTCTGAGGGGTCCAGGAAGGTTTCCTGGAGGGAGGGGGTGGAAAGCCTGAAGGGCGACTGAAAGTCAGACGGAACAGCAGGTGCAGAGTCGTGTGCTCTGTGCCCACCTAGGCACATATGCCCACCCCTTATCTGCCCTCCCAACTTCCTGCCCCGTAAGCACCAGAGGGCACATGCAGCTGGGATTTTTTTTTTTTTCCTTTTTGAGACAGAGTCTCACTCTGTTGCCCAGGCTGGAGTACAGTAGCATGATCTTGGCTCACTGGAACCTCTGCCTCCCAGGTTCAAGCTATTCTCCCACCTCAGCCTCCTGAGTAGCTGGGATTACAGGTGTGCACCACCACGCCCCACTAATTTTTGTATTTTTAGTAAAGATGTGGTTTCACCATGTTGGCCAGGCTGGTCTTGAACTCCTGACCTCAGGTGATCTGCCCGTCTTAGCCTCCCAAAATGCTGGGATTACAGGCATGAGCCACTGCACCCAGCCCCAGCTGGGATTTTCAAAAGACTGGAAGGAGGGGACATACTGAGGGAGGTGTGGGAGCACCTCCAGGCAGGAGGACCCAAGAGAGAGAGCTGTGATATGGATGCAACCTCAAGGGCTGGGAGCCCAGCAGGCGGGAGCAAGGAAGAAGTAACTCAACCTCTTTCTCCTTCCATCCCCTGATTCCTGGTCCCCGAGAGATGATCCCAGCTGGAAATCATAGTGCAAAGGAACTTGGGTAATGCAGTCCACAGAGTCAGCCCTCCCACCCCAAGCTCACAGAGCAGGCTGGGGAAGTGCAGAGAAAGAATCTTGGAGACACGTGGAGAATCACCAGCCCCAGGCTTCATGGGAATCACATATTATTATTATTATTAAGATGGAGTCTTGCTCTGTCGCCCAGGCTGGAGTGCAGTGGCGATTCTCCTGCCTCAGCCTCCCAAGTAACTGGGATTACAGGTGCGCACAACCACACCTGGCGGATTTTTGTATTTTTAGTTGAGACAGGATTTCACCATGTTGGCCAGGCTAGTCTCAAGCTCCTAGCCTCAAGTGATCCACCTGCCTCAGCCTCCAAAAGTGCTGGGATTACAGGCGTGAGCCACCGTTCCCGGCCGGAATCACATGTTATGTGTTGGTCACTCAGAGACTCTGAGCCTGCCTTCAGAATCCCTGTTTCTCACCAAGGACTGCTGGGAGGAGGCGCCAGGGTGCTGTCTCCCTGGATTCACCAAGGCCCCATTCATCTGTGTGCCCTGCTAGCCCTCCATGTGGTGGAGCATGTGGGCTCTGGAGCTAGGCTGCCTGGGTTCAAATTCTGGTTCTATCACTCTGTGGTTGTGTGACTTTGGGTGAGTTTCTTCACCTCTCTGAGCCTTGGTTTCCTTCTCTGGCAAATGGCAGTTGTAATGAGACTTAACCCCATGGAGAGGTTGTGAGCAGTTCATGAGACCATGAGAGGTATTAGCACAGAGCCCAGGGATGGTAAATGCTCAAGAAATTAGAAAAGGCAGTGTGGGCCGGGTGTGGTGGCTCACGCCTGTAATCCCAGCACTTTTGGAGGCCAAGGCGGGCGGATCACGAGGTCAGGAGATGGAGACCATTCTGGCTAACAAGGTGAAACCCCATCTCTACTGAAAAAAAAAAAAAAAAAAAATGAAAACTTAGCCAGGCATGGTGGCACGCGCCTGTAGTCCCAGCTACTTGGGAGGCTGAGGCAGGAGAATCACTTGAACCTGGGAAGTGGAGGTTGCAGTGAGCCAAGATCACACCATGGCACTACAGCCTGGGCCACAAAGCGAGTCTCCATCTAAAAGGAAAGGAAAGGAAGGGAAGGGAAGGGGAGGGGAGGGCAGGGGAGAGGAGGGGAGGGGAGGGGAAAGGAAGGGAAGGTAAAGGAAAGGAAAGAGGAAAGGAAAGAGGAAAGGAAAGGAAAAAGGAAAGGAAAGGAAGAGAAAAGGCAGTGTGGTCTAGCTGTTTGCAGACTCAAGCCCGGTTCACATCCTGGCTCTGTTTAAATTGTGTAGCTCTGTGTAAAATGCTTAGAATAGTGCCTGGTACATATGAAGTATTCAATAAGCGCGAAGATTATTCTCTGCTCTAAGCCCCCACTTAAAACCAGAGCGTTCACTGCAGTTTCAGACGGGCCCTCAGAGTGCCACCCACCTCTGGCTCGTTTCCCAAGGTATCCTGAAGAATCTCCGCCCAGCCATTACCAGAGACACCATGCTCTATGACTCCGATATCAGCTGGGGCCTCCCAGCCCGAGAGAGACCCCCATCAGTGTTAGGAGCACAGGATGTGGTCAGAGGCCTATTTTCAATTCCTGTTGTGCTTTGCTCTGTAGCCTTAGACAAGTTACCTAGCCTCTCTGAGCTTTACTTTCTTCATCCACAGAATGAAATGATGATCTTAATAATAGTACAGGTTGATCATCTAATCTCTTATCTGTTGTTGTTGTTGTTGTTGTTGTTTTTCTGAGATGTAGGGGGGTCTCACTCTGTTGTCCAGGCTGGAGTGCAGTGGTGCAATCACAGTTCACTGCAGCCTTGACCTCCTGGCCTCAAGTGATCCCTCCACCTCAACCTCCAGTGTAGCTGGGACTACAGGTGCATGCCACCATGCCTAATTTGTTTTGTTTTGTTTTGTTTTGTTTTAGTTTTTGTAGAGATGGGGGTCTTGCTGTGTTGCCCAGGCTGGTTTTGAACTCCTAGCCTCAAGCAATTCTCCCACCTTGGCCTCCCAAAGTACTGGGATCACAGGTGTGAACCACTGCACCCAGCCCACTACAGAAGTATTGATGGGATTATAAGGGCTTCCCGCATCCCTCTATATTGATACTAAATTCTACAATATAAGGTATCATTTTTCTAAAATCCAAAACTCTGAATTCGGAACCACATATACCCCTGAAACCACATCTGGCTGAGGGTTTTTATAAGAGATTGTGGACCTATAGGGCCATACCTCACAGGGTTGGCAGGGTATGATGGGCTAATGATATGAAGGAATGTGGCATAGTGCCTGGAACACAAGATAGCCGTTACTGTTTTTATTTCGGTTAAATTGTTTCATCTTTCACACCAACCACTGGAAAACGGCCTGACATCTGAGAAGCTCGTAGGATAAAACAAAACCATGTTTTGGCCGGACGCGGTGGCTCACGCCTGTAATCCCAGCACTTTGGGAAGCCAAGGTGGGCAGATCACGAGGTCAGGAGATTGAGACCATCCTGGCTAACGCAGTGAAACCCTGTCTCTCCTAAAAAATACCAAAAAAAATTAGCTGGGCGTGGTGGCAGGCACCTGTAGTCCCAGCTACTCGAGAGGCTGAGGTAGGAGAATGGTGTGAACCCGGGAGGCTGAGCTTGTAGTGAGCCAAGATCGTGCCACTGCACTCCAGCCTGGGCGACAGAGCAAGACTTTGTCTCAAAAAAAAAAAAAAAGAAAGCTGTGTCTTGTGCCTGTTTGGCCATTAATATCAATAACAGCCCTTCTCAAAATAATGCAGGGCCAGGCACGGTGGCTCACTCCTGTAATCCCAGCATATTGGGAGGCCAAGGCAGGTGGATCACTTGAGGTCAGTAGTTCGAGACCAGTCTGGTCCACATGGCGAAACCCCATCTCTACTAAAAACAAAAACATCAGCCGGGCATGGTAGTGGGCGCCTGTAGTCCCAGCTACTCAGGAGGCTGAGGCAGGATAATCACTTGAACCCGGGAGGCGGAGGTTGCAGTGAGCCAAGATCACACCACTGCACTCCAGCATGGACAACAGAGAGAGACTGTCTCAAAAATAAATAAATAAATAAAAATAAAAATAAATGTAGTCCTGGAAGACTTCAGGCCATGGAAGCAGTTTTCAGTACTTGTTTTAGCAGCCACATCATTTTTCCAACTTAAATTTTACATGAATTTCCCCCCCATAAATCAAGGGGCAGACTGTGATTTCATTAGCATACATTTATTTTATGAGTTCATATTTGTACAAAAGAGCATCTCAATCACAAAGAACAATGAAGAGTTTTAGCTGAACCCCTTTTTGAAATCAGGGGTTTACAGAAGCCAGATGCAGCCCTCCAACAGCTGGCACATTCAATTTACCTGTGAATTTTTGCTTGGGATTTGCCCTATCAGTGATATATTGACTCAGCTAAGTAGCTTCAAATGGTGACAGTTTTACATGACAACTTGTACTGGAGTCCCAGGATACACTTTGACTGGTCCAGAAAACCTTGAAAGAGAAGTGGTAGGATTTTGATTTCATGGGCCACATTGAACAACCACACACATTGTATATTACAAATATAAATGTTATACCCCTGAAATCCACAACAAGCACAAAATACAGTCTTCGTACTGCAATATGGTAAGAAATGTCACACCATCCCTTATTATACAACGAATATGACTTGATGGGAGAGCAGCATTCAGCAAACATGCTGGAGGCTTTCGTAGCATTTATTCAAGCTGGGACTCTGGGATGCAACAACAAACACAGTGGTACGATATTCTGCGAGTGGGTATACCCAGGCCGGGCATTTACAAGGAATAGAAAGATCAGGCCAGGTACGGTGGCTCATGCCTGTAATCGCAGCACTTTGGGAGGCCAAGGTGGGCAAATCATGAGGTCAGGAGATTGAGACCATCCTGGCTAACATGGTGAAACCCCGTCTCTACTAAAAATACAAAAATTAGCCGAGCATGGTGGCGGGCGCCTGTAGTCCCAGTTACTCAGGAGGCTGAGGCAGGAGAATCACTTGAACCCGGGAAGCGGAGGTTGCAGTGAGCCGAGATCGCGCCACTGCACTCCAGCCTGGGCTACAGAGGGAGACTCCGTCTCAAAAAAAAAAAAAAAAAAAGGAAAAGAAAAAAAAAGAATCATCAGAGAAGCCGGGCACAGTGATTCACAACTGTAATCCCAGCACTTTGGGAAGCCGAGGTGGGTGGATCACTTGAGGTCAGGAGTTCAAGACCAGCCTGGACAACATGGTGAAACTCCATCTCTACTAAAAATACAAAAATTAGCTGGGTGTGGTGGCAAATGTCTGTAATCACAGCCACTCAGGGGGCTGAGGCAGGAGAATCACTTGAACCAGGGAGGCGGAGGTTGCAGTGAGCCGAGACTGTGGCACTGCACTTCAACCTGGGCAACCAAGCAAGATGTTTCCAAAAAAAAAAAAACCAGTCAACAGAGAGCTACACTTCTTGACTATGGATTTGCAAGAAGTTCACATATGTGTGTGGAGATGGCAGGAAAAGGTGTATCCCAACCACTGCACAAGAGAAAAGGATGGTGATCTGAGGCTAGACAGCCAGCTTGGGAAAGGGGCAAAAATCAGTCTTCGAGGTTTTAGGTTATGTCAATCAAGTGAATTCTAAAATTTCCTTCTGTTTCTTGGCACTTTCTGGGAATGCAAGAATCTAATAGGAGTTTCTGCCTGCTTGGGAGGGGGTCTCTTACCTGCACCCTGGGCGCCAGGGTAGGGGTGTAGAGACAGAACATCCATTTTTTGGCTTTGATAAGGGGGCGAAATAGGGGTGGCTTCCCAGAAATAAGAAAGGGGGTTGAGGCCAGCCACAGTGGTTTATGCCTGTAATCTCAGCACTTTGGGAGGCCGAGGCAGGCAAATCACTTGAGTTCGGGAGTTCGAGACCAGCCTGACCAACATGGCAAAACCCCATCTCTAAAAAAATATACAAAAATTAGCCGGGTGTGGTGGCAGGCAACTGTAATTCCAGCTACTCGGGAGGCTGACGAAGGAGAATCGCTCAAAGCTGGGAGGCGGAGGTTGCAGTGAGCCGAGATTACACCAGTGCACTCCAGCCTGGGTGACAGAGCGAGACTGTCTCAAGAAAAAGAGAAAAAGAAAAAGAAAAACAAAAAAAAGAATGTTAAATGCTGGAAGTCGCAGACATGACTAACGTCCACCACAATAAGACATTAGGAGTCTTGGTCGGGCACGGTGGCACATGCCTGTAATCCCAGCACTTTGGGAGGCTGAGGCGGGCGGATCATGAGGTCAGGAGATTGAGACCATCCTGGCAAACATGGTGAAACCCCATCTCTACTAAAAATACAAAATTAGTTGGACGTGGTGGTATGTGCCTGTAATCCCAGCTACTAGGGAGACTGAGGCAGGGGAATCGCTTGAACCAGGGAGTCAGAGGTTGCAGTGAGCTGAGATCGCACCTCTGCACTCCAGCCTGGTGACAGAGCGAGACTGTCTCAATAATAATAATTATTATTATTATAATAAATAAGACATTGGCAGTCTCCGGTATTACAATTTGGTAGGCTGAGTCTTTGTGTATAAGTTACATTTTTGAAAAGAGATTCCGTTAAACCTTTGCAGATCCTTGGACTAACAGAAGTTTGCAAATTGACAGGTCCCTTGTCTCTGAGCAAAAGATCTGCCTACTCACATGTATTTGGATTTTACCTGAATTTTAAAATTCTTCTTCACCTCAGTGTTAACGTTGTTCATTGGTAACTCTTGAAAATGGCCTCTTAATTATTTACCTCCTTTTGGACCATTGCCCAGGAGCCTTGCCTCTTCTGTAGAGAGTGGAGTTCACTCCTCCCCACCAAGCCAGAGCTTCTGGAATTTAACTTGGGGAGACTCCCTCACCCCAGGAGCCAATCGGGGCGGAAGGGTCCCGCTTCTGACCACTTCTGTAAGAGAGACTCAGCGTGTAGAGAAAGGCGACAGCTTTTCAACAGCCACTTACAGATCAGTGAGTTCCTCAGAGGTGGGGAGCAGGCAACTCACTCTCAGCCATGGTTTCTGCTTGACAGGGTGGCCCACTCCGGACCAGTTTGTGCCAGAGGTACATTCAAGGTACATGCTTTTGAAACACAGAAAACGGCTCTAGACTTTGCTATAACAGGATTTCCAGGAGGGCGCAAAGCTAGAGGGGTCTGTGCCGCCCGCCTCCCCCCAGCAAGAGAGGCTGTCCCCAGAATCAGGCCGCGGGTGACAGCCGAAGGAGGATGGCGGTCTTCTCCCGAGCAGGGATCTCCCTGACACGTTCCTCCTGGATCTGCGTGGGTTTTCTTCAACTGCAGTAAGAGATCTGCAAAACCTTGGAATCCGGGACCGTTTCCCCCTCCTCCATTTTCTGCAAAGGGCGCAGGCGCCTTGGGGGCAGCCTGTGGTCTCCTGGCAAACATGATAGCAACGATCGGACGCGCTGCTAGGCTCTGGCTCTGACTGCGCCTGCGCGGCTGCTCCCGCGGGGTCTCCCGGGTGGCGGAAGATGTTTGTGGGTCTTTGAGACCCTTCCTCACTTAGAAATTACTCTCATCTACTCAAATGATACCCATACACATACTCAGGTGTTACCCGCACACTCTCAAATATTACCCTCAACTACTTTCAATTATACGCCGACGCTACCCACACACTCTAATGCTATCCACACTCACTAATGTGTATTCAAGTAACCCAAATGTTACCCGCACCTATTCAAATAGCTACTATGAGAGTTACGGGCAAGGTTTTGGTCTGTTTATTCCCCTTCTGTATTCCCAGTGCCCGGCACACTGTAGGTCCTCAGGAAATTTTGTTGGGTTGCATGGATACACGGATGAATGAGCAATTCACACTTAACCAGATTTTATGATCATTCAGCTGTTATCCACATGTACTCAAATGCTACCTATGCTCACTCCGATGTCTCCAAGTAATTCAAATATTACCCACTTACTCTGAGTGCCATGAAGGCAGGGATTTTTATTGAGTTTACTCCCTTCCGTATCCTCAACTCCTAGAACAGTACCTGGGACCTAGTAGGTAGGCAATAAATATCTGTAGGATGAATAAATGAGCCACGGGTACCCAGATGTTAGCCACACCCACTCAGATGTAACCCACAAGTTAGTTAACTCAGATAAAAATAGCCACCTCTTTCGCACTAGTCAGATGTTACCTGTGCTATCCAAATGATACCCATTCTTACTCAAAAGTTACCTACTCACTAGAGTCATTCTCACCCTCCTTTGCATTACCCACACTCACTCGCACTCCTTAAACCTACTCAGGTGGTATCTACCCTCCCACAGTCATCACCCCCTCAGATACCCCCCATGCCCACCCGATGCCACCACCTCACAGCTTCTTGTCTGAGGCGTGATGTCGCCGGCGGTTTTTCTTGTTCTTCCTTTTGCCCCTCTTGCCATCTCCAGCTTTGCTCTCCTTCTCGGAGGAGTTCAGAGGTGGCACCGCGTCCATCCGGACGGTGGCCCCAGCCTCCGGCTTCTCCCCCAGCCCAGGCACACAGCACTTTCTTGCAGGCAGCTCTCTGGGGCCCGTTGCTGGGGGACACAGTTCCTGCCTCAGGACCCGGGCCATATCCTCCACCGTCCTGCCCTCGCTCTGCAGAAAGAGGTTCAGCTTGGTCAGGAATTCGATGTCCTGCTTCCGGGGCATGTAGACCACTCTCCACACACCGCCCTTGCCCTTGATCTCCCTGGGGACCACGGCGTAATTGATGTCCTCCGTCAGCTGAATGATGGCCGCCTTGGATTTATCCTCTTCCAGATAGGCCTTCCCAGCCACTTCGAACTTGCCTAGAGGTTTGAGGGGCAGCCGAATAATCTCTTCGAATTCCTCGTGGTTGCAGTCCTCTGGGATCCCCAGGATCATCAGGGACTTGTAACTGTCCACTTCCAGGGCCTTGCACCCGTGCTCCAACAGTGCAATGTCCTTCACGCCGAACAGCATCTTGCCCAACTCTTTGAGGCAGCAGTATGCCCGCTGGTGGACACCTGAGCTGCCTCGGGAATCCGCGAAATTATCCAGGATGCCGCGATTCCTTCCCAAAGGCTAGGAGAGAGTGAGGCCTCAGGGGCCGGAAGTCGCTCCCCAGGACCCCTTCGTCCAGCTCAGTGAAGGATGCTCCCAGCCCCTGCCTGCAGGGCTGTGCAACGTCGGGGCTTCTGTGGCTCCCTCTGAGTGGGCTCCAAGATTCCCAGGGACTTACGCCTGCTGGAGAAGCAGAAGGCGGTGTTTGCCACCTGACTCGCGGCTCCCGGGTCCTGGGCAAGTCTGCACCAAGGAGGGTCTCAAGATGATGCTTCCCCTTTCTTGGCGTGGCCTCCGAAGGTGTCGCAGGCCCCAACAGTCTCTCCGGATCTGGGACTGCTGATCTCCCTGGGGCAACTGCCAACGGAGTGTCGTGCAGTTGGGGGACCCTGCAGGCAGGGAGGCTCGTTCCTTACCGCTGGCCCAGAGGTTGCCCTCAGTGCCCTGTGGCCCGACTAGGACGAGGATGTGGCCGCTGCACTTGCTCCCGCAGTGACGTCACCGCCTCCTTCCGCTCTGCGGCCTGGCGGTCTCCATGGCAACCGCTGGAGCATCGCCTCTGCCATTGGCCGACTGGCCGCATTGAAATCAAGAGTCTGAGGGGGTCATTCGGAGGTGAGGGGTCGGCCACCAGGCATCAGAAGCGCCCGCGATTCTCCTTTGAATAATAGCTGATTCCAGAGGCGAGGGGACAGCGAATGTACAAGAGGCACCCGGGCATACTTTGAGGTCAGAAAGTAAGGAAGTGCTTAAAAAAAAAAAAAAAAAAAAAAAGATGAGAACACCTGGAAAGACACAGGAACCAGCCTGCAAGGCTCCCATGGCCAACCCTGGGACAATTTCAGCATCAACGTTAAAAATCAAAGTAGGCCGGGCGCGGTGGCTCAAGCCTGTAATCTCAGCACTTTGGGAGGCCGAGACGGGCGGATCACAAGGTCAGGAGATCGAGACCATCCTGGCTAACACGGTGAAACCCCGTCTCTACTAAAAAAATACAAAAAACTAGCCGGACGTGGCGGCGGGCGCCTGTAGTCCCAGCTACTCGGGAGGCTGAGGCAGGAGAATGGCGTAAACCCGGGAGGCGGAGCTTGCAGTGAGCTGAGATCCGGCTACTGCACTCCAGCCTGGGCGACAGAGCCAGACTCTGCCTCAAAAAAAAAAAAAAAAAAAAAAGAAAGTAACAGATTATAACCCCTTGAATAAAATTAGAATCTATGAGTTGATGTAGATGTAAGTACATGAATGAAAAGTTTGGTGAAGAATGTAAACTATCACATTGTCTCAAAGTACCTGCCCACATTACACTCATCAAAGGGAACAAATGTATCTTTACAGTGGAATGTTCTTGCTTGTAGGACACACACACTATAATATTCAGAGCGATATGACAATTTACACTCAAAATGCTTCAGGGGAGAAAACATTCTTTTATTTTTTTGAGATGAAGTCTCCCTCTGTTGCCCAGGCTGGAGTGCAGTGGCCGGATCACGGCTCATTGCAACCTCCGCCTCCCAGGTTCAAGCGATTATCCTGATGGGATTACAGGCGTGAGCCACCATGCCTAGCCAATACTAGATATTATCAGGCTTTTTCACTTTGGGTATTCTGGTATGTATCTCATCGGAGTAATCTCCTGAGTAAAGTCTTGTGTTTTACATTTGAATATTCCTGATAACCAGTGAAATTGAGAATTTATTTTCAGATATTTATTGGTCATTTGGATATTCTGTTTTGTGAAGAGTCTGCTAAAGTCTTTCACTTGTTTTTCTATTGGATTGTTATCTCTTTCTTATTGAATTGTAGTTGTTTTTTTTTTTGTTTTTTTTTTTTTTTGAGACGGGGTCTCACTCTGTCACCTAGGCTGCAGTGCAGAGGCCCAGCCTCAAACTCCTGGGATCAAGCGATCCTCCCAGCTCAGCCTCTTGAGCAGCTGGAACTACAGGCATATGTCACCACGCCCAGCTAACTTAAAAAAAATTTTTTTTTGTAGAGATGGGGTCTTACCATGTTGCCCAGGCTGGTTATAAATCCTAGGCTCAAGCAATCCTCTCACCTCTGCCTCCCAAAGTAATAGGATTACTCTGATACACCCCTCCTCCAGCAACCCTAGCATTCCCTGGATAGTAACTTTTTTGGGGGGGTAAATAAGGGTCTCTCTATGTTGCCTAGGCTGGTATAGAACTCCTGAGTTCAAGCAATTCTCCCACCTGGGCCTCCCAAAGAGTAGGGATTACAGGCACGAGCCACCACGCCTAGCTTCAGTAACTTTTAAACATGATCCAGCCATCCCTATATTATTATTATTATTTTGCCATCACGAATGTAGTTTATTTTTTAATGTTTAATTTTTATTTTTTTATTTTTTTATTTTTTTATTTTTTTTGTTTTTTTGTTTTTTTGAGACGGAGTCTCGCTCTGTCGCCCAGGCTGGAGTGCAGTGGTGCGATCTCGGCTCACTGCAAGCTCCGCCTCCTGGGTTTACACCATTCTCCTGCCTCAGCCTCCTGAGTAGCTGGGACTACAGGCGCCCGCCACCGCGCCCGGCTAATTTTTTGTATTTTTAGTAGAGACGGGGTTTCACCGTGGTCTCGATCTCCTGACCTTGTGATCCGCCCGCCTCGGCCTCCCAAAGTGCTGGGATTACAGGCGTGAGCCACCGCGCCCGGCCTAATGTTTAATTTTTAATTGTGTGGGTACATAGTAGCTGTATATATGTATGTGGTATACAAGATATTTGATACAGGCATGCAACAAGAAATAATCACATTGTGGAGAATGAGGTTGCCATCTCCTTAAGCACTTATCTTTTGTGTTATAAACAATCCAATTACATTCATTTAGGTATTTTGAAATGTACTATTATTATTAACAATAGTCATCCTGTTGTGCTATCAAATAGTATGTCTTATTCATTCTTTCTATTTGTGTTGTGTGTTGTACCCATTAACCATCCCCACCTCCCCCATCCATCCCCCTCACAACCCTTCCCAGCCTCTGGTAATCTTCTCTCTATATGTTCAGCTGTTTGTTTTGTTTTGTTTTGTTTTGAGATGGAGTCTCACTGTGTCACCCAGGCTGGAGTGTAATGGCGCGATCTCGGCTCACCACAACCTCTGCCTCCCAGGTGCAAGTGATTCTCCTGCCTCAACCTCCCTAGCAGCTGGGATTACAGGCATGCGCCACCATGCCTGGCTAATTTTTGTATTTTTAGTAGAGACGGGGTTTCACCATGTCAGCCAGGCTGGTCTGGAACTCCTGACCTCAAGTGATCCGCCCTTCTCGGCCTCCCAGAGTGCTGGGATTACAGGCGTGAGCCACCATGTTCATTCTCATTCAATGATTTTGATTATTTTAATTGCCACAAATACATGAGAACATGCCGTTTGTCTTTCTGTGCCTGGCTTATTTCACTTAACACAATGACCTCCAGTTCCATCCATGTTTTTGCAAATGGCAGGATCTCATTCTTTTTAATGGCTGAATAGTACTCCATTGTGTATAAGCACCACATTTTCTGTATCCATTCTTCTGTTGATGGACACTCAGGTTGTTTCCAAATCTTGGTGGTCGTGGACAGTGCTGCAACGAACATGGGAATGCAGAGATCTCCTTAATCTACTGATTTCCTTTCTTTTGGGTATATACCCAGCAGTGGGATGTCAGGATCAATTTTTAGCTTAATTTTTAGTTTTGAAGAACCTCCAAATTATTCTCTATAGTGGTTTCACTAATTTACATTCCCACCAACAGAGTATGAGGGTTCCCTTTTCTCCACCAGCATTTGTTCTTTCCTGTCTTTTGGAAGTAAGCTTTTTTTTTTTTTTTTTTTTGAGACAGAGTTTCACTCTTGTTGCCCAGGCTAGAGTGCAATGGCACAATCTTGGCTCACTGCAACCTCTGCCTCCCAGGTTCAAGCGATTCTCCTGCCTCAGCCTCCCGAGTAGCTGGGATTACAGGCATGTGCCACCACGCCCGGCTAATTTTTTTGTATTTTTGGTAGAGATGGCGTTTCTCCATGTTGGTCAGGCTGGTCACGAACTCCCGACCTCAGGTGATCCGCTCGCCTCGGCCTCCCAAAGTGCTGAGATGACAGGCGTGAGCCACTGCGTCTGGCCGGATATAAGCTATTTTAACTGGGGTGAGATGATACTTTATCTCATTTTAGTTTTGACCACCATCCCTCTCTGGGTCCTCACCTCCCCAGATTCATCCACAATTGTCTAAGATCCAATCACATAATGTTTCTTATCCTACGTGGCTCATAGCAGACCTTCTGTTTAACACTGATTGATCCTCAACAATCATGACTCTTTCTTTACAAACATCAGTGGAACTAACATATTACTTTTCAGATTTCCCAGTAGAGAGAAAACAAGGGAAATGTGCCCTCTCATTTAGGGGTATTAGGAACCAGCTCTTCCACAGAGATTTCTTTTACGTCTAATTTTCTCATTAAAAAAATCTGCATTTGAGCCCGGCACAGTGGCTCACACCTGTAATCCCAGTACTTTGGGAGGCCGGGGCAGGTGGATCACAAGGTCAAGAGATCAAGACCATCCTGGCTAACATGGTGAAACCCCGTCTCTACTAAAAACACAAAAATTAGCTGGGCATGGTGGCCCATGCCTGTAGTCCCAGCTACTGCGGAGGCTGAGGCAAGAGAATTGCTTGAACCTGGGAGGGGAAGGTTGCAGTGAGCTGGGATCACACCACTGCACTCTAGCCTGGCTACAGAGTGAGACTCCGTCTAAAAAAAAAAAAAAAAAATTGCATTCGAACCAGTCATGGTGGCTTACACCTGTAATCCCAGCACTTTGGGAGGCCGAGGCGGGCGGATTGCCTGAAGTCAGGAGTTCGAGACCAACCTGGCCAACAGGACGACATCCCATCTCCGGTAAAGATACAAAAATTAGCCAGGTGTGGTGGCATGCACCAGTAATCCCAGCTACTTGGGAGGCTGAGGCAGGAGAATCACTTGAACCTGGCAGGTGGAGGTTGCAGTGAGCTGAGATCACGCCACTGCATTCCAGCCTGGGCGACAGAGTAAGACTCTGTTAAAAAAAAAAAAAAAAAATTCACATTCGACTCCGTGGCATGACCATTTTAATACAAAGATGAGTTTTCCTTCCAAAGATGAAGTAAAATTGGCGATCCAAAATATTTGCCACGAGTTTATGAATCCTTGACACTCCACTGCATATCCCTGGGCTTATGCATGTTCCAAATTGAGAAGCAAGGGAAGAGAATGGTTCATTTATTTGATCCACCAGGATTTACTGAGAAGTGTCCTTGTTCTAGGCTTGGGTAACATGCTGGGCATACTTGAGTGAGAGACAGGCTCTGCTTTGAGGAGCTCAGTCCAGCGGTTACGACAGGCTAGCTCAGTCTGTTTACAGGCAGGGAGACAAGCCCTGTAATTACCACGAAGACGTGTTCTGATCCTGGTGTGGGGTGTAGAATACAGAATATATCAAGTGGGCTTAGTTTTCCTGGAACATGTTTTGCTAGAGTTTAAAGAGAGAACTCTATAAAGTCCTTTGGAGGCCCTGAGATGCCTGACTGACATCATTACTGTGTCAGTAATCTTTTTATTAATTTATCCTTCAATGTCTCTGATTAATTCTCCATAAAGGAATTCATCTGTCTGGTCTCATCCGGGAAGGCTTCCCGCAGGAAGTGACATTTGAGAGAAATCTTGATGAATGCGTATAGTAACCACAAAATAATACTAGTTTAAAAAGTAATAACTGCTAACTTTTGCATAGGGCATACTACAATATTCTAAGCGTTCTATGTGTACTAAGTCTTCTAATTTTTTTTTTTTTTTTTTTTTTTTTGAGACGGAGTCTCGCTCTGCCGCCCAGGCTGGAGTGCAGTGGCCGGATCTCAGCTCACTGCAAGCTCCGCCTCCCGGGTTCCCGCCATTCTCCTGCCTCAGCCTCCCCAGTAGCTGGGACTACAGGCGCCCGCCACCTCGCCCGGCTAGTTTTTTGTATTTTTTAGTAGAGACGGGGTTTCACCATGTTAGCCAGGATGGTCTCGATCTCCCGACCTCGTGATCCGCCCGTCTCGGCCTCCCAAAGTGCTGGGATTACAGGCTTGAGCCACCGCGCCCGGCCAAGTCTTCTAATTTTTACAACAGTTCATGATATAGATGTTTTATTGATTCAATCATTTATTCATTCAACAAGTATTTATTGAATAGTTCCTGTATCTTATAGTCAGGAAAACTGAGGACCAGAGAGGTTAAATCACTTACCTGGGGCCACACAGCTAGTAATATTTTTTTTTTTTTTTTTTTTTGAGATAGGGTCTTGTTGCCCAGGGACTCTGTTGCCCAGGCTGGAATGCAGTGGCACAATCATAGCTCACTGCAGCCTCAACCTCCCAGGCTCAAGCAATCTTCCCACCTCAGTCTCCTGAGTAACCGGGACTATAGCAGCATGCCACTACACCTAGCTAACTTTTTTTTTTTTTTTTTTTTTTTTTGTAGAGACAGAGTCTCGCTCTGTAGCCCAGGCTGGTCTCAAACTCCTGAGCTCAAGCAATCCTCCTGGCTCAGTCTCCCAAAGTTCTGGGATTACAGGTATGAGCCACTGTGCCTGGCCAAATGAGTTTTTTTTGTTGTTTTTTTTTTTTTGTTTTTTGTTTTTTTTTGAGATGGAGCCTGGCTCTGTCACCCAGGCTGGAGTGCAATAGCATGATCTAAGCTCACTGCAACCTCCACCTCCCAGGTTCAAGCGATTCTCCTGCCTCAGCCTCCCGAGTAGCTGGAATTACAGGTCCCTGCCACTATGCCTGGCTAATTTTTGTATTTTTGGTAGAGAGGAGGTTTCACCATGTTGGCCAGGCTGGTCTTGAACTCCTGACCTCAAGTGATCCACTTGCCTCAGCCTCCCAAAGTACTGGATTGTAGGTGTGATCCACTGTGCCCAGCCTTGGCTAAGTTACTTGTTAGTTGGAGTCTAGGCTCTGGGGATAGAGCAATGAATGAGATGGACAAAATCCCCTGATTTCCAAAAGCTGACACTCTTATTGGGCCGACACAGCAGGGACAAATAAATAAGATATATAATATGTCATGTGGTGATCAGGAGTGGTTACAGGGAAAAATAAAGCAGCAAAGACAGAGAAGGGCCAGATGCCAGGACTCACACCTGTGATCCCAACACTTCAGGAGGCCAAGGGGGATTGCTTGAGCCCAGGAGTTTGAGATCAGTGTGGGCAACAAAGTGAGACCCCCATCTCTTAAAAAATAATAAATAAATAAATAAATAAAATAGCCGGGTGTGGTGGCACACATCTGTGGTCCCAGGTACTCGGGAAGCTGAGGTGGAAGGGTCCCTGGAGCCTGGGAGTTCAAGTCTGCAGTGAGCTACGATTATACCACTGCACTCCAGCCTGGGAGACAGAGTGAGATCCTATCTCAAAAGAAAAAATTAAATTAAATTAAAAAGAGAGAGAGAGGGCCAGGCGTGGTGGCTAACGCCTGTAATCCCAACACTTTGGGAGGCTGAGGCAGGCAGATCATGAGGTTAGGAGATCGAGACCATCCTGGCTAACGTGGTGAAATCCCATCTCTACTAAAAATATAAAAAATTAGCCGGGCGTGGTGGCGGGCACCTGTAGCCCCAGCTACTCAGGAGACTGAGGCAGGAGAGTGGTGTGAACCTGGGAGGCAGAGCTTGCAGTGAGCCGAGATCGCGCCACTGCACTCCATCCTAGGCGACAGAGCAAGACTCCGTCTCAAAAAAAAAAAAAAAAGAAAGAAAAGAAAAGAACAGTCAGTGCAAAGGCCCTGAGGCTGGAGCCTGCCTGGTGTATTTGAAGAACAGCAGAAACCAGTGGTGCCTGGCAGCAGAGGGAGCAAGGGAGTATTGAGAAGAAAGTCCAAGAAAAAGCAGGCCACGGGAGAGAGGAGGTGACAGCCAGATCTTACTAGACCTCGGAGTTCCTGGTGGGGACTTGGGACTTTTCTCTGGGTGAGATGGAACACCCAAGGTGGGGAGGTTTGATGAGGTAACTGAGGGCCAGGGCGTTATAGGAGTTGGCCAGTCACGAACGATGTTGGAGTAGGAGGATGTAGGTTTCCGAGAGTTGAAAAGGAACAATTAATCCTTCACACAGCAAATACATATATTTATACATTTAACTCTGGCTCTGTTCCAAACCTTGTATTAACAGCGAGCCCAATATATATTAATACAAATAAAATGTAATGCCAGGAATTTAGCCACTCATAACTTACATGAGTTACGAACTTTTTTTTTTTTTTTTTTTTTTTTTTGAGACTGAGTCTCACTCTGTCACCCAGGCTGGAGTGCAGTGGCATGATCTCAGCTCACTGCAACCTCTGCCTCCTGGGTTCAAGCAATTCTCCTGCCTCAGTCTCCCAAGTAGCTGGAATTACAGGAGCACACCACCACACCCAGCTAATTTTTGTATTTTTAGTAGAGATGGGGTCTCAACATGTTGCCCAGGCTGGTCACGGAACTCCTGACCTCAGGTGATACATTTGCCTCAGCCTCTCTAAGTGCTGGGATTACAGGCATGAACCACCACGCCCTGCCTAAAGTGTCGTTTTTGACATTTAAATCTGCAATCTAGGCTGGAGATGGTGGCGCACGCCGGTAATCCCAGCTACTTGGGAGGCTGAGGCAGGAGAATCGCTTGAACCCAGGAGGTGGAGGTTGCAGTGAGCCAAGATGATGCCACTGCACTCCAGCCTGAGCAACAGAGTGAGACTCTCCCCAAAAATAAATAAATAAATAATAAATCTCCAATCTACCTCTAACTTTATACCTTTCCAGATGCCTATTGGGTGTCTTAGTTTTATGGAGAAAAGTCCATCTCGTTTTCAATGATATGAAATTCCACTGTTAAGATGTAAATTACCAGCCAGGCGTGGTGGCTCATGCCTGTAATCCCAGCACTTTGGGAGGCCGAGGTAGGCGGATCACAAGGTCAGGACATCGAGACCATCCTGGCTAACACAGTGAAACCTCGTCTCTACTAAAAATACATAAAATTAGCCAGGCATGGTGGCGCACGCCTGTAATCCTGGCTACTTGGGAGGCTGAGGCAGGAGAATAGCTTGAACTCGGGAGGCAGAGCTTGCAGTGAGCCGAGATCGTGCCACTGCACTCCAGCCTGGGCAACAGAGCCAGACTCCATCTCAGGAAAAAAAAAAAAAAAAAGATGTAAATTCCCATATGTGTTTCTGGCCCCTCTAATCTGTCCCTTTTAACCAGTTGTCTGTCCATTTATGGGCCAGCCCCAGACTGTTTGAAAGCTATACTTTTATTATCAGTTTTCAAATGCAAAAGGGCTGGTTGCCTCTTACTTTTTCAGAAATGCTCTGGATCTGTTCACATTTTTTTTCTTTTGAACCTCAGAATCAACCTGGCTAACTTTAAAAGAGCCTTTCAGTGTTTTAAATAGGTCTAGATTAAATTCATAGATCTGGGGGGAAACGAGGTTCAACTCTTTAATACTGGATCTTCCCAAATATTCAAATCTTGTATGCTCAGCCCTAGCAGCAGTTTCAAACTTACTGAACTAGATCCTGTGCCACTTTTGATAAGCTCATTCCAAGATATTTTTATTATCTTTTAATTCTTGCTTGAGTAAATGCAATGTTCTTCTGCTTGTTTTCTAAGCCAGTTTTCTGTATACTGGCACTTGTTTAGGCTGAGGATATTAATTTTGCAATCCCAGAGTCCCCTTGCTCAATTCTCATTTCTTCCAATAGTTTATGGGTTGATTCTCTTTCAAAGTATACAATCACATTGAGGCAGGAGAATAGGGCCTGGAGGCAGGGAACCTAAGGCTGATTCACCCTGACTTCTAGAACTACATCGAAAGAAAAACCTCAATCTTCCACGCTTAAGTAACAAAAGGACCAGAGGAAACTCCTGCAAACCCCAACCTTTTCTGCGGGCCGATGAGAAATTGAAGGTACCTCTGATTGGTTGCAGAAAGCATAGGAGTGTAACTTCCTAACTTCACTTCAGCCTCTGATTGGTTGCTGTCCACAACCAATCAGACTGATTGCGGGCCAGGTCTTTGTTGGCATAGAAGTGCAACTTTGTAACTTCATTTTAGCCTCTCATTGGTTGTTTAACCAATCAGACTGATTGCGGACTACCACTTCATTTACATGGGGTGAACACCAAGTGGCCAATGGGAGGGCCAGGTGCAGTGGCTCACGCCTGTAATCCCAGCACTTTAGGAGGCCTAGGCCGGCGGATCACCTGAGGTCAGGAATTCAAGACCAGTCTGGCCAACATGGTGAAACCCCGGCTCTACTAAAAAATATACAAAAGTAAGCCAGGTGTGGTAGCAGACACCTGTAATCCCAGCTACTTGGGAGGCTGAGGCAGGAGAATCGCTTGAACCCGGGAGGCGGAGGTTGCAGTGAGCCAAGATCGCACCATTGCACTCCAGCCTGGAAGACAAGAGTGAGACTCCATCTGAAAATAAATAAATAAATAAAAATAAGTGGCCAATGGGAAACCTCTAGGAGGTATTTGGACCTCAGAAGATTCTGTATCTGGGGCCCCTGAGCAGCTGCTGGGGCCTGCTCCCACACTGTGGTGTGTACTTTCACTTTTGATAAATCTCTGCTTTCCTTGCTTTGCTGTGCGTTTTGTCCAATTCTTTGTTCAAAACACCAGTAACCTAGACAACTTGCAGTCAAGACCCTCTATCAGTAACAACATCAGCTCTGCAGAATAGACACAATTCCTTCTTTCTAAGGTTCATACTCTTCTTCCTTTTTCCTGTATAATTACATGAGTCATGTTCCTTGAATCTGAGCCCATCACTCAAGGTTTTTGCTTCCTGGCATAGGGCCTGGGGCCTCTGTCCATCCTTGAAATTCTTTGCCTATCATTCTCCGCTCCAAAACAATTATACCCAAAGGTGCTATACCATGACTTTTTCTCAGGCTTGGAGGCATCTTGGGAGCTAAGCTTTCGACAGGAAGCTTCTCTGACTGTTCTAGTCCTCATTCCAATAAACGTAAAAACAACAATCATATTATAGGCATTGACATGCATTCTGAAGAGCCTTATATTCTGCTCAATAGCATATTTGTTTTTTGTTTGTTGTTGTTGTTGTTATTGTTTGAGACAGAGTCTCGCTCCGTTGCCCAAGATGGAGTGCAGTGGCGCGATCTCGGCTCACTGCAAGCTCTGCCTCCCGGGTTCACGCCATTCTCCTGCCTCAACCTCCCAAGTAGCCAGGACTATAGGCGCCCGCCACCACACCTGGCTAATTTTTTGTATTTTTAGTAGAGACGGAGTTTCACCGTGTTAGCCAGGATGGTCTCGATCTCCTGACCTTGTGATCCACCCGCCTCAGCCTCTTAAAGTGCTGGGATTACAGGCGTGAACCACTGTGCCCCGGCCTGGGTTTTTTTTTTTTTTTTTTTTTTTTTTTGAGACGGAGAGCCCAGGCTGGAGTGCAGTGGCCGGATCTTAGCTCACTGCAAGCTCCGCCTCCCGGGTTCACGCCATTCTCCGGCCTCAGCCTCCCAGGTAGCTGGGACTACAGGCGCCCGCCACCTCTCCCGGCTAGTTTTTTGTATTTCTTAGTAGAGACGGGGTTTCACCGTGTTAGCCAGGATGGTCTCGATCTCCTGACCTCGTGATCCGCCCGTCTCGGCCTCCCAAAGTGCTGGGATTACAGGCTTGAGCCACCGCGCCCGGCCAAGGGTTTTGTTTTTGAGACAGAGTCTCGCTCTGTTGCACAGGCTGGAGTGCAGTGGCGTGATCTCGGCTCACTGCAACCTCTGCCTCTCAAGTTCAAGCAATTCTCCCGCCTCAGCCTCCCTGGTAGGTGGGATTACAGGTGTGCGCCACCATGCCTGGCTAATTTTTGTATTTGTAGTAGACACGGGGTTTCACCATGTTGGTCAGGCTGATCTCAAACTCCTGACCTCAAGTAATCTGCCCACTTTGGCCTCCCAAAATGCTGGGATTACAAGTGTGAGCCACCGTGCCTTACAGGTCAATAGCATGTTACAATTAAATCAGCCTTTTGGGAAAATTCAGGTAAGGGTAGGTTACCCAGACTATGCAGCCATGTTCAAACCTTTGGTGGTTTATGTATTTATTTAGAGACAGGGTCTCACTCCTGTCGCCCAGGCCTGGCATGATCATGGCTCACTGCAGCCTCGACCTCCTGGCCTGGGTGATTCTCATGGCCACCTCAGCCTTGTGAGTGGCTGGGACTGCAGAGAAGCACCACCTCGCCCAGCTGATTTTTTTTGTGTGTGTATTTTTAGTAGAGACAGGGTTTTGCCATGTTGCCCAGGCTGATCTCAAACTCCTTGGCTCAAGCGATCTTCCTGCCTCGGCTTCCCAAAGTGTTGGGATTACAGGCATGAACCAGCACACTCAGCCCTTTGGTGGTTTTTTAAACGTCTGAAAATTCTTTGACATTTCTCTCATCAAAAGGCAGAGACTAATTAATTTCCCACACCTTCAGAATAGGCCAACCTTACCAACCCACTTGTAACAAACAGAATGTGGCAGAAGTGACACTGTGTGATTTCCACAGTTAGGTCATGCTAGGGATAAGTACCCATGCTACCCAGCCACCATGCTCTCAGGAAGCCCAAGCCACATGGAGAGGCCATGTGCAGAGGTTCTATGCCCCGTCCCAGCTGAGGTCCCAGCTGCCAGCCAGCATCAATCACCAGACATGTGATGAGTGAGTGAGCCTTCCAATGGTTTCAGCCCGCAGCCAAGTCCCCCCACCTCATGCTGAGTGGAGCTGGGATGAGCTATCCCCAGTAAGCCCTGCTCAGATTGCATATTTTTGAGCAAAATAATGCCATTGTTAAGCCACTAAGTTTTGTAGTGGTTTGTTAGATAGCTATGGAAAGCTATATGGGAGGCCGAAGTGGGTGGATCATGAGGTCAAGAGATCGAGACCATCCTGGCCAACATGGTGAAACCACGTCTCTACTAAAAATACAAAATTAACCGGGTGTGGTGGCATGTGCCTGTAGTCCCAGCTACTCGGGAGGCTGAGGCAGGAGAATTGCTTGAACCTGGGAGGTGGAGGTTACAGTGAGCTGAGATTGTGCCACTGCACTCCAGCCAGGGTGACAGAGTGAGATTCTGTCTCAGAAAAAATTAAAAAATAAAAAATAAATAAACAAATATAAATAAATTTAAACAAAAATAAAGTAAACTCCCTTTATATCGACTAATATCCTATTAGTTCTGTCCCTCTGGAGAACCCTAATACAGTCCCATAAAACTTATTTTTGGATTTCTGACCTCCATAACTATAAAAATAATTTTTAAAAAATATGTTCTTTGAAGCCACTAAGATTGTAGAAATTTGTTATAGCAGCCACAAGAAATGTCTACACCACCTGGCCCTGTTGCACCCAGTGAGGGTCTTGGTGTGCATGTGATAGATGTCCCGGCAGGCACCTCCATGCTCCATTCCCGCTCAACTCCAATGCCGGGTCCCGGGCCATCCGCTGAGCCTGGAGATATGCGCAGCAATGGTGCTGTCCAGCCAAGGAAGATGCCTGCACATGCCCCAGAAGTGGTTCAGGTCACTTCAGCAGGGAATTCTGGGCCCTGGTACCAGAGCATGGCCCAGAAGGGGAGGTGGGGGCTCCAAGGAAGCACGTGTTCCCAACCCCATGGGCTCTTCACCCACACAGGGGATCAGAGCATGTGGCCTCTGACTGGGGGTTGGACTCGTGGGTCCTAAGGCAGCACTAGGCCAGGCGTGGTGACTCACATCTGTAATCCCAGCACTTTGGGAGGCCGAGGCAGGCAGATCACTTGAGGCCAGGAGTTCGAGACCAGCCTGGCCAACACATTAAAACCCTGTCTCTACTAAAAATACAAAAAATTAGCTGGGCGTGGTGGCATGCGCCTATAGTCCCAGCTACTCGGGAGGCTGAGGCAGGAGAATGGCGTGAACCTGGGAGGAGGAGCTTGCAGTGAGCTGAGATTGCACCACTGCACTCCAGCCTGGGCGATAGAGTGAGACTTCATCTCAAAAAGAAAACAACAACAACAATAACAACAACAACAAAAAAAAACGTGTAGTAAATTAGTGGTGCCAGGGACTGAGAGAGAGATGGAGGGTGAAAATGTCTTGGAACTAAGTAGAAGCAATGCTTATACAACACTATGAATGTACTGAAAACCACTTTTTTTTTTTTTTGAAGGAAGGTCTCACTGTTACCCAGGCTGGAGTACAGTGGCGCACTCATGGCTCACTGCAGCCTCCACTTCCCAGGCTCAAGCGATCCTCCCACTTCAGCCTCCTGAGTAGCTGGGACTACAGGCTCACGTCACCACAGCTGGCTAAGTTTTAAAGTTTTTGTAGAGACAGGGTCCCACCATGTTGCCCCGGCTGGTCTTGAACTCCTGGGCTCAAGTGATCCTCCTGCCTTGGTTTTCCAAAGTGCTGGAATTACAAAGTGCTGGTGGTGTGAACCACCTTGCCCAGTTGTGTACACTTCTAAATGGTTCATTTTATATTATGTGAACTTCGCCTCAATAAAAACATTTTTTTTTCAGATGGAGTTTCCCTCTTGTTGCCCAGGCTAGGGTGCAATGGCGCAATCTCAGCTCACCGCAACCTCCGCCACCCCAGGTTCAAGCGATTCTCCTGCCTCAGACTCCTGGGTAGCTGGGATTATAGGCGTGAGCCACCACGACGGGGTTTCGCCATGTTGGCCAGGCTGGTCTTGAACTCCCAACCCCAGGTGATCCGCCTGTCTCGGCCTCCCAAAGGACTGGGATTACAGACATGAGCTAATCGCACTCGGTTGTTTCTTCTTGTTTTTTGTTTGTTTGTTGTTGTTTTGTTTTGTTTTTTAATTGACTCAGCTTTGGGCTTGAACTATTAGAATGATGGCGGGTCCATTCACTGAGATGAGGAAGCTCTGGGGCAAATGAACTTGGGAGTGGGGATTTCCATTTTGAATGTGGTAAATTTGATATGCCTTGTAGGCTTCCAAGCCGAGTTAGATATGTGAGCCTGGAGTTCAGAGATGGAGTGGAGAGAGAAATTTAGAAGCCATTGGCACATGGGAAATATCTTAAGCCATAGAGCTGGGTAAGATCCTTTAGGCCAGAGGTGTCCAATCTTTTGGCTTCCCTGGGTCACATTGGAAGAAGAATCATCTTGGGACACACATAAAATACACTAACACTAACAATAGCTGATGAGCTTTAAAAAAAAAAAAAAACTTGTAATTTTTTTTTGTTTTATTTTCTTTTTTGTTTTTGAGACAGAGTTTCACTCTTGTTGCCCAGGGTGGAGTGCAATGTCCCAATCTTGGCTCACCACAACCTCGGCCTCCCTGGTTCAAGTGATTCTCTTGCCTCAGCCTCCCAAGTAGCTGGAATTACAGGCACCCGCCACCACGCCCCGTTAGTTTTTGTATTTTTAGTAGAGACAGGTTTTCACCACGTTGGCCAGGCTGGTCTCGAACTCCCAGCCTCAAGTGATCCACCCGCCTCGGCCTCCCAAAGTACTGGGATCACAGGTGTCAGCCACCGTGCCCGGCCACAGCACTGGCTTTCAATAGGAAGCACAGAAACTTCCTCCAAGGGGCAGGAGAGAAGGACAAGTGCACACACAGCAAATGCAGATTTCCTGGTAAGAAGCTAAGGAAACAAATTTTATTTTATTATTTAACAAAAATGTATCTGATGCTTACTATGTGCCTGACCCTGTTCCAAGCACTTTGCAAATACTTCATTTGCATGAAAAGCCTTTGAGGTAGCTGCTGTTATATTCTCATCCCCATCTTACAAATAAGGAAGCAGACACAGAGGGCAATGGGCAATCACCTTCTGCAAAGTCACACAGCTGGTAAGAGGCAGGGCTGCTTAAAGGTGGGCAATCGGGCAGCAGAACTCACACTCTTGAACACTACTCCATAACACTTCTCTGTGCTTGACCTCCTGGGCTCAAGTGATCCTCCTGGGCTCAAGCGATCCTCCTGCCCCAGCCTCCTAAGTAGCCGGGATCACAGGCTTGCACTACCATGCCTGGCTAGTTTTTTTGTAGTTTTAGTAGAGATGGGCTTTCACCATGTTGCCCAGGCTGGTCTCAAACTCTTGGCCTCAAGAGATCCTCCAGCCTCAGCCTCCCAAAGTGCTGGGATTACAGGCGCGAGCCACAGCACCCAGTCCTTTGTGCTCTTTTCTTGATAAATGACATTTTATTGTGCAGATGTGTTTTATTTTTAGATGGAAGATCAGCGGTTGAGGCTTCAGGCTGGTTGGGGGCACTGGGAGTCTTGAAGAGAGAGGAGAGTCAGAAGCTGCCGTCTTGGATAAAAAAATTTATTAGAAAAACAGGAGGGCTCCATATTTGAGGTTTGTGGTGCTGGGTTTTCAGTGAAATCCCAGAGGCTGGCTGAGATTTTTCCTGCTTCGTGGGAGGAAATGGCTTTTGCCTGGGAGGGGGAAAGATAAGTGCAGCCCAGTTCACAGTCCGTCTGCAAATCCCCAGGCACTCTGGTTCCCCGGTTCTCTCGGGGTCCTGGAATCTGGTGCTAGGTGGCCTGTCTGCCCTTCCAACTGGCCACCTGGTCCCTGTAAGCTGAACTCCAGGAACCCAGCATGGCCAGGCCAGGCTGCGGGGGAGGGAAGGGCCTGGAAGCCTGTTCCCAGGCCATGGCCAAAGGAAACGAGTTACCTTCCAGGAACTGGAGCCCAGAGGCAAGGGTGGGGAACTGGCGGCCTGGAGGGAAAGCAATGTCCAGAACTCGCAGGGCCTCTGAAGCTGGGCTGGAGTTTGGCTTTGGGCACCAGAGCCCACAGGGCCTGTCATGGGCACCGTCTCCACCCCATGATTTGGGGGCTGAATAATGGTCCTCAAAGACGACCACCTCCTAAGCCCTGGAACCTGTAAATAGGTGACCTCATGTGGCAAAAGGGACTTGGAAGATGATCCTGAATTATCTGGGTGGGCCCAATTCATTACAAAGGTCTTTATAAAGAAGGCCAAGCTCCGTGGCTCACACCTATAATGACATTTTAGGAGGCCAAGGCAGGAGGACTGCTTGAGCTCAGGAGTTCAAGACCATCCTGGTCAACATAGCGAAACCCCCATCTTTACAAATTTTTCTTTTTTTTTTTTTTTTTTTGAGACAGAGTCTTGCTCTGTCGCCCAGGCTGGCGTGCAGTGGCATGATCTCGGCTCACTGCAAGCTCCATTTCCCAGTTTATGCCATTCTCCTGCCTCAGCCTCCCGAGTAGCTGGGACTACAGGTGCCCGCCACCATGCCCAGCTAATTCTTGTATTTTTAGTAGACACAGGGTTTCACCGTGTTAGCCAAGATGGTCTCAATCTCCTGACCTCGTGATCCGCCCACCTCGGCCTCTCAAAGTGCTGGGATTACAGGCGCGAGCCACCGCACCTGGCCTAAAAAAATTTTTTTTTTTTTTTTTTTTTTTTTTGAGACGGAGTCTGGCTCTGTCACCCAGGCTGGAGTGCAGTGGCGCGATCTCGGCTCACTGCAAGCTCCGCCTCCCGGGTTTACGCCATTCTCCTGCCTCAGCCTCCCAAGTAGCTGGGACTACAGGCGCCCGCCACCTCGCCCGGCTAGTTTTTTGTATTTTTTAGTAGAGACGGGGTTTCACCGTGTTAGCCAGGATGGTCTCGATCTCCTGACCTCGTGATCCGCCCGTCTCGGCCTCCCAAAGTGCTGGGATTACAGGCTTGAGCCACCGCGCCCGGCCAAAAAAATTTTTTTAAGAAATTAACCAGGCGTGATGGTGCATGCCTGTAGTCCCAGCTACTCTGGAGCTGAGGTGGGAAGACTGGGTGAACCCGGGAGGTCGAGGTTGCAGTGAGCCAAGATCATGCCACTGCACTCCAGCCTGGGCAACAGAGCAAGACCCTGCCTCAAAAAATGAAAAAGGGCCGGTTGCCGTGGCTCACGCCTATAATCTCAGCACTTTGGGAAGGCTGAGGTGGGTGGATTGCCTGAGCTCAGGAGTTCAAGACCAGCCTGGGCAACATGGCGGAACCCCATCTCTACTAAAAATACAAAAATTAGCGAGGCATGGTGGCAGGTGCCTACAGTACCAGCTGCTCAGGAGGCTGAGGCAGGAGAATCGCCTGAACTTGGGAGGTGGAGATTGCAGTGAGCCAAGATTGCCCTGGGCAACACAGCAAGACTCTGTCTAAATAAATAAATACACAAATAAATAAATAAAATATTAAAAGAAAAGAGGGAGACGAGAGGGTCAGAATCGGAGAAGGAAACGTGCCAATGGAAGCACGTTTGGGTTTGGAGTGATGCAAGAAACAGCCTCAAGCCAAGAACGCACGCGGCCCCTGTACGCTGGAAAACGTGAGGACACGGACTCTTCCCTGGAGCCTCCAAAGGAACATGGTCCTGCTGATCCATTCAGACTTGTAACCTCCAGAACTGGCAAACAATAAACTTTGTGTTGCCTTAAGTCAATCCATTTATGGTAATTTGTTACAGTGACAGAAGCTTGAGACAGCAAATTTCTTTTTTTTTTTCTTTTTCTTTTTTTTTTGAGACAGAGTGTCACTCTGTTGCCAGGCTGGAGAGCAATGGGGCGATGTTGGTTGACTGTAACCTCTGCCTCCCAGGTTCAAGCGATTCTCCTGCCTCAGCCTCCCAAGTAGCTGGGACTACAGGCACCCACCACCATGCCTGGCTAATTTTTTGTATTTTAGTAGAGACGGGGTTTCACCATGTTGATCAGGCTGGTCTCAAACTCCCGACCTCAGGTGATCTGCCCGCCTCAGCCTCCCAAAGTGCTGGAATTACAGGCGTGAGCCACTGTGCCCGGCCCCATACCATAAGTTTCTTTATCTCCTGGGGCCTCTGTTTCTAAATCTGTGAATCAGTGATAACTGAATTCCTGCAGCGTTTTACTGAGGATATTCCACATGGATACACCAAGTGTTTAGGATGGTGGCTGGCACCCAGCAAGTGCTTGACCAGTATTAGCTATCATTATCTTCAAAGTGTTACCCAAACACCAGGGGTTTGGTCTAGGTCATGTTGCTCACAGCACAGAAAGCCAATAAAGGCAGAAGGCTTTAATTGGGTGCTGCCAGCGAGGAGATGGTTCAATCTCAAATCCATCTCTTTGACCAGCTAAAATCAGGAGTTTATATAGCAGGGAAGAAATGTAACAATGTGTAAGAAAACAGGAACTAGGGAGCGGCAGGGAAGCAATCATCATGAATGAGAGGTCCATTATCTCCTTGTCCAGATGTGAGGATCTGGTGAGTTTCAGTTCTTTGAAACTTTTTGTTTTTGAGAGGCCTGAAAGTGAAAGGAACTCAGATAAAACAAATTAAGTCTCAAGCTTAAAGACCAGAAGGGTCTATTTCTCTGTTTATCCAAAAAACTATCTATGGGACTATTGGGTCAGTTTCAAAAGTGTAGGCAAAGTACTCGTTTGTCCAACAAATATTTATTGAGCATCTATTATGTTCCAGGCACTGTTACTGCTGGAGATTCAGCATGAAAAAGACAGGTAAACACTGGGGTCCTCGGTCCTCAGGGAACTTTCAATCTAGAGAGGGAGAAAGACAATAAACAAAAGAAATCACTGGGCACAGTGACTCACACCTGTAATCCCAGCACTTTGGGAGGCTGAGGTGGGCGGATCGCCTGAGCGCAGGAGTTCCAAACCAGCCTGGGCAACATGGTGAAACCCCATCTCTACTAAAATACAAAGAATTAGCTGGTCACGGCAGCATGCACCTGTAATCCTAGCTACTCAGGAGGCTGAGGCAGGAGAATTGCTTGAACCTGGGAGGCAGAGGTTGCAGTGAGCCGAGATTGTGCCACTGCACTCCAGCCTGGGTGACAGAGTAAGACTCCGTCTCAGAAGAAAAAAAAAAAAAAAAAAAAGGCAGGAAGTCAGATGTTGGTAAGTGCTAAAAAGCAAACATATCAAGAAAGGGGAACTGGGCCAGGCTCAGTGGCCCATGCCTGTAATGCCAGCACTTTGGGAGGCCAAGGCAGACGGGTCACTTGAGGTCAGGAATTCCAGACCAGCCTGGCCAACATGGTGAAATCCTGTCTCTGCTAAAGATACAAATATTAGCCGGGCGTGGTGGCACATGCCTGTAATCCCAGCTACTTAGGAGGCTAAGGCAGGAGAATTGCTTGAACCTGGGAGGTGGAGGTTGCAGTGAGCTGAGATTGCGCCTCTGCACTCCAGCCTGGGCAACAGAATGAGACTCCGTCTCAAAAAAAAAAAAAAAAGAACAGGGAATCATAGGACTGGTTGACTGAGTCAGGGAGGCCTTGCGGAGAAAGGATATTTCAGCAGAGGCCTGAAGGAGGCAGGGGAACCAGTCCTATGAATGTCGAGGGAGCGCCTTCCAGGCAGAAGGTTCACCAAGTGCAAAGGTCCTGAGGCAGGAGTGAACCTGGAATTTTCAAGAAAAAAGTAAAGCGGTCAGTGTGGCTGGAGGGATGAGAAGTGGGAGGAAGTGAGGTCGGAGAGGTGACAGATGTAGGAGGCACAAATTGTATGGAGTATTGTGGGTCACAGCTAAGACTTGGCTTTTGGTCAGGTGCAGTGGTTCACACCTGTAATCCCAACACTTTGGGAGGCCAAGGCGGGAGACATTACTTGAGCCTAGGAGTTCAAGATCAGCCTGGGGAACAAAGTGATACCCTGTCTCTACAAAAAATTTATTTAAAAAAAATAGCTGGACATGGTGGTGCACACCTGTGGTCCCAGCTATTTGGGAGGCTGAGGTGGGAGGACCACTTGAACCCTGGAAGTCAGGACTGCAATGAGCCGAGATCACACCACTGCAGTCCAACCTGGGCAACAGAGTGAAATCTTGTCTCAAAAAAAAAAGAAAAAAAAAATTTCAATTTGTATTACCGAACATTAGTAAAACAGAGAATCTCTTCATAGGTTTATTGAATGCTAGTATATCTTTTTCAAGGAACTGACTTTCCAGTCCTCAGCCCATTTTTCCATTGAATTATTACTTTTTCTTAGTCATTTGCATATTCATTTTATTAATGAGATAACATGGCCCTTTGATATAAGTGTTAAAAAAAATATTTTCCCCAATTGAAATGTGTCCTTTAGTTTTTTGTGGTTATTTTTTGCCATACAAAAGGTATTCTTATGAAGTCATATGTAGCTATATTTCCTTTTCTGTTCTAGTTTTGGTACTCGTCTTAAAAGACTTTCTTCTCCCCAAGAAAAGCAAATGTGAAGCACATCAAAGTCTTTTCTTTTAATTTAATTTATTTATTTAGAGACAGAGTCTCGCTCTGTCGGCCAGGCTGGAGTGCAGTGGCGCAATCTCGGCTCACTGCAAGCTCCGCCTCCCGGGTTCACGCCCTTCTCCTGCCTCAGCCTCCTGAGTAGCTGGGACTACAGGCGCCCACCACCGCACCTGGCTAATTTTTTGTATTTTTAGTAGAGACGGGGTTTCACCATGGTCTTGATCTCCTGACCTCGTGATCCGCCCTACCTCAGCTTCCCAAAGTGCTGGGATTACAGGGGTGAGCCACCGCGCCCGGCCATTTTTTTTTTTTTTTGAAACGGAGTCTCACTCTGTTGCCCAGGCCAATGTACAGTGGCACGATCTTGGCTCACTGCAACCTCCGCCTCCCAGTTCAAGCGATTCTCCTGCTTCAGCCTCCCAAGTAACTGAGATTACAGGTACCTGCCACCACACCTGGCTAATTTTTTGTATTTTTAGTAGAGACGAGGTTTCACCATGTTGACCAGGCTGGTCTCAAACCCCTGACCTCAAGTGATCCACCTGCCTTGGTCTCCCAGAGTGCTGGGATTACAGGCGTGAGCAACCGTGCCTGGCCCAAAGTCTTAATAGTTGTAATTGCTTTTGTTTAAACTTATATATATGTGTATACACACACACATACGTATATACACAAACATATATACATTTATATATACACACATACACAAATACAACACACATACTTATGTACATATGTATATATCCATGCATATATACATAAATGCACAGATATATACACATATACATATGTACATACATATATTTACATAGACATAAAAGCAAACATATACATATATTTACACACATATATACACAAACACATTATACACTTAGACACAGAATTATAGACATACATGCAAATTCATGCACACACCCATAGACACAGATATGCATATATACATGCATGTATATGTCCGTATGGAGAGATCTATGCTGGAATATACAATAACATTGTTTCTCTTTTGAAGGAAAATGAGAACCTTCTTTGGCTTTTGTGGGAGGTTGGGGAGAAGCCGACGGGGCACTTTCCGTTTCTAATTTGGTACAGCTGGAATGTCTAACACTGTGCATATCTTATTTTAAAATGTCTATGTGGGCTATTTTGGCAGCGGGACAGTACATCATTTCTTGTTTTCATCTTTTTTTTTTTTTTAGACAGAGTCTCGCTCTGTCGCCCAGGAGTGCAGTGGTGACATGATCTCGGCTCACTGCAAGCTCTGCTTCCCGGGTTCATGCCATTCTCCTGCCTTAGCCTCCTGAGTAACTGGGACTACAGTCGCCCGCCACCATACCCGGCTAACTTTTTGTATTTTTTTAGTAGAGATGGGGTTTCACAGTGTTGGCCAGGATGGTCTTGATCTCCTGACCTCGTGATCCATCCGCCTCGGCCTCCCAAAGTGCTGGCATTATAGGCGTGAGCCACCGCGCCCTGCCTTGTTTTCATCTTTATATGGCTCTTTATTCAATAAAAACAAAACCACTGCCACCTAAAAATAAAATTTGTTAGAAGCCAAGACTATGTTATAGGTTACAGCCACAGTCATTCTTTTTTTTTTTCTCTGGGTCTGGTATAAAGCTTGCATTTAACCTGATTTACTCTTGCCAGTCTCTCGCTGAATAAGCCATTCATAGCCCTATCTGCCGATCCAGGCCTGGGCACGTCTTGGCATGTCAGATTGTCCAAGCCGGCAGCTGCCACGGTTCCCATTCCTCAGGCTTCAAGAAATGACAGGAGCATCTGCCAAGGGTTCATCCAGCAGCGGTGACCTGAGAGCTTTATAACAACAAGTGATTGTCTAATGAGTTTGAACACAAGGGTTTGCTGTTCTAGGTGGCTTCACAGTGCTGCGTTCAGGGTATTTCCCGTGTGGTTTTCTTATTTGTGATAAGAAATAAGAGTTGTGCAATTCCACTCAGAAATATTTAAAAAATCCTCCACCAGGCCACTTTGAATCCTTCTAGATCTGTGTGACCAGGATTAGAACAGGCAGCTGTCTAAATGCCATTACTAGGTCTCTTGAGCTATGACACCGCTGGAAAGAAAGGGAGACTAACTCATTGAACAACCTACCAAATCCAAAAAAGAAATACAGTAAGTAAGGCTGGGCGAAGTAGCTCACGCCTGTAATCCTAACATTTTGGGAGGCTGAGTTGGGTGGATTGCCTGAGCTCAGGAGTTTGAGACCAGGATGGGTAAAATGGTGAGACCACCGTCTCTACTGAAAAAAAAAAAAAATTGGCTGGGCGTGGTGGCGCACTTGTGGTCCCAGCTACTTGGGAGGCTGAGGTGGGAGGATTGCTTGAGCCTGGGAGGCGGAGGTTGCAGTGAGCTGAGATCATGCCACAGCACTCCAACCTGGGTTACAATGTGAGACCTTGTCTCAAAAACAAAACAAACAAAAAAACAATAATTTAAAATTTTTGAAAATGGATAAAACCATATGAATGGAATTAGTTCAAATACACACATTCATGGTTTTTTGTGTTTTCTTTTTTAACGTTTATTTTTGGTCACATACAAACTTTAAACTTTAAATGCATGGCTGGGCACAGTGGCTTGCACCTGTAATCCCAGCACTTGGGGAGGCCGAAGTAGGTGGATCACCTGAGGTCAGAAGTTCAAGACCAGCCTGAGCAACATGACAAAGCCCGTCTCTACTAAAAATACAAAAATTAGCTGGACATGATGGCCAGTGTCTGTACTCCCAGCTACTCAGGAGGCTGAGGCAGGAGAATCGCTTGAATCCAGGAGGTGAAGGTTGCAGTGAGCTGAGATCACGCCCCTGCACTCCAGCCTGGGCAACAGAGCCAGACTGTCTCAATTAAACAAACAAACAAATTTCAAATGCATGACACTTTTCCTTCATAGCTTCTGAGATATATTTTTCTGCGTAGAGAAATACTCTCTGGCCGGGTGTGGTGGCTCACGCCTATAATCCCAGCACTTTGGCAGGCTGAGGCGGGTGGATCATGAGGTCAGGAAATAGAGACCATCCTGGCTAACACGGTGAAACCCCGTCTCCACTAAAAAATATAAAAAATTAGCCAGGTGTATTGGCAGGCACCTGTAGTCCCAGCTACTCAGGAGGCTGAGGCAGGAGAATGGCATGAACCCGGGAGGCGGAGCTTGCAGTGAGCCAAGATCGCGCCACTGCACTCCAGACTGGGAGAGAGAGCGAGACTCTGTCTAAAAAAAAAAAAAAGAAAAATACTCTCCCTGCTTCTAAGAACATAGATTCAGTCACCATATACAGGGGAGGCCCTTGATGTCTTCATGCTTTGCACTTACATCTTTCATCCATCTGGAATTTATCTCAATGAAAGGAACATTGGAATAGTCCAACACACTCCAAAGAAATGTTTGGCCACTTGATCCTTGTCTCATCTGCTGGCCTGTAATGCTGCCTTCATCAACACTGAAAATCTCATATTTAGGGACGCCAAACTGTCAGAAATATTATAGATTCTTAATGCATTTTAATGCCTGATAGGGCATATTCCTGCCCCACTGTGCATTTCAAAGTTTCTGGGTTACTTTCATATGGTAACACTTTTTTAGCCCCTCATCTTGCGTTTATATGTCAAACTCCAGAAGCTGGACAAAGAGGAGGTGGGATGTTTTACTTTTACAGTTAAATGGCTGGGCTAGGCACGATGGTTCACACCTGTAATCCCAGCACTTTGGGAGGCCGAGGAGAGTAGATCACCTGAGGTCAGGAGTTCGAGACCAACCTGGGCAACACAGAAACCCTGCCTCCACTAAAAATACAAAAAAATTGGCTGGGCGCGGTGGCACATGCCTGTAATCCCAGCTACTTGGGAGGCTGAGGCACGAGAATCACTTGAACCCAGGGGTGGAGGCTGCAGTGAGCCGAGATCATGCCTCTGCACGCCAGCCTGGGCGACAGAGCAAGACTCCATCTCAAAAAATAATAAATAAAATAAAATAATCAATAATTGTTCACATTCACCCAGCACTCATCCGCCATAGCACAAGACCACAGCCTTACTTTTTACACATTTGCTTATTTTTTGTTGTGTGCGGTTTTTTGTTTTGTTTTGAGACTGAGTCTCGTTCTATCGCCCAGGCTGGAGTGCAGTGGCGTGTCTCTGGTCACTGCAACCTCCGCCTCCCGGGTTCACGTGATTCTCCTGCCTCAGCCTCCCAAGTAGCTGGCATTACAGGCACATGCCATCATGCCCAGCTAATTTTTGTATTTTTTGTAGAGACGGGGGTTTCACCATGTTGGCCAGGCTGGTCTCCAACTCCTGACCTAAGGTGATCCACCCACCTCAGTCTCCGAAAGTGCTGGGATTATAGGGGTGAGCCACTGTGCCTGCCACATTCACTTGTTTTTCTAGAACTATTATGCAGGGATTGGAGCTTTTCCAAAGCAGCCATGCCTGAAGTTTACTTGTCATTGGACCTGAGCGTGACAAGGCATGCACTTTGCAAAAATCAATGGTAGAGTTTTTCAGTCACAGACGTGCCTGTGCCAGAAAAAATTTCAAACAAACCAGCACAGGCAGCAATCCACCTTCCAAAACAAGGACGCTTTGTATAACGCACAAATATTTGTCCAGAAATGGCAAGAAACGCTTCCAAGAACTGCAAAAAAATCTGGTTAATTTAGCAATATAGGTGAATGTAGTTTGGGGTAATGTAACTTTTTAAATTTTGTGTTTAAGTATAATGTTGTTGCTTTAATGTAAAGAAGTATAAAGAAACTAAAGAATGACCTACTATGTCTCCTGTCCACATCAGCATTCTAAAATAGAATGTGTTACCAAGTGTGAGGGTTACAGATGGGGACATAATACAGTCCTTCCCTCCATTTCCCTCAGTTCCCCACCTCAGAAGCAACCTGTTTTCCATTTGTTGTTTTTCCTTCCATAAAAAGGAAAAAGATTGATACATATACTACCATATATAATAATATAATGTTTTTCATTGATAAAAGGGTGATCATATGTGCCCCAGTGCACCTTAGTACTTTTCACTTCATAAAATAATAAAATATTATAAAATATTTCTCTCTCTCTCTCTCTCTCTCTCTCTCTCTCTCTCTCTCTCTCTCTCTCTCTCTCTCTCTCTCTCTCTCGACAGGGTCTCCGTCTGTTGCTCTGTCTGGAGTGCAGTGGTGTGATCATATCTTACTGCAGCTTCAAACTCCTGGGCTCAAGCAATTCTCCCATTTCAGCCCCCTAAGTAGCTGGAAATACAGGCATGTGCTCGGCCTAAATCTCCCGTCACCTTCCCCTTCCCCTTCCCTCTCCTGCCCTCCCCTTCCCTCTCTTTCTTTCTTTCTCTCTTCTTTTATTCTTCCCTCTCTCTTTTTCTCTATCCTCCCTTCCCTTCCTCCCCGCCTCCCTCTTTCTTTCTTTCTTTTTTTTTTTTTTTTTTTTTATTTTTACAGAGTCTTACCCTGTCACCCAGGCAGTGGCATGAACATGGCTCACTACAGCCTCAACCTCCCTGGGCTCAAGCAATCCTCCCACCTCTGCCTCCTGAGTAGCTGGGACTACAGGTGTGCACCACCACACCCAGCTAATTTTTATTTTTTGTAGAGACAGGATCTTACTATGTTGCTCAGGCTGGTTTTGAGCTCCTGGGCTCAAGTGATCCACCTGCCTCAGCATCCCAAAGAGCTGGGATTACAGGTGTGGGTGACAGAGCGAGACCCTGTCTCTAAAACAAAAAAAAACCTAACCAAACACCCCACCAAGCATGAAATAAGGATGGGCATATAGATGAGTGCAATGGAGTTGATAGTCTAGAAAACAATCATGTGATACCATTTTCCACATTGCAGGCAAAAGTTCTAAGCTTTGTATAAAACCCTGTTCCAGGCCGGGTGCAGTGGCTCAGGCCTGTAATCCCAGCGCTTTGGGAGCCGGAGGTGGGCGGATCACGAGGTCAAGAGTTTGACACCAGCCTGGCCGACATAGTGAAACCCCATCTCTACTAAAAAATACAAAAATTAGCCGGGCTTGGTGGCACCTGCCTGTAATCCCAGCTACTCTGGAGGCTGAGGCAGGACAATGGCGTGAACCCAGGAGGCGGAGCTTGCAGTGAGCCAAGATCGCGCCACTGCACTCCAGTCTGGGTGACAGAGCAAGACTCCGTCTCAGAAACAACAACAACAACAAAAACTGTTCTGATGAGGGTGTGGTGAAACAATCTCACGCACTATTACTGGGAATGTGAACTGGTTTATGGGCAATTTGGCAGTAGCGGTGAATTTTTTTTTTTTTTTTTTTTTGAGACAGAGTCTTGCTCTATCACCCAGTTGGAATGCACTGGCATGATCTTGGCTCACTGCAAGCTCCGCCTCCCAGGTTCATGCCATTCTCCTGCCTCAGTCTCCCAAGTAGCTGGGACTACAGGCACCCACCATCACGTCTGGCTAATTTTTTATATTTTTAGTACAGACAGGGTTTCACCATGTTGGTCAGGATGGTCTCGATCTCCTGACCTCATGATCCACCCACCTCAGCCTCCCAAAGTGCTGGGATTACAGGTGTGGGCCACCGCGCCCGGCCAGCTGTGAAATATTTTAAACGACTTTTGATTTTGATCCCTGGCGTCCTGCTACTAGCAGTTTTCTCTAACGATATGCTCTCAGATGTATGCCGTGGTGCATGTTTGAGAAACATTGACAGTGAGTGTTTGTAAGAGTGAAAAATGAAAACCATCTAAGGGTTTGGAGCCTCCATCAGTATGGAGCTGGTTAAACAGATTGTGCTACAACCATAGGAAGATGAAACTCTCTAGAGACGATAAAAAGAGATTTGGTTGGAGGCCGGGCGCGGTGGCTCACGCCTGTCATCCCAGCACTTTGGGAGGCCGAGGCGGGCGGATCACTGAGGTTGGGAGTTTGAGACCAGCCTGACCAACATGGAGAAACCCTGTCTCTATTAAAAATACAAAACTTAGCCGGGCATGGTGGTATATGCCTGTAATCCCAGCTACTTGGGAGGCTGAGGTAGGAGAATAGCTTGAACCCAGGAGACAGAGGTTGTGATGAACTGAGATTGGGTCATTGCCCTGCAGCCTGGGCAACAAGAGTGAAACTCCATCTCAAGAAAAAGAAGTTAACTCAGGATGGCTGTGTGTGCCTGTACTCCCAGCTACTAGGGAGGCTGAGGTAGGAAGATCACTTGAGTCCAGGAGGTCGAGGCTGCAGTGAGCCATGATCATGCCACTGCACTCCAGCCTGGGCAATACAGCAAGACCCTGTCTCCAAAATACAAAAATTCTTCTGCTTCCAAAATTATAAGTAAACTCGTTCCTATTTTTCTTTAAATGATTATTGACTTCATTTTTCACATTTACATCTTTGATTCATCTGGGAGGTATCTGAGGACTCAAAGAAGGATCTAGGGAAACCAACTTTATTCTTTTTGTTCTGTCCAAATGGCTAGCCAGTTTTCAGAGCATTAGCTAAGTTTAGAAAATCTCTTTTCTCTCCTGCTGATTTAGAATAAATAGCACCATGGCTGGTCATAGTCTAAGTTCTCAGATGTATGAAGCTCTATTTCTGGATTCATGATTCTGTCCCACCGTTTTGTTGGCCTAGTTCCTCAACACAAGTAAACTACAGTGACATCGCATCCTCACAATCCATTCCTTGATCTATCAGTGGGGCTAATCTGCCGACATGAATTTTCATTTTCTGGAATATTCTGGCCATTAACAGAGGGTAGTCGATTTTTATTTTTTATTTTGTTTGTTTGTTTGAGACAGGGTCTCATTCTGCCGCCTAGGCTAGAGTGCAGTGGCAGGATCATAGCTGACTGTAACCTTGAACTCCTGGGCTCAAGCGAGCCTCCCACCTTAGACTCCCTAGTAGCTGGGATTACAGGTGTGTGCCACCATGATTTTGAATGCAGTAATTTGCTTTATAATGTCAGGATGTGGTTTGGTGAAACCAACCCAGATGCTTGTAAGTCAAGGATGAAAAACTTGGGTCACCTGGCGTCACCAATATTCCCTAAGAGCTGAACACTTTCCCTCATAAATGTCAGGGTCACGGGATGCAACAGGAAAACCTTCTCCAATGACTCTTCTGGGGTGGCTTGTTGCGCCCTCCCTCTGGACCACGCGGCCCCTAAAAGTCAGTCCCAGACCTTGAGCTCAGTGTAATGTTTAGATTCATGCTAGAGCCGTGAATCAAAGGCTCAATTTTATGAGAACGAATGTGTGGGGCTTGAATTTTAAACACAGAGCCAGGCTAGGCTGCAAACCATCTTACGCCACAGCGTGCTGATCAGAAGTGTAAATGAGACACACAGGGAGGGCAGGAGCACATTTATTACAAGATCCATAATCACACACAAGAAGTGTTAAACTGGGCCCATCGGTGACTGGCTTTGGTGTGCAGCATTGCTATAGCTTTGGCTCAGTGCACAGGATTGTAAAGATGAAAATAAAATAGCCACCCCATTGCTTTTTATTTTATTATTTTTTTAATTAATTAATTCGAGACAGAGTTTTATTCTTGTCGCCCAGGATAGAGTGCAATGGTGCCATCTCAGCTCACTGCAACCTCTGCCTCCCGGGTTTAAACCATTTTCCTGCCTCAGCCTCCCGACTAGCTAGCATTACAGGTGCGTGCCACCATGCCTAGCTAATTTTTCTATTTTTAGTAGAGATGGGGTTTCACCGTGTTGGCCAGGCTGGTCTTGAACTCCTGACCTCAGGTGATCTGCCCGCCTTGGCCTCCCAAAGTGCTGGGATTACAGACGTGAGCCACCATGCCCGGCCATTTTATTATTTTTTTTTTTAAGAGAGATGGGGGTCTCGCTATGTTGACCAGGCTGATCCTGAACTCCTGGGCTCAAGCGATCCTCCCACCTCGGCCTCCATAAGTGCTGGGATTACAGGCATGAACCACTATACCCGGCCCAGTTACTTTTTTTTTTTTTTTGAGACGGAGTCTCGCTGTGTCGCCCAGGCTGGAGTGCAGTGGCTGGATCTTAGCTCACTGTAAGCTCCGCCTCCCGAGTTTACGCCATTCTCCTGCCTCAGCCTCCCGAGTAGCTGGGACTACAGGCGCCCACCACCTCGCCCGGCTAGTTTTTTGTATTTTTTAGTAGAGACGGGTTTTCACCATGTTAGCCAGGATGGTCTCGATCTCCTGACCTCGTGATCCGCCCGTCTTGGCCTCCCAAAGTGCTGGGATTATGGGCTTTAGCCACCGTGCCTGGCCCCCAGTTACTTTTTAAAAATAGTTTCCATTCAAGTATAATTTGCATGTGGCGAAATGCACGTATTTAAAGTGTATGTACAATTTGATGATTTTTGACAGAAATTCATTTTGACACCTGTGCAACCACTAACCCAGACACAGAACCTTCCACCACTCCAAAAAGTTCCTTCTCAAAGTCCTTCTCCTTACTGAGACAACCGCTGTTCTAATTTTTGCCATCATGAATTAGTTTTTCCTATTCTAGAACTTCTTAGAAATGAAATCATACAGTATGTGGGCATCTTTTGCTCCTGGCTTCTTCCCCTTAGCATAAAGCCTTTGAGATCCATCAATATTGGTGGGTTTTTTTGTTTGTTTGTTTTGGTTTTGGAGCTTAATTTGTGGCATATATTCCCAATCCCAATGATCAATAATGTCTGTATATCATTTATATTAGTACACAGATTCAGTGGTGGCTGTTTCGTGTGGTCTCTGAATTGTGCCTTTATATAGTGTAGGTTCTGTCCTATTTGGCTCGGTAAACTTACATAGAAAACAAGAGGTGTTAACTGCACACAGAAGCCTCCTTGTTGTATGGTTAGTACATCTAGAATGATGTGGTGGTGAGCACTGCTAAAACCAGAGAATTAGCTTCTGCCTGGAGATTATGTAAGGAATCTAGAGTTGTATATTTGGACTGGACTCTGTTAGTCTGGAACTCTTTCTTTTACTGCCTACTTTTTTTTTTGAGATGGAGTCTCACTCTATCACCCAGGCTAGAGTGCAATGGTGTGATCCTGGCTCACTGCAACCTCCGCCTCCTGGGTTCAAACGATTCTCCTCCCTCAGCCTCCCCAGTAGCTGGGATTACAGGCACCCGCCATCATGCCCGGATCATTTTTGTATTTTTTGTAGAGAGGGGGTTTCACCATGTTGGTCAGGCTGGTCTCAAACTCCTGACCTCAGATGATCCACCCACCTCGACCTCCCAGAGTGTTGGGATTACAGGCGTGAGCCACGGTGCCCAGCCACATCAATATTGTATCAGTACTGCATTCCTGTTTATTGTTGGGTAAGGGTCCACTGAAGGGTTGCACTGATGCAGGATGGGCAAGCCCCCAAATTGAGGCTTAGTCCAGGAGGGTTCTTGGCTTCACCCTTGAAATAATTCAAGGGCAAGCTGGTGGTGGTAGCAACTTTTCTTGAGGCCGCGGTGCACACCCACAGCAGAGGGACTGCCCCTTGCAAAGCTGGGCTACCCCATAGACAGTGTGCCCAGAGGAGCAGCTCAGAGGCAGTGCTGCTGTCATATTTATACATACTTTTAATTATATGCAAATTAAGGGGTGATTTCTGCAGAAATTTCCAGGAAAAAGGTGGCAACTTCAGGGTTGTCAAGAACATTGCCATGGAAAGGGGCATAACGTCCAGGTGTTACCATGGCAACGGTAAACTGGCATGGTACAGTGGTGGCCGTGTCTTCTAGAAAGCTGCTTCCACCCCAGACCTGTTTTAGCTTAGACAATTTGGTCCCGTGTCTAAGCCCTGCCTCTAGAGACGAGCCCCACCTCCTACCACAGTACCACTCCTAGTTATATACAAGAGAAATCTATGCCCACACAAAAACTGGTACACCCATGTTCATGGTGGTATTATTCAAAATAGTCAAAAAGTGGAGGCAACCCAAATGTGCGTCAACCAATGAATGGATATATAAAATGTGGTACAACATTTGGACTGCTTCCATATTTAGGCTATTATGAATAAGTATGCTATTATGAACATTTGTGTACACATCTTTGGTGGATATATATTTTCATTTATATTAGGCAAATACTTAGGAGTGGAATGGCTGGGTCATATGATAAGGGTATATATCTAACTTTTTTGTTTTTTTGAGACAGAGTCTCACTTTGTCACCCAGGCTCAAGTGCAGTGGCGTGATCGCGGCTCACCACAACCTCCATCTCCCAGGTTCCAGTGATTCTCCAGCCTCAGCCTCTGAAGTAGCTGGGATTACAGGAGCCCGCCACAACGACCAGCTAATTTTTTGTATTTTTTTTTTAGTAGGACGGGGTTTCACTATGTTGGCCAGGATGGTCTCGATCTCCTGACCTCATGATCCGCCCGCCTTGGCCTCCCAAAGTGCTGGGAGAGAAACACTAAATCTTACCCTGAGCACTCAGATGATGCCTCATGTCATGTTGCCAAGCTGAGACCTGCCACGCATTCTCTTGCTATTATGTGGCCATCAGGCCTGAACAAGAGCCAGGACCCAAGGGGTTTGCAAGAGTCACGTCTGAGTTTAATTAAGTGGGACAGATGTGCTCTTTAGAACCAGGACACCTGGGAGCAATTTTAAAGGTGCAGACATGCCCTGCCTGTGATGAACTTCAGCACAGTCCCCTAATCCTCTTAATTGTTCATACCATCACAAAAAGTGCAAATCTAAAAACAGAGATGAACTGAAAAAATTATTGCATTATCGTTAATCTGACCACAGTGGCTAATGTTGCTTGAATAATGCATTTGGGTGCTTTTAAAAGTCTGCAGTCAGCCTGGGCAACATGGCAAAACCCTGTTCCTACCAAAAAATACAAAAATGAGCTGGGCATGGCGGTTTGCAACTGTAGTCCCAGCTACATGCAGAGTGGCTGATATGAGAGGATGGCTTGAGCCTGGAAAGTCAAGGCTGCCGTGAACCAAGATTGCGCCACTGCACTTCAGCCTGGGTGACAGAGCGAAGAGATCCTGTCTCATAAAAAAAAAAAAAAAAAAAAAAAAAGTCTGCGATGTTTTATTTTTTAATGTGAGAAAATATTAAAAAGTACATTGGCCGGGTACAGTGGCTCAGGCCTATAATCCCAGCACTTTGGGAGGCCTAGGCAAGGCAGATCACGAGGTCAGGAGATCGAGACCATCCTGGCTAACACAGTGAAACCCCGTCTCTACCAAAAATACAAAAAAAAAAAAAAAAAAAAATTAGCCAGGCATGGTGGCAGGTGCCTGTAGTCCCAGCTACTCGGGAGGCTGAGGCAGGAGAATCACCTGAACCCGGGAGGCAGAGGTTGCAGTGAGCTGAGATCGGGCCATTGCACTACAGCCTGGGCAAAAACAACAAAACTCCCTAAAAAACAAAAACAAAAACAAAGCAAACAAACAAACAAAAACCACTATGCTGAGGAAAAGAAGTCAGACACCAAAAAAACCATATGCTATATGACTCTACTTATATGCAGTCCTGGGACAGACACACTGAGCTTTGGCTGGAAAAATCATTACAGGGCTCACCTCTGACAGCTGCGGCGGGGACCGACTGGGACGGGGCACAGGGAGGCTTTCTACGATGATGATATTGTTCTGTATCTTGTTGCAGGCGTGGGTTACACAGGTACCTGTCTATGTCCAAACTCATCAGACTGTTCACTTAAGATCTGTCCATTTCACTGTATGTAAATGTTTTATTTTACCTAAAAAATGAAAATGTAAAAAAAAGGAATAAATGAATAAGTAAGTCAACACAAACCAGGTCTTTCTCCTTGGCATCTCTGCTCACCCCAAATGGGCGGCTTTTTCTTGGGCCTCCAGGGCTTCCTGGGTCCAGCCACAGTCACCTCCCCACTAGGTTCCCAGCTGCCACCTCACCCTCTGCAGTCTGTTCCCGACCAGGCTTTCAGAGGGAGACTGGAACCAACCTACGTAGGATCGTGACGCTGTGCTCAACACCCTCCCACAGCTGCCATCTCTCAAATTAAAGCCAGAATACGTCCTGGCTGCACCTGTGGGGCCTTGCACACCAGCCTGCAAAGCCCCCGGCCTCTGCTCCTCACCTCCTCCTTGCTTTCTTCTTTTATTTATTTTTTTTGGAGATGGAGTCTTGCTCTGTTGCCCAGGCTGGAGTGCAGTGGCACAATCTCAGCTCACTGCAGTCTCAACCTCTCGGGTTCAAGCGATTCTCCGGCCTCAGCCTCCCAAGTAGCTGGGACCACAGGCACGCACCATCACACCTGGATAATTATTTTGTATTTTTAGTAGAGATGGGGTTTTACCATGTTGGCCAGGCTGGTCGTGAACTCCTGACCTCAGGTGATCTGCACGCCTCGGCCTCCCAAAGTGCTGGGATTACAGGCATGAGCCACCGTGCCTGGCCTTACTCATTTTCTCAAACAGATCAGAGCCTCCCTCCATGATGACTGCTCCCTCTGCCCAGGAGGCTGTCCTTGGCCAACTGCTTGTTTCACCCCTCACCCGCTTCAGGTCTATTCAGACATGGAGATCTCAGAGAGGCTCCCCCAACCGCTGTAGGCGGCAGCCAGCTGCTCCTGCACACTCACCTTGCCTGCCTCTCTTCCTGCTTTATTTTTCATGGCAGAGCTCTCCGGCCCCTCCGCCTGTATCTACATAAGGTCTGTCCTCACTTGAACGTTAGGTTCCAGACCAGGACTTGGTCTTGCTCCTGGCTGTCGTACAGCAGATTCTCAATGAACCTGGCTTGAATGACAGCATGGGCGACCAGGACACTTTGCTCTCCAGCCCTGCTGGTTGCATCCACAGCTCTCCATCTCCCTGCAAACACTCCGGGCCAGCCTCTCCCCAGACACACCCCTGAACAGAACACCTCCATCCGGGGCGATGAGGTTTCCTTGAAGACAGCTTTCATGTGCCCCAACCTTGGATTCCCCCCATTTTTAGGGCACGTAGGCCTGTCATACTTTACTGACAGCCTGGGTGTAACCAGAGTGACTATTATTGTGGGAGGTACTTACATATCTTGGCCAAACAGGGCTTTTCCCATTGTGGGGTGTGGGGCACCCAATAAAAAAACCTTCATCCAGATGCTTCTGAGTACATGGCAGTTCCTAACGAGCAACCTGTCCTCAAATCCCAGCTTCCCTTTTGATCTCTTTCACATCTTTCCTCATAATCTCCATTCACTTTCACAAAACCTCAACCTGGACCCCGAAGGACACTTCCCTTTCCCTAAGCCTGAATTATTCCACCTGAAGCTCTCCAACCTGTACTATTCATAGAATTCTTGGCTGGGCGCGGTGGCTCATGCCTGTAATCCCAGCACTTTGGGAGGCTGAGGCAGGCGGATCACAAGGTTAAGAGACCGAGACCATCCTGGCCAACATGGTGAAACCCCATCTCTACTAAAAAAAATACAAAAATATTAGCTGGGTGTGGTGGCACACACCTGTAGTCCCAGCTACTCGGGAGGCTGAGGCAGGAGAATCGCTTGAACCTGGGAGGCAGAGGTTGCAGTGAGCCGAGATCATGCCATTATACTCCAGCCTGGCGAGAGCTAGACTCCATCTTAATTAAAAAAAAACCGAATTCTCAGGAGAAACTGTTTAAGATGGAGATTCCCAGGTACAACCCCCAAGAGATCCTGAGTCAGCAGGTGGGAACACGAAATGGTACCTTGAACAGATTCCAAGCAACTGACGTAGTGGCCACCCTGGTTCAGGAGTTCTTGGAGAGGGGCAGGGAGAGCCAGAAGAAAACTAAATTTTTAGCGAAAAGACCTCAGCTTCTGGCCTGGCGCGGTGGCTCACGCCTGTAATTCCAACAGTTTGGGAGGCCGAGGCGGGCAGATCACTTGAGCCCAGGAGGTAGAGGCTGCAGTGAGCTGAGATCGTGCCACTGACCTCCTGGCTTCTGTGTGAGGGAATAGGAGGGGAGCGAAAGGTTTTCATCTTCCAGCTGTTTATAAAAATATAAACTGGCACTTTGAGGTAATTTGCATCACCCAATACCTCTTCTAGAAACCCCAAGATTTGTGGGACGTCCTTCCACATCGGTGGAAAGCCATTCGCAAAGAGGACAAACAGTTTCTCCTCTCGTGGATCATTAACAGTTCTCAAAGCTTGAACCCGTATCTGATAACCAGTCATGTCTGGCTGGGGGCACTGTTTGAAGGGGGAACCCTTTCCTCAAATTTAATAGTCCATGCAATCCCCACCTACAAAAGAGAAAACTTAACAGGACACAATTTGCTAAACTTTATTTTATACATACACGTTTACATTTACTAGTCATGGTGTCAGCCTGTTAACACAATGAAGCCGTAATGGACCCGTTTTGAAATTAGAAGTTGGACAGTTGCAGGCTTTGGTCTCTTCAAGAGTGCAGTTCACCCCTGGGTTTCGTTTGGCACACACCCCAGGAGCACCTCGATGCACACAGCTGCGTAGCTGCTCTCCTTTCTCTTGTATTTTTCAGTCAGACTCATTCAGGATTTTGAAATGAATCACCACGAGAAATGTGTTTTAAAGCTGAATCACTGAGAACATCTAACAACTGTTCACATTCTTTAGCACAAAAACTGAAGTCGGAAAAGATGCCCTGAAAACTTGCAAGGGCTAATACTCTATGATAGAATATTACTACTGTTCACCATGTTAACACGTTTACTTGCTACCATACAACTGAAGCATCACGGCAGGACAAGAGCATGTGAATGACGAAAGGAAACTTGCTTTCAGGGCGTCAGATTATAGGACATGCACAGGACTGAATTTCTTCCACTTCTAACCTCGCTTATCAGTCGCATTTACAAGAAACTCAATTTTAAGCAAAGAGATGCCAGAAATAACTAACTCAAGATGTGTACAAAAACAAGTTAACCTATAAACACAAGGTAATATTCTGATAGTCTTCAATGTGACTGGTTTGCTTTCCAACATATCTGAGTAGTCACTTTTGAGTTTTTTAAACACGTGAAAAAAATAAATTCAGATTACATCTTTGTGGACATCTAGGATACAGTCTGGAAACCATTACCTCAGGAACCCTGCCCTCTCCCCTACACATGGGCACGCAATCACACACACACACACACACACACACACACAAATAATGACACGTGGTGGCCTGGTCTAATATAGTGTGTCTAAATTCAGAGGGCAGACATTAACAGCCTCGATCTCTGATCTCTTGACCTGGTTTTGTTTGTTTGTTTGTTTGAGACAGAGTCTCACTCTGTCGCCAGGCTGGAGTGCTGTGGTGCAATCTCAGCTCACTGCAACCTCCGCCTCCCGGATTCAAACAATTCTTCTGCCTCAGCCTCCTGAGTAGCTGAGATTACAGGCGCGCGCCACCACGCCCGGCTACTTTTTGTATTTTTAGTAGACGTGGGGTTTCACCATGTTGGTCAGGCTGGTCTCAAACTCCTGACCTTGTGATCCACCCACCTCGGCCTCCCGAAGTGCTGGGATTACAGGCGTGAGCCACCACGCCCAGCCAACAGCCAAGTTTTAAAATATTCTTTCCCCTCTTACTTATATATAACGTGAGTAGTGACCTTCTGCTACAAAGATGGTGACAGTTTGGTGCAAAGATGGTGACAGTTTGGTAGATGGATGGAATTACAGCTGGGGACCTAGGAATACCTGCATCCTTCCCTACAATCACCCCGCTTCCCCACAGGATTCCTGAGAGGGCTCATCCCAAATGGGAATCAAAGTGCCATTTTTACTAACAGACTCTAAAACTCAAAGACTTCAAGATCTAGGCAGACATTCTTTTTCTCTAAAACTAACTCTTGGGACCTCCTGGCTAGGTAACTGGAGGATGGAAGCTGGAGACTGAAGGGGCAATGAAGCCAGGTTTGCAGTGAAGGTCCTGGCTTAACTTACCCCGCTGGTTACACGAGAGAAAGGCGGGAGGAAGAATACAGCGGGGCCACCCAGCTCTTCCAAACGCCAGGGCCTGCAGAGGTTGCTGACCATTCCGAGTAGGGAGCAAGGCGTGGAGGAGAAAGGCTGAACATGGATGAGTGTAACAGTGACCCTGCTCATGCATAAAGGGGAATGAATGTTCTAGAATTTTCCCAATCTTCTTACCAACTCTCCTGACTCCGAAGGGAAGGTGAGTAGAGGAGGTGGTGAAATGGCAGGCCTGGTAGAGAAAAGGGCATAGAGGTCTACCACCCTTCCCCAACTCCCTCCCACCCAAGACCTCACCTATCGTTTACCTCAGAGCCAGATCTCTATCAACAGGGTCCCTAAGAGAGTCCAAAGTCTTATTTTATTCAGTGACAAGAGAAAACTTGGTTGACTTGGAACTTCTTCCTTGTTCTTTCAACTCCTCAGTACGGGTGGTCCCCCAGATCAAACCTTTCTGGATTCTGCAAATAAATGAGAGAACAGCTCAAGAAGGGAAGCAGAGAGGTGTCATTAGGAAATACATTACTTCCAAGAAACTTCTGGGTCCCTGAACATTTCTATTCCCCATCCAGGCCTCTAGAAAATTCCACCCTTAAAGCCACATACCCTGCAAACACCATAACTCCAAAGGATTTTTTTTTTTTTTTTGGGGACAGGGTCTCACTCTTATCACCCAGGCTGGGGTGCAGTGGTGTGATCTTGGCTCCCTGCAACCTCCACTTCCTAGGTTCGAGCAATTCTCATGCCTCGGCCTCCCCAGCAGCTGGAATTACAGGTGCCCACCACCATGCCCAGCTAATGTTTGTATTCTTAGTAGAGATGGGGTTTCACCATGTTGGCCAGGCTAGTCTCGAACTCCTGACAACAGATGATCTGCCCACGTTAGCCTCCCAAATCATTAAATTCTTTTTTTTTCTTTTTTGGAGACAGAGTCTCACTCTGTCACCCAGACTAGAGGGCAGTGGCACAATCTACGCTCACTGCAACCTCCGCCTCCCGGGTTCTAGAGATGCTCCTGCCTCAGCCTCCCCAGTAGCTGGGATTACAGGCGTACGCCACCACGCCCAACTAATTTTTTGTATTTTTAGTAGAGACGGGGTTTCACCATGTTGGCCAGGCTGGTCTTGAACTCCTGACCTCAGGCGATCTGCCCACCTTGGCTTCCCAAAGTGCTGGGATTACAGGTGTGAGCCACCAAGCCTGGGCCCAAACCATTAAATTCTCATCAAGGAAGATGGGTCAGAGGTAGTGGCAAATGACCACAGTGACACTCATTGATAAACAACCGGTTGGTGGGTTTGCTCTGTCATCTCCTGCCCACCAGATGTTCCCAGCATCAGCCTTCAGGGGCTCCTGGGAGGGCAGTCTGGGCTCTTACCCTCCTCAACTGGTGTGTCATCCACCTCCCGCCATGCACCAGGGTCCTCCTCATCACCCGCTTGACCCACCACCTCCTCAGGTTCCTCTGCCCCCACCTGTCACTCCTAGCTAGTCCTGCCTCATCCACTTGCTGGATGACAGCCCAGTCACTTCTGCTGTCATTCTCACCATTGGTGGCACGCCGAGGAGAGCCTTCTGGCTTGGCCTTCAGATCCCTAGAAGTTGAGGCTGTTGCCTCGGCAGACTGCTGGCCTCGAGGGGCTTTCTGAACTGATGCCTCCCTTCTTGAGCCCGGCCCTTTCTTTGGCATCACCGGCTTCTTCCTGCTGTCTTCTGAGTCGACCAAGACGTAAGAGACAGGGCCCAAGCTCACCTTCTTCTTCTTCCTCATGGGGTTCTTGGCGGAGACCCAGGCCATGGCCTTCTTCTTTGGTGGGCTTTCATGGCCACCATCTTGGTCTGACTCAGAGGCGCCTCCTGGGCTCTCAGCTTCTGCCCGAGCATCCTGAGATGGCTCTCTGGGACCCTTCCAGGCACATTTCGCCATGGGCTTCTTCAAAGCCAACTCCTCCTGCTTCACACACGGCTTTCTGCTGCCCTTGATCGGCTCTGAGATTGCCATGCTTTCAGCATCACCCGCCTCAGGATCCTCCAAGTTGGCTGTGCTGTTGGAATTGATGCTTTTGGGTTTTTTCCAGGGCACTGCTTCCTGCTTGGGGTTCTTCTTCTGCTTCTTTCTCCTGGAGCGAGTCTTAGCTCCAGCCTTGCGAACCAAAGGTTTGGGAGGGTCATGCTGATCTTCTGTGGCATTCCAGTTGTTGGGGTTCTCCGTCTTTAAGGCAGAACCCACCTCTGCTGCAAGCCCCGGTTCTTTCTTGACCTTCTTCCCTGCTGCTAAAGCCCAGGCTGTCATCTCTTCGAACTCAGCGGCCTCGTGGGCCCTGGCTTCCTCCCGGCTGCGGATCTCAGCATCCATGCAGAAGATGATCTGTACCACCGCTCCCAGAAGCACCCCCAAAGCTTCTGCCCAGTTCTCTGGCGGCTGATGCTGGTTCTGGGACAGTGTGGGGTGGTTGAGCTGGAGCAGGCGGACCACATCCTCCCAGGTGCGTCCCTCGGCATCCAGGAATTCATTCAGATTTTTTAAAAACTCAGCATCCTGGGTAGGGTCTCTACAGACCACTCTCCAGACACCACCCCTTCCTGGGAATTCACGGGGGATGGTGCTCAGATTCACACCTTCACCAACCTCAATGAGGGCAGCTTTAACATTCTCTTCCCTCACAAAAATCTTGTTGAGCACGCGGTACGGGCCCAGTGGGGAGAGGACCCCATTCAAGGTCTCCTCAATTTCTGCTTGGCCACAGTCCTCTGGGATGCCTGTGACCAACAAGGACCTGTGGATGTCCACTTCCATTCCCCTGCACCAATCCTCCAGAAGGTTCATCGCCATGGTCTTGGACATTTAGCGGCTTTGACCCTATTACGTGTAGTAAAGAGTCTATTAGGTGGGCGTGGGCTGCAGCGGTCCCCAAAAACAGTAATCCTGCAAGGTGAAAAGGGAGCAAGGTCAGGTTTCCAGAAAGATGGCCAAGCTCACAGATCCTAGCTGCCCCCTCCGCGGCTGGCCTGCAGGAGGCCTCGCGCTTTCCCAACACCCTCCTCCCCAACCCAGACCCCGGTGCTCACACGTGTCCCAGAATCTGCAGCAAAAGGCTCTCGGTTCCTCCCCCGGGCCTGACGCTCCGCCTGCCCGGCCGGGACTTACTTGGCAGCCCAGCCTCTGACCGCCCAGCCAGGCCAAGGAGGGGCAGCCGGAATGCAGCTGTTTCCCAGTCGCTGGCTCCGGCTACCCCAGCACCGCTGTTAGAGGCAGAAAGGACCAAGAAGGCGCCGTCCGCCCCCACTCCGGCCCGGGCGGGTCACGCGGCGTCCAGCCTCGATCCTGTTAGCTGCGCTGAGCCAAGGCTGGCGTCGCAGCGCGCGCCTGCGCACTGGCTCCCGCACCGCCGCTCGGGGGTCTTGGGCTGCGCAGGTGCCGACGTCTCCATGGCAACCGGGCGTGGGTTGCTAGCCCTCAGCCAGGCCTGTGTGCCGCCGCTGCAACTGGGCCTGGGGAGCCGGGTGCAAGAGTGGCCTTTTCAGGTTGCAGAGCAAGGGGGTCTGGATACATCCCGGTGGCGCCTCCACGGAGGCCCACTCTTTCCACCCAACTGGCCCTCGAGAACGGGGATTAGGTCGCTGAGAAGCGCTAACATCTATGGGTGCACCCACTGACTCTATTATCCTCTGATCCACTGTTGGATTCACCCAACGCAACTCTTGGAAGACACTAGAAATCAAGGAAGGAGGAAAACGAGGCTTTAATCTTCTTGGGTTCCTCTAAAAAAAAAGCCACAGCTCCTGTTGGGCTTGTAGCCTTCTCTGATACAAGCTCCTGAGTTCTTCTAGGAATTTCCAGAAACTTCTAGAAATTTCACTCTCGTCCCCGACCCCTTCTAGCATGAGGATAATGCCTCTCTTTTTCTTGTTTCCTCAGCGTGATGCAGGGCAGGTTCTTGGCGTTCTCCAGGCAGGGGACAATGTTACAGCTTAGTGACTGCCCCTACAGATAAGTGTTAGTCCAAACTGCAACCATTTTGTAAGCCCCCCACTATTTTGCAGATCTTTGTCAAAGTGAAATATTCCACGAGGGTGCCGGCTGTGAGAAACATCCTGCCTAACCACCTGACCACAAGGTGGACAAAGGCCCAACTAAATAAACATCCCGATCATATTCTGCCGGGAGAAAGTGCAAAGAACACCACATTCCACCAGAACAAGGGCCAGAACCTCCTCAACATGGAACCACCTTATCAATATCCTGCTGGGCAGCAAGCCATACTGCCCAGACCCCTCCAACCCATAACTATAAGTACCCCCAGCCTATAAGCAGGGGTGGGCTCTGGCACTAGGCTCGTTCCCAACTCCCACAGGTGTCTGCAGTATACCTGGGTTGCTGTTGAGCCGCCTTCTGTCTGTGTCTTTCTTTAACCCTCACCTTCCCTCCAAAATCTAACGAGGAGGGCTACCCTCTAGGCAGTGTGCTGAGAATAGCAGCTCAGGGGCAAGGCTGCAGTCACATGTATACCCACTTTTAATGACATGCTAATTAAGGGGTGGGTTTTCAGAATTAGCTAGCAAATTGGCACTAACTTATGGGTGTTGCCATGGCAATGGTAAACTGTCATGGTGCTGGCGGGCATGTATTATGGAGAAGGGCTTTCGGTGCCTTTTCAAGGTTTTGGTCAGTCTTCAGTGTGGTCCTCAGTGGTGTCCCCTGGGCCTCCTACCTCAACCTTGCTGCCCATGAGCAAGAACTTGGTTAATAGTATATTAAAGCCGGGCGCTGTGGCTCACACATGTAATCCCAACACTTTGGGAGGCTGAGGAGGGCGGATCACTTGAGCTTGGGAGTTTGAGACCAGCCTGGGCAACATGGCAAAAGCCCGTCTCTACCAAAAACGCAAAAAATTAGCCAGGTGCAGATATTTATTTGAGAGCTTCGGCGTATGAGCAGTGAGTATTCAAAGCGGTGGGACTCCATGTAGCTACCTAGGGAAAGGCTTAGAGAAGGAGGTCACGGACAGTGCCCTGGGAACTCTGTGCTGAAGAAGAGAAGGAGGCAGCGAAGGAGACTAGGAAGGAGTGAACAAGGAGTTGGGAGGTGACCCAGGACAGTGTGGCTGGAGAAAGTTTGTCCAGAGGGATAGAGGGGTCAGCCATGTTAAATGCTACCAAGAGAAAGAGCAAAATGAAGTCAAAGATGTACTATTCACTTTGGAAAGATGTAGACCATCGGTGACTTGAATAAGAGTTACCATAGAGGGCTGGGCGCGGTGCTCACGCCTGTAATCTCAGCACTTTGGGAGGCCGAGGCGGGCGGTCACGAGGTCAGGAGATCGAGACCATCCTGGCTAACACGGTGAAACCCCCATCTCTACTAAAAATACAAAAAAAATTAGCCGGGTGTGGTGGCGGGCGCCTGTAGCCGCAACCACTCGGGAGGCTGAGGTAGGAGAATGGCGTGAACCTGGGAGGCGGAGCTTGCGGTGAGCTGAGATGGCGCCACTGCACTCCAGTCTGGGCGACAGAGTGAGACTCAGTCTCAAAAAAAAAAAAAAAAAAAAGAATTATTCTAGAGAAGTAGTTGGGATCCCCATGGGAATGGGAAGAGGAACCTCTGCATCCAGGACATCTGGGTCCAGGAATGCTAGTAGGAGTGAAGGTAGGAAAACGAAGACAGGCCAGGCATGGTGGCTCACACCTGTAATCCCAGCACTGTGGGAGGCCGAGGCAGGCAGCTCACCTGAGATCAGGGGTTCAAGACCAGCCTGGCCAACATGGAGAAACCCCGTCTCTACTACAAATACAAAAATTAGCCGGGCATGGTGGCGCATGCTTGTAATCCCAGCTACTTGTAAGGCTGAGGCAGGAGAATCACTGGAACCCAGGAGGTGGAGGTTGCGGTGAGCCGAGACTGTGCCATTGCACTCCAGCCTGGGCGACAAGAGTGAAACTCCGTCTCACAAACAAACAAAAAATAAGTACATTATTTTAAAAAAATAAATAAATATAGGTTAAAATAGTGAATTTTATGTTACATGTAATTTACTACAAAAGTGAACACATAATGCGTTACAGAATGGAGAGATGGGGGCAAGGTAGGGAGAGAAACGCCTTCAGCTTTGCCTCAAAAGCCAGGTGTCAGCTTCGTGCAGAACCAATACGCCTAACAGTCCTGGCTGCCCCTTGAGGAATGCCACTCAACCCCAGTGCGTGCACACAGAATCAAAGTTCTGGAACTTTCTCTTCGAGGAGAAAAGAAGATATCTCAGTGTGTTTGAAAATTCTGCTAAGTTGTCAGACCAAAAAATAAATAAATAAATAAATAAACGAACCAATAAAAGAAGAAGAAAATCATCAATCTGGATGGGATAAAAAGTAAATTTGTACTAGCAGTGGATTGTAAAACGTCATAACTAAAATGAGATGGAATGGATGTTTGCTGAATCTCAGAGGCTTTTGCTATGTTTGCCAAGTAGTTTTACAAATGCGGGTGCTTGTTTGTGATGCAGGCTGCAGACAAAATTGCTGCAGTGGAAACTGAGTCACACAGTGGGGTGTTGGAGGAGGAATGTGACCCTCAGGTACAGGGAAATTAGACACTCTCCGTTTTTTCTTATCTCTTTTTCAGTTATTTATTTTGGCATGCAAGGGAATGATAGACACTGAGGTTTGATAAATATTGGATTTTTAAATGCAGTGATACTCAAAGTGACTACCTCTGGGGAGACGAAGAGGGCAAATCATATGGGAGGTGGGACACAGCCTGTTTAAACAATAATTTGGTTTAAAGATGTGTAAATAAATTTAGCATAGTATTAAGATTTGATAAAGAATGGCAAGGGATACATAAGGGTTAATTACATAAATCTCTTTTTTTTTTTTTTCTGAGACAGAGTCTCACTCTGTCCCCCAGGCTGGAGTGCAGTGGTGCACTCAGCCTCCACCTTCCGGGTTCAAGAGATTCTCCTCCCTTAGCCTCCTGAGTAGCTGGGATTATAGGCACGCACCACCACACCAAGCTAATTTTTGTATTTTTAGTAGAGACGGGGTTTCCCCATGTTGCCCAGGTTGGTCTCAAACTCCTGACCTCAAGTGATCCACCTGCCTCAGCCTCCCAAAGTGCTGGGATTGGCCAGGCGCGGTGGCTCAAGCCTGTAATCCCAGCACTTTGGGAGGCCGAGGCAGGTGGATCACGAGGTCAGGAGATCGAGACTATCCTGGCTAACACGGTGAAACCCCATCTCTACTAAAAATACAAAAAACTAGCCGGGCGTGGTGGCGGGCGCCTGTAGTCTCAGCTACTTGGGAGGCTGAGGCGGGAGAATGGCGTGAACCCGGGAGGCGGAGCTTGCAGTGAGCCGAGATCACGCCACTGCACTCCAGCCTGGGAGACACAGCGAGACTCCGTCTCAAAAAAACAAACAAACAAACAAACAAACAAACAAAAAACAAAGTGCTGGGATTGCAGACATGAGCCACTGAGCCCAGCCAATAATGCTAAAAAAAAAAAAAAAGTGTAAATAAATTTAGCATAGTATTATAGTATTAAGATTTGATAAAGAATGGCAGGGGATGCATGAGGGTTAGTTATATAAATATCTTTTTTTTTTTTTTTTTTGAGACTGTGAGTCTCACTCTGTCACCCAGGCTAGAGTGCAGTGGCGTGGGTAGCCTCTGCCTCCCAGGTTTAAGCAATTCTCCTGCCTCAACTTCTCGAGTAGCTGGGATTACAGGGACCTGTCACCATGCCTGGTTAATTTTTGTACTTTTTTTTTTTTTTTTTTTGAGACAGAGTCTCGCTCTGTCGCTCAGGCTGGCGTGCAGGGGCACGATCTCGGCTCACTGTAGGTTCTACCTCCGGGGTCCACGTCATTCTCCTGCCTCAGCCTCCCAAGTAACTGGGACTACAGGCGCCCGCCACCACGCTCGGCTAATTTTTTGTATTTTTAGTAGAGACGGGGTTTCACTGTGTTAGCCAGGATGGTCTTGATCTCCTGACCTCGTGATTCACCCGCCTCAGCCTCCCAAAGTGCTGGGATTACAGGCGTGAGCCACCACACCCAGCTTTTTTTCTTCTTGAGACAGGATCTTGCTCCGCCTCCCAGGCTACAGTGCAGTGGCAGGATCACGGCTCACTGCAGCCTCAACCTCCTGGGCACAAGCGAGCCTCCTGCCTCAGCCTCCTGAGTAGTTGGGACCACAGGCATGTACCACCATGCCCAGCTAATTTTAAAATTTTTTTCATAGGGACAGGGTCTCACTATGTTCAGTAAGATGGTCTCCAACTCCTGGCTCAAGTGATCCTCCTGTCTCAGCCTCCCAAAGTTCTGGAATTACAGGCATGAGCCACTGTGGCCAGTCAATTCTCTATTCTTGACTTTGAGTTTGGAATATTCCACAATTTTTATTTTATTTTATTTTATTTTATGAGATGCGGTTTTTTTATTTTATGAGGCTGGAGTGCAGTGGCTCAATCATAGCTCACCGCAGCCTTCATCTCTTGGGCTCAAGCGATCCTCTGAACTCAGTCTTCCAAGTAGCTGGGACTACAAGCATGTGCCACCACGCCCAGCTAATTTTGTATTTTTAGTAGAGACGGGGTTTCTCCATGTTGGTCAGGCTGGTCTCGAACTCCCGACCTCAGGTGATCCGCCCACCTTGGCCTCCCAAAGTGCTGGGATTACAGGTATGAGCCATTACACCTGGCTTCTTTTTTTTTTTTTTTTTTTTTTGAGACAGAGTCTTGCTCTGTCTCCCAGGCTGGAGTGCAGTGGCACACTGCCTCCCAGGTTCAAGCAATTCTCCTGCCTCAGCCTCTCAAGTAGCTGGGACTGCAGGCGTGCACCACCACACTTGACTAATTTTTGTATTTTTAGTAGAGATGGGGTTTCTCCATGTTGGCCAGGCTGGTCTCAAACTTCTGAGCTCAAGTGATCCTCCTGCCTCGGCCTCCCAAAGTGCTGGGATGACAGGCATGAGCCATTGCACCTGGCCATGTTTTTGTCATTACTTTCAATGGCAAAAACTGCAATTAATTTTGCATTAGCCTAAATATTATAAAGGTACAATTATGTGTGTATATGAGTGTGTGTGAGAGAAGTGGAGTCAGCTGCCTGCCTGCTTTCCCGTTAAAGAGCCACCATGATTGCTAGCTGATTTAAAAATAGTTGAAGCACTCTTAAGAGGAATCATTACAGTGGTTTCCATGACAACATGAGGTGCTGTGGTTTCCAAGGCAACAGGTGGCACTGTGGTTTCCATGACAGAGCATCCCTGCAGCCCCAACCCTCCGCTCCATCTCTTCACTTCCAGTTTAGGGTTCTCCTTCCATCCTCTTCCGCTGTGTTTCACCTTTGGGTTTTTGTTTTGCCCTGCTGCGTATTTTCAATGAGAGCCCACAGAGTTTCCATAAACACTGAATCCAAAGAAAGTCCAGGGGGCTCTAGATGTTTCCTCCTGAGTCAGTTGTAACAACCCACCATGGTGGTTCTGTGACCTACCCTGGCTGGCTCTGTCCCATTGGTTCTGTGAGAGCCCCTTCTTGCTCCAGAGTTTCCTTTTTTAAATTATTTTTTTCTTTTCTTTTCTTTTTAATTGAGGCAGAATCTTGCTCTGTCACTCAGGCTGGAGTGCAGTGGTGCGATCTCGGCTGGGATTACAGGTGCATGCCACCACGCCCAGCTAATTTTTGTATTTTTAGCAGAGACGGGGGTTTCACTATGTTGACCAGGCTGGTCTCGAACTCCTGACCTCAGGTGATCCACCCGCCTCGGCCTCCCAAAGTGCTGGGATTCCAGGTGTGAACTACCGCACCTGGCTTTATTTTCTATTATATATACGTGTGTGTGTGTCTCCTAGGTCACAGCAAAATGTATTTCTTGTCATGGATCATGATCAGACATGCATGACAGCCACTGCCATAGGTTAATTACCTAGTCCCCTATGGATGGCTATGCTGGTTGTTTTCTATTTTCTGGTATTTCAAATGAAAAGCTGAAAAGGGCTGGTGGCTGATGCCCTATAAGGCAGCTATGTTGCTTGGATTCAGGTGTGACTTGTTAATTTGTTTGAAAATACAGCCAGGCGCGGGGGCTCACCCCTGGAATCCCAGCACTTTGGGAGGCCGAGGTGGGCGGCTAACACGGTGAAACCCCTACTCTACTAAAAATACAAAAATTAGCCACGCCTGTAGTCCCAGCTACTCGGGAGACTCAGGCAGGAGAATCGCTGGAACCCAGGAGGTGGAGTTTGCAGTGAGCCGAGATCACACCACGGTAGTCCAGCCTGGGCGACAGAGCAAGACTCTGTCTCAAAAAATAAAAATAAAATAAAATAAAAAATGAAATGAAATGAAATGAAATGAAATGAAATAAAATAAAATAAGCCCGAGATGGGAGGATTGCTTGAGCCCAGGAGTTCAAGGCTGGGCAACATAGGGAGACACCCGCCCTCCCACCAACCCTGTGTCTATTTGTAAGATAAAAAATTAAGAACGGCCGGGTGCAGTGGCTTATGCCTGTGATCCCAGCACTTTGGGGGGCTGAGGTAGGCGGATCACGAGGTCAAGAGATCAAGACCATCCTGCCAACATGGTGAAACCCAGTCTCTACTAAAAATACAAAAATTAGCTGGGCGTGGTGGCGGGCGCCTGTAGTCCCAGCTACTCAGGAGGCTGAGGAAGGAGAACCGCTTGAACCCAGGAGGTAGAGGTTGCAATGAGCCGAGATCGCGCCACTGCACTCCAGCCTGGGCAACAGAGTGAGATTCTGTCTCCAAAAACAAACAAACAAATAAAGGCCAGTGCTTTTATACCACAATCCTGGCAACTCTATCCTGGGCCATTCTGAGTTTGTTCTCTCTCTCTCTGGAAATAACCAGTAAAACCTTAGGATTATGCCACAGGAGGGGAGATGTGTTCTCATCTGAGCCGGGGGGAGGGGGGGAGGGGGTCGGGTGGGGGGGTCGGGTTACAGCCACAGCTGCAGGCCCTGAATTTCTTTCTGACAGAAAAAACACTGGCAGCTGTCTCCACTCTCTGCAGTGAGGGAACAGCATTCCAAGTGAGGAATTGTGGCCAGGAAACCGAGAGGCCCCATGTCCTTTTTCTTTCTTTAATGTATTTTTTCTAAAACACACACACACACACACACACACACACACAGCTAGAGCAATCCACCAATAGGATTGCATTCATATTCAAACATAATCAAATCTACTGTGTTAAGAAATTCATAGTTGGTTAATAAACAAAACGGAATATTATTTATCCCTGGGGCAGGGAGGGATTTGGGATGGCCAGAGCACGTGAGGGGCTTCTGGGAGGACAATGATTTCTAGATGAGATGACAGTAACGTGGGATTTGCTATGTAATTATTTGCCAAATCATATGTTTGTGTTTAGGGCACATTTCTGGATGCATGTTACGTATTCTAAAATTGTAAAAAATGTTTTTTGAAAAAACACAGCTGCACATTCAGGGTTAGAGCGGTGAAATAAATGTTATCACTGTTTTTTCTAGAATATTCTATGGCTGAAAAGCTGAACCCAGCAGTACAAGTACACGTTTTTAAAAAGACTAATAAACCAAATGCACAGAACACAGTCAGGTGAAGCTTCTCTCATTTGTTACGGAGGTTGGTCGTATTTCTTCCTGGTGCCTGGAAGACGTCACATGGTCAGAACACAGTCTTGGCTGGTGACGATTCCTGATTTTTGTCTGAAATCCTTGGCCAAAGAAAAGAAAGAAAACGAATGAGTCTCTTTATTTTTTTAAAAAAGAAGGTTTGTATCATATTTCTCGAATTCTAAATGTACATTTGTGTTTGACAAAAGTGATAAATATCTACTTAAAGAGATAACACAGGAGAAAAACAGCTGGCAAACCAAATTTAATAAACGTAATGAAGAGTTTACATTGCGTTATATGGGAGGAGATCATATTCTCTTGTTATGGGGGAATCATATTGTCTTGTGGGCTTGAAGGATGTCACACAAAGGAAATAAGAATCACATACATTTACCGACAGGCCTGACCAACATGATGAAACCCCGTCTCTACTGAAAATACAAAATTAGCCGGGCATGGTGGCAGGCCCTTGTAATCCCAGCTACTTGGGAGGCTGAGGCAGGAGAAACGCTTGAACCCAGAAGGCGGAGGTTGCAGCTAGCCGAGATTGCACCACTGCACTCCAGCCTGAGAGACACAGTGAGACTCTGTCTCAAAGAAACAAAAACAAAACAAAACAAAACAAGAAAAGAATCACATAAATTTAAACCCTAAATGCAAGGAAATAGGTTAGGTAGGACATTAGGACCGAGGGGTCACCCTAATTAGGAACAGAAACGTATGATCCAAGAATAGAGAGATTTCTTTCCAACTGAAACAAGATTTCTGCAGGAATGAGGCCATCTTTCAGGCCCACCCACTCACCCTGGGGAAAGGTTTTTAGCTTAGAGTTTGAAGAGAAAAATGAATCATTTGGACATTGTTTCTCTTTTTCCCTCCCCTTGGCTAGAGCTGATATTTCCATTAAAATGCTCCACGTCCATCCCACCCTACTTCGTCTACTTGCTTTTTTTTTTTTCCCCTAGCACCATTTATATAGATATTCTTTTTTTTTTTTTTTTTTTTTTGAGACAGAGCCTCACTCTCACTTTGTCACCTAGGCTGGAGTGCAATGGCATGATCTCGGCTCACTGCAACCTCCGCCTCCCAGGTTCAAATAATTCTCCTGCCTCAGCCTCCTGAGTAGCTGGGGTTACAGGCACGTGCCACTACACCTGGCTAATTTTTGTATTTTCAGTAGAGACTTGGTTTCACCATGTCAGCCAGGCTGGTCTTGAACTCCTGACGTCAGGTGATCCGCCTGCCTCAGCCTCCCAGAGTGGTGGGATTACAGGTGTGAGCCACTGAGCCCAGCCATAGGCATTCTTTATCTGACCACAAAAGTGATGTATGATTACTGTAGAAGAACTTGATAAATACAGGGGGAAATCACCCATCATTTTGCTGCACATACATCATTACCATTTCACTGTAGAACGTTTTGCTTATTAAAGTTAGAATATTGGAGTTCGAGGCTACAGTGAGCCATGATTGCACACTGCACTCCAGCCTGCATGACAGAGTAAGACACTGACTCGCACACACACACAAAAGAATGTCATACCAGCAGTCAGACTCCCTGGGTGTCAACACTTCCTGGTGGTGTGGCTTTGGACAAGTAATTAACTTCTCTGTGCCTCAGTTTCCTCGTCTATAAAATGGTCATTGTTAGACTAGCACCAAACTCATAAGGCGGTGAGGATTAAAGGAGTTAATTAGAGTAAAGGTCTTAGAACAGCGCATCACAAGTACCCAATAAATGATATAATTATCATCCATGTGAGGATGCTGTAAGGATGAAATGAGTTCATTCATATAAAGTGTTTGGAACAGCCTCCTATAAAATGGGACACCTCGTTGGCTCTCTGTAAAGATTCACTATTAAAATTAAGGAAAATGTTTTAATTGGGGGATGCAAGCATTTCATATCGTTACAAACTTAAACTAAGGCTAGATACTAAAAATATGTCTGTTCATTCAAAGCACATAAAAAGATGCTCAACATCATTCATCATCAGAGATATGATTAAAACCATGATGAGCTGCCAGCCCCATTGGCCTCCTTGCTTTCTTTTAAACACAGCAACTCAGGCCGGACACGGTGGCTCATGCCTGTAATCCCAGCACTTTGGGAGGCTGAGGCAGGAGGATCACTTGAGGTCAGGAGTTCGAGACCAGCCTGGCCAACATGATGAAACACCATCTCTACTAAAAATACAAAACTTAGCTGGGCATGGAGGCACGCGCCTATTAATTCCAGCTACTCAGGACGCTGAGGCAGGATAATGGCTAGAACCTGGGAGGCAGAGGTTGCAGTGAGCCAAGGTCACACCACTGCACTCTAGCCTGGCGACAGAGCAAGACTCCATCTCAAAACAAAACAAAACAAAACAAAAAACAAGAGAAAAGATAGAGAAGAACCTGAATGTCCAATAATGGGACTGATTTCAAATATGGTTGATTCATACAGTGTAATGCTACACAACTGTAATTTAAAAAAAAAAAAAAAGGCATGAGGAAGGTCTCAATGTGCTGATAAAGATGTCCAAACTACAATGTTAAGTGAAAAAAGCAACGTAAGGATCATTACGTATAGGATGCTACTATTTGTGTAGAAAGGAAAAAATGCATATGTTCATATATACTTTACATGCATCAAAAATACCTGGAAGTAGCGGGGTGCAGTGGCTCACACCTGTAATCCCAGCACTTTGCAAAGGAGGCCGAGGCAGGCAGATCACTTGAGGTCAGGAGTTCAAGACCAGCCTGGCCAACATGGCGAAACCCGATCTCTACTAAAAATACACACAAAAGGACCAGGCGCGGTGGCTCACGCCTATAATCCCAGCACTTTGGGAGGCCGAGGTGGGTGGATCACTTGAGGTAAGGAGTTCAAGACCAGCCTGACCAACATGGTGAAACACCATCTCTACTAAAAATACAAAAATTAGCCAGGCATGGTGGCATGTGCCTGTAATCCCAACTACGTGGGAGGCTGAGGCAGGAGAATCGATAGAACCCAGGAGGTGGAGGTTGCAGTGAGCCAAGATTACACCATTGCATTCCTGCCTGGGGGACAGGGCGAGACTCCGTCTCAACAAAACAAAACAAAAACAAAAACAAAAATACACACAAAAAAATCAGCCGGACGTGGTGGTGGATGCCGGTAATCCTAGTTCTTCAGGAGGCTGAGGTAGGAAAATCGCTTGGACCTGGGAGGTGGAGGTTGCAGTGAGCCAAGATCGCACCACTGCACTCCAGCCTGGATGTCAGAGCGAGACTCCATCTCAAAAAAAAAAAAGAAAAGAAACAACACCTACCCGGTAACAGCATCTCCACCAATCACACCAACTCTGGTTTTGAGCCTCTGAAATCAATAAACTCTGCTTTCAAGCAGCTTATGTGAGCTTCTCTTTTTGCCCAAAAAAAACCCTCCCTTTGTCCCCCTTCCTCAGACGCATCTGTGGCTTGCCATAGTCCTGCATCCTGGATTACAATCCTTTGTGCTTGCTCCTGAATACATTCCTGCTATCAGAAGATATTTTTCTCTGATGTCTTTTTCTCAGGTTGACACAATAGATAGCTTATTTCTTTACCCCGTTTATTGTCCGTGTCTTCTCAATAGACCATCAGCTCTGTGGGTGGGGACTTTCGATCTGTTCTGCTCCCTGGTGTGCCCCCAGCTTCTAGAACAGGGCTGTGCTGTGTTGAATTGCGTTGAATTGTGTCTCTCAAAGTTTATGTCCACTCAGAACCTCAGTGAAGATGAGATCATGCTGCATTGGGTTGGGCTGTAGATCCAATGACTGAGAAAAGGTACAACCAGGTGCGGTGGGTCACACCTGTAATCCCAGCACTTTGGGAGGCTGAGACGGGCGAATCACCTGAGGTCAGGAGTTTGAGGTCAGTCTGGCCAACATGGTGAAACTCCGTCTCTACTAAAAATACAAAAAATTAGCCGGGCATGGTGGCACAAGTCTGTAGTCCCAGCTACTCAGGAGGCTGAGGTCGGAGAATTGCTTGAACCTGGGAGGCGGAGGTTGCAGTGAGCTGAGATTGTGCTACTGCACTGCAGCCTGGGTAACAGAGTGAGGCTCTGTCTCAAAAGATAATAATAAGTCCTAATACAGACACCTATGCAGACACTTACATAGGTTGTTGGGAGTATTTTATTTTTTATCAAATAAAGGGGGAAAGGGTCACCACACCCAGCCGAAATCCTCGCTCTTTAACAACCCAATCATCTCGTGCACCACGGTGGTTATGTCGCTTTACATTTTGTGTGTATTAAAGCCATCATTTGCTAAATGGCACTGATTAAATTATACCACCGTTCAGTGGTGTCACTGAAATGCTTTGACACATCTTCATTTTTTAATGAACCAGGAGACTTTTCTAAAAAGCAGACTGGGCCAGGCGCGGGAGCTCACGCCTGTAATCCCAGCACTTTGGGAGGCCGAGGCGGGCGGATCACGAGGTCAGGAGATCAAGACCATCCTGGCTCACACGGTGAAACCCCGTCTCTACTGAAAAAAAAATACAAAAAATTAGCCGGGCGAGGTGGCGGGTGCCTGTAGTCCCAGCTACTTGGGAGGCAGGAAAATGGCGTGAACCTGGGAGATGGAGCTTGCAGTGAGCTGAGATCGCTCCAGTGCCCTCCAGCCTGGGTGACAGAGCGAGATTCTGTCTCAAAAAAAAAAAAAAAAGCAGACGTGATTGTGAATTATCTCAGGGAACAGGGATCCTTTGTACGGAGAGAAGGCTACGAGCCCACAAGGGAAAATGTTCTCTGTGAAAACTGTAAGATGGAAGGGTTTCAGGCAGCACCTCTTTGTGGTCATGGAACCGAGGGAACAAAGACTAAATAAGGGTTTCTTCCCCTTCTTCACCGCCTTCCTCTGCCCAGATCTGAAATCCTACCTGTGTTTTCCTCTTAGAACCAACAAGGCATTAAAGAGACACAGGCTTGAATTCCAGCTGTGCCCACTACCAGGCATGAGTTTGGGCAGATGGTGTTGGGAGCTCCCCCAAGACCACCCAAGATTCACAGAACTCAGAAAAGCAGCTGTGCTCACGGTTACAGTCTATTACAGGGAAGAGTAGAGAAGGGAAGAGACGCATAGGGCAGGATCCAGGAGAGATCCGGCATGAGCTTCCAGTTGTCTTTTTTCAGTGGAGTTGTGTGGACAGTGCTTACGTCTCCCAGCAATGACGTGTAACAACACACTTGGGCTATTGCCAGTCAGGGAGGCTCACCCAAGCCTTGGCTTTTATTGGGGGTAGATCACATAGGCATGGAATACCTGGGGGCTGACCTTAGGTATGCAGTCTCCAGCCCCTCTGGAGGTCACACTGACATCACATGGCCCAAGGCACCCAGGCAAACAAAAACAGGCATTCAGCATAAATAAAATCATTCGGACAGGTGTGGTGGTTCACATCCGTAATCCCAGCAATTGGGGAGGACAAGGCAGGATCATCTGAGGTCAAGAGTTCGGGACCAGCCTGACTAACATGGCAAAACCCTGTCTCTACTAAAAATACAAAACCTAGCCGGGCATGGTGGTGGGTGCCTGTAATCCCAGCTACTTGGGAGGCTGAGGCAGGAGAATCGCTTGAACCCGGCAGGTGAAGTTTGCAGTGAACTGAGATCACGCCATTGCACTCCAGCCTGGGCAACAAAGCGAGACTCCGTCTCTAAATAAATAAATAAATAAGTAACATTAGCCCAAACTACCTGGTGTGGCCCAAGGTCCCAGGTAAAGATATTCTTATCAGGCAGGATATTCTAGAGGTTAGAATATCCTGGATCTGGGCAAAGGGTTAGTATCCCTCCACCCCCACTTTTTTTTTTTGGACTGTGCAGGGTTTGATCAGTCCAAGCCCTTTTTTTTTTTTTTTTTTTTTTTTTTTTGAGATGGAGTCTCGCTCTGTTGCTCCGGTTGGAGAGTGCAGTGGTGCAATCTTGGCTCACTGCAACCTCTGCCTCCCAGATTCAAGCAATTCTCCACCCTCAGCCTCCCAAGTAGCTGGGACTACAGACTTGTGCCACCATGCCCGGCTAATTTTTTGTATTTTTTTTTTTTTTTAAGCAGAGATGGGGTTTCACTGTGTTAGCCAGGGTGGTCTCTATCTCCTGACCTCATGATCTGCCCGCTTCGGCCTCCCAAAGTGCTGGGATTACAGGCGTGAGCCGCCGCGCCTGGTCCCAGATCTTCTGAGTGAAGCCTTGACTGCACAGGTGATACGGCTTGCATTTGTGTTCCCACCCAGATCTCATGTCAAATTGTAATCTCCAGTGTTAGAAGAGGAGCCTGGTGGGAGGTGATGAGATCATGGGGGAGGATTTCCCCCTTGCTGTTCTCCTGATAACGAGTGAGTTCTCATGAATCTGGTTGTTAAAAAGTGTGTAGCACCTCCCTCCCCTCCCCCTGTTAAGCCCATATAGGACGTGCCTGCTTCCCCTTGCCTTCCTCCGCGATTGTAAGTTTCCTGAGGCCTCCCCAGCATGCTTCCCATGCAGCCTTGCAGAACCATGAGCCAATTAAACCTCTCTTCTTTATAAATGACCCAATCTCAGGTAGTTCTTTACAGCAGTGCGAGAATGGACTAATACAGCAGGGAACATCTCTGGAGCCATCTAGGGGGGAGGCTCTGGGTGCCAGGCTGAGTGTGGGAGGACTGCTTCCCATAGACCAAGGAGGCCTCATCTTGCTGGGGAGATATCTGCAAGGTGGGAGGATATGGGAGAAGCGGAGATGGTGAGAGACATTAGGAGAGGTTCAGACAGCTGGGACAGGGGAGCCCTGTCTCAAGGGCTCAGTTAGGAGGCATGCTATGGCCTTTTCCAATAAATCCTGCCCGAAACCAGCTGAATGTATCTCTCTGTCTCTTGGTCCTGGAACCAGGGTGACTTGGGTAGGAAGGAAGACAGTGGGGGTAGGGCTGGGCCCTGAATGACGGAACCAAATCAGATTCAAAGTGAGGGGTGTGGATTTAATTCATATCTGCCCACCCCGTGAGAGGACTGTTCTCTCTCCCTCAGTGACACACACACACGCACAAGCCATGGCCCGTACAAGGGCACACAGATGCACATACAGACACAGACATGCACACACATTATGGCCAGAGACCCCTCCCCATCAATTACAAACATACACATGCTGGCATGCCGCAGACACGCACATTCACAGAGTCACAGATACACAGACACACAGCAGCACGCAGAAAAGTTTTCACAGGCCAGGCACCAAGGCTCATGCCTGCAATACCAGCACTTTGGGAGGCCGAGGCAGGTGGATCACCTGAGGTCAGGAGTTCGAGACCAGTCTAGCCAACATGGCAAAACTCTGTCTCTACTAAAAATACAAAACTTAGCCAGGCGTGGCGGTGGGCGCTTGTAATCCCAGCCACTCAGGAGGCTGAGGTAGGAGAATTGCTTGAACCTGGGAGGCAGAGGTTGCAGTGAGCTGAGATTGCACCATTGCACTCCAACCTGGGCGACAAGAGCAAAATTCTGTCTCAAAAAAAGTGTCCACAAACTCCTAAACCCACAATTTTAAACACCATGCTCCAAGACTCATCAGTCTAGATGCACACATGCATACAAGCCTATGTACAAACACAGATCAATACAGACACCCACGCTGTGTGCAGACATATACACCTACTCATGCACACACACATTCACTCACACAGACACAGACACCCATACACACCCTAAGGGCCGAGGGGCAAGCACACAACTGTGTGCACAATGGGACTCTGAGAAATGGATTCACACACACACCCCTAAGTGTACACACACACATACTCTCAGAGACACGTGTGTCAATCACACACAAGGTTTTGATCCTCTCACCCCCTCTGAGCATCCCCGACACTTTGGCCAAATCTGTCTCCCACTAGAGCCTCTGTTTCCCCCTTGAGTGGACATAACATTTTCTGCACTCCATTCCCAGCATCTTCAGTGTGACATCCAGCAAGGCCCCAGGGGTGCAAGGAGCTCTTGGGTAACTTGAGGTGAGATGGTAACAGAGGCGCCAATATTTTCAAATCAAGGGGGTTTCAAATGGAGTCTGCAGGGCCAGTTCCCCCGACGTAGCCAGTTGATGCCTCTGGGGTATGGTTTCAAATGCCCCGGAAAACCAGAGACTTGACTCCAGGTCAGCCTTCATCTGGACCAGTCCAGCCACCCCTCACTGTCACTAAAGAGAAAAATGAGAGGCCACAGGTGATTCCAGAACACAGACATGAAGGGGAGAGATGCTACCCTGAGATAGCGATGGGGGTGCTTTCTGGCTCTTCCTCCCAGGCTCACAGGGTGTGACAAGAGAAGAGGAAATGTGTTAGAGATGGGAGGACGGGTTTGGAGCCCCGCTGCCTGACTCCCCCAGCACTTCCCCTTGCAAGCTGTGTGACTTTGGGCTGATTACTTGACCTCTCAGTGCCTCCACATCCTCATGGGAAATGGGGATCATAGCAGAACTTTCCTCCCAGCACTGCCCAGGGGACTGAAGAGGGTGTGATGTGTTTGTGAGGTCATCTCGTCTTATTTCTGCTACCTATCAGCCGCGGCCAGCTCTTCACGGCACACCTCAGCCCTGACAGGGACCCCAGGGCAGCGGTCCCCAACCCGGCTGCCCCTGGAAAGACCCAGAGCCCATGTCCAGCCTGCACACGGGAGCCGGTCTCGGAATCTCTGAATGGTGCAGGGCACGGCTGGGGCAGCAACAGTCCCTAAAGCTTCCCGGGTGATTCCAAGCAATGGGCAGCCGGGGCTGACAACCGCGACCCTAGGGGTCCTAGAGACCATCAAACCCCACAGCCGTGGTTCTCAAACTGGTCCCGCATCGCTGGCACCTAGGGGTCCTTTGAAAATGCAGCTTGCTGGGCCCCACCCCCAAAGGGGTTCTGTAGGTCTAGGGTGGGCCCGAGAATGTGTATCTAGTTCTCAGGAGACGTTGACGCAGCTGGACCAGGACCTGACTTTGAGATCCGCTGTCCTGCAGGAAAGTCCGCTTTCCCCAGCCTGGCGTTCAAAGACCAGGGAGGCCTGTCCCTTTAAGGCGCTGTGCCAGTGCCCAGAGCACTGGGGAAGCGCCATGGCCCGCACGATTTCAAACGGCGGAACTGGGGTGCCCCCTGGTGGAATCAGCGGGCACCGCAACTCGCGCGGATTCTTCGCCCGCTCTGGAGTCTAGGTTGTGGGGGCAACCGGAAGGGTCATCGTCTGCGGCCCCTCTTCCCTCCTGGCAGTTCTAGGACGTGGCCACATTCCCAGGAGTCTGAGGATCGCTCATCTCCCGCTTAAGCAGGCGGAGGGGCCAAGACACTTTCTGCCTCTAGAGGAAATGATCTTGACCCCAGGATGCTTCGCGGTGGGAGGGGGCGGGGGGAGGGGAAAAAGGGAAGGAGTGAGAGAGGGTCTGGGGTCTGGACCCCAGGATACCTTGGCCTCACCCTCGGGGGGGGGGACCATTCCGTCCCTCCCCTGGGACCAGGAGGGCCTATTTTTCGAGGGAGCCGTAGAGTAAGACAAACGTGGGTTGGAGGTCCCTTCCTTGCCTCTCTGAGCCTCGGTTTCTCTATCTGGGAAATGGGGGTGAAAACCTGCCTTCATCCTCTCCCCTCCTTCATCCTGCCCTCCTCTCTACAGAGCCAAATAAAGACGCATAGACATATACATTCGAATGTGTCCACCCCCAGATCTACACAGACACACACACACACACAGACACACACACACACACAGACACACACACACACACAGACACACACACAGACACACACAGACACACAGACACACACACACACACACACAAAACCTCAGCCTGCCAGTCACCCGGTCAGCTGAAATCACGCTCCTGAAAACTCTTCACCCACTTCCTGCCATCCCCACTACCCTGAGCCAGTCCAGCCTTAGGCCTGTCCGCCAGGTTCCTGCCCCAGCCTCCTCCTGCTCCAGCCTTGCACCCTGCACACGGCAGACCTAAAGCACAAACCTCTCCCTCTCCTGCTCAAATCCCTTCCATGGCTCCCCAGCGCTTAACGAGGCCCTAAGGCCCTGCCAGTCTGCACGCCCTACTCCAGCGACCTCTTCTTGCTCATTTGCTGCCTCAGGTGGAAAATCCAGCCAGACAGCACCACCATGGGGGCAGGCGGCCTTCTTTGGCGTCACTGCCTCCGCTCCACGGGAGGGGCAGTAATTACACGCTAATAACCCCCTATAGTCATATCCTTGGCCTGGAGTTTTTGCCCTGGCTCTTCCTACACCCGGGTCATGCACTTCCCCCAGGCAACCGCTGCTGCACCTCCTTCGGGTCTTTGCAACATTGAGAGACTCCGTCTCTACAAAAAACACAAAAAGTAGCGAGGCTTGGTGGCGCGTGCCTGTGGTCCCAGCTACTCCAGACGGAGGCTAAAGTGGGAGGATCGCTTGAGCCCAGCAGTTCGAGGCTGCAGTGAGCCGTGATCGCGCCACACTTGTCATCTTCTCAGTGAGGGCTTCCCAGGCCGCCCCGTTTATGACGACTGTAAACCTTCTCCTGTCCCGGTCCTCCTCGGGCCCCTGCTTGCCCGACTTTTGTTTCAGGTCTCATCCCCTAATGCATGGATTTCGTCCTCATCTAGGGAGCATAACCCCAACCTCCCCACCGCATGCTCCCTGCGGGAGGGTCCTGTTTCCTACACCTAGAACAGGGCCTGGGACGCACCTGCCCTGGATAAATCTCATGGACTGCGCGGATGGCGCTGCGGGCTCCTCCCGGACTGTCGCCTTCTCTCCCAGGAGGGGGCAGCCGCGCTCCGCTCCACCCGCCGCCAGAGGCTCCACGAGCGGGACAGACCGGCTGCTGCCGCCTGTGCTGGTCTCTGTGCGCCGGGACCCTTCCCTGCCGGACCTCAAGGCCTTTACGCGGCTGCTTCTTCGACCGCAAACGCTCCTCCCCATCCCCTCGGGAACACTCCCTCCAGGAATGAGGGAATGAAAACAGTATTTCTTTCCAGCACATTCCCCACCAGGCGTGTCTGGGGTCTGACTCCCCCAGTCCACGTGGTTCATTCCGACCGTCAGTCATTCAACAAGGAACAGCAGCCGCCTCGTGCCGGGCACGGTGCTGGGGCTGTGGACACGAACGGGACAGGCCAAGACACACTTTCTCCCTACGGAGCTGGCCCTGAGCCGCTCTGCGGCGCCTCTCCCCGCCACGCCTACCTGCCCCCATGCCGCATAGGTCCCCACAGTCACAGCTCAAGGTCCTCTGCAGGGGCTGCGAGACCACGGGCGCTGGGGGCAGTTGGAAAGCAGGAGGAAAGGGACGCCATTTGGGGTAATGTTAGGGCTGCAGTGGCAGCAGCAGCTGGCGGTCACTGCGGTGAACCAGGGGCTCCCGGGTCGCGCCTCAAGCAAGCCGGCCCCGTGCGTGGAACTTGGCAGTCCTACCCCCGGACTCTGACCAGCAGCATTTCCCACGTGGCTCCTCCAGCCCTCGGGAGGGAGCAGCTCCCTGCATTGCTAATATTGGGACAAACCGACCTCCCTGTTTTTGCACTTCCTGGTTGCAATACCCCAGTCACCAACTTCCTCTATTAACCTCCCTGACAAGTACAGTCGGTGCGCTACTGAGAAACAAATGAGTGTGCCGGGGGCAGTCACAGCTCTGAAAAATAAAGGGAGGAAGTGCAGAAAGGGTTACTTATTTATTTATTTATTTTTTTTTTTGAGACGGAGTCTTGCTCTGTCACCCAGGCTGGAGCATAGCAGCCCAATCTCGGCTCACTGCAACTTCTGCCTCCCGGGTTCAAGCGACTCTTCTGCCTCAGCCTCCCAAGTAGCTGGGATTACAGGTGTGTACCACCACATCATACTAATTTTTGTATTTTTAGTAGAGACAAGGTTTCACCATCTTGGCCAGGCTGGTCTTGAATTCCTGACCTCATGATCCACCCGCCTCGGCCTCCCAAAGTGCTGGGATTACAGGCGTGAGCCAGCGTGCCTGGCCTGCCAGAAAGAGTTACATTTTTATAGGTGGTCAGGGAAGCCCTCCCTGGGAATGTGACATTTGAAGAAAGGTCTGAATGTCTCGAAGGTGGGAGCCACGCCTATAGCCCGAGGAAAGGCACTCCAGGCTGCAGGAAGAGCAGTGCAAAGGCCCTGAGGCAGGAATATGCCTGGTGTGCCCTGGAGACCTGGGTGGCTGAAGCCACAGGAGACACAGAGAGGGCAGTGGGAAACGAGGCAGAGGGTGAGATGGGGGTAGAGTGTGTAGACCTGAGCTGTGCAGGAGAGCTGTGTGCAATGGTGGCAATGTCCCGCACCAGTGCTGTACAATGTGGTAGCCACTGGCCACGTGTGGCTCTTGAGCACTTGTGACGTGGCTGGGAAGACTGAGGACATGCATGTGTAATTTTATTTAATCTGAATTACATTTAAATCCAATTTGCCCCATGTGATTACCTAGTTGAACAAAGCATGGGTTTTTTTTTGTTTTTTTGTTTTTTGAAATGGAGTCTCGCTCTGTTGCCCAGGCTGGAGTGCAGTGGCCGGATCTCAGCTCACTGCAAGCTCCGCCTCCCGGGTTTACGCCATTCTTCCGCCTCAGCCTCCCGAGTAGCTGGGACTACAGGCGCCCGCCACCTCCCCCGGCTAGATTTTTGTATTTTTTAGTAGAGACGGGGTTTCATCGTGTTAGCCAGGATGGTCTCAATCTCCTGACCTCGTGATCCGCCCGTCTCAGCCTCCCAAAGTGCTGGGATTACAGGTTTGAGCCACCGCGCCCGGCCCAAAGCATGTTGTTGAACAGACCCCAGTTGAACAGATCCCCAGGTGTGACTTCTGAGAGGACTCCTCTGGCAGCCATGTGTGGTGGGGGGGACACGGGATGGAGGGAGGCAGAAAACTCAGGTAGGATGGAAGGCTGAGGCTGAGGTCCAGGGCGCAGGCTAGGGGTGGAGGCTGGGGGGTGGGTACATGCAGCTGTGGCCTCGCAGAGTGTATCTGGGTGGAAGCTATGGTGGCGATTGGCTGGGCAGGGTCTCCATGGATGTCCAGGGGCTTCTGAGCTGAGGCTGAGGCCTGAGGCTGGAAGTGGGGAGGTGTCAAGGGTGGGAGTGGAAGCTGGCTCAGATCTGCAGGGGTGAAATGCTGCTGCTGGGTAGGGAGAGTCAGGCAGGGAGCCTGAAGCAGCAAAGGACAGTGTATGTAAACTAGTGACAGGACAGTTCCCAGGTGTTCTGAGCAAACCACAGTCCAGACCGTGGACATCTGTGGCCCACGCTCCCACATTCCCCCTGTCCCATCGCCCAGAGCACAGAGAGAGCACAGTGCTGAATTTCACTTTACTGGATGATCCAGGTGACACAGTGCACAGGGACAGAAGTTTAGGACCGCTACGGGAGAAGCACACCTGGGGCCCTCTCCACCCACAGGCAACACCACAGGCTGCTGTGCCCAGCTCTAGGCGCACCTGGCCTGGTCCTCAGTGGGTGGGTCGCCATCCAGGAACAGCCTCCAAGCAGGGAGGAGCACCCATGCCCTGCAGCACGTCTCAGACAGCATCTGCATCTGGGTGTCCCTGACATGGGACTGGGACAGTCTGGTCCGGGCTCTGAGGTCACACCCAGGCCCCCCATTCCTTCCCAGGGAGAAGCAGGGCAGGGCCCCCTGGCACGATGGGCTCCTCACTGCCAAGGGATAGAAATTGGGACGAGGAAACACACACATTACCCTAGGGACAAGAAGGCATGAACGAATGTGGGGTCCCGTGGAGACTGATATTTAGGGAAAAATCAAGCTCAGCAGGGGTTGGGGGAGCTGAAGCATACGGTACAGGACAGCACGGCGTGGACTCGCACACAACTCAAGCTTGCTTGGGACAGCAGGTGGTGAAGCCTCACAGCACTGGCCGCCTACTCTGGAAGCTCCGGGGAAGGGCTGGGGTTTCCTCCCCAGGTCATTTCATCCCCTGTAAGGAGGGACACGTGGCTGGCTTCTGCACTGCCCAGGCGAGCCTCTGTCTCTCACAGTGCCCTTCAGAGGCCCCTCTGGCTTTAATTCACTCAGGGGGTGAACCCAGGCATTTTCAAGGCCTTTAGTAAGTGCTGCAAGGCCAGTGCTGAGCGATGGGCCAGCTCCAGAGGATAGAGAGGACCAGGGGAGCCACAACCTATGGGAGGGGGCAAGGGCCCACGTAGCCCAGAAGAGCCAAAACTCTGGATTTTATGTGAATTACCCCAAATGGAACACCTCCACAAATAATTAGAATGTTGGGAAACACTGCAGTTTGAGTGACAAATTCAACTTGTGGTCAGGGCAGGTGGCCTTGGCCTGGAGCTGGTTCCTGTGTATCAGGGGCTTCCCGGTGGGCAGGGCTGGCATGCGTCTTCCCTCTGCTCTTCCTCCTCCCACTCCTCCTCCTCCTTCCCTTCCCCCACCGTTCCTCTCCCCTTTCCTCTTCCTTCCCTTCCCAACCGCCTTCTCTCTCTCAGCCTGTCCTTTCTGGAATCATCTCTTTCCCTGGCTGGGAGCTGGGGCCTCCCCTCGCTGAGAGTTGCGCCCTGACACGCGCTGTGCAGCTGGTGACTGAGCCTCCACCACAGACCCAGGGCAGAGTCTGACTGGGGTGACAGCAGCCGACAGTCCCTGCCAGGCGCAGGCCCCGAGAGCGCCACGAAGAGCCCTGCTCGCCTCTGCAGGTGCCTGGCGTCCACACACACACCCTGCGGGGGCGACCCGGGCCCCCCAACCCTGGTCCACTCAGCGCGTCCCCATCTCGGCCCTGGGCTGCTGCCTCAGGCACCCACTTCTCCTTCCTCCTCCCATCCGGGCTTCCTCCGTCGGGATCGCTGGCGCTCCGAGCCCACTAGGGCCCGAGAGGGAAACGTGACGCCGGCAAAACGCGGCCCGGGCGTGCGGTGAAGCGAGGAGATCGCGTCTGCGGAGGGCAGGAAAAGGGAAGGGGAGGGCGGGGGCCACACTCGGGCAGGCGCCCTGCGGGGCCTGCTCGCAGCCTGGGCGGCTTCCCGGGGGGCCACTAGCGGCATTTGGGGGGCAGCCTCCGGCCCCGACGGGCCTTCTTCCCGCGTGCGGCCTTCGATCCAGTGGGCGCCTGGCCCTTGGCCTCGCCTGCCCTGGCATTGGCCCCGGCGCCCGCGCTCCCCTTCTTCTTCCGGCTTCCCGCGGCGTCGTCCTGGGCCGAGCCCCGGCTCCCGGCTTTCTTCTCGGGAGTGACGCCCCGGCCTCGGCCTCGGCCGCCCCCGCGGGTTTTGCGGGCCCCGGACGCGGTGGGGGGCGCGCCGGCCGGAGTCAGGCCCCTGGGGGCGGTGCGCGCCCTCTTGGCCCGGGGCTTCCTGGACGCCCTGTCCTCGGGCTCCGACGCCTCGCTCTCGGTGTCCTCCGACTCCTCCTCGGACTGTTCGTCCGAAGCCTCCTCTGACCCCTCGTTGGACCCCATGTTCTCCCGGGCGGCCAGGAGCGCCAATACCTCCCCCAGTTTGCCTTTGGGGTATTTGTACTTCCCACCTTCCCAGGCGTTTTCTTTTTCCTCCTTCATCACCTCCGCCATGTCCTGGGCAGCCAGGAGCGCCACCAGCTCCAGAAGGCCCCCCTCGTCCTCACCGTGCTCGCTCCAGCCCCCGAAGAGGCCACACCCAGCCTTCTTCGCCTGGGGAGGGAGATCTGGCTGCGCCAAGGTGGAAATGCACTCCCGGAGGTCCCCGTCGTCCCCGGCCTTGCGCAGGACCACGGCGTCCACCTCGCGGCCCGCCTCCTCCACCTTCACGCGGGTCCCGTTAGTGTCTTTGGACATAACGGACAAGACCTGTCGGAGGGCGTCTCGCTTGTCTTTCTCGTCGCTCCAGCCTAGAGACTCGATAACAGAAGCGATTTTCAACATCTCCTCCCGGGCCCAGGGGTCCGACGGGTCGGTATAGGCCACAATGGCCACGAACTCAGGATTATCCAATCCCTCTGTTTCTTGGTCCTCACTTTCCTGCGAGTCGCTCTCCGAAGCGTCGCTGTCCACCGGCTCCTCGTCCGGGGTGTCTCTCACAGCCAGCAGGGCCACTAAGTCGGGGACGCCATTTTTGTCTTCTTTGGTGTTCAAGCGGATGGATTCGGCCGCAGCTGGCTCCTTCTCTGCCTCTTCTTTCTTCGCTTTGTCGGTGACAGTGACCAGAGCCAAGAACTCGCGGGGACCATCTTCCCCCTCCGAGCTGCAGGGCGCCCACTGCCTAACCAGCTCCCTGGCAGCCGCCTGGAGCGTGGCGTACAGCGCACTCTGGTCCTCGTCTCCGCTCAGGTCCCCCTGGTCGATCTCCTCGATCACGATGCCCAGGCTCTCATCGGAAGAGTCCTCATCCTCACTCCTCGCGGAAGCAGACGGCCGCCCTCCTCGGCTTCTCTTCTTGCCCTTCTGGGTCAACCTGTTGCGTCTGGTTCTGTTTCTACGACCCCGACGGCCCCTCCTTGCGTTCCTGGCTGCCCCAAGAGGCGAGCCAGCCTGCCCTGTCACCTCCCCAGAATCCTGGGCCTGGGTCTCCGAAGCTGGAGGGGTGGGCGCCTCCCCGGGGGCCCCAGCCTCCGCGGCCTGCGTGGGTCCGTCATCCAGCAGCAGGCGTCTCATCTGCCTCAGGACCCTCGTGTCCTGCGCACGGTCCTTCCACAGAACCCTCCAGACCCCGTCCTTGCCTGGGATCTCCCTGGGAATGGCAGCGTGATTGACGTCCTCCACAAACTCCACCAGGGCGGCCTGGGCCTTCTCGTTCATCAAGCCCTTCATGTGTCGCAACCTGAACGTGCCCAGGGGCAGGAGGGTCGGCTGCAGGACGGCTTCAACGTCTGCCTGCTCCAGGCCCTCCGGGATGCCAGTGACCAGCAGGGCCCTATGCGCGTCCACGTCCAGGCTCCGGCACCAGTCCTGCAAAATGCTCATGGCCATGGTGCCGCCCCCTCGGCGCTGATCTTGGAGCAGCAGGGAGCCCGAGATAGGGGTGGGCTGCAGCGCACGGTGTCAATGCAACCCTGGCAAGCCACCCGCAGGGCTTAGAGTCCCGGTTCCGGTGAATGTGGCAAGGCTGGAGTGGGGCTCGGGCCTCGGGGGTTCTAGCTACCTGCTGGCCGGCTGGACGCAGTGACCCTCCCCCGGGACCCCTCTCCAGAGCTGTCTGAGGATCCGCAGGGGGCTTACGTGTCTGCTTTCCAGGGCAGCTCCCTCCCTCTCTGACAGAGGCCTGAGTGACTCGGCACCGCGACCAGGTGCAGGGGGGCGGCGCCGAGTGCACCTGGAGGGGCGTGGGAGGTGGAAGCCGCCGCTTGCTTGGCGCTCGCGCGGCGTCTGAGCGCGCACCCTGAGCCTGAATCTCAGCAGTTCCGCTGCGACGCGGCTGCTCCGGCCTGCGCCTGCGCAGACGGAGCCGCACGCCCTCCCCTGTCCCCCGCCCAACCGTCTCCATGGCAACGGTGCAGCCTTGAGCTGGGGTCTGCGTCGCTGTGGCCTGAGACGCTTCTCTTAAAGGTCCCGATGAGAAGGACTTGGGGCCTGGAAGCACCACTTTCATTAACCAGCAAAAAACGCCGAAACCACAGAGGGCCAGAAATCATTCGAGGAGACCCGACCTCATTCAGGGGATATGAAGCCTCCTTCCAGGGGGTACAGGCTTCACTGGGGGTTACAATTCCCTCTTCCAGTGGCGAGGTGGAATTCAGGATTATATAGGCCTAAATCAAGGGGCACTGGCCTTGTAGCGTGGGACCACGACTTACTCGGGATACTGGCCTCATTCACAGTATACGGGTCTCAGTATCAAATAGGGGGGCCCAGGCGCCATCTGTGAGCAAGACACCATTCAGGGTATATGGGCCTCACTTGCAGGGTACAGGCCCCACTCAATGGCACCTGCCCTCACTCCCACACACGTTCCTGTATTCTGAACTATGCATGCACAATAAATCCTGTGGTTTTGCACACGCTTTGAACATATGTATAATTGTTAGACCTGCCATGAATTTTGCAAGAAAGCATTTCCCTTGACAGGGACAGCAGACTGGGGCCTGTGAACGTCAGTCATAGCTACTGTAAACATGCATTTGCTTCTCTGTCCCTTGTTGGCCATAAGGCTGTCCCCTACTCTATATGAATCTGGCTCTGTAGCCCAGCTGGTAGGTTTATATCTCAACCATCATCCCTACCTCAAAGGGTTTGTTTGTTTTGTTTTTGTGGTGTTTTGTTTTGTTTTGTTTTGTTTTTGAGATGGAGTCTTGCTCTATCATCCAGGCTGGAGTGCAATGGCACAATCATGGTTCACTTCAACTTCCACCTCCCAGGTTCAAGCGCTTCTCCTGCCTCAGCCTCCTAAGTAGCAAGGATGACAGGCCACCCAAGTAGCTGGGATTACAAGCATACACCATCACATCTGGCAAATGTTTGTATTTTTTTGTAGAGATAAGTTTTCACATGTTGTCCAGGCTGGTCTCAAACTCCTAACCTCAAGTAATCCGCCCACCTCAGCCTCTGAAAGTGCTGGGATTACAGGATTACATGGTGAGCCACCATGCCTGGCCTCAAAGGGTTCTCATGAGGATTAAAGGGAATAATCCAGGAAAGCATTTGGAAGAGAGGCTGGCCCACAGCTAGTGCTCCATGAAAGATGGCTAAGAGAAGTATTTATTGAGAACTTACCATTATAAAAGCATCTGTTCTGTTGGTTTGTTTTTGAGATGGAGTCTTGCTCTGTCACCCAGGCTGGAGTGCAATGGAGCAATCTCGGCTCACTGCAACCTCCACCACCCGGGTTCAAGTCATTCTCCTGCCTCAGCCTCCCGAGTAGCTGGGACTACAGGCATGTACCATCATGCCCGGCTAGTTTTGTTTTTTGTTTGTTTGTTTTGAGACAGAGTCTCACACTGTCACCCAGGCTGGAGTGCAGTGGCGTGATCTTGGCTCACTGCAACCTCCGCCTCCTGACTTCAAGCCATTCTCCAGCCTCAGCTGGTATTACAGGTGACCACCACCACGCCCAGCTAATTTTTTGTATTTTTAGTAGAGACAGGGTTTCACTATGTTGGGCAAGCTGGTCTCAAACTCCTGACCTCGTAATCCACCCACCTCAGCCTCCCACAGTGCTGGGATTACAGTGTGAGCCACTGCGCCCAGCCTAGTTTTGTATTTTTAGTAGACGGGTTTTCACCATGTTGGCCAGGCTGGTCTCGAACTCCTGACCTCAGGTGATCCGCCAGCATCGGCCTCCCAAAGTGCTGGGATTACAGGCATGAGCCACCGTGCTCAGCCCAAAGCATCTGTTAATAAATAAATAAATAGAAAACCAAAACACCTTTTTTTTTTTTTTTTGCCACCAGACCCACCCCCCTACTGTTGTGTTTGGATTTTTTTACGTTTAAAGACAGTTTAATTGCAAGGTTACCATGGCAACTGGGCAAACTGCTTACTCACTCCCATTTTCCACCACTTGTTCCTCCTCTGATCTTCCTGATCCACAGATGGATGTGATGTGACTGTTGTCTCCGGAGCAGCATTGTTCAGCAGGAATGGAAAGCCAGCCCCAAATTCGAACTGCATGTGTAATGTTAAAATTTCTCATTGCGGCCAGCCAGCACTGACCTCAGGTGATCCACCCACCTCAGCTTCCCAAAGTGCTGGGATTACAGGCGTGGGCCATCATGCCCAGCCCAAAGTGTCATTTTTGACATGTGAATCTCCAATCTAGGCTGGGCATGGTAGCGCACGCCTGTAATCCCGGCTACTTGGGAGGCTGAGGCAGGAGAATCGCATGAACCTGGGAGGCAGAGGTTGCAGCGAGCTGAGATTGTGCCACTGCACTCCAGCCCTGGGAGACAGAGGGAGACGCTGTCTAAAAAAAAAAAAAAAAAAAAAAAAAAAAAAAAAAAAATTCGAGTTGCTTTTTCTACATCTATTGATAAGAAAGAAAGAAAGAAAGAAAGAAAGAAAGAAAGAAAGAAAGAAAGAAAGGGAGAAAAACAGTTTCCTAGGGGGCTATCTTCAATAAATAAAAAAGAAGCAAGAAAAGTGAATTTTAAGAATGGATTTTGGCTGGGCGCAGTGGCTCACTCCTGTAATCCCAGCACTTTGGGAAGCCGAGGCAGGTGGATCTCTTGAGCCCAGGAGTTTGAGACCAGCCTGGCCAACATGGCAAAACCTCATCTCTACAAAAATACAAAACTTAGCCAGGCTTAGTGACACACATCTGTAGTGCCCGATACTCAGGAAGCTGAGGTAAGTGGATCACTTCAGCCCAGGAGATCAAGGCTGAAGTGAGTGATGATCATGCAACACTGCACTGTAGCTTGGGCAAGAGGGTGACCCTGTCTCAAAAAAAAAAAAAAAAAAAGAAAAGAAAAAGAAAAAAAAGGAAAAGGAAAAGGGAAAAAGGAAAAGAAAAAGAAGAGTATATATTATTTATCCCAAAATATACAAAGTGTTGTTATTTGCACAGTCGTCAATATAAAACAATTATTAATGAGCTATCAGACACTCTCTTTTCATAATGAGTCCCTTTGGAGTAGCCGTATTTCAAGGGCTCGGCAGTCACACAGGGCCATCAGGAATTTGTTTGCAAGAATTAATTAGGGAGAGTGTGTGCGCGTGTGTGTGTGTGCGTGTGTGTGAATACACTCAGCACAACCGTATCTATAACTGCAAGATTGGAAAACACAACAAAAAGAGAAACAGGAAGCTTGCACTTTTCGTGTGTGTGTGTGTGTGTGTGTCTCTGTGTGTATTTTAGAGTCAGAGCCTTGCTCTGTCACCCCGGCTAGAGTTCAGTGGCATGACCATGGCTCACTGCAGTCTTGAACTCCTGGCTTCAAGCACTCCTCCCACCTCAGCCTCCAGAGTAGCTGGAACTACAGCACACCACCACGCCTGGCTAATTTTATTTTTTGTAGAGATGGGGTCTTGCTATGTTGCCCAGGCTGGCCTCAAACTCCTGGGCTCAAGTGATCCTCCTTCCTTGGCCTCCCAAAGTGCAGGGACTGCAGGCATAAGCCATCATGCACGACGAAGCTGACACTTTTCTAAGTCGTTGTGGATAACCACGGGTGAAATTCTTGTAAAAATGAAGATTCATATACCCACCCATTTAAAGTGTACAACTCAATGGCTGTTAGTTCATTCACAGAGTTGTGTGACCAACACCACGACTGATTTTAAAACATTTTCATCACCTCAAAAAGAAATCCCACACTGCTTAGCCGTCACCCTCCAACCCTCTAATTTCCCCCTAGCCCCTGGCAACCACTAATCTGCTTTCTGTCTCTATGGACTTCCCCATTCTGGACATTTCATGTCAATGGAGTCATACAATATGTGGTCCTTTGTGTCCGGCTTGTTTCACTCAGCATCCTGTGTTCAGTGTTGTGTGGCATGTGTCATCCAATGCTCTGTTCCATTTATTTAGAGACAGAGTCTCACTCTGTCACCCAGGCTGGAGTGCAGTGGCACAATCTCAGCTCACTACAACCTCCACCTCCTGAGTTCAAGGAGTTCTCCGAGTTCTCCTGCCTCAGCCTCCCGAGTAGCTAGGAATACAGGCACCCACCGACACACCCAGCTAATTTTGTATTTTTAGTAGAGACAGGGTTTCACCATGTTGGCCAGGCTGGTCTCAAACTTCTGACCTCAGGTGATCTGCCCATCTTGGTCTCCTAAAGTGTTGGGATTTCAGGCGTGAGCCACTGCGCCCAGCCTCTTTTTTTTTTTTTTTTTTTTTTTGAGATGGAGTCTCGCTCTGTCGCCCAGGCTGGAGTGCAGTGGCCGGATCTCGGTTCACTGCAAGCTCTGCCTCCCAGGTTCACGCCATTATCCTGCCTCAGCCTCCCGCCTGTATTCTTTTTTATGGCTGAGCAATGTTTCATAGAATGGATACATTTTCTTTATCCATTCATCAGTTGATGGACATTTGGGTTGTTTGCACTTTTTGGCTATCATGAATATGCTATGAACATAAAAACATGATGAATATGCTGTGTGCAAATTTCTATGTAGACATATGTTTTCATTTCTTTTGGGTAGACATGTTTAGGAGAGGAACCCCGGGGCATATGGTAATTTTTTTTTTTTTTTTTTTTTTTTTTTTTTTTTTTTTTAGACGGAGTCTCGCTCTGTCGCCCAGGCTGGAGTGCAGTGGCCGGATCTCAGCTCACTGCAAGCTCCGCCTCCCGGGTTTACGCCATTCTCCTGCCTCAGCCTCCCGAGTAGCTGGGACTACAGGCGCCCGCCACCTCGCCCGGCTAGTTTTTTGTATATTTTAGTAGAGATAGGGTTTCACCGTGTTAGCCAGGATGGTCTTGATCTCCTGACCTTGTGATCCCCCGTCTCGGCCTCCCAAAGTGCTGGGATTACAGGCGTGAGCCACCGCGCCCAGCCGGCATATGGTAATTCTATGTTGAGTCATTTGAGGGGCTGAAAGGATGTTTTAGCAATGGTCAGTGCAGAGCACGAGTCTTTCTGACTTGCCACAGAGGCGCTATGAGGGCTAAAATGGAGTTAGGTTCTGGACCCAGATCATTGTAGACTGATTTTTCAACAGTGTCACAGGCTGGGTGGCTTAGATAACAGAAATCTATTTTCTCCCAGTTCCAGAATCTGGAAGTCCAAGATCAAAGTGCCACCTGGGTTAGTTTTTACACTTGCCCAATAACCAGGCAGGTCCCTTTGTCTCTTCATGGCTCTGTGGCCCCAGTTTATCGTGAGGTTGTGAGGATTTAAGAGGGGTGTGTGTGTGTGTGTATGTATGTGTGTGTGTTGGAACAGTGCCTGGCCCTGAGTGTTACTGGGATGAAGATTGCATTCTCACCGTGGGACAGGATGGGGTGGCACGCTGGAATGCAAAGGGGACTCCCGAGGAGAGCGTCTGGTTTATAGAAGGACCCAAAGGTACAGGAGCTGAATTATGTCTCTTTAAAATTCATATGTTGGAGCCTGGATGTGGTGGCTCACACGTGTAATCCCATCACTCCGCGAGGCTGAGGCAGGTGGATTGCTTGAGGTCAGTAGTTCGAGACCAGCCTGGCCAAAGTGGTGAAACCCCGTCTGTACTAACAATACAAAAATTAGCCAGGTGTGATGGTGCGTGGCTGCAATCCCAGCTATTCAGGAGGCTGAGGTAGGAGAATTGCTTGAACCTGAAAGGTAGAGGTTGCAGTGAGCTGAGATTGTACCACTGAACTCCAGCCTGGGTGACAGAGCAAGACTCTGTCTCAAACCAAACCAAACTAAACTAAACTAAACTAAACTAAACTAAACTAAAATAAAATTCATATGTTGGGCTGTTGAGTGGTGGCTCACACCTGTAATCCCAGCACTTTGGGAGGCTGAGGCAGGCAGATCACTTGAGGCCAGGAGTTCAAGACCAGCCTGGCCAACATGGTGAAACCCCATCTCTACCAAAAATACCCAAATTAGCTGGTCATGGCCGGGTGCGGTGACTCATGCCTGTAATCCCAGCACTTGGGGAGGCTGAGGCGGGTGGATCACGAGGTCAGGAGATCGAGACCATCCTGGCTAACATGGTGAAACCCCACCTCTACTAAAAATACAAAAAATTAGTCAGGTGTGGTGGCGGGCACCTGTAGTCCCAGCTACTTGGGAGGCTGAGGCAGGAGAATGGTGTGAACCTGGGAGGCGGAGCTTGCAGTGAGCCGAGATTGCGCCACTGCACTCCAGCCTGGGCAACAGAGCGAGCGAGACTCCATCAAAAAAAATTAGCTGATTATGTTGGCAGGTTTCTGTAATCCCAGCTACTCAGGAGGCCGAGGTGGGAGGATTGCTTGAGCCTGCCAGGTCGAGGCTGCAGTGAGCCATGACTGAGCCCTTGCACTCCAGCCTGGATGACAGATTAACACCCTGCATCAAAAAAAAAAAAGGATAGACCATGAACCCCAAGCCCTGTGCACAGAAGATCTTACAGGGACCAGCCAGGCAGGGACATCAGGAGCCCCAACATGTCCTGCCCAGTCCCACCCTAGGCTTTTCCCCTGGAATCATGATATCTTCTTAGGCAGAGATGAGCCTATGACTCACCAAGCCACTGCCTCTAAGGTTCCAACGGAAACAGCTGGAAGAAAGGGCGTAAAATGTTCAAGGCCGGGCGCAGTGGCTCACACCTGTAATCACAGCACTTTGGGAGACCAAGGCGGGTGGATCACATGAGGCCAGGAGTTCAAGACCAGCCTGGACAACATGGTGAAACCCTGTCTCTACTAAAAATACAAAAATTAGCTGGGCCTGATGGCATGCATTTGGAGTCCCAGCAACTCGGGAGACTGAGGTGGGAGGATCGCTTGAACCCAGGAGGCGGAGGTTGCAATAGGCCGAGATCGCGCCACTGCACTCCAGCCTGGGTGACAGAGTGAGAGACTCTGTCTCAAAAAAAAAAAAAAAAAAAAAAAAAAAAGTTGTTCGAAATTCTTCTCCCCCTCATTTTGTGTTTGAGAAAAATACAAGTGAATCTGCCTAACTGGAACTGGCACTATTGGAGAAGGGTTCTCAAAGTGTGGTCTGGGGACCTCCAAGGGTTGTGAGGACATTCCAGCGTATCCATGAGATAAAAACCACTTTCAAAATACTAAATCATTATTTGTCTTTTCACTCTTACTCTTACCAGTGTTCAGTGGAATTTTCCAGAGGCTACATGCCGTACCATATTGCAGCTGGCTGAACCAGGAAGCAGGTCAAGGATTGTTGAGCCAGACATGAAAGTGAGTTGAAAAAACACCAAAATACTACAGTGCCACTCTTCTCACTAACTTTGTTTTGTTTTGGAAAATATATCTATTTTTAGGGGCAGGCAAGGTGGTTCATACCTGTAATCCCAGTACTTTGGCAGGCTAAGGCAGGAGGATTGCCTGAGCCCAGGAGTTCGAGACCAGCCTGGACAACATAAGGAGACTCCATCTCTACAAAAAATACAAAAAATTAGTCAGTTGTGGTGCCCCATGCCTGTAATACTAGCTACTGGGGAGGCTGAGGTAGGAGGATTGCTTGAACCTGGGAGGTTCGAGGTTGCAGTGAACCATGATCATGCCACTGCACTCCAGCCTGGGAGACAGAGTAAGACTCTGTCTCAAAAAAATAAATAAATAAATAAATAAATAAAAAATAAAAATCCTAGTTAAATATATATATATATATATATATATATATATATGTTATCCACATGAGTGTGTAACATGTTTGCTACTAGGCAGGACATTTTCGGGCTCCACATGCCCCTACTTGGGCCTGGGGCTCAAGGTCTATTCTTTTCTCTCTTTTTTTTTTTTTTTTTTTTTTTTGAGACAAAGTCTTACTCTGTCACCCAGGCTGGAGTGCAGTGGCTCAATCATCATGGCTCACTATTTTTGAAAGGGTTAATAAATACCATATTCTTTTAATTTATGAGGGGAGATTCCTAGTAAATATCGACAGATACAACCCACATAAACAAACACTCTTTAGGGTCCTTGATAATTCTTAATAATTTGAGAGGTCCTGAGACCAAATAGTTGGAGAATATACATACTACAGAATATAACACAATGTTCCCTAGGGCCCCAAATAGAAAAAACGTTTTTCAGCCGGGCATGTGTGTGTGTATGTCTGTGTGTCTGTGTGTGTGTGTTTCTCCAGCAACTTACAATTGAATCATGGGAGTTAAGTGCACTGCAGACTCATCTCCCCTCCGTTGTCTTTCTGCTCCTCTTTTTTCAGCCTCACCAGCAGTGTTGCCAGGGAAACCAGATCAGCACATCCTCAACACAAAATCAATTTATCTCCCGTGTGTCTGGAGGGTGATGGCAGTTGTGCCTTTCAACACGTTTACATTCAAGGAGCTGTCGACTCCGCCTGCCTCCACGTCTTAAAAATGCTGTTTTATCTTCATCCCCTCTCCCATTCCTTTCCACTTTTCATTTTGTGATGGCTGTCCTTTTATTTTCATGTGTCTTGCAAAATGTGCATTGCTGTTTGGGGGCACCTAGGCTAAATTTGCATAACTTGTTTTCCATGATCTATCTCTTTTTGTTTCTCATGGTTTATTTATTTATTTTTATTTTTGCACTCAGCAGTAAGGTGTCTTAAGATTGATCCCACTTCTGGCCAGGCGCGGAGGCTCACGCCTGTAATCCCAGCACTTTGGGAGGCCAAGGCGGGTGGATCCGGAGGTCAGGAGATCGAGACCATCCTGGTGAACATGGTGAAACCCCATCTCTACTAAAAATACAAAAACACTAGCCGGGCGAGGTGGTGGGCGCCTGTAGTCCCAGCTACTCGGGAGGCTGAGGCAGGAGAATGGCATAAACCCGGGAGGCGGAGCTTGCAGTGAGCTGACATCCGGCCACTGCACTCCAGCCTGGGTGACAGAGCAAGACTCTGTCTCAAAAAAAAAAAAAAAAAGAAAAAGAAAAGAAAACAACAACAACAACACAAAAACCCACTCTTGGGAGGAAACAGGTAGTGACCCAAGTTGACCAGGATCTGCTTTAAGACAAGGAATGAAGAGGTATCCAAAGACCTCCAAAGACCAGTGTATCCCAGGGGACCACATAAAAAATTGTTAAAATATTTTGTTAAATATTTTGCATAACTGGACCCTCGGGACACTAGCCTGATAAGGAATTAATCAAGAGATGGCTGATGCCAGAAAAACCTTTTCCTTGGAAAAAGACGTTGGTTTAAGTTCAAGATCAGCCTCACGAGTAAAGCAGCAAGACATAAAAGTGTACATCTTTTTTTTTTCTTTCTTTTTTTTTTTGCTTTTGTTGCCTGGGCTGGAGCGCAATGGCGCAATCTCAGCTCACCGCAACCTCTGCCTCCCAGGTTCAAGCAATTCTCCTGCCTCAGCCTCGCAAGTAGCTGGGATTACAGGCAGGCGCCTCTATGCCCGGCTAATTTTGTATTTTTAGTAGAGACGGGGTTTCTTCACATTGGTCAGGCTGGTATCGAACTCCCGACCTCAGGTGATCCGCCTGCCTCAGCCTCCCAAAGTGCTGGGATTACAGGCGTGAGCCACCATGCCCGACTAAAAAGTGTACATCTTTTTATGATTCCATTCGTATGAAGTTCTAGAACAGGCAAAACTATAACCTATGGCGGAAAAAAATCAGAGCAGTGCTTGCCTCTGGGGTTCAGGGACTGGCTGGAAAGAACATGCAGGAACTTTCTCGGATGATGGGGTGTTCTCTATTTTTTCCTTTTCTGGGACAGGATCGCACTCTGTCACCCAGGCTGGAGTGCAGTGGCGTGATCTTGGCTCACATTGCAACCTCAGCCTCCCGGGATCAAGCAATTCTCCCACCTCAGCCTCCCGAGTAGCTGGGATGACAGACACACCACCACACCCAGCTAATTTTGGTATTTTTTTGTAGAAACAGCTTTTACCATGTTGCCCAAGCTAGTCTCAAACTCGTGGACTCAAGCAGTCCTCCCACCTCGGCCTCCCAAAGTGCTGGGATTACAGGTGTGAGCCACCACATCCAGCCTGAGTTCTGTATTTTGATAGGCATTTGATTTTTCAGAAGTATGTATTTGTCAAAACTCTGAATTTATACCTGAGATCTGTGCATTTTGTGTGTATTTTACATTCTTCTGTCAAAAGAACAAACAATTAAACCTTAATGATATGAAGCATTAAAAGGGCAGTGGACAGATAATCTGCAATTTATTTTGAAATGCATAAAAAAACATGGCTTCATGGATATGGGATACAGACACACCTGTGATATAGCAGGCATGATAAAATGTCAATGGTAGAATCTAGACAGTGTTTTGCTCTGTCGCCCAGGCTAGAGTGCACTGGCACAGTCATAGCTCAATACAGCCTCAAACTCCTGGAACTTGTATCGCATCATTTGTGCTGAATTCTATTGGTTCAACCAAGTCCTAAGGCTAGCCCAGGTTCAAGCTGAGGAGAAACAGATCCCATTTTGATGGGAAAGGTAGTGGGCTCAAAGGGGAGGAGAACTGATGGCAATCATCTTGGATACCATGCCCCACAGTGTGCCCTGTGGCAACAGCTGGCAGAGAAAAGACCTGAAGAGTCTAAATCTGTGTTTCTCTGGAATGGACAGAACCATCTCTGCCCCCAGACACCACGAGAGTATCAGCCAAGGACTCAGCTACGAGATGGGCACTTTTGTAACCCAGAGATGGCAGCAACAATGTTTACTATTTTTAACTCAAGGAGGATTAAATTCAGTTCCCAAATTCATGGTTATGGTTTCAGAGAGCAAGAATTTTTTTTTTTTTTTTTTGAGATGGAGTCTCGCTCTGTTGCCCAGGCTGGAGTGCAGTGGTGCAATCTCGGCTCACTGCAAGCACCGCCTCCCGGGTTCACGCCATTCTCCTGCCTCAGCCTCCCGAGTAGCTGGGACTACAGGCGTCCGCCACCGCGCCCGGCTAATTTTTTATATTTTTAGTAGAGACGGGGTTTCACCGTATTAGCCAGGATGGTCTCAATCTCCTGACCTTGTGATCCGCCCGCCTCAGCCTCCCAGACAGCAGGATTTTCTTTTCTTTTTGTTGTTGTTTTTGTTGTTGTTTTTGGTGTTTTTTTGGCAGAGTTTCACTCTGTCACCCAGCCTGGAGGGCACAGTGATGTGATCTCCACTCACTGCAATCTCCGCCTCTCGGTTTCAAGCAATTCTCTTGACTCAGCCTCCCAAGGAGCTGGGATTACAGGTGCGTGCCACCATGCCCGACTAATTTTTGTATTTTTAGTAGAGTTTCGCCGTGTTGGTCAGGCTGGTCTCAAACTTCTGACCTCAAGTGATCCACCCACCTCGGCCTCCCAAAGCACTGGGATTACAAGCATGAACCACCGCACCCAGCCCAGACGGCAGGATTTTCGAGGGAATCATCCCAGAAAACTGGAGTTTTGACTCCAAATTAGCCTTTACCTATCCCAGGGAGAGGACGAGGGAGGACATTCTTGGTTCTGAGTGGAGAGCTGTGGGGTGGGGCAGGGGCATACAAGAGCTGGGGACGGGGTTGGGTGGGGGACGGGTATTTGCAGTGCTGTTGCCTGGTCTCACCCCACCCCCAGCCCCCGCTGTCACTTACAACCTTCGGCCGGTTAATTACCAGTTGGTGCCTTCATTTATGTACCTGAAAATAGGGATCTCATTCTCTTAGCATCGTCAAGAAGATGGAAGGCTTGTTGCCTCCTAGAGCAGGCCTCCCAGCGAGGCCTGCATGGAACTCAGCAAGTCCAATAAACTTTTATTAATCAGCGCTAGTCACCGCCAGCCCACCTCACACCTGACTGTGACCCCCTCGTGGGAGAGGGGAGGTGTAGAGACCACTGCAAGCCTCAGGACGGTGAACTCTCCCAGGCCAGCACCTCAGACCCCTAGCGATCCCTTCCACTCACTCCCGTTGTTCTCTTGGCCCTTGCTCCGCCACACCCCGCTTTCCCCCTGCCTGGGGCTTGTAGGGTGGGGGAGAGGGGGCAACAATTGGCAGTCGCCCAGGCACAGACTCTAGAGTCACATGAATGGGGTTTGAGTCAAGTCAGACTGCCTGTGTTCAGATTCCAGCGCTATATGACCCTAAGCAAGGCATGTACCATCTCTGGGCCTCAGTTTCCCCCACCTGTAAAATGTGCACAGTAAGAGTGCCTAAATTTGTGTTAAAGCCATCTCAGCACTTCAAACAGTGCCTGTAATATAGTAAGAGCTACAAAAATAATAGTTATTGTTGTAATGAATACAGGCGAACTTTTTTTTTTTTTTTTTTGAGACAGTCTCGCTCTGTGGCCCAGGCTGGAGTGCAGTGGTGCCATCTTGGCTCACTTCAAGCTCCGCCTCCTGGGTTCACGCCATTCTCCTGCCTCAGTCTCCCGAGTAGCTGGACTACAGGCGCTCGCCACCACGCCCGGCTTTTTTTTTTTTCCCCTGTATTTTTAGTAGAGACGGGGTTTCACTGTGTTAGCCAGGATGGTCTCGATCTCCTGACCTCGTGATCTGCCTGCCTCGGCCTCCCAAAGTGCTGGGATTACAGGTGTGAGCCACTGTGCCAAGCCAAGTATCTTTGTATCTTTTGTATCTTTAGTAGACAATTTTAATATATTTTGTATCTTTAGTAGATAGAAAAGATATCTCCTCTATCTTTAGTACCTAATCCTTTAGTGGAACCCGGGTTTCACCATATTGGCCAGGCTGTTCTCCAACTCCTGATGAGTGATCTGCTGGCCTTTGGCCTCCCAACGTGCTGGGATTACAGATGTGAACCACCGCGTCCAGTCACACTGTACATATTCTTCTGCATCTTTTCTTACTTTGTCATGAAAACCCATAGTCAGTGGTTCCCAATCTGGCTGCACTTCTGGAATCACTTAGGGGAAGCTTTGCAAAACACTGATGCCCTAGCTCCACTCCCAGGGACTCTGATTCCGTTGTTTTGGGGTGTGGCCTGAAGACTGGGGTCTTTCAGCACTCCCAGGTGATTCTAACATACATGCCAGGCTGAGGACAACTAGGCCGAGGCACAGGGCCAGACGGTTCTGGGATGATTTGATTCTCACCCGGAAAGCACAGAGCTGGCGCTATAGACAGCGGCCCTGCAGCGCCCCCTGGTGGAGAACACCCCCGCCGCGGCTCTTGCGGGTCTTGCCCGGCTGGGGGTGGCGGGGAGGAGGTCGCCTGTCATCTGCGGAACTCTCCTTCCTCCCTCCTAGCTGGGTGTCTCAGGCGTTCCTCTCCCTGCTTGAACTACCGGAGGTGCTTGAGCCCCTGGGGATGATGTTGTAGGGACCAGCGCGACATCGGGTCTAACCCGCCGGAGGGACAAGAGGGTGGCGATCAGAGGGCTCGACAGACAGGGTTCGAGCTCTTCCTCACCTCTGAGCCTCAGTTTCCTCCTTTGAGAAATGGGATGAAAATTTGACTTCATGTTGGTCCTCAATGTCAGCCCCCAGAAGGCGCCCGCCCGACTTCCACCAGGGGGCCAGAACCTGAACAAGAGTGGGGACAGTTAAGTGAGGAAGTGTGATTTATAAAAATGTAAATGTTTTCTATTTATTTATATATGTATCTAGAGACGGAGTCTGGCTCTGTCGCCCAGGCTGGAGTGCAGTGGCCTGATCTCAGCTCACTGCAAGCTCAGCCTCCCAGGCTCAAGTCATCCTCCCACCTCAGCCTCCTGCCCCACTGGAACTACAGGCGGGCGCCAACAGGCTCAGCTGATTTTTGTATTTTTAGTAGAGACGGGGTTTCACCATGTTGGGCAGGCTGGTCTCAAACTCTTGACCTCAAGTGATCTGCCTGCCTTGGCCTCCCAAAGTGCTGGGATTACAGACGTGAGCCACCATGCCTGGCCATGTTTTCCATTTAAAATCCTCGTTTTAGTTTGCAATCCTCTCCCACTCTTTCTTTGGTTTTATGTTTTCCTTTCTTTACATTGGTTTCATTTCTGTGTTTGTTTTTACTTATTTTGCATTTATTTGGTTTTGGCTATATGAGAAGATGGCAAACCTGTATTTGGAAGTCTCCAGTATGTGACGATTATACTGAAGGTGACATCCAAAATTTGGGAGCATGCTGAGGATGGGTCCTTACAGAGACTGAGAGCAGGGGTTGTCAGGTTCAAGGTGTGGCCGTGGGCTCCTGTCAGTTAGTGTCATAGTCACACTAATATGCACACACCTACACACACAGACTTACACAAGAGCCAACACACTCACAAAACACACACTCGATCATTGTTGCGGGAAGTCAGGGATCCCGAACAGAGGGACCAGCTGAAACCACGGCGGAAGAACATAAATTGTGAAGATTTCATGGACATTTATTAGTTCCCCAAATTAATACTTTTATAATTTCTTATGCCTGTCTTTACTGCAATCTCTGAACATAAATTGTGAAGATTTCATGGACACTTATCACTTCTCCAATCAATACCCTTGTGATTTCCTATGCCTGTCTTTACTTTAATCTCTTAATACCATCATCTTCTTCATAAACTGAAGAGGATAAATGTCGCCTCAGGACCCTGTGATGATTATGTCAACTGCACAAATTGTTCATAGAGCATGTGTGTTTGAACAATATGAAATCTGGGCATCTTGAAAAAAAAAACAGGGTAACAGCGATGTTCAGGAAACACCAGAGATAAGACTTCTGGCTGCCGGTGAGCCGGACAGAACAGAGCCATATTTCTCCTATTGGTCATGCTCACACTCCTAGTCACACTCTAACACACACATCCAGATACACCCACACGTTCACACACAGACACACTTGCACATCCAGCATACCCAGATTCACACACCTTTGCACACTCACACACGCCACACCCATTGAAACCCTCTCACATGTCCACACACCGTCACCCCTGATGCTGACACTCACACACACACACACACACACACACCCTTCCCTAGTCCACCCCTAATCCTGGCCACACAAATGCCCATTCTTTCTCCCCAGGATGGGGCCAAATGGTGTTTTCTTGGTCATCCTTGGCCAACCTGGCGGCCTGTCCCAGGCGGCAGGACTTACTGGAATCTCTGGGCTGTGGTGTGCACATGGGCACTCCAGATGGGGCCCCCAGTGAAGAAGGCCTGAATGAGGTGGGGCATCTGGCTGGAGACCATCCTTTCCTCCCTTAGACCATGAGCGGGTAAGGCCTTCCCTCTCCTCCGAGCCAGGGGCTTCACTTTGGTATTCCCCCTACACCCATGGCCCCACCCCTTATCCAGGCGCCTCCTTATCCCCCTCTCAGCCTCAGGTCTCCCATCCCCAGTCTTCCCCCATCCCATGCATTTCACCCATGGCAGCACAAATTTGCCCCTGCTCCTCCCCCTGCCCGGAACCTGCCATGGCTCCCCAGTCCCCTCAAGACAACGCCCAGCCCTTCACCACGTGCTCCAGATCTGGAAAGAAAGCTCTGGCCAACCCTTCTCCCTGGTTTCATCCAGCCTCAAGCACCTGGACTGGGCCGGGTGCCCCCCTGGGGTTGTCAGTTCTCTCCCCCTCACTGGACTTTGAGTCCCAAGAGGGCAGGTCCAGTATTGTCATGGTCACTGCTGGGTCTCCAGCATGGAGAAGGATCTCGAGAAGGTTTATTAAACAAAAGAATGGGCCGTGCGCTGTCGCTCACGCCTATAATCCCAGCACTCTGTGAGGCATAGGCTGGTGGATTACCTGAGGTCAGGAGTTTGAGACCAGCCTGGCCAACACGGTGAAACTCTGTCTCTACTAAAAATACAGAAATGAGCCGAGTGTGGTGGTGCACACCTGTCGTCCCAACTACTCGGGAAGCTGAGGCAGAAGAATCGCTTGAACCCAGGAGGTGGAGGTTGCAGTGAGGCAAGATCAAGCCATGGCACTCCAGCCTGGGTGGTGACAGAGCGAGACTCGGTCTCACAAAAAAAAAAAAAAAAAAAAAAAAAAGAATGAATTCACGTAACTCTGTTTAACAAAGGGTGAATGCATTTTCCTTTTCCCGGAGCGGTGGCTCCTCATGCCCACTAGAGGGCAGAAAAAATCTAGAATTCAATGCATCTGCCACATGTCCTAAACCATCCCCCCTCCACCCCCACCTAAGGAGAAAGGAATAACAGCAACATGAATAACTGCTAACGTCAGCCCTACTGCATGTCAGGCCCCTGCTAAGTGCTCCACACACCTGATCTCTAAATCAACCGCTAGATGAGACCTAGCCAAGGTAGAGGAGGAGGAAAGCAAGGATCAGGGAGGGTGTTTAATTTTCTCAAGTCGCACAGCATCCAAGCTGCAGGTAAACTTCCAGCTCAAGCCTCTGTGGCTTCACAGCTCTTTGTCCTGTTTTTGGCGAAGTTTCTCAAAACAGAGAGTGGTGACTGGGTGTTAGACTCCTTGATGAGGATGGAGGGGGGCAGCTCGTGCAAAGGGGGCCTCTAGCCAGGCAGCCCTCCCCACTGCCACTGCCCGGGGAGCCTGACTGCTTTAGGGCAGATTCTTCATAGCCCGCTTTAGGGCAGATTCTTCATAGCTCTAGGGGCTAACCTCTCAAAGTGTCACAGCAGCCCAGGGATGCGGGTTCTATTAATTTATCCCTGTGATACATTTAGGAAACTGAAGCTCAGGGAAAGTGAGGGAGCTGTCCTGGGTCACGAGGCATGGGGGTAGCAGAAGTGAGATTTACCCTGCCTTAGCCAGGGCAGGGCACAGAGACTTCAAATGCCAGGAGGAAACGGAACTCCTTCCCCAGAAGGGAAAGGAACTACAGGGTGAGGATCTGGGAGGGGCGAACAAGATCCATTTTCTGATGAGGAAACGGCAGGCTTTTGTAGGTCTGTATCCCAGGTTCAGGGGCGCCCAGGGAACCTCAAGGTCTTGGAAATTCTTATTTTAAAAAGACTCTGAGGGTCAGGTGCCACTGGCTCACGCCTGTAATCCCAGCACTCTGGGAGGCCAAGGCAGGTGGATTGCCTAAGATCAGGAGTTTGAGACCAGCCTGGCCAACACCGCAAAACCCCATCCCTACTAAAACTACAAAAATTAGCTGGGCATGGTGGCGCACACCTGTAGTCCCAACTACTGGGGAAGCTGAGGCAGGAGAATCTCCTGAACCTGGGAGGCGGCGGTTACGGTGAGCTGAGATCACGCCATTGCACCCCAGTCTGGGTGACAGAGCAAGACTCTGTCTCAAAAAAACAAAAACACAACAAAACAAAACTGAAGGGTGCAGACTGAGGAAAAGGGAAGGAACAGTCTAACTGTGCACCTATTAGAAAAAACAATCTAGGTCCCTTTGGGGAGGCTGGAAAAAATGTCCAGGTAATAGTAAGTGAAGAAGAAAAAAATCATTGGAGAAAAACGTACATAGAATGAGTCCATTTTGGTTACATAAATAAATTCATAAAGCTAACATTTATTGCCTCCTAAGACAGGCCAGGGATTGTCTGAATATTTTACAAGGGCTTTTGTCACTAATCCCATAACTCTGAACGATTCCCATTTTACAGGCGCAGAGGTTGCACGGAGCCCAAGAATGGTGAAGTGAGATGGCAAATCAAGGTCTTCTGAGCCCAGAGCCCAGGCTCTCAACCCCTGTGCCCTGGTGCAGATCGCCCAAACTTGCTCAACGCACCAGCCATCATTTTTCCATAGCACCCCAAATAAATACCTAACTGTTCAATTCCTCATCGGGTGAGGTCTAAACAACCTAAGTATTTATGTCCTAAGAACTTAGTAGCCATGGCTGGGTGCAGCGGCTTGGCCTGTAATCCCAGCTCTTTGGGAGGCAAGGCAGACGGATCACTTTAGGTCAGTAGTTCGAGACCAGCCTGGACAACATAGTGAAACCCAGGTGTGGTGGTGGGCCCTGTAATCCCAGCTACTCAGGAGGCTGAGGCAGGAGAATTGTTTGAACTGGGAGCCGGAGGTTGCAGTGAGCCAAGAATGCACCACTGCACTCCAGCCTGGGTGACAGAGCAAGACTTCATCTCGAAAATAATAATAATTAACTTTTTTCAATTTATATGATGAAAATATTTGATATGATGAGGAGACAAGTTTTCAAAAACACTTCTGGTGGCATCAAAACAAAGTTTGAAGTCCTCTATCCTGGCGCCTTGCATTTTTTTTTTTTTTTTTTTTTTTTTTTTGAGATGGGGTCTCGCCCTGTCGCCCAGGCTGGAGTGTAAAGGCACAATCTCAGCTCACTGCAACCTCTGCCGCCCAGATTCAAGCAATTCTCCTGCCTCAGCCTCCCAAGTAGCTGGGATTACAGGAGTACGCCACCACGCCCAGCTAATTTGTGTGTGTGTCTTTAGTAGAGACGGGGTTTCACCATGTTAGCCAGGCTGGTCTCAAATTCCTGACCTCATGATCCGCCCACCTGGGCCTCCCAAAGTGCTGAGATTACAGGTGTGAGCCACCGCGCCCAGCTGGGCCTTGCATTTTCTATAAATATTCTTACTTAGTTTAAAGTGAGACGGGAACGCAGGACCCAGTCCTGGGAGGAAATGAAGTCTCAGAGGGAACTGGCAGGAAAAGTTTATCAAGACCACAGTGATTAAGCCAAGGTCACGGAAAGGGTTGGGGAGGGCGGGGCAGGCTCCACCTTTTGAGCAGGACAGTGGGGAACTCCCCCAGCCATCTCTGCACCCCACAGGGATAGTCACACATGAACGCGCATGTGTACAATGAGACCGTCTGCCATACGAATGGCATCGTATTCTATGCGCTGAGGACTACTGTAACAAACTATCACAGAATGGGAGGCTTCAATGACAGAAATTAACTTTTTCACAATTCTGGAGGCCAGAAGTCCAAAATCAAGATGTTGGCTAGGTTGGTGTCTCCTGAGGCCTCTCTTCTTGGCTGTGCAGACAGTCGTCTTCTCCCTGTATCCTCACATGGTCTTCCCTCTGCTTGGGGCTGTGTCCTGGTCTCTTTTTTTTTTTTTGAGACGGAGTCTCACTCTGTCGCCCAGGCTGGACTGCAGTGGCCAGATCTCGGCTCACTGCAAGCTCCGCCTCCCGGATTTACGCCATTCTCCTGCCTCAGCCTCCCGAGTAGCTGGGACTACAGGCACCCCCCACCTCACCTGACTAGTTTTTTTGTATTTTTTAGTAGAGACAGGGTTTCACCGTGTTAGCCAGGATGGTCTTGATCTCCTGACCTCGTGATCCGCCCGTCTCGGCCTCCCAAAGTGCTGGGATTACAAGCTTAAGTCACTGCACCCGGCCTCCTTTTCTTATAAGGACACCAGTCAGACTGGATTAAGTGCCCACCCATGGGACCTCATTTTACCTTTTTTTTTTTTTTTTTTTTTTTTTTTAGCCAAAGTTTCGCTCTTATTGCCCAGGCTGGAGTACTATGGCATGATCTCGGCTCACTGCAACCTCTGCCTCCCAAGTTCAAGCAATTCTCCTGCCTCAGCCTCCCAAGTAGCTGGGATCACTGGCATGCACCGCCAAGCCAGGCAAATTTTGTATTTTTAGTAGAGATGGGGTTTCACCATCTTGGGCAGGCTGGTCTCGAACTCCTGACCTCAGATGATCTGCCCGTCTCCGCCTCCCAAAGTGCTGGGATTACAGGTGTGAGTCACCACCACACCCAGCCTCATTTTACCTTAATTATCTCTTTAAAGACCCCCATCTCCAAATACAGTCACATTCAGAGGCACTGGGGGTTAAAACTTCAACATACGAATTTGGAGATGGCGATAGCATAGTATATGGTAGCTCTACGTTAAACTTCCAGAGGAAGTGTGGCCACAGGTAACTCTTTAACAGAAACTTGCCTGTGTTTTCTTTGTACTCATTCTGCCTTCTGGAGAATTCCTAGGAACCAGGACAAAGGTAGCTAAGCACAGTGGCACATGATTGCAGCCAAAGCTACTCAAGAGGCTGAGATGAAGACTGCCTTGAGCCCTGGAGTCCAGCCTGGGCTACACAGCAAGACCCCACCTCTAAAAAAAAACAAAGACGAAGCTAATCTACAAACTGTTCTCAAATGTAAAAACATGGAGGCTGGGCATGGTGGCTCATGCCTGTAATCCCCAGGCTAAGGTGGGAGGATTGCCTGAGGCCAAGAGTTTGAAACCAGCCTGGGCAACATACGGAGACCCATCTCTATAAAAATAAAAAAATTAGCCAGGTGTGGTAGTGCATGCCTTTGGTCACAGCTACTTGGGATATTGAGGTGGGAGGATCACGTGGGCCCCGGAGCTTGAGGCTGCAGTGAGCTGTGATCACACCACTACAGCCTGGGTGTTTGAGTGAGACCCTGTCTCAAAAAAAAAAAAAAAAAAAAAAAAAAAAGACATGATAGAAATATTTAACAATTACTTGACTTGATTTACTATGAAATATTTAATGATGCATTAGTTAACTGTGATTTTGCCAGTTTCTTCTGTATTTTGAAACCGATACTTTTTTTCTAGCTCAAAAATTTTTGGAAGGTGCTTAAGAAATAACTGTTCCTCCCCACTGGGCCTGTGGAGACTTGTAGACAAAGTACTAAAGTAACTCAGCACAAATGTGCAAAGTCTGTAAATTTGGGTCTTTGATTTTCATAGCTGTGAAGAGCTCAGCATGACTCTTGGTGGTTAAGAGGCAAATTTTGCTATATTTCCTCTTCCTGCTGCAGCTGAACTATTAATAAAATCATCCTAAACAGCTTTCCTGAAATGTAAAAATAAGCCAAGATGTCTATTTTGTGGATTTTAAAAATTATTATTATATGTATAAGCACAGGAAAAAACAAACCTGGTAGGACCTGCACCAAAAGGTTAGCAGGGTTCCTCTCTGGGCTGGGGGCTTAAGGGAGGGGTGTCTGCTTCAGCCAAATATTGCTGTTCACAACCCTCTTGAGTTTAGTGGCTTCCAACAATGACTTACTAGGATTCAGAGGGCTGACTGCATGGTTCTGCTGCTAGTCTCTCCCTCGGTCACTTGTGTGGCTACTGTCGGCTGCTAATGGGCTGGTTCTCCCCGACGTGGTCTCTCTGCATTCACCTGGGCTTTCACTATTTCATAACCCAACTTCAGCTTCCTTGCAAGATGACGGCTGGCATCCAAGTGAGCGAAAGTGGGAGCCACCTGGCCTCTTAAGGCCTAGGCTTGAAATTGACACATCACTCTGCTACATTCTATTGGTCAAAACAAGTCACGAGGCCTGCCCAGAATGAAGGGGAGGGGAAGTAGACGCCCCGGTGGTGGGAGGAGTGATGCGTGTGTAGAGGGAAGGGAGGAACTGTTGGCAGCCATCTTTGAAGGCCACTGACCTCCGTGTCTTTCTTTCTGTGTTTACTAGTATGCCTAGAATAATAATACCGCCTAGAATATTACATAATAATGCTTAGAATATTATAGAAAAATAATACCAGACTTTTTTTATGATGAAAAATATATTTTTAAAAATAATGTAATAAATTGTGGGAAACTTGGTGGTTGGACCAAGAATCTACAGAAATAAGTGAAAGCTGGCTGGGCGAGGTGGCTCATGCCTGTAATCCCAGCACTTTGGGAGGCTGAGGTGGGCAGATCACTTGAGATCAGGGGTTCAGGATCAGCCTTGGCTAACATAGTGAAAACCGTCTCTACTAAAAATACAAAAATTAGCCAGGCATGGTAGCAGGCACCTGTAATTCCAGCTACTTGGAACGCTGAGGTGGGAGAATCGCTTAAACCCGGGAGGCAGAGGTTGCAGTGAGCCAAGATCGCACCACTGCACTCCAGTCTCGGCAACAGAGTGAGATTCTGTCTCCAAAAATAAAAAATAAAAAAGTAAAAACCAAATTCTTGAATTAAGGCTTAATTGGGCTGAAGGGTTTGTGGAAAGCTGAGGTCAGACTGTACCAGTCCTTTTGGGCTCTGTTGGGGGTTTATGCTGAGAACATCGGGGGCAATGGAACTTCCTAGGAGAGGGGAAGGGCACATCCACCCGCCGTCTGGGAAAGAAACCTCTGCTGGTGTTCTAGGGTGCTGAGCTTTAGCTGGGGTAAACGTGGGGAAGATGAAAGGACTGCAGGCTAGCGAGCCACATGAGAGGGAAGGGAAAGCCCAGGACAAGGCCTCCACCATGACAGAAGGAGGAGGCTTGGGATAAGGGGACAATGTCACAGTGTTAGATCCAGTGAAGGTTTTCGTGTAATCCCCAATATGGCAATAGATTTCTCTCTCTCTCTCTCTTTTTTTTTTTTTTTTTTTTTTTTTTTTTGGTTTTTGAGATGGAGTCTCGCTCTGTGGCCCAGGCTGGAGTGCAATGGGATGATCTCGGCTCACTGCAACTTCTGCCTCCCAGGTTCAAGGGATTCTCCTGCCTCAGCCTCCCAAGTAGCTGGGATTATAGGTATGTACCACCATGCCTGGCTAATTTTTGTATTTATTTATTTATTTATTTTATTTTGTTTTGTTTTATTTTATTTTGAGATGGAGTCTCACTCTGTCGCCCAGGCTGGAGTGCAGTGGCGCGATCTCGGCTCACTGCAAGCTCCACCTCCCGGGTTCAGGCCATTCTCCTGCCTCAGCCTCCCGAGTAGCTGGGACTACAGGCGCCCGCCACCACGCCCAGCTAATTTTTTTGTATTTTTAGTAGAGACGGGGTTTCACCGTGTTAGCCAGGATGGTCTTGATCTCCTGATCTCGTGATCCGCCCGCCTCAGCCTCCCAAAGTGCTGGGATTACAGGCGTGAGCCACCGCGACTGGCCGATTTCTTATTTTTTATTACAGTAGTACTATATGCTCCTAGAGAGAATTCAGATCTAGATTCATTATAAAACCATTATGAAGAAAATAAGAATCAGCTAGAATTCTTCAAGCCAAAATATGGTCGCCCCTGTTGTTATTTGGTCGTATACTAATAACCTTCTGTTACATAGACACAGATTCAGATGTGGATAAGGATACAGATATGGATATAGATGTTGATAGAATACAGATATAACTGGGAATATAAATACCAATGTACATAAGGACATAGACATAAATGGAGACATAGATGTGTATCTGCATATAGTCAAGGATGTAAATGTAGACGGTAATAGACATATATGTTATAGTGAGTTGAATGGCACCACTCCTCAAAAATATGTTCTATGTCCTAATCTATGGAACCTGAGTGTGACCTTATTTACAAAAAGGGTCTTCGCGCCAGCCATGGTGGCTCACGCCTGTAATCCTAGCTACTCAGGAGGCTGAGGCAAGAGAATCGGGAGGCAGAGGTTGCAGTGAGCAGAGATCACACCACTGCGCTCCAGCCTGGACGATGGAGCGAGACTCTGTCCCTGTCCCGTCCCCTCCAAAAAAAGACATAGCAAAAGAAAAGACACAGAGAAGAGGAGAAGGCCAGAGACTGGAGCCAAGAGACATCAAGAACCAGCAGAAGCTGGAGGAGGCCAAGAAACGATTCTCCCCTAGAACCTTCAGAGCCAACATGGCCCTGCTGGCATCTTTGTTTTGAACATCTGGCCTCCGGAACTGTGAGAAAATAAGCGTCTGTTATTTTTAGCCACTAAGTTTGTGAGAATTTATGACAGCAGCTCTAGAAAATGAACACAGACATGGACAGAGAGAGGGAGACTGATCTGAATGTAGATGGCGATGTGGATATAGTTGCAGATAGAGGATAAGTTACCAATAAGGATATAGCTGTCCATATGGTGTAGGTATGGATTAGGACAGAGCTGTGGGTGTAGACATGGATATAGACATAAACATCAATGTAGACATAGATATTACTGTGGATATAGACGTAGAAGGAGATAAAACAGACCTTGAGTGGCCAGGCAAAGTGGCTCATGCCTATAATCCCAGCACTTTGGGAGGCTGAAGCAGGCGGATCACCTGAAGTCAGGAGTTCAAGACCAGCCTGGCCAACATGGTGAAACCCCATATCTACTAAAAATACAAAAATTAGCCAGGTGTGGTGGCGCACGCCTGTAGTCTCAGCTACTTAGGAGGCTAAGGCAGGAGACTCGCTTGAACCCAGGAGACGGAGGTTGCAGTGAGCCAAGATCACACCACTACACGCCAGCCTGGGTGACATAGCAAGACTCCATCTCAAAAAACAAACAAACAAACAAAAAACCAGACCTTGAGGAAACTGTGAGAAAGGAATGGGGTCACCTGGACTAACTGTGGACCATTGCCAACAGGAGGTCACAGCAGATGTCACAGACAGCCTCCTACAAACGCTCCACAGCTAAGCTCTTCAGGTCTTCTGGAAAATCCCAAATATCAGAAAGTGCTTTCTTGGTTGGGCACAGTGGCTAATGCCTGTAACGCCAACACCTTGGGAGGCCAAGACAGGAAGACTGCTTGAGGCCAGGAGTTCAAGACCAGCCTGGGCAACATAGCAACACCCTGTCTCTCTAAAAGAAACAAACAAACAAACAAAAACAAAACAAAAAAAAAACCTTTCTTTCACGCTCCCAGCCATCCTTCCCTTTTCTAGTTTCTGGATAATCAATTTAATCAATTTGCCCCCTAAAATGTGAAAACACAACTCATTGTTTTCAGTCAAAAGTTGTATTTTTTTTTTTTTTTTTTTAACACAGAGTCTTGCTCTGTCGCCCAGGCTGGAGTGCAGTAGTGCAATCTCGGCTCACTGCAAGCTCCACTTCCCAGGTTCACGCCATTCTCCTGCCTCAGCCTCCTGAGTAGCTGGGCCTACAGGTGCCCGCCACCACGACCGGCTAATTTTTTGTATTTTTAGCAGAGATAGGGTTTCACCGTGTTAGCCAGGATGGTCTTGATCTCCTGACCTCGTGATCCACCCACCTCGGCCTCCCAAAGTGCTGGGATTACAGGAGTGAGCCACCGCGCCCGGCTGTATTTTTCTTTTCTTTTTGAGACAGAGTCTTGCTCTGTTACCCAGACTGGAGTGCAATGGCGTGATTATGGCTCACTGTAACAGCCTTGTCCTCCCGGCCTCAAGTGATCCTCCCCTGTTAGTCTGCCAAGGAGCAGGGATTACAGGTGTGAGCCACTGCACCCAGCCTTCAGAATGAAGTTTTCTCTCCTTTCTCTTACCTTTCTCATATAAACCATGTTTTGAATTTGAACATTGACAACAGTCGTATGGCCATCTCCCTCCCCTATGCATGCCAATGTCCAAAACAAAATCAGATCCAATGAATAAATATTTAAAAGTTTGTTGTGGCTGGGCTGTAAACGCCCGGGAAGGTAGGGCCTGGGCTGTTTCAGTCCCCATCTAGGCAGGATCAACCCTGGTGAATGCATGTGGAGGGAAGAAAGGAAAAGAAAGGGAGGAAGGGAGAGAATAAGAGGGGGACAGAGGGTGGTGCCCTTTAAAATCAAAACCTCTGGTTTCATCTTTCTTCCCTAACTGGCTCCCCATGCCCACCAGAGGGCGCTCTGACCCAGCAAATTCCTCATACAGCAACAGCCTGTTCTTCACACAAAAGGGAATTATGAAAATAAGGATTGACACCAATAATCGATACTTAAAACCCTACTGTGGCCAGTACCTGTGCTAAATCTTCCACGTGCCTAACAACACAGCAACTCTGAGAATATCTTATAAATGAGGAAAGTGAGGCTCAGAGAGGTCATTTAACTTTCCCAGTGTCACACAGCACATAAGCTGCAGAGAAGCTTCCAGTTCTGGCCTTGGTGACCCCCCAGCCTTCCATTCCTTGGTCATACCCTTACGTGACCAACCCACAAGGCCCTCTGTACCTGGCCCTGCCACCTCCTCCCCAACCCCCATCCCGCTGCTCAGCCACACCCTTCCACCCCCAGCTCCTTAGACATCCTGTTCTCCATTTAGTCACTGGGATCTTAGCCCATTGGCTGCCTCAAAAGCACTTCTTCCCTTTCCCTACCCCCACCTCCCACAAATGGTCACCTCCTCCCTTCAGCTCAATGTCACCTCCTCTGAGTAAGCCTGTCCTGATCCAGGGTTAGCTCCAGCTCCTCCTACCCACCTCCCCTAAGAATCCAGGCTTTCCCTGCGCTGCAGGAGGCAGGGCTTCAGTCATCATCGCGTCCTCAGAGCCCTGCACAGGCACTACAGAAAGACTGACTGAATGAATGAATGAAGTCTACGGGGTTAAACCAATGAGCACTCAATGAGTGACATCCTCTCCCTCTCTCCCAACCAGAAGCTGAGACATTCTCCAACAAATACCCACAGCCAAGAAGAGGAGATCCCGGACCTGCTAGCCAAGAGTACATGCTTCAGGCTCCCAGGACCCCCAAAGTTCATCCTGCTGAGGCTGTCGGGGGATGCTGCCAGGAGTCTGTTGGAAGCCAAGGCCCTAGGGCTCCTGGAGAGGGTCCCATACTCCCTTCAGTCCCTCCCCAATCCAGGTACAGTGAGTCTCACTAATGCCATCATACCTTTAGGGCAGTCTCCTGCTTTCCAGCCCAGAGTCCACTTACCTCTCCTGAGTGATTCACCTCCATTTCTCTCCAGGGAACCGCCCCCCTCGCCCTACTCTCCCTCCAGGTGAGTCCTACAGGGCTCACCCAATCCCCGGCCCACCCAAGTCTGGCCAATCAGCGCACTCCTTCCCTCCCTGGTCACTGTGATTGGGGCAGGGGCAAGCACATGATCCAATTCCTCCAATAGGAGTCAGCCCTGGGTCCTGGGCTAAATTAATGAATGAAGGGCCCTAGAACCAGCCATGCCTGAAGCCAGAATCAGCCCTGTATTCATAGTAATATGAGCCAATGAATTCCTTTTTCACTAACCTGCTTATCCAAGGCTAACTTGGATTTCTGTATTTGGGACCTAAACAATCCTGTGTATCCCACTCCTCTAAGCATTCTCTGAGCCTCCAAGGGAAGGAGGGTGGGGGGGGGTCTTCTCAGTGCCCTGCCAGACAGTACATCTGGCTCCAAATGCTGGACCAGGAGTTAGGGGGACAGGGAAAGGGTTTTCTGGAGTTTTTAAGACCTGGCACCATCATTTGCCGTATTCCTGAGTCTTTTCACCTTGTTCCTGGGGCTCTGGAGCTCTTGTTAACAGGGAACAAGATGACAGCTGCCTGATAGAGACGGTATCCACCTGGAGCAGACCTGTGTGGCAGGCGTATTCTCAATCCCTGCATTTGCAGGGCAGACCCAAGCTTGCACAGAGGGCAGACCAGCAGCTGTGACCAGTCATGGGGTGGGCTGAGAATAAGAAACAGCTGATTTTTCTCTCCATTATGTTGCCCAGGTGGAAGAAGGGATGAATGAATGAATGAACCCTGGGGCTCATCCTAGGGCCTGGGGCTTGGCTCACCATGACAGTGTTCCCAGACACAGGGTGCAGCCCAGGAAAGTACTGGGGCCACACTTGGGGTGCTGGTGGGACAGTTAGCAAGACATGAACGGGACCTCCTGGGTGAGACCACGTGATAATTTACAGGTATCCCAGGGGTTCTTCCTGAAGCCCAAAGATTCCCCCCTCCACCAGCAAGTCCTCACCTGAGCACCCCGCCTACTTCCCACCGCACAGCAGGGCCCAGCACGGTCATGGTAGCAGTGGCTGCCCAGAGGTCGTGGTCTTGTCTTGTCTTTTGTTTTGTTTTCTTTTTTTTTTTTTTTTTTTTGAGACAGACTCTCACCCTGTCTCCCAGGCTGGAGTGCAGTGGTGCGATCTCTGCTCACTGCAACCTCCACCTCCCAGGTTCAAGCAATTCTCCTGTCTCAGCCTCCTGAGTAGCTAGGATCGCAGGTGCACACCACCATGTCTGGCTAATTTTTGGATTTTTCAGTAGAGACAGGGTTTCATCATGTTGGCCAGGCTGGTCTCAAACTCTTGACCTCAAGTGATCTGCCTGCCTCGGCCTCCCAACGTGCTGGGATTACAGGCGTGTGAGCCACTGTGCCCAGCTGGTGGTGGTTTTTTTTTTTTTTTTTTTTTTTTTTTTACCTTGATAGACTCTGTGCCCCTGCATCAGGCAGCACACCGCACAGCCTTCACTCAGTCTCTGTTTCACCTGGCCCACACTGGGTCCTAAACATCAAACTCACCCTAGATCTGGAGCCTGGTGCCCCAGAGGAAGGCCCGGTCCTACTGACTAAGCCTAGCTCTCTGTGTGAGGCCTGTCTCCTGGAGTCATGAAAGACGCCAGTAAACAAACAAGATGCATAGTCTCGTTTTCAGTGGGCTTCTTAAAACAAAAAATGCTCAGTTCCTGCAACAGCCTGAAAACGGTTGTCATGGAAACAGCGGTAGCCAATGGAGGAGGGAGAGACAGGCCTATCCTGGAACCCAGGCCTGCTGCGGTGGCTGATGAGGCACAGAGGAACCATCAGGATTAAGGGGCAACAGGGAGGGGGTGTCCCCATGTGGCTGGAGCAGGAGGAGTTTCCTCCTCTGCTGGCTCTAAGAGGGAGCTGCTGCCCTCAAAGGAACCCATGTGCATCCCTGGAGAACAGATCCGTAGTCTCCTGCGGATCCTCACACAGCTCTGGGGAGGGGTCCTGGGGAAAGATCACTGTGTCTAGCCAGCCAGCAGGCAGCCAGGACACCCGAGCCCTCATCCCCACTCCAGCCTTGCCACATTCACCGGAACTGGGACTCTAAGCCCTGCGGGTGGCTTGCCAGGGTTGCATTGACACCGTGCGCTGCAGCCCACCCCTATCTCGGGCTCCCTGCTGCTCCAAGATCAGCGCCGAGGGGGCGGCACCATGGCCATGAGCCTTTTGCAGGACTGGTGCCGGAGCCTGGACGTGGACGCGCACAGGGCCCTGCTGGTCACTGGCATCCAGGAGGGCCTGGAGCAGGCGGACGTTGAAGCTGTCCTGCAGCCGACCCTCCTGCCCCTGGGCACGTTCAGGTTGTGACACATGAAGGCCCTGATGAACGAGAAGGCCCAGGCCGCCCTGGTGGAGTTTGTGGAGGACGTCAATCACGCTGCCATTCCCACAGAGATCCTGGCCAAGGATGGGATCTGGAGGGTTCTGTGGAAGGACCGTGCGCAGGATATGACGGTCCTGAGGCAGATGAGATGCCTGATGCTGGATGACGGGTCCACGCAGGCTGCGGTTGCTGGGACCCTTGGGGAGGCGCCCACCCCTCCCACTTCGGAGGCCCAGGCCCAGCCGTTGGGACAGTCATCGGGAAGGCCAGTCCCCCTCCTGGGGCTACAAGCAATAGTAGCAAGAAGAGTAGGGGGTCACAGAAATCAAGCCAGAAGCTAAAAAAGGGTCCGAGGGATGTGTCCATCTCCCTTGGCAAAAAAGGAATCCAAGGAAGTTCCCCAGGAGAGCTTGGACATCAAGATCAAGGAGGCAGATGAGGGGGCTTGAGCAGAGATGACAATGACAGTGGGCTATACACAGCGCTCCAGGCAGCAGCCAGGGAGCAAGTTCACAAGAAGTGGACCGTCTGAAGCCACAAAGAAGAGGCAGGTGGTCCCATGGAGTTCTTGCCCCTGGTGACCAGACCAGGACAGACAAAGCCAAACAGGAGATGACGGAAGAAGGTCCTCTGATTTGATGCACTTGACCGTCAAAGAAGGCAGGAGCAGTGACTCTCACATGATGGCTCTTCTGACCAGCAGAGACAGACCTGAATGAGATGCCGAAGGACTGTAAGGCTTCAGAAAGTGGGCGGGTGCAACCACCAGGTCACAGAGCGGGGCTGGAGGACCCTGAGTTCCTGACCACTGTGGCCTGTACCAGCCCTTCAGACACCAAAAGCACCCAGGAGGTGTTGAAAATCGCTTCTCAGGCGGGGCACGGAGGCTCATGCCTGTAATCCCAACACTTTGGGAAGCCAAGGTGGGCAGATCACCTGAGGTCAGAAGTTCAAGACCAGCCTGGCCAACATGGTGAAACCCCGTTTCTACTAAAAAATACAAAAATTAGCTGGGTGTGGTGGTGCGTAGCTGTAATCACAGCTACTCGGGAGGCTGAGGCAGGAGAATCGCTGGAGCCTGGGTGGCAGAGTTTGCAGTGAGCTGAGATCGCGCCACTGTACTCCAGCTTGGGTGACAGAGCAAGACTCCATCAAAGAAAGAAAGAAGGAAAGAAGGAAGGAAGGAAAGGAAGGAAGGAAGCTCCTCTCCCCAACTCAGGCTTCCTAGACTCAAATCCTGAATCCACCGCTTACCATCTGTGTGACCTTGCATAGATATTTAACTTCTCTGGGTCTCGATTTGTTTATTTGCAAAGTGGGAAGGATACTATTTTGTGCTTTATAGGGTTGTTATTGTAACTTATCACACACACACACACACACACACACACACACACACACACACACACACCCCTACACACACCCTGTGCCTGGTATGCAGAGAGTCTTCTATACCAATTAGCTGTTGTTGTTTGCTTGTTTTGTTTTGTTGTGTTGTGTTGTGTTTTGCAGAGGGGGGTATCACTCCGTCACTCAGGCTGGAGTATGATAGTGCAATCTCAGCTCACTGAAACCTCTGCCTCCCAGGCTAAAGCGATCCTCCCACCTCAGCCTCCCAAGCAGCTGAGACCACAGGCTCATGCCACCACGCCTGCTAATTTTTTGTATAGAAATGGGTCTCACTATGTTACCCAGGCTAGTCCCAAACTCCCGGACTCAAGCAATCTTCCTGCCTCAGCCTCCCAAAGTGCTGGATTACAGGCATGAGCCACGCAGTTATTGCTGCTGTTGTCACTGTGGGGAAGTGGCCAAGGGCACGGGTTTGGAGCCAGACGGTCCTGGTCTGAGTCTCAGTCTGCCACATGTTTGGCCTCAACTCCCTGAGCCTTAACGTCCTCACCTGTAAAACTCAACCTCAGGACACTCTTGCTAAGTTCAGTCGTGATTCCTTACGCAAAGCATTTAGCACCGCTCCTGGTGCTATGTAAACACAAGCCATAGCTATGAGGATGTAGGAACACGGTGGGAATCCCGCCTGTGATGATGACTGCGTGAGGAGCGCCCCTGCTGGACAATCACAGAACAGCAGAACTGCCCTGACGGGAGACCTCTATCTCAGCATCCTCGACTGTAAAATTATGGTAACAGTAATGCCTATATGAGATTGAGGATTCGTTGAGTTAATACGTGTAAAGTTTCTCGAGTAGCATGATGGGTTAAAGATGAGTACACATTCCTTATCCTTCTCCCCATCCAGAGGTGGAGTTTATAGAATGAGACGGAAGGAACACTGTTACTGATGTGGGATGTAGACTTCAAGAAGACTGGCGGCTTCTGCTTACTGACTCTTAGAACACTTGTTCTTGGGACACTGTCCCTGAGAACCCAGCCACCATGCTGCGGAAGCCCAAGACACATAGAGAGGCTATGGGTAGTTGCGACAGTTGACAGCACCAGTTGAAACCCCAGCCAACAGTCAATATCAACTGGTAGGCATATGAGTGCACCATCTTGGGTGTTCCAGCTCATTCAAGCCCCCATGTGACTGCAGCCCAACCAACATTGCAGGAAGCTGAAAACCGTCCTGTTGAGCCCTGTTAACCCACGAAATCGTAAGAGACAATAAAATAATAATTATTATAATTATATATTATTGTTTTATATATTAATATATTAATAATAATAATTATTATTATTTTATTTAGACAAGGTCTCACTCTGTCACCAAGGCTGGAGTGCAGTGGTGTGATCATGCTTACTGCAGCCTCGACCGCCTGGACTCAAGCAATCCTCCCCCACATCAATCTCCCAGGTAGCTAGGACTACAGGTGTGCACCACCAAACCTGCCTAATTTTTCCGTACTTCTTTGGAGAGACGGAGTTTCACCATGTTGCCCAAGCTGGTCTTGAATTCCTGGGCTCAAGCAATCCACCTGCTTCAGCCTCCCTTAGTACTAAGATTACAGGCGTAAGCCACTGCACCTGGCCAATAATTACTGTTTAAACCACAACATTCTGGGGTAGTTTGTTATGCAGCAATAAAGTGTTGAAACAAATAGTATTTAGAACATAGTAACCATAAGCTGCTATTATTATGTCATTTAATCTTCACAACTCTGTAAGGCTGACATCAATAGTATCTGTATTAGTCCGTTTTCACACTGCTGATAAAGATATACCCAAGACTGGGCAATTAACAAAAGAAAGAGTTTTAATGGACTTACAGTTCCACGTGGCTGGGGAGACCTCACAATGATGGCGGAAGGTAAAAGTCACGTCTCACATGATGGCAGACGAGAGAGTGAGAGCCAGGGAAAAGGGGTTTTCCCTTATAAAACCATTAGATCTCGTGAGACTTATTCACTACCACGAGAACAGCATGGGGGAAACTGCCCCCATGATTCAACTGTCTCCCACTGGGTCCCTCCCACAACACGAGGGAATTATGGGAGCTACAATTTGAGCTGAGATTTGGGTGGGGACACAGCCACAGCATATCAGTACCCAGTTCTGTAGGTGTAGAAACTAAGACCGCACCCTTAACCACACTGTAGCATTTGATGGAAGTTGAAGGACCTAAAATGGATTTCTTGTGTCAGAAGATTTAGCTGAGGGAATCAAACACAGATCTGTGATTGGGCGGGAAACAGCAAACCCAGAAGCCTTTGGGGAAGCACCTCCCAAGAGTATAAGATACATGCACTTCCCATCTGTGGAAAAGTTAACAGAAAACTGTGTGTATGCACGGGGACAAGTTACTCATCTACTAGTGGGAATTTTCTTTATTTATTATTTTATTTACTTATTATTTTTTGAGAAAGCTGGAGTGCAGTGGTAAGATCTCGGCTCACTGCAACCTCCGCCTCGCAGATTCAAGCAATTCTCCTGTCTCAGCCTTACGAGTAGCTGGGATTACAGGTACACGCCACCACGCCCAGTTAATTTTTTTTTTTTTTTTTTTTTTTTTTTTTTTTTTTTTTTTTTAGACGGAGTCTCGCTCTGTCGCCCAAGCTGGAGTGCAGTGGCCGGATCTCAGCTCACTGCAAGCTCCGCCTCCCGGGTTCACGCCATTCTCCGGCCTCAGCCTCCCGAGTAGCTGGAACTACAGGCGCCCGCCACCTCGCCCGGCTAGTTTTTTGTATTTCTTAATAGAGACGGGGTTTCACCGTGTTAGCCAGGATGGTCTCGATCTCCTGACCTCGTGATCCGCCCGTCTCGGCCTCCCAAAGTGCTGGGATTACAGGCTTGAGCCACCGCGCCCGGCCTAATTTTTGTATTTTTTAATAGAGATGGGGTTTCGTCATGTTGGCCACGCTGGTCTTGAACTCCTGACCTCAGGTGATCCGCCTGCCTTGGCCTCCCAAAGTGCTAGGATTACAGGCATGATCCACCGCATCTGGGCAGAAATTTTTTTAAAACAGTTTCAGATACTTAGATTCTGGCTTGGTTAAAACTATGGTTTAAGGCTGGGCACAGTGAGTCACATCTCTAATCCCAGCACTACTTTGGGTGGCCGAGGCGGGTGGATCACTTGAGGCCAGGAGTTTAAGAACAGCCTGGGAAGCATGGTGAAACCCCATCTCTACAAAAAAAAAAAAAAAAAAAAAATTAGCACACGTGCAGTCTTAGCTACTTGAGAGGCTGAGGTGGGAGGATCACCTGAGCCCAGGAGGTTGAGGCTGCAGTGAGCCATGATCACACCACTGCACTCCAGCCTGGGCAACAGAGTAAGACCCTGTCTCAGAAAACAAAACAAAGCAAAACAAAATGAAATAAAAACTATAGTTGAAGCTGTTGGCTGCAAGTTCCAAAGATATTGGTGGGTGTATTAGTTTGCTAGGGCACATATACTGGGTGGCTTAAACAACAGAAATCTATTTACTCACAATTCTGGAAGCTAGAAATCTGAGATCACGGTGTTGGCAGGATGAGTTTCTTCTGCAGCCTCTCTCGTTGGCTTGCAGATGGCTGCCTTCTTCCTGTGTCTTCACGTGGTCTTCCCTCTGTACCATCTGTGTCTAAATTTCCTCTTCTCTCTTTTTTTTTTTTTTTTTTTTTTTTTTGAGACAGAGTCTCACTCTGTCACCCAGGCTGGAGTGTGGTGGTGCAATCTCGGCTCACTGCAGCCTCCACCTCCCAGGTTCAAGCGATTCTCCTGCCTCATCCTCCCAAGTAGCTGGGACTACAGGCACCCACCACCATGCTGGCTAAGTTTTGTATTTTTAGTAGAGACGGGGTTTTGCCGTCGTGACCAGGCTGGTCTCGAACTCCTGAGCTCAGGTGATCCAGCCACCTCGGCCTCCCAAAGTGCTGGGATTACAGGCGTGAGCCACTGCGCCTGGCCTAAATTTCCTCTTCTTATAAGGACATCTGCCATGTTGGGTTGGTGCCCACTCTAAAGACCTCATTTTAACTTAATTGCCTCTCTAAACACCCTTTCTCCAAGTATAGTTATATTTTGAAGTCCTGGACATTAGGACTTCAACACAGGAATCTGGAGGGAACACAGTTAAACCCGTAACAATGGGAAACTCAGGACTGGACAGACTGTGGGCAGAGGTGTTTCCCAGGCAGGAAGGGAAGGCTCTAATTGGCTTACAAGATTGTAAGGTCCATATGAGCAGAAACCTATGTTCGAATTGTTCACTTCTATGTTCCTGAATTATACTGGCACAGAGGAGATGCTCAGTAAATGTAAATTGAATAAATGAAAAAATGAGGCCAGGCACAGCGACTCACACCTGTAATCCCAGCACTGAGGCAGGCGGATCACCTGAGGTCAGGAGTTCGAGACCAGCCTGGCCAACATGGTGAAGCCCCGTCTCTACTAAAAATACGAAATTTAGCCGGGCGTGGTGGCGGGAGCCTGTAATCCCAGCTACTTGGGAGGCTGAGGCAGGAGAATCGCTTGAATCTGGGAGGCAGAGGTTGCAGGGAGGTGAGATCTTGCCATTGCACTCCAGCCTGGGTGACAAGAGCGAGACTCAGTCTCAAACAAAAACAAAAACAAATAAAAACAAAACAAAACAAAAAAGAATGGACATTGGATCTGTACACATATTTTACTTTATGTATATTTCCTGGGTGAATTGTAAGCAAAAAGCTTGCCTATAAGACAGAATGTTAAGCCCATTTGTCTTGTGTTGTTTCCTTCTGAAATGTAACTCTTCATCTCGAGACTGTGGTTCCTATAGAGTTTGTTTCAAGTGTTTATTATATTTAATTATTGCTTTTTTTTTGAGACAGGGTCTCGCTCCATTGCCCAGGCTGGAGTGCAGTGGTGCAGACATAGCTCACTGCAGCCTTGGCCTCCTGGGCTCAAGTGATCCTCCCAACTCAGACTCCCAGTGTTGGGATTACAGGCATGAGCCACCACGCTTAGCAAATACAGTGCTTTTAAACATAAAAGAAAAGAGTCCCTTCTCTCTTGCAGCTATATAGAAAGAGGTTCTATTTTGTATAATGAAATTGCTCTAAAGAATTAGTTTTTTCACTTTAGGAGGATAAGGAGGGAGGATCACTTGAGGTCAGGAGTTTGAGACCAGCTGGCCAACATGGTGAAACTCAATCCCTACTAAAAATACAAAAAAATTAGCTGGGCATGGTGGCAGGCATCTATCATCCCTGCTACTCCGGAGGCTGAGGCAGGAGAATTGCTTGAACCCGGGAGGTAGAGTTTGCAGTGAACCGAGATCACGCCACTGCACTCCAGCCTGGGTGACAGAGCAAGACTCTGTCTCAAAGAAAAAAAAAATCAATTTTAATAGAGTGGCACATTGAGAACATTCCCTAAACATTCATTCTGTTCTCCCCTGCAGCCAGGAGCTCCCGTTAATTTTCCCGTTACCAACTTCATTTGTTAACTCTGTTCATTTGTGTCTTTCCTTGAAAGGATGATTTGAACAAAAGGGTCTAAGATTTTTTTAGAAATTGTTGCAATATCTGAAAAAAAAAAAAAAAAGAACTTCCCAAAGAAACCTGCATTCTGATTGGTTGTCGTTCTTGATTATTCGTTGCTATGGTGACCAGGAGGTTAAATAGCATCTCTGTATTTCCTAAAGAATAAATACTGGTTGGTTTTCTCTGGCAAATCAGAAAAGAATCATTTCTCTCCTTCCATGAACATGATGTAATCAAAGCCTAGGGCTCTTCTAGATTTATACTTTATCAAAGAAAGTAAGAGTCTCGTCTTATCCAAATTAACAGAAGCACTTAGTCCAGTGTCCAGTCGCTTGAGTGGCGGTGGCCGCTCAGGGAAGGGCAATTACAAACTGCACTAATATTAAGTCCAGCGCGCCATCTGGTGGTCAATTAGAGAACAGCATGACCGTATCTACTGTAAAAGGCGACTCCCCTCCCTTCCTGTCTGTTAAGGCGGCCCTAGCAACTTAATACAATAGGTTTGTTCCTGTTGGTCTTAGTCTGATTGGGACAGAACCCTTGACTGCTTTGACTCATAGAATATGATAGATGTGACACTGTGCTGGGCATGGTGGCTCAAGCCTGTAATCCCAACACCGAGAAGCAGAGGCAGGCGGATCGCTTGATCCCAGGAGTGCAAGACCAACCTGGGCAATACAGAAAGACCCCAACTCTACTAAAAATAACTTTTTTGTTTTGTTGTGAGATGGAGTTTCACTCTTGTTGCCCAGGCTGGAGTGCAATGGCATGATCTCGGCTCACCTCAAACTCTGCCTCCTGGGTTCAAGCAATTCTCCTGCCTCAGCCTCCCGAGTAGCTAGGATTACAGGCATCTGCCACCACACCTGGCTAATTTTGTATTTTTAGTAGAGACAGGGTTTCTCCATGTTGGTCAGGCTGGTCTCGAACTCCCGACCTCAGGTAATCCGCCCACCTCCACCTCCCAAAGTGTTGGGATTACTGGCATGAGCCACTACTCCCGGCCAAAAAAATAATTTTAAAAAATAGGCTGGCGTGGTGGCCCGCGCCTGTAGTCCCAGCTACTCGGAAGGCTGAGGCAAGAGGATCCCTTGAGCCTAGGAGGTCGAGGCTGCAGTGAGCTATGATGGTGCCGCTGCACTCCAGCCTGGGTGACAGAGTGAGACCCTGGCTCAAAAAAAAAAAAAAACAAAAAACAAGGAAATGACACCGCCAGGCCTGGATCTACATTTTAAGGGAACCAGCAGATTCCATTCTGATCTCTTTGGCTCCCAGCCTGCTGTGTAAGAATTGCAACTCCCCTAAGAGCATGGAGCTGTGAGAAGGCCCAGGAGAATGGAAGCTTCCAGACACGGGAGTGAAGAAGCCATCTTGGAGGTGGGTCCTCCAGCCCTCATCACATGATGCCATGTGGAACAGAAATGAACACCAGTCAAACCCTTTTCACATTCCTGACCCACAGAGTCCTGAACAAACCTGGGAATTAAGCTATTACTGTGCCTTTTTGTTTGTTTGGTTGGTTTTTGTTTTGTTTTGGAGACAGAGTTCTGGTCTTGTCACCCAGGCTGGAGTGCAATGACGCTATCTCGGCTCGCTGCAACCTCTGCCTCCTGGGCTCAAGAGATTCTCCTGCCTCAGTCTCCTGATTAGCTGAGATTACAGGTGCCCACCACCACGCCTGGCTAATTTTTGTACTTTTAGCAGAGACGATGTTTCACCATGTTGGCCAGGCTGGTCTCAAACTCCTGACTTCAAGTGATCCACTCACCTCGGCCTCCCAAAGTGCTGGGATTATAGGCGTGAGCCACCATGCCCAGCCATTGTGCCACTTTTATAGAGGAGGAGACTGAGGTTCAGAGAGGCCCAGTTGCTGGTCCAAGATCACACACTGGGAAGTACTGGAACCAGGGTTATGAAATCCTGTCTGCTTGACTGCAAAGCCTCTACTCTTCCACACTTCATTATTTAGGAAAAGAGACAGGCTTTGGGCGCAAGCCTGGGCCTCACTGAGGGGAGAGGGGCCTTCTGGCCTCAGTAATAGCCCTGTTCCCTTCTCTGACTGCCACTTCCCCCTTAGAATTTCTGCAGAGTGGAGTCTATTCTCACGCCTGGGAGTTTGTGCAGGAGACATGAGAGCTGAAGATCTTGCACCACATTTGCCCTGAAGACAAAAGGTGACATTTGGAAAAAGGATGCCGCTCTTCAAGTGGTACTTAAGGATCCATGGACTCAATCTTCCTCTTCTTTTCCCCAAGTGATTTGGCAAAATAAATCCAGGGGAGCTTCTTGGTGCAGCATGGCCCACTGTCAAGAGTTTAGCCTTTGAGCCAGGTGTGGTGGCTCATGCCCATAATCCCAGAATTTTGGGAGGCCAAGGCAGGCTCACCTGAGGTCAGGAGTTTGAGACCAACTTGGCCAATATGGTGAAACCCCATCTCTTCTAAAAAATACAAAAATTAGCCGGGCGTGGTGGCAGGAACCTGTAATCCCAGCTACTCGGGAGGCTGAGGGAGGAGAATCGCTTGAACCCGGGAGGCAGAGGTTGCAGTGAACCGAAATCATACCACTGTACTCCAGCCTGGACAACAGAGCAAGACGCTGTCTCAAAAAAAAAAAAAAAAAAAAAAATAGAGAGAATTTAGCCTTTGAACTCACACAGAACTAGGTTCAAACTCCAGCTTTGCTACTGCTGCCTCAGTGCACTTATCTGTAGAATGGGATTTCAAAATGATGTCTGCTTCTCAAAGTTGCTTTGAGAATTTGCTGATATTTTGTCTTTAAAATACTTCATTGTGTGCTGCCTCAGACAAAGATCAGAATCTCTGAAGGGACAGGACAGGAACGTTTTACTCATTCACTGCTGCACTCACTGCTGTATGCCCAGTGCTTTCAAAAGCACCTGGGGCTGGGTGCGGTGGCTCACGCCTGTAATCCCAGCAGTTTGGGAGGCAGAGGAGAGCAGATCACCTCAGGTCAGGAGTTCAAGACCAGCCTGGCCAATATGGCGAAACCCTGTCTCTACTGAAATTACAAAAAAAAAAAAAAAAAAAAAAAAAAATTAGCCAGACGTGGTGGTGGATGCCTGTAATCCCAGCTACTCAGGAGCCTGAGGCATGAGAAATGCTTGAACCTGGGAGGCGGAGGTTGCAATGATCTGAAATCAAGCCACTACACTACAGCCTAGGCTCCATCTCAAAAAAAAAAATTAAAAATTAAAAATAGTGAAAAATAAAAAGCACCCAGCATGGGATTTTCAATAAATAGTTACTGCACGAGTAAATCAAAAGCAGTCAGTGTTACCTATGGTGATCAGGGCATTTTCAGTGGCAAGCAACAGAAATCTAAGTCAAACTGGCTAAAGAAGAAACAAAAATTCACTGGCCATCTTATTGTAAGACAATAGCGTGGCTTAAACATTAAAAACAAATTGAATTCTCTTTCCCACAGTAGCTCCAGGGTGAATTATCTTGTGAGGCTGTGCATGTGGCAATCATTCAGGAACCCAGATTCTTTCGGATTGTTGCTTAAAGTCTAGTCCCGGGACCAGCAGCAGCCCCTGGCAATTCATAGGAAATGCACATTCCCAGGTCCCACCCCAGACCTACTAAGTCAGAAGCTCTGGGTGCAGGACCCAGAAAACTGTAACCTAACAAGCTCTCTGGGGAATTCTGATGCCCACCTTGAGAGCCACTGACCTCATGCTTTGTCAGCATCTGCATAATTTAAGGTGCCACCTCTGAGTGACTTGGTGAAAAGGAAAAAAGAGAAAGTCCAGAGCAAGAGATTTCCTTGCTCTGGTAAAGCAGGTAAAGTGGAAATTGCACAAGTCATGTCCACTTGCAAGCCACTGGGGAAGACCCAGTCATGTGGCCACAGCCAACCTCAAGGGAGGCTGGGAAATGTAGTCCCCAGCCAGGCAGCCATGTGCCTGAGGAGAAGGGGAGATGAGCTTTTGCTGTCTAGAGGTTTTTGTTTGTTTGTGTTAAGAGACAGGACCTCACTCGGTTGCCCAGGCTGGAGTGCAGTAGCTGCAGCCTCAACCTCCCAGGCTCAAGGAGCCTCCTGTCTCAGCCTTCCAAGTAGGTGGGACTACAGGTGCATGCCACCATACCCAGCTACTTTTTGCATTTTTTTAGAGACTGGGTCTCAACATATTTCCCAGGCTGGTCTGAAACTCCTGGACTCAAGCAATCCATTCACCTGGGCCTTCCAAAGTGCTTGGATGACAGGCATGAGCCACCACTCTCGGCCCCTGTCCAAAGCTTAAGACAGCTGCAGCCATACTCCTCAAGGTCCCAAAGTCTTCCTTGTTACCTGACAGCAGAAATAAATAGTTCTCAGGTGCCAGCAGTTTTCATGGACACCTCCCCAGGTGATATGGTTAGGCTTCATGTCCCCACCCAAATCTCATCTTGAATTGTAATTCCCATAATCCTCATGAGTCAAGGGAGAGACCAGGTGGAGACAACTGAATCATGGGGGCGGTTTCCCATATGGTGTTCTCGTGATAGTGAGTGAGTTCTCATGAGATCTAATGGTTTTATAAGGGGATCGTTCCCCTTCACTGGGCACATCTCCTTCCTGCTGCCTTGTGAAGAAGGTGCCTTGCTTCCCCTTTGCCTTCTGCCATAGATTATAAGTTTCCTGAGGCCTCGGCAGCCATGTGGAACTGTGAGTCAATTACACCTCTTTCCTTTATAAATTACCCAGTCTCAGGCAGTTCTTCATAGCAGTGTGAAAATGGACTAATAGGCCAGGCACGATGGCTCACGCCTATAATCCCAGCACTTTGGGAGACCGAGGCAGGTAGATCACAAGGTCAGGAGTTCGAGATCAGCCTGGTCAATATGGTGAAACCCCATCTCTACTAAAAATACAAAAATTAGCTGGGCGTGGTGGCGCACACCTGTAATCCCAGTTACTTGGGAGGCTGAGGCAGGAGAATCACTTGAACTTGGGAGGCAGAGGTTGCAGTGAGCTGACATCACGCCATTGCACTCCAGCCTGAGTGACAGAGCGAGACTCCCTCTCAAAAAAAAAAAAAAAAAAGGTCTAATATACCAGGGCACTGCCAAAAGGGTCCTTAAACAACATCAATTTAGCCGCTTGGAAACAAGAGGCCAGAAATTACTGCAGGCAGGGAACAAAGGTCTTATGCTCTGGACTGAATTGTGCCCCCTTATCCCTGAAATTCATATGTTGAAGCCCCAACCCCCAATATGACTGTATCTGGAGACATAGTCTTTAGGAGGTAATTAGGTAAGATCCTAATCTGATAGGACTATGACCTTATAAGAAGAGAAAGGGCCAGGTGCAGTGGTTCACGCCTGTAACCCCAGCACTTTGGGAGGTTGAGGCTGGAGGATCACTTGAGGCCAGGAGTTCGAGACCCACCTGGGTAGCAGAGTGAGACCCCACCTCTAAAAAACTAGAAAATATTTTTTTAAAAAAGAGAAGAGAAAGCTGTCTCCCTGACCATGTGAGGACATAGTGAGAAGGTGGCTCTCTGCAAACCAAGAAGAGAGCCCTCCTCAGAACTTGAACATGCTGGCCCCCTGATCTCATACTTGCAGCCTCCAGAACTGTGAGAAAACAGAATTCTGTTGTTTAACAGAATTCTGTGGTATTGTCTTATGGCACTCTGAGCTGACTTAAGACAGTCTAGAGGGGAGACATTGTTAGGAGATGAGGCCTGTAAGGAGGTGAGGAGTGTGCCTGAGATTTTCCCAGTTTAGCTCCAGCAGTCCTCAGCCTAAGTCTTTCCTGGGTCCTTGTGAATGACAAACAAGCCCCCTTCACAAAGAAGCACCATTGATTGGGTCTGCAAAAGCCCCAGTGGGACTCACAGGAGCTCACATCAGGGTTACTGGAGTCAAGGGCCTCCATACCACAGACTCACCACATCTGGGATCTCACCACTAGCACTAAATACGGGAATAGGAAACCTCACTCAATGTGGGGCCCAAGGAGCAGGCTTCTAGTCTGGGAAATCATGTCCCTTTTGATGGCACTCCCAGTTCCTCCTTCCCTGGCTCTAATCTACAGTTGTTACTGTGGTCTACAAAGCCCTGTGTGTCTAACTCCTGCATAGTAATCCAAGTGGCAGAGACACTTTCTGTTTATTAAAATTCATTCTCCCCTTCCTTTAGTAATAAGAAGATTGCAGCTGCCCAATTAGAAACAACATCTGGGCTGGTCATGGTGGCTCATGCCTGTAATCCCAGTACTTTGGGTGGCCAAGGTGGAAGGATTGCTTGAGCCCAGGAGTTCGAGACCAGCCTTGGTGGTGTAGGGAGACTCCATCTCTAAGAAAGAAAGACAGAGAGACAGAGAAAGAAAAAAAGAAACAAAACACCTGCCAGCCTTCCTGATAACTAAGTTCCTGCTCCTAAGTTCAAGCCCTTATGAGTTCAAGTGATGTGTACAGCTTCTGGTCAGCTCCTATAAATAAAGATGCTGGCCCTTGGCTGTCTTCCTTTTTCCTTCCTGGCTGGGGAAGAATTACAGCATGAACATATCTAAAGATAGAAGCCATTCGTTAAAGATATCAAAGCCAATTCACAAGCCTGAACACCCTTAAAAAGCAAAAGTGTCTGCCTGCCCCAGACCAGCCACCTACCTTTAGATAGAGGGAGAGAGCGAGAAAAAAAGTTCATCTTAGTTAAGCCACAGTCTTTCATTTGCTATTTTCACTGTCTTAAAATCTCTTTTGCATTTTTCATCTTTTATTTTCTCTGTGCCTCAGTCTAGATATTTTCTAGTGGCCTGACTTCCAGCTCACTGATCCTGCCTTCTGCTGTGTCTAATCTGTTGTTAAGTGTATTGACTGAATTCCTTGTTATTATTATTTGTATAAATTTAAGGGGTGCAAGTGCAGTTTTGTTACATGGATATATAGGATAGTGGTGACATCTGAGCTTTTGGTGTAACCATCACCTGAATGGTGTACTTCGTTCGTATCCATTAAGTCATTTCTCATCCCTTACCCCCTACCACCCTCCTACTCTTCCCAGTCTATTATTTTACTCTATCTGTGTATACACATTATTTAGCTTCCACTTATAAGTGAGAACATGGGGTATTTGACTTTCTGTTTCTGAGTTGTTCCACTTAAGAAAATGGCCTCTAGTTCCATCCATGCTGCTGCAAAACATATGATTTCATTCCTTTTTATGGCTGAGAAGTATTCCATTGTGTGTGTGTGTGTATGTGCGTGTATGAAAAAAAATGTCGTATCTTTGCTATTGTGGATAGTGCTGTTGTAAACATACAAGTGCAGGTATCTTTTTTTTTTTTTGAGACACAGTCTTGCGCTGTTGCCCAGGCTGGAGTGCAGTAGTATGATCTCTGTTCACTGCAACCTCCGCCTCCTGGGTTCAAGCAATTATCATGCCTCAGCCTCTCGAGTAGCTGGGATTACAGGCACATGCAATCACACTCAGCTAATCTTTTTGTATTTTTAGTAGAGACAGGGTTTCCCCGTGTTGGCCAGGCTAGTCTTGAACCCCTGACCTCAGGTGATCAAGTGTTGGGGACTCCCAAACTGTTGGGATTACAGGCATGAGGCCACCATGCAAAGCTATCTTTTTGATGTAATGATTTTCTTTTGGGTATATACCCCATAGTGGAATTGCAGGGTCGAATGGTAGTTCTATTTTTAGTTTTTTGAGAAATCTCCGCACTGTTTTCTGTTTTCTATAGAGATCGTACTAACTTACACTCCCACCAACAGTATATAAGTGTTCCACTTACTGAATTCTTAATCTCAGTTATGGTACTTTTCTACTCTAGAATCGCCCTTTCTCTGGCAAAATTACCCATCCTTTCATATAATCTCTGCATTTTTTTCTTTTGTCTTGAGCATATTAATTCTAGATATTTAAGATCCTTGTCTTGTAACTCCAATATTAAGATTATCCATGGGTCTATTTATACTATCTGTTTTTTCTCTTGCTTTTCAGTCATTTGGTCTTGCCTCTAGCATGTCTAGCTATTGAATGTCAGGCATTGTATATGAAAAATTGTACATATTGCTCCAGAGAGGAATTTATCTTTATGCAGATAAAGTGGTGCTCGTCACTTTAATTCAGTCAAAAACTGGGCTGAATCTAGACTGGGTTGCCATTTTGTAAAGGCTCCATGCATATCTAATTTGCACTTGCTTATGGATTTTCAACTTGGAGCCTGGGTTATAACCTGGGGGTCCATGGCCCTGGCAGCTCTTGAACTCTTTTTGTCTCTTCAGCATTACAAGTCTGCTGAAACTCTATTCTGCTTTTCAGAGGCTTTCTTCTTGGCTTCTTAGACTCTGCGCCATGTAGCTTCAAAGTTCTGCAATGTCTTAAAACAAGAACCAGAAAATCATTAGGCTCTTTTTAACTTCTCCTTTCCCTAGGTCCTAGTCCTTCAAGTCTAATTTTGTCCTTCCTGCTCTGTGGGTGTCTGAAAAGGATTCTTCTGCCCAATTCTTTTGCCCAGATCTTTAGTCTCCTTCCCCATGCCCAGAAGTGTCAAATGCCCTGGAGGCAGAAACTGCAGAATGTTGGCTCAGCTCATCTCTCTATACTGTTCCCCCATATTTGGGATTTTGTTCTCTTGACTCCTAGTTGCCTTGGCAGCTCACCAATGCTTTGAAATAATCATTGCTGCTTTTTACATTTTTAATTGGCATTTCAAATTACTCCTAGCAACACTATTGGTCTTTCATAAACAATTTCATCATATCCAGAATCATGGGTCATTGTGTTTTGAAGTTTTTTGGTATTCATAACTTACTTAGCCTGTACCCTGACTAACACACAACTTGGTACCTGGTAGTGGTGCTGCCTAAAATGTGTGACATTGACTTAACAATCAGGCAACAGGTAATTTTAAATACAGATTTTTGACTGGTCATGGTGGCTCACACCTGTAATTCCAGCACTTTGGGAGGCTGAGGTGGGCAGATCACCTGAGGTCAGGAGTTCAAGACCAGCCTGGCCAACATGGTGAAACTCCATCTCTACAAAAATACAAAAATTAGCCAGGGATGATGACAGTTGCCTGTAATCCCAGCTACTCAGTTGACTGAGGTGAGAGAATTGCTTGAGCCCGGCAGGCAGAGGTTGCAGTGAGCCCAGATGGTGCCATTGCACTGTAGCCTGGGTGATAGAGAGAGACTGTATCTCAGAAAAAAAAAAAAAAAAAAGATTTTGCAGACCTCATGGCCAATGACCCCTATGGGGCTGTGTAAAATCATTTAGTAGAGAAATCATCTGCGATAACATTGAAGACAGTCCACATACTTATGAAGTCTATGGTTTAGGGACCTGTTAAAAAATAGGGTTTTTTATTGTAGTAAAATATATATAACATGAAAGTTGCTATTTTAACCACTTTTAAGTGTGCAATTAAGTGGTATTAATTGCATTCACAATGTTGTGACATCATCACCACTATCTATTTCTAGAACTTTTCATCACCCCAAACAACTCTGTAATTGTTATTTAGGGAATAATTTGTTGTTATAATTTTTAAATTGAGATATCATTCATCTACTACAAAATTCACCTCCTTTAAAGTATACAATTTAGTGTATTTTATATATTCACAAAGTTGTGCAACCATCACCACAATCTAATGCTTGACCTTTTTCATTGCCCTAAAAAGAAACCCCATACCCATTAGTAATCACTCTCCATTCTCTTCTACCCCCAGCCCTTTGCAACCTCTAACCTACTTTCTGTCTATGTCGATTTGTCTATTCTGGATATCTTAGAAATATAAAATAATACAGTATGTGGCCTTTTGTGTCTGGCTTTTTTCACTGAGCATAATGTTTTCTGGGTTCATCCATGTTGTATCATGTGTTCAAATTTCATTTTTTTTTATGGCTGAATAACATTCCATTGTATGGATATCCTAAATTTTATTTATCTATTCATCAGTTGAGAGACATTTAGGTTATTTCTATTTTGGGAATCTTATAAATAATACTGCCCTAAACATTCATGTATGAGTTTTTGTGTGAACATATGTTCTTGGGTATATATCTAGGAGTGGAATTGCTGGGCCATATGGTAACTCTATGTTTAACTTTTGAAGAGCTGCCAAGTTGGTTTCCAAAGTTGCTATACCATTTTACATTCCCCACTAGCAATGCAAGAGAATTATAATTTTTCCACATCTTTTCCGAGACTTGTTGTTGTCTGTCATTTTTATTATAGCCATCATAGTGGGTGTAAAGTATCTCATTGTGATTTTGATTTGCATTTTCCTAATGACTAATGATGTTTCCTTCTTTTCATGCACTTCTTGGTCATTTGTATATCTTCTTCAAAGTAATGTCTGTTTAAATTATTTTCCCATTTTAAATTGGGATTGTTTACATTTTGTTGTTGAGTTGCAAGAATTATATATTATATATATACATATATATATATTTCTCAGATGCTAGACTCTTACTATATATATAATTTACAAATATTTTATCCCATTCTGTTTGTCTTTTTACTTTCTTGATGGTACCCTTCAAAGCGTGAAAGTTTTACAATTTGATGATGCCCCATTTACCTATTTTTTTCTGTAGTTGTTCATGCCTTTCATGACATATTTAAGAAATCATTGCCTAGTTTAAGATCATCAAGGCCTACTCTATGTTTTCTCCTAAGATTGTATACTTTTAGCTGTTACAATTAGGTCTTTTATTTGTTTTGAGTTAATTTTTGTATATGGTGTGAGGTAGGGGTCCAACTTTATTCCTTTGCTTGTGGATATCCAATTATCCCAGCACCATTAGATAAAAATACTATTCCTTCCCCCGTTAAATGATCTTGGCACTCTTGTTGAAAATCAATTGGCCATGAATATGAGAGTTTATTTCTGGAATCTCAGTTATATTCCATTGATCTATATGTCTGTGGGGGAATGGTTTTTAAAAGGCAGGATATTGATGTGTTCTGGCTACTTCCTGCTACTTTTAACAAATCATAGGTCAGAAATGCTCCCAGGCGAGAATTGACCAGTTCACAAACAAAGATGGACAGAAGTAAAATTCAGCAAAGGAAAGAGGCATTTTCTTTCTTTAGCTTAACATATAAATGTATTGTGAGTCTAGAGGCTTGGAGTCTTACAGATTGACAAGGCTACTAAACAACAAGAGAGAGCCTCCACGCCTTTTTGAGAATGGACATTAATATTTCATGGCCAGAAAAGGAGAATCAGACCATTAGCAAAAATCTGATTCCATATATTATTGTTCCATTCAAGATTGTTGTTTCCAATGGTCTCAAATAGCTGCTATAAATGTGGAGTGATCACAGGAACTATCAATGGCTTACAGACACCTTATGGAAGCTCACTGCACCATCTGTAAAGTTGTCTTGCCAAAGAGTGAGATTTAAATTTGATTGAGCTTCTAGTTCTAAATACTAGTTTACAGGATAAACAGGGAACAGAGGAATACATTAAGAAACCCCACATGGATGCAGTCAGCAGAATTCAGAATGTGGAAAAGCTATAGGAGAAAATGACCTGGTTTCTCCAAAAAATAACTGCAAGAAATTAAATAATGATCCATGCTACAATATGGATGAATCTTTAAAACATTATACTAAGTGAAAGAAGCCAGACACAGAAGCCCACATGTTGTATGATTTCATTTATATGAAATAACCATAATAGGCAAATCTGTAGAAAAAGAAGAAACTGAGTGGTTGCAGGGGCTGCCAACCAGCATGGGGTTTCTTTTTTGGGATGATGAAATGTTCTAGAATTAGATAAGGGCGATAGTTGCACAACTCTGTGAATATACTAAAAGCCATCGAACTTTAAATGGATGGATTATATGATACATGGATTTTCTCTAAATAAAGCTATTTAAAAATCACAAAGAAAAAAAGAAGGGGAGGTGTATTAGTTGAATGAAATATATGGACTTTGTTTTGATCCTGATTGAAAATGTTTTAAAATTATGAGACAATCGGACAAATTTGAACACTGACTAGATACTTGGTGATATTAAGAAAGTATTGGCCAGGTGCAGTGGCTCATGCCTGTAATCCCAACACTTTGGGAGGCCAAGGTGGGAAGATTGCTTGAATCCAGGAATTTTTGACCAGCCTAAGCAACATAGCAAGACCCCATCTCTACAAAAAATAATAATAATAATAATAAATTAGCCAGGCATGGCGGCATACACCTGTAGTTCCAGCTACTTTGGAGGCTGAGGTGGGAGAATCACTTGAATCAAGGAGGTGGAGGCTGTACCAAGCCATGATCATGCCACAGCACCCCAGCCTGGGCAATGGAGCAAGACCCTGCCTCAAAAAAAAAATTAAGAGAAAATATTTTTAATATTGGGGGGATATTGTAATTATATTGTAATTATGTTTTTAATAGTAGTTATCTCTTGGAGATACATACTGAAGTGTTTATAAGTTAAATACTATGTCTGAAATTTGCTTTAAAATAATCCAATCATAAGGGAAAGTAGGAGTATATAGATGAAATAAGACTGACATATATTGACAATCATTGAACATAAGAAGTTTCATTATACATTCTCCCTGCTTTTGGACAGTTTAAAATTTCCCATAAGAAAAAGAAAAAGTCTAAATGCTTAAGCATTATATCTAGAAGAGATCTTTAGGGGTGGGACTCATAAATGGAATTGATTGGAAGCAAATAGACCAAAAACTTACCAAGCATTTGAGGAAATTTTCCTACTAAGGAAACCGTAAGCCTGATCCATAAAAGACTAATTGCTCAATATCTCAGAGAGGTGAGCTGACTTCTGCAGTCCCTGAAGACATACAGAGAGGAAATGGTGCAGAAGCAATATTCACAGGCATAACATCTGCAAATGTTTCAGAACTGATGAAAGACACTAATCCACAAATTCAAGAAGTCTTTCAAACCCAAAATAAAATAAACATGAAGGAAATCAAACACAGACACATTATAGTAAAACTCCTAAAAGACAAAGGCAAAGAGAAAAATCTTAAAAGCAGTCATATAAAAAAGGGTGCATTACCTTCAAAGGAGGAACATTAAAGCTGACAGCTGACTTCTCAATCAGAAGACAATGAATCATATTTTTAAAGGGCTGAGAAAAAGTAAATGCCAACCTAGAATATATACTCAGTGAAAATAAGATTATGACATACTGTAGTGCCAGTTTAAACATACTATATAATATTCTTTTTAATTTTATGGCCTCAAACTAATATTGAGCTACTTAATGAATAATCTTTGAACACCTGGATAATGTATAAGTATGGGTTAACATATAAGATTTTAAAAAGAAAATGAGAAAAACAGACTGTATCATGCCATCTGGATGATGGGCAAAAACAGTAAAACTAGAATTTGATGTTTTTTTCTGTCTTTAAAATGATAAAGGGATCTTAAAGTATTCAGTCTGCTCTCAGCAAAACATAGTAAAAAGTTATTCTTTACCTTCTGTGAAGTTTGTCTGGGTAGCAGAGGTTCTTGCCTTACTAAATATTCTTGTTTGAGAAGATTTAACTTTGTCTTCCTTTTTGCTGACCTTTGTCATACTGTTGAATTGCTTATTTTTTAAAACGTGCAATAAAAGATTCTCACTTATAAAAAGTGAAATTCCCTTATAGTTACCTTCTACTTTATTTATTTATTTATTCATTCATTCATTCATTCATTCATTCATTTTTGAGACAGAGTTTCACTCTGTCACCCAGGCTGGAGTCCAGTGGCATGATCTTGGCTCACTGCAACCTCTGCCTCTCAGGTTCAGGTGATTCTCCTGCCTCAGCCTCCCAAGTAGCTGGGACTACGGGCACACGCCACCATGCCTGGCTAATTTTTTGTATTTTTAGTAGAGACAGGGTTTTGCCTTGTTGGCCAGGCTTGTCTGAGACAGCGTTTTGCTTTGTTGGCCAGGCTGGTCTCAAACTCCTGATCTCAGGTGATCCACTCACTTCAGTTTACCAAAGTGCTGGGATTACAGGCATAAGCCACCGTGCCTGGCCTATATTTACTTTTTCTTTTTTTTTTTTTTTTTTTTTTAGACAGCGTCTCACTCTGTCACCCAAGCTGCAGTGCAGAGGTGCAATCACGGCTCTCTGCAGCCTTGAACTCCCAGAGCCAAGTGATAATCCCATCTCAGCTGGGACCACAGGCATGCACCACCATGCCCAGGTAATTAAAAAAAAAAAAATTGTAGAGACAGAGTCTACCTATATTGCCCGTGCTGATCTCAAACTCCTGAACTCAAACGATCCTCCTGCCTCAGCCTCCCAAAGAGTTGGACTACGAGCATAAGCCACTGTGCCTGGCCTATTTTTGAATATCTTGATCGTCATTATGGCTAATAGGGTAGCCAAGCTATAATTACTCCTTTCTCTTAGGCAATTATGCACCTATTTTAGTCAAGTGATTGGTATTTTGGACAATTCTTTCTGATGTTTCCTTTCATAAAATCAGACTATAAATTAAGAAAAGTTAAAAATCATCAAGATGTTTGTATGTTCAAAATAATCTTTGGCCCTTCCTGGGTGGCCAAAGCACCAAAGATCTGTTCCCTCGCCTTGTAGCCCACCATAGGAAATACACACAAGGGCGGGACACTAGAAACCTTAAGTATATTTGATATCCTTTTTTTTTTTTTTTTTTTTTTTCAAGACAGAGTCTCATTCTGTCACCTGGGCTGGAGTGCTGTGGCGTGATCTTGGCTCACTGCAACTTTTGCCTCCCGGGTTCAAGCGATTCTCTTGCCTCAGCTGGAGAATGTTGCTCAGGCTGTCTCAAACTCCTGGGCTCAAGCAATCCACCTGCCTTGGCCTCTCAAAGTGCTGGGATTACAGGCGTGAGCCACCATGCCCAGCCTATATTTGATATGATTCTGTTTTTAAAATGATTCAACAATAGTGTAAAAACCTCCCTGATTTTTGAACACACAATGTGAAAAATGCTTTCAAATTAAAAAGATGAGCTCAGCCTTCCTTAGATTAATTTTGTGCATTAAATGTCACTGTTATAAATATATCTCAGAGACTGTCCACTTTTACAGGATGGTGATGTGTCAATATCTTCAGTGTCCATAATTTGTTCTTGCCCCCAGGAGAAACACTGATCTAATTCTCTTGGAATAATTATATAGTACGCCCTAATAGAGCATTCTGTTTTCTTCTTTTTAGATAGTATTAGTCACTGTAGTAAATTCCCCATCATTGTTTAGTCCTACAATCAATGACTTCTGCTTTCCTTTCATACTTTCCTGAAGGTTACCTGGAAACTACAGGCCAGAAATTGGGTCTTGGACAACGGAGAGTCAAAGTGCCTTGATGAATAGACAATACCTAATACTCTGAGCTATTGACACTTCAAGAAATAGACTCATTGGGTTCAGGCTTTCCCATGTGTATGAGTCTGTTTTCACGCTGCTGATAAAAGCATACCCAAGACTGGGTGATTTATAAAGAAAAAGAGGTTTAATGGACTTTACAGTTCCACGTGGGGCTGGGGAGGCCTTCCAATTATGGCAGAAGGCGAAAGGCACATCTTACATGGCAGCAGGCAAGAGAGAGAACTTGTGCAGGGAAACTCCCCCTTATAAAACCATCAGATTGGCTCTCTGCTCCTCCTGTTCAACAGACAGCCGCATCTTCTTGTGCATTGCCAGCCACGTATGTCCCTGAGACACTATGGTGAAGTTGAAGGCTGGAGTCAATGGACTTGTTGGAATTGGGAGCCTGGTCACCAGGGTTGCTTTTAACTCTAGTAAAGTAGATATTGTTGCCATCAATGACCCCTTCATTGACCTCAACTATGTGGTCTCCATGTTCCAGTATGATTCCACCCATGGCAAATTCCATGGCACCATCAAGGCTGAGAACAGGAAGCTTGTCATCAATGGAAATCCCATTACCATCTTCCAGGTGCAAGACCCCTCCAAAATCAAATGGGGCGATGCTGGCGCTGAGTCCATCATGGAGTCGACCAGTGTCTTCACCACTATGAAGAAGGCTGGGGCTCGCTTGCAGGGAGGAGCCAAAAGGGTTATCATCTCTGCCGCCTCTTCTGATGCTCCCATGTTCGTGATGAGCATGAACCATGAGAAGTATGACAACACCCTCAAGATCATCAGCAATGCCTCCTGTACCACCAACTGCTTAGTGCCCCTGGCCAAGGTCATCCATGACAACTTTGGTATTGTGGAAGGACTTATGACAACAGTCCATGCCATTACTGCCACCCAGAAGACTGTGGATGGCCCCTCTGGGAAACTGTAGCATGATGGCCGTGGGGCTCTCCAGAATATCATCCCTGCCTCTACTGGCACTGCCAAGGCTGTAGGCAAGATCATCCTTGAGCTGAATGGGATGATCACTGGCATGGCCTTCCATATCCCCACTGCCAACGTGTTGGTCACGGACCTGACCTGCCATCTGGGAAAACCCTGCCAAATATGATGACATCAAGAAAGTGATGAAGCAGGCATTGGAGGGCCTCCTCAAGGGCATCCTGGGCTACGCTGAGCAGCGGGTCATCTCCTCCAACTTCAACAGTGACACCCACTCTTCCACCTTCGATGCTGGGGCTGGCATTGCCCTCAACAACCACTTTGTCAAGCTTATTTCCTGGTATGATGATGAATTTGGCTACAGCAACAGGATGGTGGACGTCATGGCCCACATGGCCTCCAAGGAGTAAGACCCCCAGACCACCAGCCCCAGAGACAGCATGAGAGGAAGACAGAGGTCCTCACTGCTAGGGAGTCCCTGCCACACTCAGTCCCTCACCACACTGAGAATCTCCCTTCCTCACAGTTTCCATGCAGATGCCCTGAAGAGGGAGGGGTCTAGGGAGCCACACCTTGTGGTGTACCATCAATAAAGTCCCCTGTCCTCAGCCAAAAAACAGAACAAAAAAACCATCAGATCTTGTGAGAACAGCACGAGAAAGACCTGCCCCCATGATTCAATTATCTCCCACTAAGTCCCTCCCACAACACATGGGAATTGTGGGAGCTGCAATCCAAGACGAGATTTCGGTGGGGACACAGGCAAACCATATCACCATGTAAACCAGCATTGTCACCTCAAGTAGACACCTGTGATATTTTGTACCAGAAGTAGAAACAGGATTTCCAGAATTCTTTGTAGTCCATAAGTAGATTATTTCATGACGACCAACTCTGTTGGATTAAAAAAAAAAAAAAAAAGACTCCTATTTACACAGAACAAAATGAAACTGATGAAGAAATCTACTTGTGGTTATTTATTTTTAATATTATTGAGAATTGCTTTACAAATGTCCTTCCTTTTTATGGGCATAGAAAGAAGCTCTTTTCCTTTCTTTGTGACCCACTGATAACTTTCAATTTAACACTTATACTTGCGGAAATTGGAATGAAAGCCTTTCAGTAGTAGTTTTCCATCTGACTCTTCCAAATTCTGGAAAACATATCCGGTGTCAAATCTCAATATAAATTATAAACTGTCCGGGTGCGGTGGCTCATGCCTGTAATCCTAACACTTTGGAAGGTAGGGTTAGGATGATGTCTTGAGCCCAGGAGTTTGAGACCAGTCTGGGCAATATAGTGAGACCCCATCTCTACAAAAAATAATTTTTTTAAAAAATTAGCCAGGTGAGGTGACACATGCCTGTAGTCCCAGCTCAGGAGGCTGAGGTGGGAAGATTGCCTGAGCCCAGGAAATCAAAGCTACAGTGAGCCATGATTGCACCACTGCAGTCCAGCCTGGGTAACAGACCAAGACTGTCTCAAAAAAAAAAAAATTACAAGCTAACAAGTCATCAGAGACTGAAATATTATAATAATTCTAATCAGAATGCAGATAAATGCATTTATGATGGGTAAGGCTTAGAAAAATTATAACTGCTCCTTAACAAAGAACATTGACTGTGCTTGAATTTTATGGTTATAATGTATCAATAAATAACTGAACCATATTTACATATATTATATCCGGAAAGATTCATAATGATTCTGATAAAAATATGAAAAACATCAATTGACTAAGTAGTCTGTGCAACTACTTAGAATAATGGGTAGATATTATTACAAATAACTTCATCCTTCCTGACAATGTAGCATTTTCATGGGTTTAATATGCATTGGCTCCCATAGTTGCAAGGATATAGACAAATGAAATGTACTACCAAGGCTATACTGACAATATCGTATGTGAGAATAAACCCAGTTAATCTAGTATGAAAAGCCCACCATTATGGAACAAAGGCTGATGTGTAGAACTTCATTTGTAGAACCAGATCCCACAAGTCCTCCCAGGAAATTAAACCAGTACATATGCTGTGGTTTACAGGATCTCAGTCCAGACTTAAAGGATCTTGAAGGAGAAAGAATTCACCCATAAAAGTAGGCAGTAGGGCGTGGTGGCTCATGGCTGTAATCCCAGCACTTTGGGAGGTGATCACCTGAGGTCAGGAGTTTGAGACTAGCCTGGCCACATGGTGAAACCCTGTCTCTACCAAAAAATACAAAAATCAAAAATACAAAAATACAAAAGTAGTGAACCGAGAGCATGCCACTGCACTCCACCTCCAGGTGACAGAGGGAGACTCTGTCTCAAAAAAAAAAAAAAAAAAAAAGTAGGCAGTAAAAGAAACAGTTCCAGACTAGTAGAGTCCAATTCAAATATGCAACTCCAGATTCCTTACATAATCTCCAGACAGAAGCTAATTCTCTGGTTTTAGCAGTGCTCACCACCACATCATTCTAGATGTACTAACCATACAACAAGGAGGCTTCTGTGTGCAATTAACACCTCTTGTTTTACCTATGTAAGTTTATCGAGCCAAATAGGACAGAACCTACACTATATAAAGGCACAATTTAGAGACCACATGAAACAGCCACCACTGAATCTGTGTACTAATATAAATGATATACAGACATTATTGATCATTGGGATTGGGAATATATGCCACAAATTAAGCTCCAATTTGTTTTCTACTTCCCATAACAATTGTGGGTTCTCTGATATTTTAATGAAGGATAGTACAAACCAGAATCAGACCAGCCCTTTATCTTATCAAGAGTTACCTTTAGAGATAACATGATTTCAGGAGCTCTGTGCAGGAAAATTATTCAACACTTGGAAAATAAGATTTAAAAATTATTTTCAGCTGGCGCAGTGGCTCACACCTGTAATCCCAGCACTTTGGGAGGCAAAGCAGGTGGATCACCTGAGGTCAGGAGTTTGAGACCAGCCTGACCAACATCGTGAAACCCCGTCTCTACTAAAAATAGAAAAATTAGCCGGGCATGGTGGCGGGTGCCTGTAATCCCAGCTACTCGGGAGGCTGAGGCAGGAGAATTGCTTGAGCCCAGGAGGCTGAAGTTGCAGTGAGCTGAGACTGCACCACTCCACTACAGCCTGGGTGACAGAGCAAGACCCTGTCTCAAATAAAATAAAATAAAATAAAATAAAATAAAAAGAGTAGAACTCCTGTTAGCCAATGAGGATAAGTGATGACAAGGGAAGCTGCATTTCCGGCATGCTTGGTCTCAGCGAAACACTGGCAGGACAAGTTATAGCACAAGTGTCAAAGCTAAAATGCAGGTTGGGAGCAGGTGGGTCAGGTGCTACAAAAACACAAGTAGAAGGAAGGCTGGGGCTGGGGTTGTGGGGTCCACCCTGTGTACCCTCCACGTGGCCCAGCCGAGAGTTCCTCAGGTTGACACAGAGCACAGGCAGACAACAGGTATCCTAATTTGCTTCCGATACTAAGGCCCCAGCATATTTCAGAAAACCTCAGAAACTAACCCTCGAATGCTCAGCATCTAGAGGCACTAAAAACACGCACAAAACACACAAGCATTGAGTGATTTATTTGCCCTGATCTCTTGCTGCTGTTCAGATCCAAGAGACCCCAGGGAGAAGGGCTGAGCAGGCAGGGATGTCCATCCCACCACGGCCTCTCCCTTTCTTCTCGAGGGCTCTGGGGGTGTTGGACTCACATGAATAATCCCGGATCTGAGGACACTGACACTGTCACTGATGGGACAGAGAGCAGTCACCAGACCAAGTCTGAGCTCTCCTGGGGCTTCCCGTCTACTAGGATAAGGATAAGTGGAAACTAAATAAATAACTGGAAATACAATCATTTCATGGAGCAAAAAAATGTGCTACCAGGAAAGTCCAACTAGGTGATGTGGTGGAAAATGACTGCAGGAGGACTCTGCTTTAGGGAGCAGGGTTGGGGAAGGTCACTCTGAGTTGGTGACACCTGGCAGGGAGGAATACAAAGGAGGTAGCTATGGTGGGTAAGGGCAGTGACAAGAGGAGAGGCCCAGGCATGGAGAAGAGAAAGTGAAAGTATAGAGATCCTTTTTTTCTTTTTTTGGAACGGAGTCTCACTCTGTCTCCCAGGCTGGAGTGCAATGGCACGATCTTAGCTCACTGCAACCTCCGCCTCCCAGGTTCAAGCAATTCTCCAGCCTCAGCCTCTTGAACCGCTGGGATTACAGGTGCACACCACCACGCCTGGCTAATTTTTGTATTTTTTGTAGAGACGGGGTTTCACCATGTTGGCCAGGCTGGTCTCGAACTCCTGACCTCAGGTGACCCACCTGTCTTGGCCTCCCAAAGTGCTGGGATTACAGATGTAAGCCACCACGCCTGGCCAATACAGAGATCTTTAGTAAAGGACTTGGAGGACTTAAGGATCTGAGAGAGGCCAGAGAAGGGCAGCCCCCAGTGAGCAAGACTCAGTGAAGTCTCAACTCGAGGCAGGAAGAGATCAAGGTATAGAGGCTCCTTTTTTTTTTTTTTTTTTTTTTTTTTTTTTTTTTTTTTGAGAAGGAGCCTCGCTCTGTCGCCCAGGCTGGAGTGCAGTGGCCGGATCTCAGCTCACTGCAAGCTCTGCTTCCCGGGTTTACGCCATTCTCCTGCCTCAGCCTCCCGAGTAGCTGGGACTACAGGCGCCCGCCACCTCGCCCAGCTAGTTTTTCGTATTTTTTAGTAGAGACGGGGTTTCACCGTGTTAGCCAAGATGGTCTCGATCTCCTGACCTTGTGATCCGCCTGTCTCGGCCTCCCAAAGTGCTGGGATTACAGGCTTGAGCCACCGCGCCCGGCCCTGAGGTTCCTTTTTTATTTCATGCATAAGACAGAGCCTTGGAGAGTCTTCAACAGGGGTGACAAGACCTGGATTATGCCTTTTTTTTTTTTTTTTTTGAGACAGAGTCTCGCTCTGTCGCCCAGGCTGGAGTGCAGTGGCTCAATCTCTTCTCACTGCAAGTTCCGCCTCCCGGGTTCACACCATTCTCCTGCCTTAGCCTCCGGAGTAGCTGGGACTACAGGTGCCTGCCACCACACCCGGCTAATTTTTTGTATTTTGTATTTTTTTTTTAGTAGAGACGGGGTTTCACTGTGTTAGCCAGGATGGTCTTGATCTCCTGACCTCGTGATCTGCCCGCCTCAGCCTCCCAAAGTGGTGGGATTACAGGCGTGAGCCACTATGCCTGGCCTAAACCTCTTTTTCTTTATAAATAACCCAGTCTTGGGTATGTCTTTATCAGCAACGTGAGAGCAGACTAATACACTAGACCTGGTACCCAGTTATTTGATCAAACACTAATCTAGGTGTTGCTGTGAACATATTTTGTACATGTGACTGACAGGTCCACTGATTTCTGTATTTTTTGCAGAAGTGGAGTTTCACCATGTTGCCCAGGCTGGTCTCAAACTCCTGAGCTCAGATGATCTGCCCTCCCTGACCTCCCAAAGTGCTGGGATTAGAGGCATGAGCCATTCTGCCTGGTCTCACGAACTTTTGAACACCAGGCACAAACATACCCTGTGCTATGCTGTGCTGTCTGATGACACACAGGTTACAATACTGATAATCGTCCCTACCCTCACAGACATGACAGTCCAATGAGGGGGGAAAAAGAGGGAGTCGGGAGAAGAATATGTGTTACTTATGTATTAGTTATCTACTGCCACATAACAAATTATGCCAGGCCAGGCATTGTGGCGCATGCCTATAACCTTGGTGCTTTGAGAGGCCGAGGCAGGAGGATCACTTGAGCCTGGGAGGCCAAGGCTGCACGCAGTGAGCCATGATCGTACCACTGCACTCCAGCCCAGGCGACAGAGTGAGACACTGTCTCAAAAAGACAAAAACAAAACAAAAATTACACCAAAATGTATTGGCTTAAAACAAGAAACATTTACGATGTCACAATTTCCAACAGTCAGGAATCAGGGTGAGGGTAACCGGATGCCTTTGGCTGTAGGTTCCTCAAGGCTAGAGTCAAGGGGCTGGCTGGAGCTGCAGGCATCTCAGGGTGGAAAATCTGCTTCCAAACTCACTCATGGCAGTGGGCAGCCCTCAGGTCCTTGCTGGCTGTTGACTGGAGGCATCAGTTCCTTGCCCCATGAGCCTTTCGCTGGGCAGTTCCCAGCATGGCAGCCCCTTCCACAGAACAAGCAAGGCAAGGTGGGGAGGACCAGCAGGACATAAACCAGTGTTCCAGTAACCTGTCCCAGAAGTGACATGCCACCACTTCTGCCATATGCTGCTTGTTAGAAGCTTGTCACTATGCCCAATCTATACACAAAGGGGCATAGGTCCCAGAAGGGCATGAATACCACAAGGCTGGACCACTGGAGGTCATCCCACCATAAGTAAACATGTTAAGATGTAAAGATAATAAATATGACCATGGCTCCACCTGGTGGGAAACAATGGCAAACAGAGTGACAAGGTAGAAAGTTCTAGTTTGAACAGTTTTTTGTTTTGTTGTTTTGTTCTGTCACCCAGGCTGGAGTGCAGTGGTGTGATCTCGGCTCACTGCAACTTCCACCTCCCAGGTTCAAGTGATTCTCCTGCATCAGCCTCCCGAGTAGCTGGGATCACAGGCCTGTGCCGCCACGCCCAGCTACTTTTTGCATTTTTAGTAGACACAGGGTTTCGCCATGTTGGCCAGGCTGGTCTCCAACTCCTGGCCTCAAGTGATCCGCCCGCCTTAGTCTCCCAATGTGCTGGGATTACAGGCATGAGCCACCACTCCCAGCCTCAGTTTGAACAGTTCTGACTTCATAGTTGTACTGCCAGATAAAGCAAGGTCACTCACATTTATCATAACCAAATGGAATTTATCCCAGGGATGCAAGGATGGTTCAACATATGCAAATCAGTCAATGTGATACATCAGATCAATAAAATGAAGGACAAAAACCATATGATCATTTCAATTGATGCTGACAAAGCCTTTAATAAAATTCAACATCCCTTCGTGATAAAAACCCTCAAAAAACTGGGTATAGAAGGAACATACCTCAACACAACAAAAGTCATATATGACAGACATACAGCTAATATCATACTGAATGGGGAAAAACTGAAAACCTTTCCTCTAAGATCTGAAGCAAAACAAGGATGCCCACTTCCACGACTGTTCCTCAACATAGTACTGGAGGTCCTAGCTACAGCAATCACACAAGAGAAGGAAATAAAGGGCATCCAGATTGGAAAGGAAGAAGTCAAATTATCCTTATTTGCAGATAATATGATCTTATATTTGGAAAAACCTAAGGGCAAATGATCAGAATAGACATTTTTTTGGAAGACACACAAGTGGCAAACAGGTGTATGAAAAGGTACTCAACATCAACATCATTGACCATCAGAAAAATGTGAGTCAAAACTACAACGAGATATCACCTCACCCCAGTTACAATGGCTTTTATCCAAAATATGTAATAACAGTGCTGGCAACACTGTTGGTGGGAATGTAAATTAGTACAGCCACTCTGGAGAACAGTATGGAGGTTCCTCAAAAAACTATAAAGAGAACTACCATATGATCCAGCAATCCCATGCTATGTATATACCCAAAAGGAAGGAAGTCAGTGTATCCAAGAGATACCTGCACCCCCATGTTTGTTGCGGCACAGTTTACCACAGCCAAGATTTGGAAGCAAGCTGAGTGTCCACCAACAGACATATGGATAAAATGTGGTACCTATGCACAATGGGGTACTGGTGTTTTGTTTTGTTTTGTTTGAGACACAGTCTCACCCTGTTGCCTAGGCTGGAGTGCAATGGCAGGACCTTGGCTCACTGCAACCGCTGCCTCCTGGGTTCAAGCCATTCTCCTGCCTCAGCCTCCCGAGTAGCAGGGATTACAAGCACGCACCACCACGCCCAGCTAATTTTTTCTTGTATCTTTAGTAGAGATGAGGTTTCACTATGTTGGGGCAAGCTGGTCTCAAACTCCTGACCTCAGGTGAACCTCCCACTTCAACCTCCCAAAATGCTGAGATTACAGGTATGAACCACCGTGCCCAGCCACAATGGGGTACTTTTCAACCATAACAAAGATTGAGATCCTGTCATTTTCAACAACATGGAGGGAACCAGAGACCATTATGTTAAGTGAAAACAGCCAGGCACGGAAAAAAAAAAAAAAAAATGTCCCATGTTCTCACTAATTTGTGGGAGCTAAACATTAAAACAACTGAGTTCATGAAGATGGAGAGTAGAAGAATGGTTACCAGGGGCTGGGAAGGGTAGTGGGGCACGGCGAAGTGGGGGTGGTTAGTAGTTATAACAATATAGTTAAATAGAATGAATACGTTCTAGTTTTTGATAGCACAACAGGGTGACTACAGTCAACAATACATTTTAGGGCTGGGTGTGGTGGCTTACACCTGCAATCCCAGGTGTGAGCCTGGGAGGCCGAGGCGGTGGATCACCTGAGGTCAGGAGTTCGAGACCATCCTGGCCAACATGGTGAAACCCTGTCTCCACTAAAAATACAAAACCTAGCCAGGTGTGGTGGTGCACACCTGTATTCCCAGCTACTCAGGAGGCTGAAGCAGGAGGATCGCTTAAACCCAGGAGGTGGAGGTTGCAGTGAGCCGAGATTATACCACTGTACTCCAGCCTGGGTGACAGAGCAAGACTCTGTCTAAAAAAAAAAAAAAAAGAAAAAAGAAAAAAACAAACCCATACTTTACTGTACATTTTAAATAACTAAAAGAGTATATTTGGGGTGTATATAATACAAAGAAATTGTACATGCTTGAGGGGATAGACACCCCATTTACTCTGATGTGATAATTACACATTGCAGGCCTGTTTCAAAATATCTCATGTATCCTATAAATGTATGTACTTACTCTGTACCCATAAAAACATTTCAGGCCAGACGCGGTGGCTCACGCCTGTAATCCCAACACTTTGGGAGGCCGAGGCGGGCGGATCACGAGGTCAGGAGATCCAGACTATCCTGGCTAACACGGTGAAACCCCATCTCTACTAAAAACACAAAAAATTAGCCGGGCGCGGTTGTGGGCGCCTGTGGTCCCAGCTACTCGGTAGGCTGAGGCAGGAGAATGGCGTGAACCCGGAAGGCGGAGTTTGCAGTGAACCGAGATCGCACCACTGCACTCCAGCCCAGGCAACAGAGCGAGACTCCGTCTCAAAAAAAAATTTTTTTTTCAAAAAGAATGTTTTATAAAAACATGTCACCCAGTTAAATTTGAATTTCAGATAAACAGCAAATACTTTTTTAATGTGAGTATATCCATGCAACATTTGGGATATACTTATACTTTTAAAGAAAAGCACCTCATTGTTTATCTGAAGTTCAAATTTAACTTGGCATTCTATCTTTTTAGTTGCTAAATGTGGCCACCTTCCTCCAGGACAGCACAGAGCTCAGGAGTGGAGGAATCAGGCTAGGGACTATGGTACCAAAACCAGCCGGCAGGTTAGAGGTGAGGACACAATGATGACAAACTCCTGGAGAGGGAGACATGGAGGCAGGATCAGCAAAATGTGGGGGAAGAGGACTGAGCCTTTTTTTTTTTTTTTTTTGCTTTTGAGACAGTCTCCCTCTGTTGCCCAGGCTGGAATGCAGTGGCACCATCTCGGCTCACTGCAACCTCCGCCTCCTGGGTTCAAGTGATTCTTCTGCCTCAGCCTCTCCAGTAGCTGGGATTACAGATGCCTGCCACCTCACCTGGCTAATTTTTGTATTTTTAGTAGAGGCAGGGTTTCACCATATTGGCCACGCTGGTCTCAAACTCCTGACCTCGTGATCTGCCCGCCTCGGCCTCCCAAAGTGCTGGGATTAAAGGTGTGAGCCACTGTGCCTAGCCCTGAGCTTCTTTTTAAACCCATAATAAACCACGTATTTAATGTCTCTATATTATTGCTGCCTGAGTCCCCCCCATGAGAAGGAAGACTGCACAAAGACAGGGACTGCTGTCTGATTTGTTCATTGCTGTGTTCCCAGTACCGAGAAGATGACTTGGCACCTAGTAGGTGCTCAAGAAATATTGTCTGAAGCCAGGCGCGGTGGCTCACGCCCGTAATCCCAGCACTTTGGGAGGCCGAGGCGGGTGGATCACCTGAGGACAGGAGTTCAACATCAGCCTGGCCAACATGGTAAAACCCTGTCTCTACTAAAATACAAAAATTAGCTGGGCATGGTGGCTGGCACCTGTAATCCCAGTTATTCAGGAGGCTGAGTCAGGAGAATCGCTTGAACACAGGAGGTAAGGTTGCAATGAGCTGAGATCGTGCCACTGCATTCCAGCATGGGCGATGGAGCCAGACTACATTTCAAAAAAAAAAAAATATATATATATATATATATACACACACACACACACACATATATATACATACACATACATACTGCAATCTCCGCCTCTCAAGTTTAAGCGATTCTCCTGCCTCAGCCTCCCAAGTAGCTGGGATTCCAGGTGTGTGCCACCAAGCCCAGCTAATTTTTGTATTTTTAGTAGAGATGGGGTTTCATCATGTTGGCCAGGTTGGTCTCGAACCCCTGACCTCAAGTGATCTGCCTGCCTCAGCCTCCCAAAGTGCTGGGATTACAAACATGAGCCACCACACCTGGCCCATTGTTGTTGTATACCAGTGTATTTGTCCATTTTCACACTGCTATAAATAACTGCCTAAGACTGGGTAATTTATAAAGAAAAGACGTTTAATTGACTCACAGTTCTGCGTGGCTGAGGCCTCAGGAAACTTAAAATAATGGCGGAAGGGGAAGTAGGCATGTCTTACATGACAGGAAATGAGATAGCGTGTGAAGGAAGAACTATCAAACACTTATAAAACCGTTCGATCTGCCAGGCGCAGTGGCTCAAGCCTGTAATCCCAGTACTTTGGGAGGCTGAGGCAGGTGGATCATGATGTCAGGAGATCGAGACCATCCTGGCTAACACGGTGAAACCCTGTCTCTACTAAAAATACAAAAAAAAAAAAAAAAATTAGCTGGGCATGGTGGCAGGCTCCTGTAGTCCCAGTTACTCGGGAGGCTGAGGAAGGAGAATGGTGTGAACCTGGGAGGCAGAGCTTGCAGTGAGCCAAGATCGCACCACTGCACTCCAGCCTGGGCAACAGAGCAAGACTCTATCTCAAAAAACAAAACAAAACAAAACAAAACAAACAAAACATTAAAAACATTAGATCTCACGAGGACTCACTTGCTATCATGAGAACAGCATGGGGAAACAACCATCCCCATGATCCAATTGCCTCCTTCCTTTAATACGTGGGGATTACAATTTGAGATGAGATTTGGGTGGGAACACAGAGCCAAACCGCATCAACCAGTAAGTCTTGGCCTGATTTGTTACACAGCGATAGATAACTTACTCACTACATCAGGATCATGGTAAGTGAGATCATGTATATGAACATAATGTGTATGATCATGAATATCTGACACACAGACAATGGACTGAAAAAGAGAAATCATATTATTCTTACCATTTTCTGCTTGCTTGAGTGTTGTAGACTGAATGTTTGTGTCCTCTCTGAATTCATATGTTGAAGCCATAACCACCAGTGTGATGTTATTTGGAGGCGGGGCATTTTGGAGGTAATTGGATTTAGATCAGATCAGGAGGCTGGGACTCCCATGATAGGATTAGTACCCTTATAAGAAGAGGAAGAGGGGCTGGGAGTGGTGGCTCACACTGTAATCCCAACATTTGGGAGTCTGAGGCAGGTGGATCACTTGAGCCCAGGAGTTTGAGACCAGCCTGGCCAGCATGGTGAAAGCCCATCTCTACTAAACGCAAAAAATTAACCAGGCATGGTAGCAGGCGCCTGTAATCCCAGCTACCTCGGAGACTGAGGCAGGAGAATCACTTGAACCCTGGAGGCAGAGGTTGCAGTGAGCCAAGATCATGCCACTGCACTCCAGCCTGGGTGACAGGCTGAGACTCTGTCTCAAAAATCATCATCACCATCATTATCATCATCATTTATTATCTCTTGCAGTGTCTAGGAGTCAGGAATTCAGGAGTAGCTGAGCTAGGGAGTGGCAGCTCTAGGTCTCTCAGAGGTTTGCAGTCAGACAGTGGCTGCGTCACCTTTTCTGATCTAACCTCAGCTATCACTTAGCATCTAGTCATGAGAAGCAAGTCAGTGGGGCTGCCCACATTCTAGACGACAGGAACTGGAATCCACCTTTTTATTTTTTCAATTTTTAAATATATTTTTAATAGAGACAGGGTCTTGCTATGTTGCCCAGGCTGGTCTCCTGGGCTCAAACAATGCTCCCACCTCAGCCTCCCAAAGTGCTGGGATTTACAGGTGTGAACCACCATGCCTGGCCAGAATCCATCTTCGTAAAAGAGGAATGTAAAGAATTTGTAGACACTTATTAAAACTACCACAGTCAGTACTATTTTATGCCCATTTTACAGACAAGAAAACTGAGGCACAGGGAAGTTAAGTAACTTGCCTAATGTCACACAGCTTAGGATTCATGCATAGTGCTCACACCTGTAATCCAACACTTTGAGAGACAAAGGGAGGAAGATTGCCTCCAAGAGGCAAAGGCAGGAGGATTGCGCTACCAAGCCCAGCTAAGGAGGAAGGAGGATTGCTTGAGTCTAGAAGTTCAAGACCCGCCTGGGCAACATAGTGAGACCTTGTCTCTACAGAAAAAAAAAAAAAAAGGTTTTAAAAATTAGCCAGACATGGAGGTGCATGCCTTTGGTCCCAGCTACTTGGTAGGTTGAGGCAGGAGGATCGCTTGAGACCAGGAGGTCAAGGCTGCAGTGAGTCATGTACATGCCACTGCAGTTCGACCTAGGCGACAGAGGAAAACCCTATCTTAAAAACATAAATAAATTAATTTTAAAATTAAACAAAATGCAAGTCTGCAACCATTAACAAAGGGAGTGTCAAAAAGTAATGGAAAAAATGGTTTTTTAAAAAAAATTAAGGAACATAATTTTTAAAATATAAAATAGAAGTGAATATTTTTTGCCTGCAACTACATGGAAAGAGATACTGTTTTGCATAATAAAACCGTCTAAAGAATCTGTCCTGATAACGTAATTGAAAATATTCCCAAGAACGCCTATCTTGTTTTGCTGTGTAGTCAGGAGCCCTGAGTTCCTGTCACCACCTGGTCTGTTCATTTAAGACTGTCCTTGGAAAGATAATTGGAACAAAAGAGGCTTGTGAGATTCTCCTAGAAATTGTTGCCAATCTTGAGAAAAATAATCTCCCAGAGAAGCCTGCAATTCTGATTGGTTGTCTTCCTGATCATCTGTTGCCATGGTGACAGCCGTCATCTCTCTATTATTAAAAGGAAGAAATTACTGTAGGTTTTCTCTCTCTAAACCAGAAGAGGATCGTTGGCACTTTTCTCCCACAAACATAATGGAAATAAAAGCCTGTGACTCTGCGAGATTGTTTTTTTAAAAACAAAGACATTGAGAGTCCTGTCTCATTTAAATGAATCAAAGCACTCATCCCCACGCACAGATAGGCATAAATGGTAGCTGTGGGCATCGCGGTTGGGGTCGGCTGTCATCTTAACTTCATCAGAGCGCCCACTGGTGGGGAATGAGAGAACAGCAAGACCCTCTTCCCTCCCTTCCTCTCTGGAGGGTTCACCACCCCAACTAGCCAGGCTTGCAGTGGAGGGCAGAACTAGAGACAGAGATCCCTGGATATTCTGCCAAGGGTAGGAGGATGCCCCCTCCTGCTTTCAGCCCCAATCATGGTCTCCTATTGTGTAGCAGACATTGTTTTATCCCCTCTACATTCTCCATGCTCACTGCAACCCCTTAAGTGGGGAATTATGACTGCCCTACCTACCGATAAGGATTCCAAAACCAGAGAGGTTTAGTCTCCTGCCCAAGGTCACACAGCCAGACACTGGAGGAGCTATGAGTTATTCAAACCCAGGTCTCTCTGACAGTAGGCAGAGAACTTCAATGTAGAGGGAATGTGGCGGGACTCAAAAGGCTCCCAATCCACTGTCAAGAGAGACTTTTCAGGACTGATTGTCAGCAAGAGGCATCTAACACCCAGCTATCTAATAATCAGGGTAATTCATGGCTAAAGTTATTGAGCTCTCATTACGTGCTATGTTCTGGGCTGAGTACTTTAGACATATAATCCCACTAAATCCTCCTGACAAATTTTGGGAGAAAAATTATGATTGTGCCCATTTCACAGAAGAGAAGATTGAGGTTCAGAGAGGCCCATTAAATTGCCCCGGGTCACACAGCTAGGAAGTATTGGAGCCAGGTTTGTAAACTTGTGTTTGCCTGGCTCTAAAGATTCTACTCTTCTCCAGTACACTACTTAGAAAGACAGACCAGCTTTGGAGATGGGTGTGGGCCTGACTCAATGCATTAAGTGCTATCTGGGCCCAGGTAAAGGCCCTGCCATTTTCCGATTTGCTGTTTCGTTTTTTGTTTTAGTTATTTATGGCTGTATAACAAATCACCCCAAGATCCAGCAATCCCACTACTCAATATACATCCAGAGGAAATGGAATCAGTATATCAAAGAGATCTCCGCACTCCCTTGTTCATTACAGCACCACTCACAATAGCCAAGATATGGAATGAACCTAAGGGGCCATCAACAGATGAATGGATAAAGAAAATGTGGCACATAGACACAGTAGAGTACTATTCTGCCTTAAAAAGAAGGAAATTTTGTCCCTTGCAACAACATAGACAAACCTGGAGGATATTGTAAGTGAAATAAGCCAGAAATAAGCCAGCCGACTAAGCCAAAGAAAAACAAATACCACATGATCTTACTCGTATGGGGATTGTAAAAAAAAAAAAAAAAAAAAAAAGTTAAAGTGAGTAGAGAGTAGAAAGATAACAGTTATGGGGGGTGGGGAGTTGGGGAGATGTTGGTCTAAGGGCACAGATTTTTAATTAGATAGAAGGAATACGTTCAAGAGATCTATTGTATAATATGGCCACTATGGTTAATTACAACTATAATTATTCTATAATTATCTAATTATACTATAATATTCAAGAATGTATTTTATCTTGAAAGTTGCTAAGAGAATAAAAAATCACCCCCAAACCTGGCAACTTAAGAGAACAACAATTATTTATTTTACTCACAAATCTGCAGTTTGGAGAAGGTTTGTCAGGGACAGTTCTCTGCTCTACAAGGTGTTAGCTGAATAGCATCAGAATCTGCTTTCAGGAAGACAACTACTTTCCTAGCTATTTTCTGGGAAGTGTGGGCTTGGGACCTCATTCCTCTTCATATGAGCCTTTCCTCTGGCTCCTTCTTGAACTTCCTCACAACATGGCGGCTGGATTCCAAGAGGGAACATCCTAAGAGAACAAGGCATGTCTTTTTTTTTTTTTTTTTTTTTTTTTTTGAGACGGGGTCTCGCTTTGTTGCCCAGACTAGTCTTGAATTCCTGGGCTCACTCAATCCTCCCATCTCAGCCTCCCAAAGTCCTGGAATTACAGACATGAGTCACCATGCCTGGCCTATGCATGGCATTTGTATAATCCAGCTTTGGAAGTCATACCGTCGCCTTCACTTTATTAGTCAAGGCAGTCGCCAAGGACTGCTCAAGGGAAGAGACATAGACTCCACCTCTTGATTCTGGAAGCATGTGGAATAGGAGATATTATTGTTGCTATCTGTAGAAAGTAAAATCTGACATACTCTCAAAGGCAGTGTAGGGTAGAGTGGAATATCCCACTTGGTCTCTCGTTGCCCACTCTCTGGGCAAAGGGGGAAGTTCTACTGCAGAGGACGGGAGGCTGAAGACCCAGCAAGGTCTTGACCTTGGAGCTCTAAGAATCCGAGAATCTAAGAATAGTTTTAGGGACAAGAGTGTCACTTGGAGGGAAGGTGTCTCTCTGGGGGATATTTAAGGATCCATGGACTGGACCTGCCTTTTATTAAATAGCTACTAAAGACCTCTAGATAACTCATGGCTAGCTCTGGAAGAATAACACCAAGGTCAAGATCCTAGACATTGGGGCCAGGTAGGCCACTGTCCCAGTTCCAGCTATCTATGTATTCCTGGGTCACTATCTATGTATTCCTTGTCCATTGCAGCCTCAGTTTCCTCATTTGTAAAATTGTTATAAAAATAATATGTAGTAGAGGTTAGGTGAAGCCTGAGACCTGGTGGTGTATGAGCCAGAGCAGAATCTAGAGTAAAACCCAGTACTGGTGTTGCCTCAGGCCCTCTGTGGCCAGCATCAACCTCCGTCCGTGCCATCAGTGCTTGCCCCGTAGGGGCACTAGCTGTTCCAACTGGGTTACCATAGCTGAATTCAAGATCACTTATAAAAAGCCACATCTTGGCTGGGCGTGGGGCTCACGCCTGTAATCCCAACACTTTGGGAAGCCAAGGCGGGTGGATCACCTGAGGTCAAGAGTTCAAGACCAGCCTGGGCAACATGGTGAAATCCTGTCTGTACTAAAAATGCCAAAATTAGCTGGGCATGTTGGCACATGCCTGTAATCCTAATTCCCAGGTACTTGGGAGACTGAGGCAGGAGAATTGCTTGAACTCAGGAGGTGGAAGTTGCAGTGAGCCAAGATCGCGCCACTGCACTCCAGCCTAGGCGACAGAGTGAGCCTCCATGTGAAAAAAAAAAAAAGAGCCACAACTTTAGAGTTGTGAAAATTGGATCCCATTCACATTGTCAAAAAAAGTTTTTGAAATATCGGCCAGGTGCAGTGGCTCATGCCTGTAATCCCAGCATTTTAAGAGGCTGAGGAAGGTGGATCACCTGAGGTCAGGAGTCTGACACCCGCCTGGCCAACATGGCAAAACCCTGTCCGTATAAAAAATACAAAAATTGCTGGGGACAGTGGCTCACGCCTGTAATCCCAGCACTTTGGGAGGCCGAGGCGGGTGGATCACGAGGTCAGGAGATCGAGACCATCCTGCCTAGCATGGTGAAACCCCATCTCTACTAAAAATACAAAAAAGATTAGCCAGGCATGGTGGTGGGCGCCTGTAGTCCCAGCTACTGGGGAGGCTGAGGCAGGAGAATGGCGTGAACCTGGGAGGCGGAGCTCTCAGTGAGCTGAGATAGGGCCTCTGCACTCCATCCTGGGCAACAAAGCAAGACTCCGTCTCAAAAAAAAAAAAATACAAAAATTAGCTGGGCATGGTGGCACGCACCTGTACTCCCAGCTACTCAGGAGGCTGAGGCAGGATAATCGCTTGAACCCAGGAGGCGGAGGTTGCAGTGAGCTGAGATCACACCATTGTACCCTAGTCCAGGCGACAGAGCAAGACTCTGTCAAAAAAAAAAAAAAAGTTGAAATATCTAAGAATAAGGCCAGGTGCAGTAGCTCATGCCTATAATTCCAGCACTATGGGAGGCCAAGATGGAAGGACTGCTTGAGGCCAGGAGTTCCAAGCTGCAGTGAGCTGCAATTGCACCATTGCACTCCAGCCTGGGTAACAGAACAAGATCCTGTCTCTAAAAAATTTTTAAAAAGTTAAAAAAAAAAAGTTTTTTAAGTAAAAGACAAATCAGATCAATGAAAATGAACACATGATATACGAAAACATATGGGATACACTAAAGTAGTGCTTGGAGGAAAATTCACAGCTGCAAATTGCCTATATTGAAAGAGGAAAAGGGCCTCAAATCAATAACCTAATCTTCCATCTTAGGAAACTACAAAAAGAAGTGCAAACTAAACCCAAAGCAAGCAGAAGGCAGGAAATAATAAAGATTAGAAAGGAAATACATGAAATAGAGAAAAGAGAAACAAGAGAAAATTGACAAAACCAGTTTGGTTCTTTGAAAAGATCTGCAAAATTGACAAATCTTTAACTAGACTAACCAAGGGAAAAAAGAAAAGACTAAAATTACTAAAGTCAAGAATGAAAGAGGAGACATCACTACTGACCTTACACAAATACAAAGGCTTATAAGGGAATACTATGAATAAATGTGTGCCATATATTAGATAGTCTAGGTAAAAGGGACAAATTCCTAAAAAGACACAAACTATCAAAACTGACTGAAAAATATAGAAAATCTGAATACACCTATAATAAGTAAGGAGATTGAACAGGTAATTTTTAAGTTTTCACAAAGAAAAGTCCACAATCAGATGGTTTCACTGCTGAATTCTACTAAATATTCAAAGAAGAATTAACACAAATCTCTCACAAATGTTTTTGAAACTAGAACAAGAGAGAACACTTCCTACCTCATTCCATAAGGTCAAAATTACTGATACCAAAATCAAACACATAGTAAGAGAAGAAAACCAAAAAGAGACCAATATCGTTTATAAATATAGATAAAAACATTCTCCACCGGGTGCAGAGAATTACAACTGTAACCCCAGCACTTTGGGAGGCCAAGGTGGACAGATCGATCACCTGAGGTCAGGAGTTTGAGACCAGCCTGGTCAACATGGCAAAACCCCTTCTCTACTAAAAATACAAAAATTAGCCAGGCATGGTGGCGCATGCCTGTAGTCCCAGCTACTTGGGAGGCTGAGGCAAGAGAATCACTTGAACCCAGGAGGTGGAAGTTGCATGAGCCAAGATCATGCCACTGCACTCCAGCCTGGGCAACAGAGAGAGACTCCGTCTCAAAAAAAAAAAAAAGAAAAATTCTCAACAAAATACTATCAAACTGAATCCAGAAACATATAAAAAGGATTATATGCCATGACCAAGTGAGATTTATTTTAGGAATGCAAGACATGAAAATTCATCAGTGTAATAAACCATATTAACAAACTAAAGAACAAGAAGTACATGATCATCTCTGTAGATGAAAAAAAAAGCATTTTACAAAAAATCCAACACTCTTTTATGATAAAAAATTAAAACTCAGTAAACTAGGAATAGAATGAAATTTCCTCAACCTAATAAAGGGCATTTATGAAAAACTCATAGCTGACATTATACTTAATTATGAAAGACTGAAACCTTTCCACTAAGATCAGGCACATGATACAGATGTCTACTCTTATTGTGTCTATTTAGCATTGTACTGGGAGTTCTAGCCAGGAGAGTCAGGCAAGAAAAAAAAAAAAAGCATCCAGGCCAGATGTGGTGGCTTATGCCTGTAATCCCAGCACAATGGGAGGCCGAAGCAGGCGGATCACTTGAGGTCATGAGTTTGAGACCAGCCTGGCCAAGATGGCAAAACCCTGTCTCTACTAAAAATATAAAAATTAGCTGGGTGTGGTTGTGCATGCTTGTAGTCCCAGCTACTTGGGAAGCTGAGGCAGGAGAATTGCTTGAACTGGGAGATGGACGTTGTAGTGAGCTGAGATTGTGCCACTGCATGCACTCCAGCCTGGGCGACAGAGCAAGACACTGTCTCAAAAAAAAAAAAAAAAAAAAAAAAAAATTCCAGACTAGAAAGGAAGAAGGAAAACTCTATTTGCAGGTGACATAATCTTACACATAGGAAAGTCTTAAGGAATCTACACACACATACACACACACAACTACTAGAGTTAACAATTTCAGCAATTTTTTAGAATACAAGATCAATATCTAAAAATCAGTTGTATTTCTGCACACACCAGTAATTAACAATCTGAAAATAAAATTAAGAAAAAAATTCCATTTGTAATAGCATCAAAAAGAATAAAAGGTTTAGGAATAAACTTAAGAAGACTTTGTAAGAATTTTACACTATAATGCACAAAACCAACATCAAAATAAATGTTAACAGACATAAATAAATGGAAAGACACTCTGTGTTTATGAATTGGAAGATTTAGTATTGTTTAGATGGCAATACTCCTCAAATAGAACTGCAGATTCAAAACAATCCACATCAAAATTACAGCTGCCTTTTTTGTAGAATTTGACAAGCTAATTTTAAAATTTATATGAAAATGTAAGGAATCCAGAATAGTCAAAATAATCTTGAAAAGGAGCAAAGTTAGAGGACCTACACTTCCCAATTTTAAAACTTACTACTAAGCTGAATAATCAAGATTTTTGGTACTTACATAAACACAGAGGAATGAGAGTCTATTTTAAAAACTTATATGTCTATAGTCAATTGATTTTCAACAAGGGTGCCAAAAAAAAATCAATGAAGAAATTCAGTGCATTTTCAACAAATGATGCTGGCACAATTGTATATCCACAGGCAAAAACAGGAATTTGGACCCCTACCTCACACCATGTATACAATTTAACTTGAAATGGATCAGAGGCCTAAATGTTAAGAGCTAAACCTAGAAAACTCTCAGAAAACATAGATGTACAGTCATGTGTTGCTTAACAATGGGGATACATTCCAAGATATGCATCGTTAGGTGATTTCATCATTATGCAAACATCATGGAGTGTACTTCTCCAAATCTAAATGGTAGAGCCTACTGAATACCTGGACTAGAGGATAAAACCTATTGCTACTAGGCTACAAACCTGAACAGCATGCTACTGTACTGAATACTGTAAGCAATGCAAACACAATGGGTATTTGCATACCTAAACATAGAAAAGGTATAGTAAAAATACAGTATCATAATCTTATAGACCACCATCATGTATGTGGTCCATCATTGACCAAAATGACATTATGTGGTGCACAACTGTATATCATCACAACCTTAGATATGACATCCTGGCTTCTTAGATATTACATCACAAGTACAAGCAATAAAAAAATACATACAAATTAGACCTCATCAAATTTAAAATTTTCGTGCTTCAAAAGACACTATTAATGAAGTGAAAAGAAAACCTATAGGATGGGAGATTTGCAAATCATCTGATACAATCTGATAAGTAGTGTCTAGATTCCAGAATATATAAAGAGCACTTTATATATTCAACAGCAAGAAGATAAATAACTCAATTTAAAAATGGGCAAAAGATCTGAGTAGACATTTCTCCAAAGAAGATAACAAATGGCCAAGGAGCACATAAAAATATACTCGACATCATTAGTCATTAAAGAAATTAAATGGATGGGCTGGGCGTGGTGGCTCACACCTGTAACCCCAGCAATTTGGGAGGCCGAGGCGGGCAGATCACCTGAGGTCAGGAGTTCAAGACCAGCCTGACCAACATGGAGAAACTCCATCTCTACTAAAAATACAAAATTAGTCGGGCATGTTGGGGGGCGCCTGTAGTCCTAGCTACTCAGGAGGCTGAGGCAGTAGAATTGCTTGAGCCTGGGAGGTAAAAGTTGCAGTGAGCTAAGATCGTGCCATTGCACTCCAGCCTGGGCAACAAGAGTGAAACTCTGTCTCAAAAAGAAGAAGAAGAAGAAAGCCAGAGAGAGAGAGAGAGAGAGAGAGAGAGAGAGAGAAAAGAAAAGAAAAGAAAAAAAGAAAGAAAATGGATGGACTAAAATGGTGGCCACTACCCACCAATCAAATGAAATCTTCCCCCTCCACGGTCCCTGGGCAAGGGAATGTTACTCTTACAAATCTCCTGTGGACAATACATTTTTATTGTTTGGGTTTTTTGTTTGTTTATTGATAAATAATTGCATATATTCATGGGAAACACAGTGATATTTCAATAAAGAAAATGTATAATGATCAGAGCAGGGTAATTTCATGTCCTTTGTGAAAGGAAAATAAATCTCCTGGACCCCAAAATCACTAAGCCAAAGGGTAAAGTCAAGCTGGGAACTCCATCAGGCAAACATGCCTCCCATTTTATTCCCAAATAAGTTAACTACAAAGATTTACGAAGCTACACAGCTCCCTCAAAATTTGTCAGAAAGGAAATTTCTTGTGAGCCTCAAGATCTTTACCCTAAAACAGTTCTGTTGAATTTCACCCTGGCAATGTAAATTGATAGCCGATACCTTATCTTCACAGATGGGGGACAAAGGACAGACAGAACCCAAAGTCATCCCTCTGCTCACCTGAGACAAATGCATATCTGATGGCTTCCTCTGCCCAGTTGTTTATGTAAAACTGCAGATTCACTAAATCAGACTCAGGCATAAGTGACTACTGCTCTATGGCGTCTCATATGTAAATTGTGTATTCAGTGAAAGGCTTATCAGAGACTCAAAAGAATGCAACTGTCTCTTATCTAACTGTGACCTGGAAGCACCCCACCCCCCAACCCTGGTAGGTGCATCAAGTGTCCCATCTTTCCAGACAGAACCAATATACATCTTACATTTATTGATCGATGTCTCGTGTCTCCCTAAAATGTATAAAGTGAAGCTGTGCCCCAGCCACCTTGGGCACGTGTCATCAGGACCTCCTGAGGCTGTGTCACAGGAGTGTCCTTAACCTTGGCAAAACCAACTTTCTAAATTGATTGCAACCTGTCTCGGATACTTTTGGATCACACCATTAACAAGTCTCCCCCATCCCTTCCCAGCCTCTAGTATCCTACATTTTTGAGTTGTAGAAGTCTAAAGCTAGCAGGAATTGGTCTTAAAGATAGTCTAACAACATTCTCAAATTTTAGGATGTTTCCAAGTCATCTGGAGGGCTTGTCAAAACATATTGCTGGAGCCCAATCCCAGAGTTTCTGATTTAGTAAGTCTGGGGTGGGGCCCAGAAATTGGATTTTCTCAAAAGCTTACAGTTGATGCTGATGCAGCTGGTGTAACTATTTCCTTCTACGCATGTGAAAGCTGGAGTCAACAGAGACGGTGTGAATGGTGCAGCTAGTTGTACAAAGTGCTGTCCAGTAAGAACCTACTGTGATGATGTACATGCTCTTCTGTCTTCTCCAACACAGTAGCCACATGTGGGTACTGAGCACCTAAAATGTGGCTAGTGCAACTAAGACTTCAAATTTTTTTTTTTTTTTTTTTTTTTTTTTTTTTTTGAGACAGAGTCTCGCTCTGTCCCCCTGGCTGGAGTGCAGTGGCGATCTCGGCTCACTGCAAGCTCTGTCTCCCGGGATCATGCCATTCTCCTGCCTCAGCCTCCTGAGTAGCTGGGACTACAGGTGCCCGCCACTGTGCCTGGCTAATTTTTTGTATTTTTAGTAGAGATGGGGTTTCACCATGTTAGCCAGGATGGTCTCGATCTCCTGACCTTGTGATCCGCCCACCTCGGCCTCCCAAAGTGCTGGGATTACAGGCATGAGCCACCATGCCCGGCCGAGACTTCAAATTTTTAATGCAATTAATCTTAATGAATTTTAATTCATATGATCGCATGTATCTAGTAAGTACCACGTTGGACACTGCATTTCTACAAGTGAGGTCTCCTGACTCCCAAGCCAGTAAACGTTCTAATACACAGCATTGCCTTCTGTTTTCAAGCCACTAAGGATGTATACAAGAAAGCAAGACTCCATCTCAAAAAAAAAAAAAACAAGTTATTGATAGCTGGGCATGGTGGCATGCACCTGTAGTTCCAGCTACTTGGGAGGCTAAAGTGGGAGGATTGCTTGGGCCTGGGAGGCAGAGGTTGCAGTGAGCCAAGATTGCACCAACTGCATTCCAGCCTGGGCAACATAGCAAGACACTGACTCAAAAAACATAGTTATTGAGCACCTACTATGTTCCTGGGTCTATTTCAGGCACTGGAGATACAACAGCAAACAAAATAGACAGAAAATTGTGACCTCATGGAGCTTATATTCCAGCGAAAGAGTCAAACAATAGGCCGGGCTCGGTGGCTCAAGCCTGTAAACCCAGCACTTTGGGAGGCCGAGGCGGGCGGATCACGAGGTCAGGAGATCGAGATCATCCTGGCTAACAGGGTGAAACTCCATCTCTACTAAAAAATACAAAAAACTAGCCAGGCGACGCGGCAGGCGCCTGTAGTCCCAGCTGTCCCAGCTACTCGGGAGGCTGAGCCAGGAGAATGGCGTAAACCCGGGAGGCGGAGCTTGCAGTGAGCTGACATCCGGCCACTGCACTCCAGCCTGGGCGGCAGAGAGAGACTCTGTCTCAAAAAAAAGAAAAAAGAATCAAACAATAAATATAATGGAAAAGAAGATAATATTGTATTTTAGCAGGTGGTCACTGCTGTGAAAAACATTAAAGCCAGGTAAAAGGAATTGGGAGCGTTGGATTGCAATTTTTTTTCTTTTTAAATTTTATTTCTGTATTGATACATGACAGATGTACATATTTTCAGGGAACATGTGGTAACTTAATACATTTATATAATTTGTAAAGATCAAATCAGGGGGCCAGGCATGGTGGCTCATGCTTATAATCCCAACACTTTGGGAAGCCGAGGCGGGTGGATCACAAGGTCAGGAGTTCAAGACCAGCCTGGCCTCGATGATGAAACGCTGTCTCTGCTAAAAATACAAAAACTAGCCTGGCATGGTGGTGGGCGCCTGTAATCCCAGCTACTCGGGAGGCTGAGTCATAAAATTGCTTGAATCCGGGAGGCGGAGGTTGCAGTGAGCTGAGATTGCACCACTGTACTCCGGCCTGGGCGACAGAGCAAGACTCCATCAAAAAAAAAAAAAAAAAAAAAGATCAAATCAGGGTAATTAGGATATTCATCACCTTAAATATTCATCTTTATGCTAAAAACATGAATTCTTCTATTATTCTACCTATTTTTGAAATGTACAACAGATTATTGTAAACTATACTCACCCTACTGATCTATCAAACACCAGATCTTATTTCTTCTATCTTACATTTCTTCCAAGTGTAACTATACATTTGGACCCATTAGTCAATTTCTCTTCATTCCCCCCTCCACCCTACCCTTCCTGGCTTCCGGTAGGGATCACCTATCTACTCTCTATCTTCCTGAGATCCACTTTTTCAGCACCCACACATGAATGAAAACATACGATATTTGTCTTTCTGTGCTTGGCTTATTTCACTTAACATGATGCTGCAAATGTCAGAATTTATTCTTTTTTATAGCTGAATAATATTCCATTGTGTACATATAGCACAATTTTTTCTTTTTTTTTTATTTTGAGACAGAATCTCGCTCTGTCACCCAGGCTGGAGTGCAGTGGCGCGATCTCAGTTCCCTGTAACCTCTGCCTCTGGGATTCAAGCAATTCTCATGCCTCAGCCTCCCTAGTAGCTGGAATTACAGGCATGAGCCACCATCAGTTAATTTTTGTATTTTTAGTAGAGACGGGGTTTCACCATGTTGTCCAGGCTGGTCTTTAACTGACCTCAAGTTATCCACCTGTCCTGGCCTGCCAAAGTGCTGAGATTACAGGCGTGAACCACCTCACCGGGCCATATACCAGATTTTCTTTATGCATTCACTCATTGTTGAACATTTAGATTGACTCCATTATCTTGGTTAGTGCAAATAGTGCTGCAATAAACACGTGAATGCAAAGAGCATTTCCCCAGTGTTTTCCTCTGGTAGTTTCATAGTTTCAGATCTTAGATTTGAGTCTTCAATAGATTTTTGTTTAATTCTTGGATACACTGACTTCCTTCCTTTTGGGTATATACATAGCATGGGATTGCTGGATCATATGGTAGTTCTATTTATAATTTTTTGAGGAACCTCCATACTGTTCTCCAGAGTGGCTGTACTAATTTACATTCCCACCAACAGTGTACGAGGGTTCCCCTTTCTCTACGTCTTCGCCAGCATCCACCTTTTTATAAAGGCCGTTTTAACTGGGGTGAGGTGATAGCTCATGGTGGTTTTGATTTGCATTTCTCTGACAATTAGCAATGTTGAACATTTTTGTATATATCCCTTAGCCGTTTGAATGTCTTCTTTTAAGACATGTCTATTCAGATCCTTTGCCCACTGTATTGGTCAGGGTTCTCTAGAGGGACAGAGCTAATAGGATAGATGTATATATGAAGGGGAGTGTATTAAGGAGTATTGAGTCACATGCTCACAAGGTGAAGTCCTACAACAGGCCGTCTGCAAGCTGAGGAGCAAGAAGCCAGTCCGAGTCCAAAAACCTCAAAAGTAGGGAAGCCGGCTGAGTGTGGTGGCTCATGTCTGTAATCCCAGCACTTTGGGAGGCCAAGGCAGGTGGATCACCTGAGGTCAGGAGTTCAAGACCAGCCTGGCCAACATGGTGAAACCCCGTCTCTACTAAAAACACAAAAATTAGTCGGGCGTGGTTGTGCACGCCCGTAATCGCACCTACTCAGGAGGCTGAGGCAGGAGAATTGCTTGAACCCGGGAAACGGAGGTTGCAGTGAGCCGAGGTGGCACCATTGCACTGCAGCCTGGGTGATAGAGTGAGACTCCATCTCAAAAAAACAAAAAAAAAAAGTAGGGAAGCTGACAGTGCAGCCTTCAGTCTGTGGCCAAAGGCCCGAGAGCCCCTGGCAAATCATTGGTGTAAGTCCATGAGTCCAAAAGCTGAAGAATTTGGAGTCTGATGTTTGAGGCAGGAAGCATACAGCACAGAAGAAAGATGAAGGCCGGAAGTCTCAGCGAGTCCGCTCATTCCATTTTCTTCTTCCTGCTTTATCCTCGCCATGCTGGCAGCTGATGAGATGGTGCCCGCCCAGACTGAAGGTGAATCTGCCTCTCCCAGTCCACTGACTCAAATGTTAATCTCCTTTGGCAACACACTCACAGACATACCCAGGAACAACGCTTTGCATCCTTCAATCCAATCAAGCTGACACTCAATATTAACCATCACACCTGTTTTTTTTGGTTTGTTTTTTGTTTTTTGTTTTTTTTTTTGAGATGGAGTCTCACTCTGTCGCCCAGGCTGGAGTATGGTGGTGTGATCTCGGCTCACTGCAACCTCTGCCTTCTGGGTTCAAGCAGTTCTCCCCGCTCAGCCTCCTGCATAGCTGAGATTCTCCTGCCTCAGCCTCCCAAGTAACTGGAACTACAGGCACGCACCACCACACTCAGCTAATTTTTGTATTTTTAGTAGAGACGGGGTTTTGCCACGTTGGCCAAGTGGATCTCGAACTCCTGACCTCAAGTGATCTGCCTCCCTTGGCCTCCCATAGTGCGGGGATTATAGGTGTGAGTCACCTCACCTGGCCCCCTTTTTTCCTTTCTAATTGTTTTCCTTTGTGGTTAAGTGATTTTCTCTGGTAGTATGTTTTAACTTGTTACTTTTTATTTTTATTGAATCTATTATAAGTTTTTGCATTGTGGTTACCTTGAGGCTTATAGAAAAATCTTATAACAAGTTATTTTAAAGCAATAACATCTTAGATCATAAAGAAAAAAATAGAAACAATGAATAAAAACTCTACACTTTATCTGCTTCCCTCCCACATTTTGACTTTTTGTTTCCTCAATTTACATATTTTTATTTTGCTTGTCTCTTAACCAGCTGCTATAGCTGTTATTGCTTTGTTTTAAGTATGGGGTCTTACTATGTTGCTCAGACTGGCCTCAAACTCCTAGGTTCAAGTGATCCTCCTGCCTCAGCCTCCCAAGTAGCCAAGACTACACCCAGTTCAATATTATTGTTTTTGATAGATTTGTCTTTGGGGCTTTATTATGGTAGAGTTAAGAATGAATTGCACACCACAATTACAGTATTGGAGTATCCTGGGTTTCTCTGTGTACCTAATTTTACCAATGGGTTTTATACCTTCAAATATTTTCTTTGGCCAGGAATGGTGGCTCACACCTGTAATCCCAACACTTTAGGAGGCCAAGCAGGGAAGATTGCTTGAGCCCAGGAATTCGAGACCAGCCTGGGCAACATGGCAAAACCCTGTCTCTACCAGAAAGAAAATACAAAAATTAGCCAGGCATGGTGGTGTGCACCTGTAGTCCCAGCTACTCAGGAGGCTGAGGTGGGAGGATCACCTGAACCTGGGAGTTTGAGGCTTCAGTAAGCTATGATTGAGCCACTGCACTCCATCCTGGGTGATAGAGCAAGACCCTGTCTGAAAAAAATTTTTTTTCTTTCTGAATGTTCTTTGTTTGTTTGTTTGTTCAGATTGAGGAACTCTCTGGAACTCTCTTTCTTCAAGGGAGTATTTCTTATAAGACAGATCTGGTAGTGGTGAATTCTCTCTGCTTTTATTTGGGAAAAACTTTATCTGCTCTTCATATTTGAATAATAACTTTGCTTGATACAGTATTCTTGGATAGCCTATATGGTTTCCATTGAGAAGTCTGTGGCCAGATAAATTAGAACTCCTTTAAGTGTTATTTTCTTCTTTTCTCTAACTGTTTTCAGGATCCTCTCTTTGTTCCTGACCTTTGAGAGTTTGATTATTATATGCCTTGGGGTAATCTTATTTGGGTCAAATCTATTTGGTGTTCTCTGGCCCTTCTGTACCTGGATATTTGGAATGTCTTCTATTGTTTCTTTGAATATCCTTTCTATCCCCTTGCTCCTCCTTAGCTCCCTCTTGAACATCAATAATTCTTAGATTTTGTCTTCTATATTTTGTAGGTGATTTCCATTCCTTTCATTCTTTTTTCTTATCTATGTATTTTCAAACAGCCCATCTCCAAGTTCACTGATTGTTTCCTCTGCTTGATCCACTCTGCTGTTGAGAACCTCCAATGAACTTTTCAGTTCAGCAAACGTATTTCTCAGTTCTAAGATTTGTTTAGGTTTTTTTATTATTATTATTTCAATCTTTGTTAAATTTCACTGATAAATTTCTGAATTGCTTTTCTATGTCATCTTGGAATTCACTGAGTTTCCTTAAAAATGCCATTTTGAATTCTTAATTGGAGAGCTCACATATTACTGTCTTGTTAGGTTTAGTCACTGGTCCCTTACTTTGTCCATTTGGGGAGCTCATGGTTCCCTGTTTGCTTTTGCTTATTGTTAATGTACATCTATGCCTTTGCACTGAAGGATTAGTCACTTATTCCAGTCTTCTCTGTCTGGATTGTTTTGGCTTTTAGTGGCTCTGTTTGCTTACAGATTCTTCGTAATTGACCTGTTGGTTTCTTTTTTTTCTGCTAGGTCACTGCCTCCTTTTCAGCACTCAGTGACACCTTAAACCCAGGTTTGCCTTGGCTCTATTAAATATCAGAGTGTCACCCATCCTGAATTGGGGAGGTCCCAAAGGGGATATCCCAGTAGTTTAGGAAGGCTGGCTAGGGGTTCATTCCCAGGGGAGCTGTGGAAACCTCCTACAACATGGTGCTAATGAACAGCCACTCTGATTTGGCATCTCCTTTGGCCAAGTTACAGAGTATAGAGAGTTTCCAGGGCTCGGGATGGTAGTCCCACCTCCCTACTTTGTCTGTGGCTATTCTCAGAGGATATTTCTCCCTTCAGGCACTCCTGATGCTTCCTGTAGGTTGAGGCAGGGACAGATTGCCTGCCAGGGAACCCAAGATGGTGGGGAAGTTGGTTATTCACCTCGATCTCACTTTTTCCCATGGAGAAACCATGAGTGGAGGGGGAATTTCCTGCCCACTTGGTGTCATGCAGATTGGAGAGAGGAATGTCATGGATATGGAAGAATTATTCTCTTACTGTCTGCTCAGAAGACTTTGTCCTTTCTCTGTGGTCCCGGAACTGTTTCACCCTCATATTTGGGTTCTGGGATATTGGGATATTGCTGGCGATAATTTTGGCACTCTATATTTGTTTTTAGTTTTCTGAGGGGGTGTGGGGAGGAAAGTCAGTGTGTTAATCTGTTTGCATTACTATAAAGGAATACTTGATACTGGGTAATTTATAAAGAAAAGAGGTTTATTGTGGCTTATAGTTCTGCAGGCTCTATAGGAAGCATGGTGCCGACATCTGCTTCTGGTGAGGGCCTCGGGAAGTTTCTGATCATGACGGAAGGTGAAGGGGGACCAGGCACATTCTATGGACAGAGAGAGAAAGAGAGGGAGCAAGAGAGACAGGGAGGAGGTGCCAAGCTCTCTTAAACAACCAGATCTTGGCCAGGTATAGTGGCTTACACCTGATTACAGTACTTTGGGAGGCCAAGGCAGGCAGATCACTTGAGGTCAAGAGTTCAAGACCAGCCTGGCCAACATGGTGAAACCCTGTCTTTACTAAAAATACAAAAATTAGCCGAGTGTGGTGGTGGGTGCCTGTAGTCCCAGCTACTTGGGAGGTTGAGGCAGGAGAATCGCTTAAACCCAGGAGATGGAGGTTGCAGTGAGCCAAGATCATGCCATTGCACTCTAGCCAAGGTGACAGAGCAAGACTCCATCTCAAAAAAAATATAGATCTTGTGTGAACTGTTAGAATAAGAACTGACTCGTTACCATGAGGACAGCACCAAGTCATTCATGAGGGATCCACCCCTATGAACCAAACACCTCCCACCAGGCCCCACCTCCAACATTGGTGATCATATTTTAACATGAGATTTGAGACTGAGTAACATAGTGAGAACCCCATCTGTACAAAAGTTTAAAAGTTAGCCTGGCATGATGGAGCAAGCTACTCTAGCTACTCAGGAGGCTGAGGTGGGAGGATTGCTGGAGCCTAGGAAATGGAGGCCGCAGTGAGCCAAGAGAACGCCACTGGCCGGGCGCGGTGGCTCACGCCTGAAATCCCAGCACTTTGGGAGGCCAAACCGGGCGGATCACGAGGTCAGGAGATCTGGACCATCCTGGCTAACCCCGTCTCTATTAAAAATGCACAAAATTAGGGCCGGGCGCGGTGGCTCAAGCCTGTAATCCCAGCACTTTGGGAGGCCGAGACGGGCGGATCACAAGGTCAGGAGATCGAGACCATCCTGGCTAACACAGTGAAACCCCGTCTCTACTAAAAATACAAAAAAAACTTAGCCGGGCGAGGTGGCAGGCGCCTGTAGTCCCAGCTACTCGGGAGGCTGAGGCAGGAGAATGGCGTGAACCCGGGAGGCGGAGCTTGCAGTGAGCTGAGATCCGGCCACTGCACTCCAGCCTGGGTGACAGAGTGAGACTCCATCTCAAAAAAAAAAAAAAAAAAAAAAAAATGCACAAAATTAGCGGGCGCCTGTAGTCCCAGCTACTTGGGAGGCTGAGGCAGAAGAATGGTGTGAACCTGGGAGGCGGAGCTTGCAGTGAGCGGAGATCGCGCCACTGGACTCCAGCCGGGGTGACAGAGCAAGATTCTGTCTAAAAAAAACAAAAGATAGCGCCACTGCACTCCAATCTGGGTGACACAGACCCTATCTCGAAAGAAAAAAAAAAAAAAAAACCATGAGATTTTAGGAGGACTAATATTCAAACCATATCAGCCAGCTTGCTTCTACCACCATTTTGGAACTGGGAGTCCTCCTGGATTGCAATTTGTAATAGCATCATTATGGTAAGTCACAATTGAGAATGTGTCATTTGAACAAAGACTTGATGTTAAGGAGGGGATAAGCCACGCCACGGAGGGATTATGGGGAGAGCATTTGATGAAGGGGAAATAATAGAAACCAGCCAGAAGTGTTCAAGTGCCGATGGCACTCCACAGAGTGAGTGGTGGCAGAGTGTGCTTAGGGAGGTAGAGTTAAAAAAAATTAATGGGGTTGGGCTGGGAGCGGTGGCTCACGCCTGTAATCCCAGCACTTTGGGAGGCCAAGGTGTGCAGATCACGAGGTCAGGAGTTTGAAACCAGCCTGACCAAAATGGTGAAATCCCATTTCTACTAAAAATACTAAAATTAACCGGGCATGGTGGCAGGTGCCTCTAATCTCACCTACTCAGGAGGCTGAGGCAGGAGAATCGCTTGAACCTGGGAGGTGGAGGTTGCAGTGAGCCGAGATTGCGCCACTGCACTCCAGCCTGAGCGACAGAGCGAGACTCCGTCTCAAAAATAAAAATAGAAAATGAAAAATAACGGGGTCATCAGACTGTGCTGTGGGTACAATAGCAAATAATATTGCCGGACGTAGTGTTTGTCCAGCTGATGGATAGAAACTGGTGTGTTATTGGGAGTTTAGTTTACATTTCCCTGATTACAGTGGGGTACAGCCTTAGTTTATCAGTCGTTCCTAAAGCTCAGAAGGTACTGAGACTCTTGGCTAACTGTACAGGACAATTTTGAAGACTGGAAAGCCAGGAAATCCCAGGTAGGTCCATAACATCATTTCCCAACCCTGGAAAAGAGTAGCTTTGAGACCGGGGTTACCAGATTTAGCAAATAGGAATACAGAATGCTCAACTGAATTTGAATTTCAGATAAATAACAAAAGAAAAGTTTGTACCTAAGTATACCCCCATGCAATTTTTGCTCAAAAATATTATATTGAGCAAAAGAAGCTGGGCACAAAAAAGTACACGTTATTTGATTTCATTCTATAAAATTCTAGAAGAGGCAAACTAATAAAAAAATGACAGAAGTCAGAACAGTGCTTGCTTGAAGAGGGCAATAATTAACTTTTTAAGGGTCACAGGAGAACTGATTTCTGGGGTGATGGAATTGTTCTATAGCAATAATATTGTCTAGGATGGTGGTTACATGGGTGTATGCAATTATCAAAGCTTATTGAAGTGAATAGTTAAAATCTGTGGCTTTTTGTTTTGGTTTTTCGTTTGTTTTTTCCTTTTTTGAGACAGAGTCTCTCTTTGTCACCCAGGCTGGAGTGCGGTGGTGACACAATCTCGGCTCACTGCAACCTCCACCTCCTGGGTTCAAGCGATTCTCCCACTTCAGCCTCCCGAATAGCCGGGGCTTCAGGCGCACCCCACCATGCTCGGCTAATTTTTGTATTTTTAGTAGAGATGGGGTTTTATCACGTTGGCCAGACTGATCTCGAACTCCTGACCCAAGGCGATCCACCCACCTCAGCCTCACAAAGGGCTGGGATTTACAGGCCTGAGCCACCGCGTCCTGTCCTAATTGTTGTATTTTTAGTAGAGACGGGGTTTCGCCATGTTGGCCAGGCTGGTCTCGAACTCCTGCGCTCTGACAATCTGCCCACCTCCGCTTCCCAAAATGTTAGGATTACAGGCATGAGCCACCGCGTCCGGCTTCTCGCTCCATCTTCTTTACCTCTCCACTGTGTCAGTTTTATTATTCTCTTCTTCTCTAGACACTTTCTTCCTCAAGATAGGGGGCAGAGTGGAAAAATGACCATAGTCAGAACCTGTGGGAAGGACCCACCCAAAGAGAAAAGGCTTCTTGTGCTCAGGCTGCAGATCCAAAAACCCAGGGAAGGACTCTCATTAGTTCAGTCTCCATTCTGTTCCAGGTGGAGCATAATGGTTGGTCCAGCCTGACTCGCTTGCCCATCTCTCACCCATCACCATGGTGTGGAGGGGACACGCAGGAGACTGTCAGTTCCTATCCTAAAGCGGGGAGGAGGGGAGGCGATCATTTTCTGAGCTCCTATAAACAAATGTTTCAGTTCTTTTTCCTCCTATGGCTGGAACACTGGAATAAGGAATGAGGTCGTCTGTCTGCAGAGACTGGTTGGGGAGTATGGTCTCCCCCGCCCAGCCAAGCTCGGGTCCCTGCATACAGCAGGGGCCTAATTAATGCTTATAGCACGAATGACTGAATGAATACCCTGTTCCCATAGGCTGTCCTGGGATGGTCCTAATTTCACAGACCCTCAGCGGATCAAGAATGAATCGGGCCCAGGGGCCCCGCCCACCGGCTGAGTGCGTCTTAGGACGCAGAGACAAGACCAGGGAGGGAAGAACCTTTGAGCGTTAGGTGGCACCTTGGAGACCCCGCCACCACGAAGGGCCCAGTTAGGGGCGGAGCTTCTAAACCCTAGCATTTTGGATTGAACCATCTTCCAGCGGTTAAAGGGGAGAGCCGAGAAAGCCCTTCTGCATTTGTCGCCAGCCTTTTTACCACTCCCTGGCCACAGTAACGATGTATTTGCTTCTCTAACGGCCACACCGTATCCACCTTCGCCTCGTTACTCCTCAAAGCCCCACGTGGCCACAGAGTCCAGACTTCCCCACCACCACCTTGCAGTGGCTCGCCCCAGTTTGACGCATTGCAGGGAAGGTCGGACCAATGGGCGCCACGCTCTCATTTCCGCCATGGGCCGGGCCCAATAGTGACGCGGCTCACAGAGGGACGCGTCACGCACCGCCGAGCCGTGTCCCTCCGCCGAGGGGGAAAGTGGAGTGGGCCCGGGAGGCGGGGCGCGCGGTGAGGAAAGTAGTCCGGCGGCGGGAGCGCGCGCGCGCGCCCGGTGGCAAATCCAGTTCCTGTGCAGGGTGGGGACGAGAGATTCGCGGTCCCGTTGGTGTGGAGCTGGGCGCGGAGGGATCCGTGGGAGCCGCAGTGCGGCGGCGCGCGGGCCGGGTGGGGCGGGGCCGAGCGAGGCGGGGCGCGCGCGGCGGCCGTTGAGGGACCGTTGGGGCGGGCGGCAGCGGCGGCGGCGGCGGCGGCGCGCGCGCTGCGGGCAGTGAGTGTGGAGGCGCGGACGCGCGGCGGAGCTGGAACTGCTGCAGCTGCTGCCGCCGCCGGAGGAACCTTGATCCCCGTGCTCCGGACACCCCGGGCCTCGCCATGGTGAGTGAGGCTGGGTGGCCGCCGAAGCTGCGGGCTCTGAGGCGGGCTTAGCGGGGCAGGACCCCTGAGGGGGCGATGGAGCCCAGAGTGGGGGGCGTCCGGGCCCGGCGAGAGCCTCGGGACCGCTTTCTACCCCCGTTGTTGGGGGCCGTTGAACCCAGAGCGGGACGTCTGAATCCCCAAAGGTTTCCAGAAGCGACTTTAGCACCAAATGGGATGTTTAAGCCCACAAATGGTTATCTGAGTCCCTAAAGGGGACATTTGAACCCCGGATGGAGGATCGGGACCCTCAGTGGGACCGCTTAAAAGGATTTTGGACCCAGGATGGGGCGTTGGGTCTCAGAATGGAGGTGTTTGGACCCCAGGACGAAATGAGAAAGATGGGCTGGGGAGGGGAGCTATTTAGGCCCTGATGAAGGCGTTTGGTCCTGAGAGGATGCGGGGAACGGGGGACGAAGGGAGGCTGGGCTGCTCCTGGATGGGGCGGTGGAGGGTAGCTGGGCCTGGGCGGGGAGGGGCGACCCCTGGGCTCCTGTGGGGCAGAGGAGAGGGTCAGGGATGGGCGGTCACTTCTACAGATGAGACTCTCGAGGGTGGGGGAGGGTGGTCTCCAAAGCCCAGCACTGCAGAGGAGGAGGAGGGTGAGGTGCAAGCTTACGGGAGGAAGAGCCTGGGGTGGGTGGCAGCGGAGATTAGAAGATGCTCTTGAAGGCTTCCGGACGGAGAAGGATCGGGGTCGTGGAGGTGGTGAAAAGGGATGGTGAGAGTGGGGCTTGCCAGTAGTCGGGGGACAGGGGCCCTTGGGGTTAATTTGGAAGTAGCTAGAAAAGGTTCCGAGGTTACTAGTGGGTTAAGACTGTTGCTCTAGAAAGACAGAATTTTTTAAATGGGGTAAGAGTGTTGTGTTTGGGTCCATGAGAAGATGGATTTCCAAGGAGAGGGGTGGGGGAGCTTGGGTGGTTGGGAGGTGAGGTGGAGGGAGAAAATGAATGGCAGTCAGGGGGGGCCTAGGTTTGGGGGTGGATGTGGGTAGCACCCTGCCAGTCTCCAGGGACAGGCCAGGACAAAGACAGCTCAGTGTGGATTGGGAGTGGGCTGCAGGGGCCGGAGGAAGCTTTTCTACCCGTCCTCCTTCCCCAGGAAGAACGTGGCTGGGCAGTAGGCACCGGGGCAGTGGGAGCAGGTGGGCGGAGCTGTTCAGGCCCCTATTGCGCACTGAAGCCTCATGAAATGGGGATGGGAGATCAAAGTTTGGGGTGCCTCGAATGAGCCAGCTTTTTCAAGCCTAGAAGCCTCACTCCGTTGCTGGCCTTTTCAGGCCAAGAGCACTGCCTTTTCCCAACAGGAGCGCCAGTTTTCTCATGATCCCCAGCCCCACGCACCATGCTGCACCTCCTCACTTGTGCCAAATGACAGTGCAGTACAGTGTGGCGTCGGTGACAATCAGATGCCTATTCCCGTGCCCTCGAGGTGGGGGCTGCAGAGCTTGATCAGAGAGTGCCTCTGGGGAGACCCTTTGATTGGCCTAAGGACCACTTGTTCCATTCAGGACCCTCACTGAGCGTGTCTGTTAATTCACAGTTAGGGCTTTGAGAGAAAACCAGCAGACTAGTTCTTTCCTACTCCCTGCCACCCACAACACCCACAGCCCCCCCCAGGCTGAGCCTGGGAACCGTGTGCAGCCATCCTCCCTGGCAAGGCTGGGGAGAACAGGCAGCCGCTGCCGTGTATCAGATCTCATACTTGCTGACACAGACCTGATGGCTCCTCTTGCCGCTACCCCATTTTCCCCCAGCAGAACCTGGCTAAAGGAGCCCTGAAGCACTAGCGGGCCCCCTACCTCCAGAATAGGACCCGAGCTTTGGCCACAACTAGTTTCTCTTTCCGTTTGTAATCAGCAAGGTAGAGGTGGGACAAGTCACTGTTAACTGGCCTTGGACTTTGGCCTGAGCTCTGTGGCTCCTCCTTGGCCCGGGTGAGGGGCCCTGGCCTTGGTTTCTGATCTCATCTAACACTGTTCTCTGGCATTGGCTGGGGGCTGGGGCAAGGCAGAGAAATCATACCCTCTTCCCTCCCCCACCTCATGTTTTTTTTTCTTGTCCAGCCCCTTGCTGGAGCCTAAGATGAGGGATAAGGAAGCAGGAGACCAGCTGAGTTATTTTGGCAACAGTTTCTGTTGAAAGTTTAGTCTTCAGGTCTAGAAAGGGAAGAAACCTTGAGCAAGGATCAATGATCTCTTCTTAGGCAGTCGGTTTTCTGGGCGGCAACCTTGCTTGAGATCTGTACCTTTCCTTGACCAAGCAGGGAAGTGGGTCTCCAACATGAGAGGGAGAGCGTCTGACAGGCCCTCCATGCAGAGCCACGCCTATTTGCAGCAACCCTGTGACAGAACTGAACATGGCAGTGCCTCGTCTGCATCTTCCAGTGTTTTGGTGGAGACTGGCAAACGCTGGCCTTCAGAGCCGCTCAGGGCAGTCTGCAGCCTGTCACAGCCTCCTCGCCCCCACCCCCAGCCCCTTATAGTGCTGCCCAAAGGTCGGGGGAGTTAGACTTCTTGCAGGGCGGAGCAGTGGGGTGGGAAGGCCCTGACTGGGCTCGCTTTTTCCATTCTAGGCCAGGGGAAAGAATGAAAAGCAGATGGGATGGCAGCCGCCTCCCCACACTGCTGCCCTCCTCTCTGTTCTTCCCCTACCCCTCCCCGGGCATTGCCTGGCCTCAGTAACCAGAAGCCCATCCTCCCTTCTCACTTTCCCCAAGCCTCTTCCTCAGGTGTCAGGACCTAAGGGATGGCCCCAGGCTTTTTTGCTGATGGTGGGAGGTGGGGGGTGGGTGGAGCAAGGGGCTCTTGGGCCTGGGGCTGCCAGGTTGGCATTTAGGAGCCCAACCACCCTGTCTTTTTTGAAGGCAATGCAGAAGAATCTTCATTTGGCCTCCCCACCTCCCCTTTACACTTTGGACTTTTCCAGAAAGTGCATGTGTGCCATTTTCCTTCTTTACCTTCCTCTTTCTCCCTCCCTCAGCCCTCTCCCCTCTGCGATCATCACTTTGATTACCCCTCCCATTCTGCCTATTTGGGACTTGGCCTCAAGTTCCTCTTCCCTTAGTTTTTTTGGGTTTTTTTTGTTTGTTTGTTTGTTTCTAACTTTTTTAGATCAGTGATTGTTAATATTTGGGACGGGGGTGGGGATAGGGGAGGCAGGCGGTGGTTTGTTCCTAGCCTCTGGAACCTCTCGGTAGAATACTGCAAATTCACATAATAATAGTTTGCTTCCATTTCTGAGGCTCTCAGACTCAAGACTAGAACCTGCTGTAGACTTGGAGCCCCTTTGCCTGATTGTGAAAGGAAGGGGAACAGACCCACCGTGGTCCTGGGATGATGGTGCCCTCTTAACAGCATCAGCAAAAACCAGGGAAAATTTGTCTTTTGGCTGCTAAAGCTAAATGTTGGGATTCAGCCTCCCCAACCTCCGAGCCCAGCTCCTGCCCCTTAGGATCACTATGCCTGGCTGATGCCCAGCATACCAGTGCAGGAGAAGCCAGTCCCTGCATCTCCTCCCCACCCCCAAACCCCGCATGCAGCAAGGGCTGCCTGCCACCAACTGGCCAGTCCCCAGAGTGCCCAAGCTGGAAAGGGTTAAAAACTGCAGTGCAAGCTGACTTCAGTCCTCTGCTGCTGCCCGCCGCAGCCCTCTCCCTGACGTGTGCCCCTCCTGCCCAAAAGAAACACAACAGAATGGTGCCCTGTGCCCTCACTGTGCGCAGGGGGTGGAGCGCCTGCCTCCAGCCTGACCAGAGTTCTTTAGGCGCTTGAGCAACTTGGGGCCCGCTAGTTAGGAGAATTTTTGCCACTCGGGTCAACTCTGCCTGAGCCAAGCGCCTCCAAATAGGTGACACAGAAACTAGCAGAGATAGCCCCAGACATCGTCCCTCTGCCCTACCCAAGGACTGGCCTGCTTCAGTTTGGAGCCTTCTAGAGCTTCTTGATGAGGCCTCCAGGGCAATCACTCCCTTCACTCAGCCTCTGGGGCTCCCACTGATGAGATGCAAACCTGTGCCGCTGGTTTGGGGCTAGGGCAGGCATTTCTTCTGCCCCTGTGGCTCCCACATGCTGAGTTGAGATTGGAAGCCCGTGGGTCTGGGCAGCTTCATCGGGCCCTGCGTCCGGCAGGCCTGAGTGTCCAGCCAACCCTGGTACCCAGCTTTCTGAATCACCAGACTTTATCATCAGGCGCTGGCTCTGCCTCAGACCTTGACTCTGGCATGCTCCTCCCTGGCTCGGCAGGAATGCCATGTGAAGCTGGCCTCACTGGGGCCGGGGGCCTGGGCTGAGTGAGGAAGATGCGTCCGTGCTGTCCAGCCTGGTGACTGACTTTCCCCTTCCTGCTTTTCCAGGCTGACCAGCTGACTGAGGAGCAGATCGCAGGTGAGTCTGCTATCCCCCTCATCTTAGCTCAGGAAAGCCTCCACATCCCCAGCCAAATCTTAGCCACCGAGAAGTGACATCTGATGGGTGAACCTCTGTATCCCTTGTGTCACCTAACACTATGCCTTGTGCCTAGAATGCTGATAAATGTGTGTAAGAGCACACCAGTGTCCCAATGACACCAAGCCCCATGGCCCTGAGACAGGCCTTTACCAGACACCAAAGGCTGTGTTCTTCTCCTGGGCCTGGGTCATCTAGGGGCTTGATAATCAGTGGCTGTAGGACAAACCCAACTCACTCTCCCAGCTTCAGCCAGGTTGGCTTAGAAGGTGAGCTCCCTGCCTCCATGTGGGGCCTGCAGAGCTCCTGTCCCACTTTAGGAGCCGCCCAGGAGCTGGCTCGTCACTCCCACCTCTGCACTTGCCTGCGCTTTGCACTTCCTTTCGCATGTGCCTGCGCCTGCCTGTTCTGCTGGCGGAAGTGCCTCCCCAGCGCTTGGCATGGGCAGCTCCTTCCCATCCCTTAGCTCAGATGTCCCCTCGGGGAGGCCTTCCCTGACCTCCACCTCAAGTACACAGCCTTCCTTTACCGTCCTTCACATCACTTTATTTTCTTTGTAACCTTTCTCGCCGTCTGAAATTATTTTCTTTTGTCTTCACCTGTTGTATCTCCTGTTACTAGATGTGAGTTCCACTGAGTTTGGGACTTGGTTTTGTTGGTCTCTGCTATAGCCTCAGTGCCTGCCTAGAACATAGTAGGTCCTCTGCAAACTTTTGCTGGCTAAACAATCATCTCTCTCAGCAAACTGGAAGAAATCCCTGGATCCCATCTAATTCATTTTTCTAACCCCTCCAAAACCCCATAATGGTCAGCTACAGGAACTATTGTGTAATTATGGATCCGTGCCTGCCTACCCGCCCATACTGAGCTGCCCGAGGACAAAGAGCAACTCTTGGTTTATCTCCATAGCCAGGGGCCAGCACACAGTAGACCAGAGGAGCGATCCAGAGAATGGGCCTCTGCTCCCCACCAGCTACCCAGCCCCCAGCTCTGCTGTCAGGTTCAGCCGGCTGTGTGACAAGTGCTGAAGGCCCAGCTTCTGCAGTGGGAGGAGACAGGAATGGACTTGCCTTCTCTCCTTTCTCCCCTCAACCCCCAACACAGAATCATCTTTGCAGCTTCAAAATTTTGGCTCCAGGTGGCTATGGAGACCCCTGAGGAAAGCCAGAGGATGGCCCAGTTTAGTGATCATGAGCTCGGGGTGCCCCCATGACCCACTCCCTGCCCTCCCCAAGAACAACAAGGCCTCAGCACAGAGAGGTGCCAGCCTCCCCAAGGAGACTCTTGCCATGTCCCCAGGGCCCAGAGGCTCAGGACCACAGCTGCCCAGCTGTGCATGTCCCTCCCAATGTACCTGCCACCCATCTCCCAACTCTGGCCTTGTGCAACATAAACAGTCTGCTTTTCACTCTGTCCCCATTAGCAAAGTGTCCACCGCCTCACCCCAGCCCACACCCTCTGGGAATAGGCTGCCAGGCATCTGTTCTTTGAGGGCTTGGGGGTAGAGGAGCACCAGGTGCCAAAATGGGCCCAGTGGGAGGGCAAGAGCCATGTGCTTCTCTCCCTGCTCCTGATGCGGCCCCAGCTGTGGCCTTCCCACTCAGCACCGCTAGCTCCTCATCCTCCTGGCTTGGCAGCCGTCCCCTCACTTTCCATCCCCCTACTCACCCCACGCACCGTCCGTCAGCCATGTTCTGCTGCCGACCACCCCCACGCTCACCACAGTGGCTCAGCTCCTCTGGAAGCTGGTAGCACCCACGGCAGGGAACAGGGCTGGCAGTCAGAAGGGAGTGGATGTCTGCACTTCCTCTTCAGGCTGGCCAGAGGCATTCTGCAGCCTCCCCTCCTCGTCCCAGCCAACCAACACTGGCTAATACACTCAGATGAAGAATCCTTTCGGCTCTCATTCACTCCGTGACTTTGGTCCGTTTCATCATTTTGAGGGAGAAGCCAAAGCCAGGGACCAAACAGAAATGTAGAATCATCTAAGGACAGCTGTCAGACCATTTTTCCCCACCGTCTTCACTGGCTGGCCAGAAAAATAGCTTTACCTAGCACAGTGTTGATGTTCAATAACTGTTGAATGAAGGTTGGAAGGGCTTTGCCCTGAGCACTGAGGAAAGCGAACTGATTGCATGGGACTTGAAGTCTGTCTCAGTTTCTTTAGGTGGGACTGACACCCTTGGCCTTGCTCCAGGGAAGGCGTCCAACATCCAGAGGTAAGGATTCTCCTGTGGGCCTTGTGACTTCTGACTCCTTCCCCTTCTTTCCCCAGAGTTCAAGGAGGCCTTCTCCCTCTTTGACAAGGATGGAGATGGCACTATCACCACCAAGGAGTTGGGGACAGTGATGAGATCCCTGGGACAGAACCCCACTGAAGCAGAGCTGCAGGATATGATCAATGAGGTGGATGCAGATGGTGAGCCCTACAGAGCGTGTGGGCAGCCCCGCTCCTGGTCACCCTGAGTGACTTCAGGGAGCCTCCCTCAGGGTGATGGATGAGCCCATATCTATCAGGGCCCAGGGTCATCTTCCAGGGCCCAAGCCCAGAGCATTCTCCATCCTTTCCCTACCTTCCAGGGAACGGGACCATTGACTTCCCGGAGTTCCTGACCATGATGGCCAGAAAGATGAAGGACACAGACAGTGAGGAGGAGATCCGAGAGGCGTTCCGTGTCTTTGACAAGGTAAGCAACCCTCCAGGGGCGGCTCTGAGACTGACACCAGCCTTCAGGCAGGCAGACAGAACTGGATCCATGGAGCTACCACTTCCAGGAGGCCCACGTCCCGGTGCCAGCCTCACTGCCAACCTGCTCTGCCACCTCAGGCAGCCTCCCTCACTGTGCTCACTGCCGAGGGATGGTGATGACAGCCACCCCTCTCACTGCCTCTCTCCCCGCCGGGAGAAGTGCCCAGTGAAAGCCTTTATCCCCAACCCCCAGGATGGGAACGGCTACATCAGCGCCGCAGAGCTGCGTCACGTAATGACGAACCTGGGGGAGAAGCTGACCGATGAGGAGGTGGATGAGATGATCAGAGAGGCTGACATCGACGGAGATGGCCAGGTCAATTATGAAGGTGAGTCCAGGCCAGGCTTGATCTCCCGAACAAGAAGAGAATCGCAGCTTCAGGAACAAGTCCCCAGATCCCTCATGTTGGGGAGGGCCGCTCACCACTCAGCCTGCCCGCCTGACCTCCTCTCTCTCTGCTTCACTCCACAGAGTTTGTACAGATGATGACTGCAAAGTGAAGGCCCCCCGGGCAGCTGGCGATGCCCGTTCTCTTGATCTCTCTCTTCTCGCGCGCGCACTCTCTCTTCAACACTCCCCTGCGTACCCCGGTTCTAGCAAACACCAATTGATTGACTGAGAATCTGATAAAGCAACAAAAGATTTGTCCCAAGCTGCATGATTGCTCTTTCTCCTTCTTCCCTGAGTCTCTCTCCATGCCCCTCATCTCTTCCTTTTGCCCTCGCCTCTTCCATCCATGTCTTCCAAGGCCTGATGCATTCATAAGATGAAGCCCTCCCCAGATCCCCTTGGGGAGCCTCTGCCCTCCTCCAGCCCGGGTGGCTCTCCTCCATTTTGGTTTGTTTCCTCTTGTTTGTCATCTTATTTTGGGTGCTGGGGTGGCTGCCAGCCCTGTCCCGGGACCTGCTGGGAGGGACAAGAGGCCCTCCCCCAGGCAGAAGAGCATGCCCTTTGCCGTTGCATGCAACCAGCCCTGTGATTCCATGTGCAGATCCCAGCAGCCTGTTGGGGCAGGGGTGCCAAGAGAGGCATTCCAGAAGGACTGAGGGGCGTTGAGGAATTGCGGCGTTGACTGGATGTGGCCCAGGAGGGGGTCGAGGGGGCCGACTCACAGAAGGGGACTGACAGTGGGCAACACTCGCATCCCACTGGCTGCTGTTCTGCAACCATCCGATTGGCTTTCTGAGGTTTGGCTGGGTGGGGACCGCTCATTTGGCCACTCTGCAAATTGGACTTGCCCGCGTTCCTGAAGCGCTCTCGAGCTGTTCTGTAAATACCTGGTGCTAACATCCCATGCCGCTCCCTCCTCACAAAGCACCCACCGCCCTGAGGGCCCGTCCTAGGAATGGATGTGGGGATGGTCGCTTTGTAATGTGCTGGTTCTCTCTTTTTTTTTCTTTCCCCTCTATGGCCCTTAAAACTTTCATTTTGTTCAGAACCATGCTGGGCTAGCTAAAGGGTGGGGAGAGGGAAGATGGGCCCCACCACGCTCTCAAGAGAACGCACCTGCAATAAAACAGTCTTGTCGGCCACTGCCCAGGGGACAGCAGCTACGGCAGCCTCTGCGTCCTGGTCCGCCAGCACCTCCCGCTTCTCCGTGGTGACTTGGTGCCGCTTCCTCACATCTGTGCTCCGTGCCCTCTTCCCCGCCTCTCCCCTCGCCCACCTGCCTGCCCCCATACTCCCCCAGCGGAGAGCATGATCCGTGCCCTTGCTTCTGACTTTCGCCTCTGGGACAAGTAAGTCAATGTGGGCAGTTCAGTCGTCTGGGTTTTTTTCCCTTTCTGTTCATTTCATCTGGCTCCCCCCACCACCAACCCCCACCCCTCCCCGCCCCCCTGCTTCCCCTCACTGCCCAGGTCGATCAAGTGGCTTTTCCTGGGACCTGCCCAGCTTTGAGAATCTCTTCTCATCCACCCTCTGGCACCCAGCCTCTGAGGGAAGGAGGGACGGGGCATAGTGGGAGACCCAGCCAAGAGCTGAGGGTAAGGGCAGGTAGGCGTGAGGCTGTGGACATTTTCGGAATGTTTTGGTTTTGTTTTTTTTTTAAACCGGGCAATATTGTGTTCAGTTCAAGCTGTGAAGAAAAATATATATCAATGTTTTCCAATAAAATACAGTGACTACCTGACTTGGTTCCTCCCCTCGTGTCTCAGTTTCTGGCCTGCCCCCCCACCCCACCAACCCCCACGCTGACTCCTTTGGCCCAGATGTGAAAGAGCCTCTCCTCCAAGCTGGCTCTGAAGCTGCGTCCGGTCAGTGCAGCCCAGTGGACGCCTCTGAACCACAGTTCTGATCCCAGCTAGACCACAGGGTTGTCAAGGGCAGGGTCCTGGCCTGGAGATAGTCATGCAAATGGACTGAAAGGGGAGTGCTGAGAAGGCTCTGTCTGAGGCAGCCCCATCATGCGCACAGAGAAGGGGTCAGCCCAGTCCAGTGGCAGGACTGAGCTGAGACCTACCTGAAAGATGGACAGTCCCCTAGCTGGGTAGAGGAAGGAAGGGCGTTCCAGTTGAGGGGGACAACATGTATGGAAGTCCTGAGGCAAGAGGAGCCTGGACACCTAGGAACTGAAGGAAATCCAACGAGGCTGGGTGAGATCCCCGAGCAGCTTGGAGCCCAGCTGGGCGAAGAGAGGAAGGCAGGGGTGGGCCTTGCAGTGGGTGAGCCTCTTGATGCTTTGGGGAGAGGGATGGCATTCACTGCTTTAGTCTCACAGGCAGCCAAAACATGGCAAGTTTGGATCTGCAATGGTGAGAAAGGCATGGTCCTGAGCTCACAGGGAGGGCATGGGACTTGGTGTTGGTTTGAAGATTTGAAACAAAAAGCCCAAAACAATTGCAAACCACACAAGGCAGAGTACAAACCACTATGTGGTCACAGCCAAATTACAAACCACAGAAAGCTCAACTTCCTCATGGCAAGTGGGGATGTGAGGAAGAAGCCTCCTTAACAGCACCCGGTGGCACATGCCTGTAATCCTCCTACTTTGGGAGGCTGAGGCAGGAGGATTACTTGATCCCAAGAGTTCAAGACCAGCCTGGGCAACATAGCAAGACCCTCCCAGTCCGGTGGGGCTATAGTGGAGGGATGGGTCAGAATCCTCAGGGGCTTTTCTCATTCTCCCTCGGGGGCATGGAGAATGACAGGTTAATAAGCATCGTCTTTAACTTCTGAGCTTCTCACACAACCGCAGAAGCTGGGCAAGGGTGGAGCAGAGAGAGAAGTCAGTGGAATGAAAAGAGGTCCTTCCACTCATCTGCACTTGGCCTCAGAGGGCAGGGGAAGCCTGGCCCAACCCCCCGGCCTTCCTTGTGGCAGAGAGATCAGGCCTTGGCTGGGTTTTCCTGGTGCATCCCAGTCACCAGAGCCAGCGGCATGGGTGGAGACGTTGGGAGTGGCAAGCCATTTTCCAGAGCCCCAGCTTCTGGGCCCCCTTTTCCTGCCACGTGGTCGTGGCTTGGTATTTGGTGGTGCAGTAAAGACAGAGTATAATGGATAACAACTTGGGGTCTGGGCACAAGCACCTGCCTTAGCATTCCAGTTCCAGTACTCACCTGCCTTGAGGCCTTAGAGTTTCTGGACCTAGATGACCCTGTCCACAAAATGGGGGTATAATGGTACCGGCCTCCTGAGCTGAGCTGAGGATTGGGTGAGCCTACAGGAAGGAGGAGGGTGTGCGGTGCTCAGGAAGTGTTCGGTGAGCACCTGCCACCATTGGCTGGGTGCTTCCTGCTTCACGGGCTGCCTTTGAATCTCTGCATCCATGAGCTCATCAGAGCCTTAAAGCAACTACTCGGGCTGGATGCCATTCGTTCCCATTTTGCTGACCAGGAAACTGAGGCCCAGAGGAGTGAAGTCACTACTGCAAGGTTATGAAGTAGGAACACAGCCGGAATCTGAACCAGATCTGACCCTGAGGAGTCCAAGCGCCCAACAGCTGGGCTTTAGGGTAAATGATAGTTTAAAAACAGACAGCCTTCAGGCAGGCCAGAGCCAGAGCCAGTGGAGAGGCCAGGCTGAGGCTGGCGTCCCAGTGGTGGGGTCTGAAATGGGAGCTGCCCCTTTAGCAGTCAGGGTACCCGGGGAAAATTCTGGTCTAGTAGTTGAGTCAAAGATGGGCTGTGGTTTCCCACAGGATTGGGCTCAAATTCCAGGTTGAGACTCACTCACAAGAATGAACCTTTTGCTCACTAAGTCCCAAGGGGCCACCACTGCCACTTCAATAACCTTGGAGCAGCGATTTCACTTCCCTCGGCCTGCGTTTACAAGTCTGCAAAATGGCAAATGATAATCTGTAAGGGAAGATGATACAAATATCCACCAACTTGGGTTGTGTCAAACTTTTTTTTTTTTTTTTTTTTAAGACAGAGTCTCGGCCGGGCGCGGTGGCTCAAGCCTGTAATCCCAGCACTTTGGGAGGCCGAGATGGGCGGATCACGAGGTCAGGAGATCGAGACCATCCTGGCTAACCCGGTGAAACCCCGTCTCTACTAAAAATACAAGAAAATTAGCCGGGTGAGGTGGCGGGCGCCTGTAGTCCCAGCTACTTGGGAGGCTGAGGCAGGAGAATGGCGTGAAACCGGTGGGGCGGAGCTTGCAGTGAGCCGAGATCGCGTGCCACTGCACTCCAGCCTGGGGCACAGCAAGACTCCGTCTCAAAAAAAAAAAAAAAAAAAAAAAAAAAGACAGAGTCTCACTCTGTTGCCCAGGCCGCAGTGCAATAGCGTGATCTCAGCTCACTGCAACCTCTGCCTCCCAGGTTCAAGCTATTCTCCTGCCTTCCTGCCTTGAGCTCCCCAGTAGTTGGGATTACAGGCATGCACCACCATGCCTGGCTAATTTTTGTATTTTTGTAGAGACGGGGTTTCACCATGTTGGCCAGGCTGGTCTCAAACTCCTGATCTCAGGTGATCCACTCGCCTTGGCCTCCCAAAGCTCTGGGATTACAGGTGTAAGCCACCACGCCTGGCTTTTTTTTTTTTTTGATATGGAGTCCCACTCTTCTCTCCCAGGCTGGAGTGCAGTGGTGTGATCTCGGCTCACTGCAATCTCCACCTCCCAGGTTCAAGTGATTCTCCTGCCTCGGCCTACCCAATAGCTGGGATTACAGGTGCCCACCACCACGCCTGGCTAATTTTTGTATTTTTATTTATTTATTTTTGAGACGGAGTCTCGCTCTGTCGCCCAGGCTGGAGTGCAGTGGCCGGATCTCAGCTCACTGCAAGCTCCGCCTCCCGGGTTTACGCCATTCTCCTGCCTCAGCCTCCCGAGTAGCTGGGACTACAGGTGCCGGCCACCTCGCCCGGCTAGTTTTTTGTATTTTTTAGTAGAGATGGGGTTTCACCATGTTAGCCAGGATGGTCTCGATCTCCTGACCTCATGATCCGCCTGTCTCGGCCTCCCAAAGTGCTGGGATTACAGGCTTGAGCCACTGTGCCCAGCCTATTTTTTGTATTTCTGATTTTATTTATTTATTTATTTATTTTTTTTTTGAGACGGAGTCTTGCTCTGTAGCCCCGGCTGGAGTGCAGTGGCCGGATCTCAGCTCACTGCAAGCTCCGCCTCCCGGGTTTAGGCCATTTTCCTGCCTCAGCCTCTGGAGTAGCTGGGACTACAGGCGCCCGCCACCTCGCCCGGCTAGTTTTTTGTATTTTTAGTAGAGACGGGGTTTCACGGTGTTAGCCAGGATGGTCTCGATCTCCTGACCTCGTGATCCGCCCGTCTCGGCCTCCCAAAGTGCTGGGATTACAGGCTTGAGCCACCGCGCCCGGCCTATTTATTTATTTATTGAGACGGAGTCTCACACTGTTGTCCAGGCTGGAGTGCAGTGGTGCGATCTCGGCTCACTGCAACCTCTGCCTCCCAGGTTCAAACGATCTCCTGCTTCAGCCACCTGAGTACCTGGGATTACAGGCACACGCCACCACACCTGGCTAATTTTTTGTATTTTTAGTAGAGACGGGGTTTCACTATGTTGGCCAGGCTGGTCTCGAGCTCCTGACCTCATCATCTGCCCACCTCAGCCTCCCAAAGTGCTGAGATTATAGGTGTGAGCCACCATGCCCAGCCTGCATTTTTTTTTTTTTTTTTTTTTTGAGATGGAGTTTTGCTCTTGTTGCCCAGGCTGTAGATCAGTGGCGCAATCTCAGCTTACTACAACCTCCGCCTCCCAGGTTTAAGCGATTCTCCCGCTTCAGCCTCCCGAGTAGCTGGGATTACAGGTGCCTGCTATCACACCCAGCTAATTTTTGTATTTTTGGTAGAGACAGGGTTTCACCATGTTGGCCAGGCTGGTCTCCCAATTCCTGACCTCAAATGACCTCAGTATGCCTCAACCTCCTAAAGTGCTGGGAAGCCAAACTCTCTCTCTCTTCCGCACCCCCCACACCCCCCAACCCACCCCCGCCTAGGCTGGAGTGCAGCGGCGTCATCTCGGCTCACTGCAACCTCCGCCTCCCGGGTTCAAGCAATTTTCCTGCCTCGGCCTCCTGAGTAGCTGGGATCTCCGGCGCGTGTCACCACGCCCCACTCATTTTTTTGTATTTTAGTAGAGAGGGTGGTTTCCTGAGCTCAGGCAATCCGCCCGCCTCGGCCTCCCAAAGTGCTAGGATTACAGGCGTGAGCCACCGCGCCCGGCCGTGCCAAACTTTATAGACATCATTTCACTTAGTTCACACCCAGGCTGGATGGACTCACACTAAAACGCAGCACCCACTCAAGGTGTGCAGACCCTGCCCAGGCATCCGGCATGAGTCACTGGAGAAATCTGGCCGTAGAGGAGTGGAGGCCCGGCAGGTGAAGCCTCTTGCATCACACCACCCTTCCTGGAAGCAGCTGAGCCGGGTCTCAAAGCCCAGCGCACTCGGATCCCAACGCCAGCACTCGGATCCCAACGCCAACGCCTTCTCCCACCGCATCCCGGTGCCCATGCTTCTCAGCTGCCTATCAGTAGTTTCCCCCTTGGGCCCTATGTTTTGAAAGACTTTTACTCCCAGACAGGCTACATTATTAAATAATCATGACTTCCCTTCCCATTTTTTACTAATCAAAGACCCACAGAGCGCACTCAGCTTCTAATGGCCCCTGGGCAAGCACTGAGAGCAGCCGGCTCCAGCCCAAAGCGGAGAAATGCCTGGACCGGGAGTCATTTCCAGTTCAGCCTCGCAGGGCTACTAGACCAGTTCAAAACCTGTCCTGAGAAAGTGACCAGACAAGGGGACTTACCCAACCAGGGCCGCCTGAGGGCTCGCAAGGATCCCCTCACTTCCCAGAGGGTGGCTGTGGGGCCACTCCTGAGTGTCACTCCCAGTGTGACCAGCAGGTGGGGCAATGACCACGGAAGACCCTTCCGAGCTACAACTCCCAGGCCCAGCCCACAGTATATGTGTGTGTGCGCCGGTGTTTAAGTCCCATTTGTGGTGCAGGTCGGGTGCTAGGGAGATGGGAATGAATAAAAAGAAATAAATCGTAAAATGAATCAAGTTCCTTTGAGTCCCCCGTTCCCAGCACATCACTTCCTGAGCCCCACCCCAGACTAGGGCAGGCACCTAAACCAGTCACCCTCTGTGTCTGCTGGTTTGAGCCAACTGCAGATGAAAAATATTCAAAACACACAGGGTGCGGTGGCTCACTCCTATAATCCCAGCACTTTGGGAGGCTGAGGTAGGTGGACCACCTGAGGTCAGGAATTTGAGACCAGCCTGGCCAACATAATGAAACCCCATCTCTACTAAAAATACAAAAATTAGCCAGGTAAGCTGGGAGCGGTGGCTCACGCTTCTAATCCCAGCACTTTGGGAGGTCAAGGTAGGTAGATTATTTGAGGTCAGGACTTTGAGACCAGCCTGGCCAACATAATGAAACCCCATCTCTACTAAAAATACAAAGATTAGCCGGGCGGTGGTGGTGCGCACCTGTAGTCCCAGCTACTCAGGAGGCTGAGGCAGGAGAATCGCTTGAACCCGGGGGGCAGAGGTTGCAGCAAGCTGAGATGGAGCCACTGCACTCCAGTCTGGGCAGCAGAGTGAGACCCTGTCCGCCCCACCCCCCCCCCCCACACACACAAAATTAGCCAGGTGTGGTGGTGGGCTCCTGTAATCCCAGCTAGTCAAGAGGCTGAGGCCCAAGAATTGCTTGAACCTGGGAGGTGGAGGTTGCAGTGAGCCAAGATCGCGTCACTGCATGCCTGGGTAACACAGCAAGACTCTGTCTCAAAAAACAAAACAAAACAAAACAAAAAACACAATAAAATATACAAATTTTAAAACAATACAGTATAATTATTTACATAGCATTTGCATTGAATTAGGTGTTATAGGTAATCTAGAGATGAGTTAAGGTATAAAGGAGGACATATGTGAGTTATATGCAAATATGACACCGTTGTATATAAGGAACTCGAGCATCCGCAGATTTTGGTATCCCAGGAGGGTCCTAGAACCAATCCCCCAAGGATAACGAGGGACGACTGTGTAGATTTCCACAGAGCCTTTCACTGTGCCTTCTTAGTACAGCTCGTAATTTTGTATCTTAGCTGCTTATTATAGAACATTTTGTTTTTTAGACAGAGTCTCGCTCTGTCACCCAGGCTGGAGTGCAGTGGTATGATCATAGCTCACTGTAGCATCAACTTCCCGGACCCAAGCAATCCTCCCACCTCAACCTCCCAAGTCGCTGGGACTATAGGCGCGCACCACCACACCCAGCTAATTTTTGTATTTTCTGTAGCAAAGAGGTTTCACCATATTGCCCAGGCTGCTCTTGAACTCCTGGGCTCAAGAGATCCACCTGCCTCAGCCTCCCAAAATGCTGGGATTACAGGCGTGAGCCACTGCACCCGACCTTTGTAACACATTTTTATGTGATTATTCAGTCACCCAAGAGGATCGTGAATGAGGTAGGGCCAAGGCTATGTCAGTCAGCACTATATTCCCAGTGGGCACGAGGCAGCCTTGGGTCCAGACCAGAGTAACTTAAGGGAATGTATGTTGAGTTAACGAATACACAGGAGGCTGAAGAAGGGAGGCATTCGATGCCCCAGTTGGAGGTGTAAGCACGGCAGAAACACTTTTTTTTTTTTTTTTGAGACGGAATCTTGCTCTGTCGCCCAGGCTGGAGGGCAGTGGCGTGATCTTGGCTCACTGCAAGCTCTGCCTCCCAGGTTCAAGCGATTCTCCTGCCTCAGCCTCCCAAGTAGCTGGGAATGCAGGTGCCTGCCACCACACCCAGCTAATTTTTGTATTTTTAGTAGAGATGGGATTTCACCATATTGGCCAGGTTGGTCTCGAACTCCTGACCTTGTGATTCGCCTGCATCGGCCTCCCAAAGTGCTGGGATTACAGGCGTGAGCCACCGCACCTGGTCAGAAACACTTCTCTTAACTTGGTTCACTTTCTTCTAAACCTCAGTTCCCTGCTCAGCCATCTCCTCCTCCTGACCTCAGGTGATCCACCCGCCTTGGCCTCCCAAAGCTCTGGGATTACAGGTGTAAGCCACCACGCCCTCCTGCCTAGACACCGTTCCACCCTGCTTCATGCCCACTCTGAGTACAGGGTTGTCTCCCCCACCGAACTCTGAGCTTCGGTAGGGCAGGGCTAGGTCTATCTCTGTCACTGCCATGTCACCAGCATCACAGGGACAAGCCCTGACATACAATAGTCCCTCAACAAGACCCTGCAGAGCGGGTGAGCAGACACATGTCCTTGCCATGGCAGGCTGCGGCCAGTGCCATCGTGCAGCCGAAAAAGTGCTGAGGGCCTTCGAGGGAGGAGTGGTTGTGTCTTCAAGGAAGAAAAATGTAAGAAAGAATTTGAAGAACAAGTGTGTCTTTGATGGATGGAAAAGGGAAAAAACGGTTCCAGGAAGAGCAAAGATGTGGAGACCCAAAACGTCATGGCCTCTACAGGGAAACCACAGTCATCTGACGCGGCCTCAGCCAAGGCCTGCAGGGGAGTGGGAGTTCGGGGCTGGCCCGGAGCCTCCAGCTGGTGCCTGAGCCCTGGGAGCTGTCCAAAGCTGGCAGTGACTGCCACATAGAGCTCTACGGACAGGACCCGGGCAGCTGGCAGAGAGGATGAACTTGGGCAGTCAGGGGCCAGGATCCCAGCTAGGAAGAGTTTCCAAATCACCCCCGAGGGGCAAAGGGTAGATGGGGGGCATTGTCTGAAAACCTCTGGCCTGTTAGTATAGACCTCCAGGTCAGAGGTGGGGTGAGGGGAGGGGGTCTGCAGTAAACAGTGATATGTCAGGCCCTGGGGGGGTAAGAGCCTGCAGAACCACAGCTTCTACATTGCATCCTCACCTTCCTTTAATCCTCATCTGAAAAATGGAAATGAGAGCAGCACCCACCACAAGCAAGGATGCTGTGGTTCCAACGCTCAGCTCTGCCCGGTATATAGTGAGACCTCAGAGGTCAGATGGGCAGAACTGACCCACCTTCAGGGGTGACACAGAGAGAGGAGGTGAGCACCCTTCAATGCCCTTCTCCAGAACCCCCCATCCCTTCCTCACCATCCTCTGTTGGGGGTAGGAGGGTTGGCCAAGGTTTGGCCAGTCTTATTGACAAAGACAGGTCCCAATCATGTTTGTCAACCTGTTGTGTTTTGTTTTTAACAACTGGATTTTTTTTTTTTTTTTTTGAGACAGAGTCCTGCTCTGTGGCCCAGACTGGAGTGACCATCTCGGCTCACTGTAACCTCCGCCTCCCAGGTTCAAGAAATTCTTGTGTCTCAGCCTCCTGACTAGCTGGGACTACAGGCATGCGCCACCACACCCAGCTAATTTTTGTATTTTTAGTACAGATGGGGCTTCACCATGTTGGCCCGGCTGGTCTCGAATGCCTAACCTCAGGTGATCCACCCACTTTGACCTCCCAAAGTGTGGGGATTACAGGCATGAGCCACCGTGCCCAGCCGACTTTTTTTGTTATTAAATTCAACCAATATAATAATTACTCTGCAAGACTGCTATAAGGGCTGGGCGTGGTGGCTCACCCCTGTAATTCCAGCACTTTGGGAGGCTGAGGCGGGCGGATCAGGCGGGCGGATCAGCCTGATCCGAGGTCAGGCGATCGAGACCATCCTGGCTAACGTGGTGAAACCCTGTCTCTACTAAAAATACAAAAAATTAGCCAGGCGTGGTGGTGGGCACCTGTAGTCCCAGCTACTCGGGAGGCTGAGGCAGGAGAATGGCGTGAACTCAGGAGGCAGAGCTTGCAGTGAGCTGAGATCAGGCCACTGCACTCCAGCCTGGGCGACAGAGCGAGACTCCATCTCAAAAAATTAAAAAATTAAAAAAAAAAAAGGCTGCTATAAAAGATTCTAAATACTTCACCTTTTTTTACTTCACCTTTTTTTTTTTTTTTTTTTTTTTCAGTGCCACATTTATTTTTTTCTTTGAGACAGTCTCGTTCTGTCGCCCAGGCTGGAGTGCAATGGCGCTGTCAGCTCACTGCAACCTCCACCTCCTGGTGAACCATGAACTTCTCATGGTTCAGTCTCCCAAATAGCTGGGATTACAGGCGCCCGCTACCATGCCTGGCTAATTTTTGTATTTTTAGTAGAGATGGGTTTTACCATGTTGGTCATGCTGGTCTCAAACTCCTGACCTCAGGTGATTCTCCTGCCTTGGCCTCAAAAAGTGTTGGGATTACAGGTGTGAGCCACCATGATTGGCCAGCACCTGGCTAATTTTGTTTGTTATTATTTGTAGAAACGGGGTCTTGATATGTTGCCCAGGCTGGTCTTGAACTCCTGGACTCACGGGATCCTCCCGCCTCAGCCTCCCAAAGTGCTGGGATTACAGGTGGGAACCACCTCGCCCTGCCTACTTACTTAAATTTTTTTACTTGCAGTAAGATACACATAACATAAAAGTTGCTATTTTAACCATTCAAAGTTACAATTCAGTGGCATTTAGTGCATTCACACTGTTGAGCGACCCTCACTACTATCCAATTCCAGGACATTTTCTTTTTTATTTATTTATTTATTTATTTATTTATTTTTGAGACGGAGTCTCGCTCTGTCGCCCAGGCTGGAGTGCAGTGGCGCCATCTCGGCTCACTGCAAGCTCCGCCTCCTGGGTTCACGCCATTCTCCTGCCTCAGCCTCCTGAGTAGCTGGGACTACAGGCGCCCGCCACCACGCCCGGCTAATTTTTTGTAATTTTAATAGAGATGGGGTTTCACTGTGTTACCCAGGATGGTCTCGATCTCCTGAGCTCGTGATCCGCCCGCCTCGGCTCCCAAAGTGCTGGGATTACAGGCATGAGCCACCGCGCCCGGCCCCAGGACATTGTCATCATCTCATAGGGGAACCCCAAGCTCATTCAGCACATTCGTGGGTCACCTTGACCTGTTTTTAACTCTCCCAGACACCCCTTTTTCTGCTTTATTGTGATTTGAAACATGGTTACTGGGGGGAAAAAGAAGTCAAAACACCAGAGCCAGAGCTGGGAGGTGGTTTGTTTTTAAATTGTATCTGCCCAAATAACAATAGCAACAGCTACAGCAATGGCAATCATAGTGACATTTCTTATGGGCTTTATTCCACGCCCTGAGATAACTTGCTTTTCAGAGGGAATTGCTTAATCCCCAAAGCCGCCGTGTAAACTAACTGCTAGATTATGATCAAAAGGAAATCGAGGTGCCCCCGAGTGGACAGATGGGCCTGCTCCACGCCCACGCCCACTCGCCATGTGAGCTGGGACAGGTGGATTATCATCTCTGGACCTGGACTCCAACCTCCATAGAAAGGACTTATTGCCGGGCTCAGAGGCTCCCGCCTGTAATCCAAGCATTTTGGGAGGCCAAGGTAGGAGGATCACTTGAGGTCAGGCGTTCAAGCCCAGCCTGGCCAACGTGGCAAAATCCCGTCTCTATTAAAAATACAAAAAATGGCCGGGCACGGTGGCTCAAGCCTGTAATCCCAGCACTTTGGGAGGCCGAGACGGGCGGATCACGAGGTCAGGAGATCGAGACCATCCTGGCTAACACCGTGAAACCCCGTCTCTACTAAAAAATACAAAAAACTAGCTGGGCGAGGTGGCGGGCGCCTGTAGTCCCAGCTACTCCGGAGGCTGAGGCAGGAGAATGGCGTAAACCTGGGAGGCGGAGCTTGCAGTGAGCTGAGATCCGGCCACTGCACTCCAGCCTGGGCTACAGAGCAAGACTCCGTCTCAAAAAAAAATAAATAAAATAAAATAAAAATAAAAATAAAAATACAAAAAAAAAAATTAGCCAGGGGTGGTGGCGCACACCTGTAATCCCAGCTACTTGGGAGCCTGAGGCAGGGGAATCACTTGAACTCAGGAGGCGGAGTTTGCAGTGGGCCAATATGGTACCATTGCACTCCAGCCTGGGCAACAGAGTAAGATTCCATCTCAAAAAGGAAAGGAGAGGAGAGGAGAGGAGAGAGAGAGAGAGAGAGAAAGAAAGAGAGAAAGAAAGGAAAGAAAGGAAAGAAAGGAAAGAAAGGAAGGAAGGAAGGAAGGAAGGAAGGAAGGAAGGAAGGAAGGAAGGAAGGAAGGAAGGAAGGAAGAAAAGGAAGGAAGGAAGGGCGCGGTGGCTCAAGCCTGTAATCCCAGCACTTTGGGAGGCCGAGATGGGTGGATCACGAGGTCAGGAGATCGAGACCATCCTGGCTAAGACGGTGAAACCCCATCCCTACTAAAAAATACAAAAAACTAGCTGGGCGAGGTGGCGGGCACCTGTAGTCCCAGCTACTTGGGAGGCTGAGGCAGGAGAATGGCGTAAACCTGGGAGGCGGAGCTTGCGGTGAGCTGAGATCCGGCCACTGCACTCCAGCCTGGGCGACAGAGCCAGACTCCCATCTCAAAAAAGGAGAGGAGGGGAGAGGAGGGGAGAGGAGGGGAGGGGAGGGGAAGAAAGAGAAAGAGAGGGAAGGAAGGAAAGAAGGAAGGAAGGAAGGAAGGAAGGAAGGAAGGAAGGAAGGAAGGAAGGAAGGAAGGAAGGAAGGAAGGAAGGAAGGAAAGGATTTATGATAGGTTGCCCTGTGGATGGAGTGAGAGGAAGCGCCGCTCACCCCTGGAGGAGTTGGCTGCTGTTGTCCTCATGGGAGGCTCAGGCCTCACGTACCGCGCCCGTCTCCCAGTGTGGATTTTTTGTTTTAACACAGAGGGAGAGTGGGAAAGGGGAACTGGCACCGGCAGTGCAGTGGGGCTGGGTGGGGAGAGTTCCCACTCACCCTCCCCCACCCGAAACGCCTACTCACTTCCTTCCATGCTAGTCAGCTCACCCCTGGGCACCCTCCATCCTGGGCCTCTCTGAGGGCAGGGAGTGGTTATGAGAAGCGAGTGGGATGGCAGGCTGGAAATCACCCCAGCGGGGCCCAGGGTGGAGCGGAGGCTTGTCTGTGTCCTTAACACCAGGCCATCAGCGCTGCTGAATTTCAGGGGGAGGTTGAGGGTTTTTTGGTTTCTGTTTTTGAGACAGAGTGTCACTCTGTCACCCAGTGGCAGGATCTCAGCTCACTGCAGCCTCAACCTCCCATGCTCAAGTGATCCTCTTGTCTCAACATCCCTGGGAGCTGGGACTACAGGTGTGCACCACCACACCCAGCTAATTTTTAAAATTTTTTTGTAAAGACAAGTTCTCGATATATTGCCCAGGCTGGTCTCAAACTCCTGGGCTCAAGTGATCCTCCACCTGAACCTCCCAAAATGCTGGGATTACAGGCATGTGCTATGGTGCCCAGTCAAGTATCTGTTGAATGAATGAATGAATGAATGAATGAATGAAATCTTTGCGAGGGCTCCAAGGACACATAACGTGAGGTCAGGCTCTGTAAGGAGGCATTTATTTATTCAGGACCCTGGGGACAGGCACAGGACTTAGGTTTTTGTTCTGGGGCAGTCCCCGGGATCCCCAGCCATCTGTCAGCTTCTCCATCTGTCTCCCCGCCACCTGCACCCTCACAGTTCTCATCTCGCAGCCCATCAAGCTAGGTGGAAGGTCTCAGGCCCTTTTTGTACCAAGCACATGTCCTGCGTTGTCACCTACAATGCAGCAGCCTCCCCTTTCTCCCATTGCCCCTTTGGGATGCCAGCGCTCCCAAGCCTGATGGGGGACCAGCGGCAAGGGGAGGCAGGGAGCTTTTCCAAGAACCCTGGTTTTTGTGGAGCAGAGAGGGGCTGGCTCTTGGAGTGGCTTGGTAGAGGGGAGGGCCGTCCCCTGGGGACTTGGGGTGGGCAGCTGGTCCCCCTAAGTGGACGTAGATTGGAGCCAGCACTCAGACCAGAGCAGACCTGAGTGTACAGAAGCCTCTGGGAACTTCTCCGCCTGCTAAATATTTAGACAGTGAGATGGATGGGGAATCCAGGGCCAGAGCAGGTCGGCCAGGCCACTGGCTATTTTGAGAGAACCATTCTTTCTGCGCTCCAGGATAAATGTTTCCTCTGTCCCGCACTCTCTTCCCAGAGCCAGCAGCGACGACCCTGCGCAGGAGAAACAGCAGCCAATCGGCCCCAGAGTTTGGGGGCCAAGGTTCCAGCATCCGCAGCCATCAGCCGTGTCCCTGATTTTCTGGTTCCTGTCCCTCGAAGACAGGGATCACAGGGTCAGCTCCAAATGTCAGCAGAGGGAGCAGGCAACATTGGCTTCTGCTTTGGACGACGCTCCCACGGTGCTGCCGCCGGACTGCTGTGTGAGAGGCAAGGGCGCCACCTGCCCCTCGCCCCAAGCCGACAAAGGCACCCAGCTCCCCTCCTTTCCCACAGGAGCAGAGGGGGCCCTTGGGTCCCTCCTCCCTGAGGTGAGCTGGGAAAGGGGTGTCTGCGAGTCGCCGTGGGCAGGCCCGAGGCACAGGCAGCAGACCCAGAGCTTGAGTCGCTTGAAGACAGCCTTTCGGAAAAGGATGAAGACCCAGGGGTCCAGGATGGGGTTGAAGGCGTAGAAGCGGAAGGCAAGGAGGTCCCCCATCTCACTGCTGCTGTCAGGGGCGACGGCCTGGGTGAAGCAGCGGATCTGAGGGCAGGGTGAGGGCGTCAAGAAGCACCCAGGAGTCCTCAGCCTCCCCACCCTGGCTCCCCCCTCCCACTCGCTTACCAGGGATGAGGTAAGGGCGGCATGTCAGAGGGGAAGGAGAGAAGATAAAAACTAAGTAACAAATGCATCTGGGGAACACAGGGAGAGAAAGTCCCAGGAAATTGCCAGAGATGCCTAAGGGGAGAGGAATGGGGGCCAGGTATATGGGTCCCCCCAACCTTAGAAGCTGGGAGGACCCCCAGGCTCCACAGATTTTTTGAGTATAACGTCCCTACAAGAAGGCGGCGCCGCCCAGCTGGGCCCCCTGAATCTGCTGCAGAGCTGTTGTGGTGCCTGTGTGTATCTGTCCACAGCATCTGAGTCTCTGAGTCAGGGTAACCCCCAAAAAAGATTTAAGGACCCCCCAATCCAGCCCAGCCTCTTGCATTTTACAGAAACAGAAACTGAGGCTCAGAAGAAAGGTGGCACGACCAGGTGTCACAGACACTGAGTAGGTACTGGGGTCTGTGGCACTCCCATTGGGGAGGGGCAGGACGGGAGTCCCGGAAGAAAACCGAGGTGGGGAGGCAAGGGTGGGGCCTGCTCTGAGGCAGAGGGGAGCCAGGTGAGTGGGAGATCAGGCTCTACAATCGAAGGACCCAGGACCGAGACCAGGCTCTGTGTGACTGTGGGCGAGAGACACTGCCCCTCATCTGTAAAAACGGGGATGAGAGAGAACGTTCTCTTGGTTTCCTGCCAAATGCTGTGGAATGGGTGGCTGTGATCGTTTTGAAAATTGTCTTAGGAAGTATCTGTAAGCCACTAAGTACGAGGTAGGCATAGAGAAGCGCTCAATGAGTGGTGGTTTTTCATTACAGGGGTAGGGGAAGGAGGGGGGATGCATTTTATTACGGGGGGCACAGGATGCCTGAGCTTGGAGACAAGGTGCCAGAAGAAGTCAGATGCAGAAAATCTTCTCCAGAAAGCCAGGATCTGTCTGACTGGGGACCAAGCCTCTGTCTGATTTGTTTTTGTTTTCTTTGTTTTCGTTTTGAGACAAGGTCTTGCTCTGTCAGCTAGGCTGGGATGTAGTAATCACAGCTCACTGCAGCCTTGACCTCCCAGGCTGCAGCAATCCTTCCACTTCAGCCTCCCAAGTAGCTGAGACCACAGGCACAGGCCATCATGCCAGGCTAACTTTTTTTTTTTTTTTTTTGAGACGGAGTCTCGCTCTGTCGCCCAGCCCAGGCTGGAGTGCAGTGGCGCGATCTCGGCTCACTGCAAGCTCCGCCTCCCGGGTTCACGCCATTCTCCGGCCTCAGCCTCCCGAGTAGCTGGGACTACAGGTGCCCACAACCGCGCCCGGCTAATTTTTTGTATTTTTAGTAGAGACGGGGTTTCACCGTGGTCTCGATCTCCTGACCTTGTGATCCGCCCGCCTCGGCCTCCCAAAGTGCTGGGATTACAGGCGTGAGCCACCGCGCCCGGCCTGCTAACTTTTAAATATTTCATAGAGATGGGGTTTCACCATGTTGCCCGGGCTGGTCTCAAACCTCTGAGCTCAAGTGATCCTCCTGCCTCGCCTTTCTTTTTCTTTTTCTTTTTTTCTTATTTATTTATTTATTTTTGAGATGGAGTCTCACTCTGTCACCCAGGCTGGAGTGCAGTGGCACGATCTCAGCTCATTGCAACCTCCGCCTCCCCGGTTCAAGTGATTCGCCTGCCTCAGCCTCCCAAGTAGCTGAGACTTCAGGCATGTGCCACTACACCCGGCTACTTTTCATTTATGTATTTGTTGTATTTTTAGTAGAGACAGGGTTTCATCATTTTGGCCAGACTGGTCTCGAACTCCTGACCTCGTGATCTGCCCGCCTCGGCCTCCCAAAGTGCTGGGATTACAGGCGTGAGCCACCGCATCCAGTCCTGCCTCGGCCTTTCTAAATGCTGAGATTACAGGCGTGAGCCACCATGCCCACGATGTCTGACCTCTTTTGAGCCTCAGTCTCCCCATCTGTGACATGGGCACAACCCACAGAGCTGCCCTCCTCCTCTCCCCACTCCCCCCAGCTCCGGGGGGACTTACCGTGAGAGGCAGGGAGCACACGGCCATGACCCCCGTCATGAGGGCCAGCAGGATCAGGTGGTCCACCTCGTCCTCTCCGGTGCGCGGGCGTGGACCCACCGAGCTCTGGTGGCGCTTCTGCTGGCGGTACATGCGGCAGAGGCTGAGGGTGACCGAGCCGTTGCACAGGAAGATGGCGGCCACCAGCAGGGCCACCAGGCCGGCGTAGGCCAGCGAGAAGGCGGCGCCGCCCGGCTGGGCCCAGCGCATGCGGAGGAAGCACCAGCTACCGGGGCAGTACTGCTGGTGTTGGCCCAGGCCCAGCAGGGGCAGCGCGCAGAAGAGGACGCAGAAGGCGTAGATGGCTGGCAGCGCCAGGCGGGCGCAGCGGGGCCCGTCCAGTTGCGCGTAGAGGTAGGGGTGGCTCAGCGCCAGGCAGCGCTCCACGGCCATGGCGAAGAGGATGAGCATGGACGCCAGGCCGAAGAAGGTCATGGCGAAGGCGAAGGCATCGCACAGCGCGGGGCCGCCCCGGGCCAGGCCCAGCAGGGAGCTGTTGCGCGCATAGGCCACGAACACGGCCGGGCTCAGGAAGCTGGTGCCCAGCAGGTCGGTGGCCGCCAGCCCGGTGACCAGCACCGCGAAGGCCGAGGGGCGCGCCGGTCGCCGCGCGTGCAGGATGCCCAGGGCCAGCCCGTTGCCCACCACGCCGGCCACGAACATCAAGGTGCTGGTGGCCGGCCCCACGGAGCCCCGCACGTAGGTGAGGTTCCTGCACGAATCTGCCATCCCAGGTCTGGGCTGGAGGGTTCCCAAGGTGGAAGGTGTGGGGTCAGAGGGAGCCAAGACTACCCCCACCACCCAGCCCACTCAGGTGTCCCTACTGGCCAGTCCTTGTGGCAGCTGGGGCCTCCCAGTCAACCCCCAGTTCTCCTGTGTATGTGTATGTAGTCCTCTCGCCTCTGGCTTCTCCCATATCTCTCTCCCTCTCTGTCTCTCCCCGCCCTCCTATTTCTCTTTCTTTTTCTCTTTCTTTTCTTTCTTTTTTTTTGAGATGGAGTCTCACTCTGTTGTCTAGGATGGAGTGCAATGGCATGATCTCGGCTCACTGCAACCTTCACCTCCTGGGTTCAAGCAATTCTCCTGCCCCAGCCTCTGGAGTAGATAGATTACAGGCGCCCACTACCACGCCCAGCTAATTTTTGTATTTTTAGTAAAGATGGGGTTCCACCGTGTTGATCAGGCTGGTCTCGAACTCTTAACCTCAGGTGATCTATCCACCTCGACTTCCCAAAGTGTTGAGATTACAGGCGTGAGCCACCATGGCTGGCACCCCCCCACCTCTTATTTCTTTCCTTCTCTAGCTCTGTTTCTGCCATTAAAGAGACAGAGAACACCCGGGCATCGCCAGTTCTTTCCTTCTCTGTCTCTCGGTCTCTTGCTGTTATCTCCCTGTCTCCGTCCCCTCCCTTGTCCTTGTCCTCCCCGTACCTTTCTCCCTCTAACCCCACACCCTCTACCCGCTCCTGCTCTGTGTTGCTGCTTCCCCAGCCCCTCACCGCACCTCTCCAGTCTTGCCCAGGTTCTCCTGTCCCGCGCGTCTGTCCCTTCACTTGCTCTGCTCCGTGTGTCTCTCGCTGCCTGTGTCGGTCTGTGTGTCAGCTTCTCCTTCCCTCCTCCCTCCTTCCCTCCCTCCCTCCCACCCTCCTCAGCTTGCCTGCTCACCCCAGCTTTTTCATTTCCTCTCTCTGCCCCGCCTTCCCTCACTGTTCTCCAGAGGCCCCCTGGCACACTCCCCATTCCCCATCCACCCGCCCAACCCAGGACATCCATCTCCCATTGCTGCCTGCACTGTCCTCCCCACATCCTCTCTTGGTTCCCATCACTGAGCCACCTGCCACCTCCCCACACACAGGACTCCTCCCTCCCCCAGTGTCTCCCTCTCTGGCCTGGGTGGGAAATTCCTGAGTCACCATCACTTAGGCTTGGAGCCTCTTGGGGTAGTAGGCGACCGCTAGGAGGGACCTGAAGGGCACACACTTGACCGGGCTTCAATGGGGTGGCCTTGGCCTGGGCTGTCTCAGGGTGGCCTCTGGGATCTATTCTGGGCTTCAGGCCCTGGGGCTTAGGACATTGCCCAGGGATTGAGAAATGACCAGGAAATTCCTCTCTGATGTAGTGTTTTCCAGACACCACTGAGAGTTCTAGTCCCTGGACAAAACTCACTCCTTCCAGAAAACTGAGGAAGGAGGCTTGGCCAGAGAAAGACATGCCAGTCCCTCGAGCCTGTCCCTGGGCACCCAGCTCACCCTGCAGAGACCCGAGAAGGAAGCATGAAGGGGCGTATTTGGTGTCCAGTTGTCAGGAACAGGCCTGGGCGACTTCCACGGCCCATCATGGAAGGATAGCACTGGGCCACCCTCTGACTTCTCGCACAGCACCCCTAGGCCCCTGGTGACCTTGACCTTCAGGAATCATATTTTGATCACAGGAAGCTGTCCACAACTCCAACATTGCTGCCATGCGTCCCCCACCCTCCCCAAACACAGCCAAGCCACCGCCGCTGCAGCCTCGGGCCAGTGCGACAGACCCACGTGCTCCCACTGCCCGCACAGCGTTCACCAGTCTCCCTTCCCACGGAGTCCGTGGCTTCCCAGGCAGCCTCCCAGCCCCAAAGGGCCAGATAAAACCTCGGAGACCCTCTCTGAGCCCCGCTGTTTATCGGGGGGCAGTCTCAAATCCATTTGACTTGACTTCCTGTTTCCGTCTGACCACCTTTTTCCTTGCTGCGTGATGGACCCAGGCGAGGAGAGGGAGCTGGTAGACTTCAGCCGCCTCCTCTGTGCGTGAGGTAACACGGGCCTCACCGGCCTGGTGGCTGCCCTCAGCCTGCAGCACATCCCAGATTGGTTTCTGTAACAAGGAGAGAGCCTGTGCAGATGTCTCATGTCCAAGGCCAGGAGGGATGTGTCCAACCCAAGGACTGGACTGTGGGCAGCTGCAGTCTTGCCTTCTCTGTACCCTGGCGTGTGACCACAACCCCTTTGCCCCTTCCCCCATCTCCCTATCACCCATGCCCAGCTGGCACCCGCAGCTTCCAGCAGGATGAACGCCCAAGTACCAGCCCTACTGTGGCTCCCTAAGGGACCCCACAGCCCTGCTCTAGGGGTGCCTGTGCATGTGGGCTCCAGGTCCTGCCACGTGGTCCCGCCTCAGGCTGTCTGGTCCCCAGGCAGACCAGAGAGAACTCAGGAAGTTATATCGTATTAATGAAGGATGATGCCTGGCAGGCGTGCGTCTTGTTTCAACCGGGTGGCCTCTGGTTCCCCGAGCTTCCCTCTCTCTCGCTTCCTGTTACAAGGACGGTTAACACTCAGGAAGTCCCCTCTGCTCCCATGCCCAGTGGGACTGCGGTCAAACCCCCGGTCCCTTCCAGGCCTCAGTTTCTTTTTTGTTGTTGTTTTTCTCTTTGCTTGTTTTTGATTTGAGATGGAGTCTCGCTCTGTCACCTAGGCTGGAGTACAGTGGCTGATCTCAGCTCACTGCAACCTCCGCCTCCCGGGTTCAAGTGATTCTCCTGCCTCAGCCTCCCAAGTAACTGGGATTACAGGCACGTGCCCCTGCGCTCAATTTTTATATTTTTAGTAGAGGCGGGGTTTCACCATGTTGGCCAGGCTGGTCTTGAACTCCTGACCTCAGGTGATCGGCCTGCCTTGGCCTCCCATAGTGCTGGGATTACAGGCGTGAACCACCATGCCTGGCTGTTTGTTTTTGAGATGGGGTCTTGCTCTGTCACCCAGGCTGGAGTGTAGTGCTGCAATCTCAGTTCACTGCAACCTCCACCTCCGGGGTTCAAGCAATCCTCCCACCTCAGCCTCCTGAGTAGCTGGGACTACAGGCACCCACTGCCATGCCCAGCTAATTTTTGTATTTTTGTAAAGACAGGGTTTCACTATGTCACCCAGGCTGGTCTCAAACTCCAGGACTCAAGTGATCTCCCCACCTCGACTTGCCGAAGTGCTGGGATTATAGGCCACCATGCCTGGCCTCAGGCCTCAGTTTCCCCGCTGATGCCACTAGGAGCCAGGAGCCCTGGCAACCCCAGCATCGGTTCTGTGTTCCTGCATCAGGAGCAGGTAGGGGTGGCAGTGACTGTGCCTCCCTCCTAATGAGGGGACTGAGTTCCCCAGAGTCCGTACTGGCGCCAGACATGCCTCAGTCACCTTCCCCTGAAACCCAGCCTCCTGCTTGGCCATGGCCCCAGCTAGCCGGGCCAAGCCCACAGCAGTGTCCACAAGGGGGTTCTGCTCCCCGGCCAGGTGCCTTGGGGTGAGGAATCACCCACAGTGCGTTGTGCCAGGGGCGGCTTCCAGGGTAGGCGGAGCTACGGAAAGAGTCAGCAGCCCTCCTCTCGCCCTCTCTCCACCCATGGCGAGGAAAAGAACCAGGCCTCCCTGGGGAGGACCCCGAGGCAGCAGGGAAAAAGAGGAAGGACAGCTCAGAGACCACCGAGATTAGGGACGGACCAAGTGACACACAGCACCCGGGAGGGGAGAGAGATCGAGGCTAATGTGCTGAGGACTGTGGGTGTGTAACTGGATTGTGACTCTGCATAGTTAGTGTGGCCCACGTGACCTAAGTGAGCATTTTTCTCAGCACTGTGATTGTGTTTGTGTGTGTGAGTATTGTGTGTATGTGTGTATTGTGAGCTTGTGGGACTCTGTGCGTCCACATGGGCACACAGCTATGTTGTAGTTTTGTTTTGTTTTTGAGACGGAGTCTCACTCTGTTGCCCAGGCTAGAGTGCAGTGGTGCGATCTCGGCTCACCACAACCTCCACCTCCCGGGTTCAAGTGATTCTTCTGCCTCAGCCTCCCAGGTAGCTGGGATTGCAGGTACTCGCCACCACGCCCAGCTAATTTTTGTATTTTAGTGGAGATGGGATTTCACCATGTTGGCCAGGCTGGTCTCGAACTCCTGATCTCAGGTGATCTGCCCACCTCAGCCTCCCAAAGTTCTCGCATTAGAGGCATGAGCCACTGTGTGTGACCTAATTTTTTTGAGACAGGGTTTCACTCTGTCACCCAGGCTGGAGTGCAGTGGCAAGATCTCAGCTTGCTGCAACCTCCACCTCCCAGGCTTAAGCGGTGCTCCTGCCTCAGCCTCCTGAGTAGCTGGGACTTCAGGTGCCCGCCACCATGCCTGACTAATTTTTGTATTTTTAGTAGAGGCAGAGTTTCACCATGTTGACCAGGCTGGTCTCGAACTCATGACTTTAAGTGATCCCCCCCCCCACCTCAGCCTCACAAAGTGCTGGGATTACAAGCTTGACCCACCACACCCGGCCCAGGCCTGCATCTGGAAGTGCCGCAGACCTAAGATCCTGGCTTGCCCTGGGCCTGACCCTCTCCGGACTCCCTGGTTTCCGTCTTCCTGGCACTGGCCCTGGGAGGAGGCAGGCCTTATCTCATGTTCTGCACACACGCACCACCAGCTGCTCGTGCCTGCCAGGCCTGCCGTCGGCCTGCTGTGCCCTCTCACTGCTTTGAGAAACTGCTACGTGTCCCAGACCTGTCTCGCCTTGACTCATTCCAGCATCCAGAGCCAGAGGCCTCCTTTCTCTAACCACTCACCGCCCTCCACCGCAAACAGGCCCTAGCCTACCTTCTTGTGGCTGCATCTCACCTTGCTCCAGGGGGCATAACCCAGTCCAGTCTCCTGCCTCTGAATGGGCCATGCCCCTCACCTGGGGATCCCCTCATTTCCCAGTCTTCAAGGCCTCCTTGTCACCCCCTGAACCTGTCCAGAGTGGTCATCCATCCGATCCTCCCATTCCAGTCTCAAACCCCAGCTGGTTACCTCTCCATGCCTATTTTTTTTTTTTTTTTTTTTTTTTTTTTTTTTTTTTTGAGACGGAGTCTGGCTCTGTCACCCAGGCTGCAGTGCAGTGGCCGGATCTCAGCTCACTGCAAGCTCCGCCTCCCGGGTTCCCGCCATTCTCCTGCCTCAGCCTCCCGAGTAGCTGGGACTACAGGCGCCCACAACCGCGCCCGGCTAGTTTTTTGTATTTTTTAGTAGAGATGGGGTTTCACCGTGTTAGCCAGGATGGGCCTATTTTTCTTTCTTTCTTTTTGAGATGGAGTCTTGCTCTGTCCTCAGGCTGGAGTGCACTGGTGCAATCTCGGCTCACTGCAACCTCTGCCTCCTGGGTTCAAGCGATTCTCGTGTCTCACTGTCCCGAGTAGCGGGGATTACAGGTGCGCGCCACCATGCCCAGCTAATTTTTGTATTTTTAGTAGAGACAGGGTTTCACCATGTTGGCCAGGCTGGTCTTGAACTCCTGACCTCAAATGATCCGCCTACCTTGGCCTTCCAGAGTTCTGGGATTACAGGCATAAGCCACTGCGCTGGGCCCCAGGCCTGTTTTCTTTGTCTGTAAAATGGGGATAAACAGAGTCCCCTTGAAGGCTACTGTGAGCATTGAGCAAGATGGGACTGTTGAACCGTTCCCCTAGGAAGTGATGGCCAAGACTGCAGCTCCTGCTGGCTCTGAGCTTTCCGTCCCCTGCCCTACCCCTTCAGCCAGGCCATGCGCTGCTCTGAGCGCCTGGGTTGAGGTGCAGTTTGCGATGGGGGTGCAGAGGGAAGACAGCCTGGAATAGGGCAGCTGAGAGCCCTTGGGGTCTGGAGGAACAAGCACCTCGCCCTGCAGCCACCTCTACCTCCTGGCCTGTCTCTGACCCCAGCCTGGGCCTGGCCCCAGAGCTGACTTCACCTCTGGGGGTGGCAGGAAGCAGCAGCTGGTGACCAGAAGCTGGTGCTGCTACGAGGCGGTAAATCTAATAAGATTATTCGGATCTGTTCTCATGGAGGATGGGCACACGGGGACCTGCCCTGTCCCTTCTGGATTGTGACTCCTGGCTTCTCCTTCCCCCAGCCCCAGTTCCCCATCCTCCTCTTCCTCCAGAAAGACACCTCCTGCTGGTCCCCTCTGTGTCCCACTCCCGCCGGCCCTCCCTTCCCCCAACCCAGGTCCCATTCAACCGCTTACATCTCCATAGTTTCTGTCCCCCAAGACCAGGGATGGGAAGGAGGAAGGGTTTGCACTACGCAGCTCCGACATTCCAGCGCTCGAAGGATCTAGCTCCCAAGAGCCTAGGCTCAGGAACTCCTTACACTTCTCCTGATATGCCGAGCTCTGGAATCCTAGGGCGCAGGAGCCCAGGATCTTGGCCCCATAGGATTGAAAGATGCTGGAATTCCAGCCCTCGGAGGTCCTGGGATCCTAGATTCCTTTGCATTTCAGGTTCTGAGCTATGAGGATGCAGGATCTGTGAATTCTGGAATCCTTCTAGCTCCTTCCTGCCCAGCTTCTCTCCCGGCTCCTCCTCCACACCCTAGCTCATCTCTGGCTCACTCCCTGTCCCCCGTCTCCCCCGGGGCTCCCACAGACATGATGCAACCAGGCCCGAGCCAAGCAGGCTCGGCGGTGGGAAGCAGGAGGGAGATGTAATTACAGACGCTCCTGCCTGGATCCTACAGGAGACTCAGACTAGGCACCCGGGGGACCCTAATCCAGTGTGAATAATGGAGCAGACTTGTGCACATTCCCCCTGTGGAGGGGAGGCCCAGCAAGCCACCTCCAGCCAGACCCAGGGTCCAGCCTCCACCAGCCACGAGCTGGGGAGCCTGAGTATTAGACAAGATAAGAGGAGATGAGGGAGAGGAGAGGGAGTGATCCTCAGGCCCTTGGACCAACCAGATAAACTAATTGGCCAAACCCACAGCTTCCCTGGCCTGCATTCTCCCCATTTTCTTTTTTTTTTTTTTGAGACGGAGTCTTGCTGTGTCGCCCAGGCTGGAGTGCAGTGGCGTGATCTCGGCTCACTGCAAGCTCCGCCTCCCAGATTCATGCCATTCTCCTGCCTCAGCCTCCTGAGTAGCTGCGACTACAGGTGCCCACCACCACGTCTGGCTAATTTTTTTTGTATTTTTAGTAGAGTCAGTGTTTCACTGTGTTAGCCAGGTTGGTCTCGATCTCCTGACCTCGTGATCTGCCCACCTCGGCCTCCCAAAGTGCTGGGATTACAGGCATGAGCCACCGCGCCCAGCCCTCCCCATTTTCAATGGAGACACAGAACTTTTTATTTTTCTTTTCTTTTCTTTTTTTCTTTTTGAAATGGAGTCTTGCTCTGTTGCCCAGGCTGGAGTGCAGTGGTGTGATCTTGGCTCACTGCAACCTCCACCTCCCAGGTTCAAGCAATTCTCTTGCCTCAGCCACCCGAGTAGCTGGGATTACAGGTTCGTGCCACCATTCCCAGCTAACTTTTGTCTTCTTAGTAGAGATGGGGTTTCACCATGTTGGCCAGGCTAGTCTTGAACTCCTGACCTCAAGTGATTTGCCCACCTCGGCCTCTCAAAGTGCTGGGATTACAGGCGTGAGCCACTGCGCCCGGCCATTTTATTTCTCATTCCTCTGTAAGAAGCCCCCGACACAGGCTTCAGGTTAAATGGCGACTGGTCCCCAGCTTCCTTGACCAGGAGACCATAGGGCATGGTGGGGATTTTGGTGAGCTGGAAAACCCAGGCCCTGTCTTACAGCCTGTGAGTCACCAGACCTTACAATTTCAGAGAAGACTGCAATTCCAGAGAAATATGGACTTTGATGTCAAATATCTGTGTTTTTCAATTTGGCAGCCAAGTCAAGAACATCTTTAAACATCACGTAAAGCCATAAAAATTTAACTGTGGCCGGGCAGGTGTCTCATGTTTGTAATCCCAGCACTTTGGGAGGCTGAGGCGAGCGGATCACTTGAGGTCAGGAGTTCAAGACCAGCCTGGCCAACATGGTGAAACCCCGCCTCTACTAAAAATACAAAAATTAGCTGGGCGTGGTGGTGCATGCCTGTAATCCCAGCTACTTGGGAGGCTGAGGCAGGAGAATTGCTTGAACCTGGGAGGCGGAGGTTGCAGTGAACCGAGATTGTGCCACTGCACTCCAGCCTGGGTGACAGAGTGAGACTCTCTCTCTCTGTCTTTCTCTTTATCTCCTCTCTCTCTACATATATATATATCTGCAAGCTACATATGTCCTGCAGGCCAGTAGTATGTGAATTGGAAAACAGAGGGCAAGAACCAGGGCCGTCACAGTCACCCCTGTATCTCCAGAACAATGACAAAATAAAGGAAGGATGAAGGAATGTACTCATTATTTTATTTCCTCTCCCTCCCTCTAGCCATGTTTCTCTCTTCTCTGAGTCCCCAAGTTTTATTACCACCATGTTCCAGCTGAGATGTCACCTCCTCCAGGAAGCACACTTACCTCCAAGCTGAGTCAGGAGTTCCCTCTGCACTCCCCGACTCAGCACTGCCCACTCTGGGTTTTTACCATCTGGGGACAGGTCTTTCTCTCCCACTGGACTCTGAGCCCCAAGAGGGCAGGGCAGAGCCAGGGCTGTCTTGGTCACAGCCATGTCCCTAGCATTGCCCAACGCTGGTCAGAAAGTAGGTATCAGGGAGTGTTTGGAAGAGTTAATGAGTGAACGAATGAATGAACGAGTGAGCAGAGAAAAAGTGCAGGACTTTAGGACAGAAGCGGGCCTGCGGTACAGGGAAACCAGGTGTGAAAAAAGAAGTCGTTCAGGGGGTGAGAAGTGTGGGATGGGGACTGGGGACCCTAAGAATGCCCAACCCAGTGGGGAGGAGAGAGGCTAGTGGAGGGGTTCAGGGAGTACTGGAGTACCCCCGTCAGCGCTCTGTTACCTCCTAGCTTTGCGACTCTGAATAAAGGACTTCCTTTGGCTCAGTTTCCTCATGGGTATCATACAAGTAGTCAGCTGCCTTCTGGGGCCGTCGGGACCATTAAGTTCAGGATCGATCGTGGAGGAGACAGCACTGAATACTCATCTCCTCTGAGGCTTTGGTGGAGTCATACTCACTCCACGTCCACCCCTACCCCCAACACACACACTCAGAAGGAATGAGAACGGACACAGCTTCCCCCACGGTGGCCCCAAGCTCTGTGCGTACCTCAGTTTCCCTGAAAGCACAGGCACTACCACAGTTACCAAGTTTATTGGATCCATACTTTGGCAGGGGAGGGTAAGCTGTCTGGAGGGTTCAGAGCAGAACACAAAAGAGGCGCTTGTCGCGGAAGGGGTTCTCCGCGGCGGGTACTGGCGTCACCAGCGGGTCATCTTTGGCATGCGTTTCGCAGAAAGCCAGGAGTTCCGCTGCTGCCTGGGACACCTGCGAGCACCCGGGTGGAGATGTCACCGCCCTGCTCGGCTCCTCAGAGCCGCCCACTTAGGCCCCGCCTCTTGCCCGGTCCCCTCCTCCCACTCTGCCCCGTCTCATACAGGCCCCTCCCCCTGTCCTACCCCGACCCTCGTCCTGGCCCCTCCCCTGTCCTGCCCCCTCCTCGTCTTGGCCCCTCCTCCTGTCCTGCCCCGCCCCTCGTCCTGGCCCCTCCTCCTGCCCTGCCCCGCCCCTTGCCCAGCCCTCTTCCCAGGTGCATCCTTGCACTATGGCTCCCGGCCGACACAGCCCGGGACAGACCGCAGGCCCAGAATCCCCGCCCTGCTCCCTACCCTGACCCAGCACCTTCATGCGGTCGATGTTCACCTCCAGCTTCAGCTGTTCCACCGTCTTGCGGGCCTCGGCAATCTTGGCCATGTTGTTGGACATGGTTGCGGCGGGGAAGGGGTTAAAAGACGCGCAGGAGTTGAGGCTGTGGGAGTAGGTGAGGATACGTTTGGGTCCCGAGGCGGGGGTGAGGAGACGGACCCGGTAACAGGTGCGAGGGTGGAAGGGCGCGCGAATGGGGTGGCCAGGGGCTGGTGGAGGGAGGGACAGATGAGGGGGACAGGAACAAGAGGAGCGATGCAGGGGTGCACGGATGGAGGTACCTAAGGCAGGTGGGAGAGAACGGGGAGGGGCGAGGGAGGGAAGGAGGGGCGCACAGATGGGAGGCTGAGACAGAAGGACAGGGCCACAGGTGCTGGATCAGAATCCAGGTGTCCTCACCCCCCGGGGGCAGAGCAAGAGCCAGGAGGGGGGCCCCTCCTCAGGCCAATTAGCAGTGGCTCCAGGGAGAACTGGGAATTAAGATCGCGGCGGGAGGGGCACAGAGGGGGACTCATTAGGGCCTTGGCAGCAGCTGCCCCCTCCGCCCCCCTCAGGGAGCCCCCCCACTCCAGCCCTGGCCACCTCAAAGGCTCCTCTGCTCATTAGCAGCCAGGGGAGAGGGTTGGGGGAGCCCAACCGAGGAGAGGCCTATCGGGTGGACAGAAGGACAACGGGGCGCGCAGAGACAGAGGCAAAGTAATGGAGGGAGAGACTGAGGCACTGGAGAAATGAAGAAACGGGGAGGAATAGAGAGAGGGAGAGACTGGGGAAGGAATGAAGTGATGGAGGAGAAAATAGAGGGACAAATGAAGGGGGGAGCAAGGAACAGGGTGATACAAGGCAACTGGCACCGAGGGGACAAAGGGACCGAGGGGACAGAGCAGGGGAGGTGGAGGAAGGGGGTGTGGGGTGGGAGAGAATGGGGACATGAAGGGAGAGGGTGTGGAGTGGAAGAGGATGGAGGAGATGGACGGATGGGGTGGGAGAGAATGGGGTGATGGAGGGAGGAGGTGTGGGGTGGAAGAGGATGGAGAGATGGAGGGAGGTGGTGTAGGATGGGAGAGAATGGAGGAGATGGACGGATGGGGTGGAAGAGGATGGAGAGATGGAGGGAGGCGGTGTGGGATGGGAGAGAATGGAGGAGATGGACGGATGGGGTGGGAGAGGATGGGGTGATGGAGGGAGGGAGAAAGGAGAGAGAAGGGGAAATGGAGGAAGGGGGGATGGAGGAAAGAGCAGAGAGACACCAAGGGGATAAAGGGACAGAGACGAGGAGATAGAGGGACAGAGGCAAGAAGGGAAGGAAAGAGAGGGCGATGGAGGGGTTGGGGAGAGATGGAACCAGAAAGTGGGAGAGAGGAACAAAGCGAGAGACAGGCTGATGAAGACGTAGAAGAATTCATTCACTCACTCATTCACTCATTCATTCAATCATTCTCAGGCGAAGAGACGGTGGCCACGGAGCAGGCAAAGGGACCAGCTGTGGGGCCGAGACCGGAGCTTCCTACCTGTTGCTGCTCTGGGCCGGGCTGGTGGCGGTGACAGAGGCTGGGAGGCAGCGTCTGGGTCCCTCCGGCCCGCCCCGCCCCCTCCCCTGGGGCGCAGGCCCTACGGACCCGCCTCCTCCGGGAGCCACCTTCCCCGCCGCCCCGCCGCCTTGGGGCTGCCTCTCTGGGCCCTCTCTCTTGTCTGTCAGTCCTATCTTTGTCCCTCTCCCTGTGTCTCTGCCGCTGCTGTCCTCTTGTGGGACTCTGTGCCTCTCTCACCTTCACTAGAAAAGACAGTCTGTCTAGGTGGGTCCCCGGCCTCGGTGCATTTAATCCACAGTCACACAAACCTCTCCAGTGTGTCCCACAGAGCCTCTTACTCAGCCACACTCGCCACCTCAGTGTCACCCCCCAGCCTCATGCTCACTGTCCCTCACACAGACACAAACTGTCTTGCCCTGTCACATGGTAGCACCACACAACCTCACAAATGACCTTGCTCAACACAACCTCACACGGTCGCCCCAAATGCCACACACAGTCACCACCAATGGCAGCCCCAAGGGCTACACATCGGATAAATTATCTCAGAGCCCCAAACGTACCAGCAGTTTGCCACAGTGTCACATATAATGTCTCCAAATGTCACACACATTTGCATGCCTTTTTTTTTTTTTTTTTTTTTGAGACTGAGTCTCACTGTTGCCCAGGCTGGAGTGCAGTGATGTGATCTCGGCTCACTGCAACCTCCGCGTCCTGGGTTCAAGCCATTTTCCTGCCTCAGCCTCCTGAGTAGCTGGGATTACAGGTGCCTGCCACCACTCCCGGCTAATTTTTGCATTTTTTGTAGAGACAGGGTCTCACAATGTTGGCCAGGCTGGTCTCGAACTCCTGACCTCAGGTCATCCACCCGCCTCGGCCTCCCAAAGTGCTGGGATTACAGGTGTGAGCCACCGCGCCTGGCCTTGCATGCCATTTAAACTTCTCTCTCAGTTTCACACCCTGTCCCAGTCTCACACTTTCTGTGTCTCATAATGGCATGCAGTTACCCATGCAACCTGTCAAGTACACACTGTTTTATAGTATTTCATAGTAACACCCAGTTGCCTGTCCAGTGACACCCATGGAAGGCCACACACATTCTCACACAGTCTCCTGGTGTCACACGCATCTGACACATTCCCTCCATACACAGTCTGTCCCTGTCACACACACGCGCCCCATCTCCTGGTGTCATACCTAGCTACCCACGATGGCTCAGTGTCTCACAGAGTCCCACACAATCTCGCAGCGTTTCACACACTCACTCCCGCCTCTCCATCATCTCTTGCCTTCTACACACAAGGCCTCCCTCACACTCTTGCTTCTGAGTGCCCTGCACAGCCGCACACTCGCATGCACTGTCACAACGCTGCCATCTCTCACGAGCTCAGTGTCACACATAGTCACACAGTTTTGTTTTGCTTTTTGAGACAGGGTCTCTCTCTGTCACCCAGGCTGGATGGAGTGCAGTGGCATGATCTTAGCTCACTGCAGCCTCCACCTCCCAGGCTCAAGCGATCCTCTCACCTCAGCCTCCGAGTAGCTGGGACCACAAAGGTGCATAACCACGCCTGGCGAATTTCTTTTATTTTTTTTTTCGGTAGAGACAGCGTAGGGAGGGGTCTCCCTATGTTGCCCAGGCTGGTCTCAAAGTCCTGGCCTCAAGGGATCCTCCTGCCTCAGCCCCCCAAAGTGCTGGGATTGCAGCAATGTGCCCGGATCATGCACTTTTTCACAAGCCACACACAGTGCGGCCGACAAAGACTGACGCTCATTCCGTCTGTCCCATCTCATGAGACGCCTTCTGTGTGCCTCCCATGACACCTGTCCACCACCTCTCAGTGTACGCCAGTCATCAGCCTCACTCCCTCTCACACAGAATCTGCTTGTGTGACACACACAGCACCATATGCTCACCATGTTGCACACAGCCACACACACTGCCCCCTCACACGCACCGTCACACACAATCTCTCACTCCCACATATGGTCTCTCAATGTCCCATACAGAGCCCCAAAGAGTGTCTCTCCCACACCCGATCACACACAACCTTTCATCAGCACACACAGTCACCCACAATCTCTCAGCATCACCAGTAATTTTACAGTGTCACTGTCAGCGACATGTCATCTCTGACATACGCAGTCCCACTCAGTCTCTCCTTGTCGCACATAATCTCACATCAATCAGTCACACACAGACTCCCAGCACCACACACCATCTCACCAATACACCACGGCAGTACACACTCATGGTGTCCTAGTTCTGGCATCACACACCATCTCCCAGCAGTCCACACTCACACAGTTTACTGGCGTCACACACCATCTCACAGCAGTACACACAGATCTCCTGGAGTCACACACCATCACGGCAGTACACACTCGCACACTCTCCAGATGTCGAACGCCATCTCCCGGCAGTCCACACTCACACAGTTTCCTGCCATTGCACACCATCTCCCGGCAGTCCACACTCACACAGTGTCCTGGCGTCGCACACCATCTCACAGCAGTACACACTCGCAGATCTCCTGGAGTCACACACCATCACGGCAGTGCACACTCACACACTCTCCAGATGTCACGCGCCGTCTCCCTGCAGTCCACACTCACACAGCCTCCAGGTGTCACACGCCATTTCCCAGTGTCACCGCGAACACCAGCGTCCCCCGCTCCCCAGCACTCCCCTTTCGGCGCTCACACGCAGCCCCTGCCGGCCACATGAGGGCGCGCGCAGCACGCCCAGGCGCCCACCCTGCCCCGCGAGACTACAGGAGGAGGTGGCCACAGGGAGGAGGGCCCGGCGGAAGATGAAGGGGAGACTCGGGACCAGAGGAAGCACGGCAGGGAGCCAGGGACCGGAGGGAGAGGACAGGAAATGGACGCTGAGAAATTCACAGACAGGGGAGGGAGATGCAGGGAGAGTCAGAGAGACGCAGGGGGCTATAGGGACACAGATTAAGAGAGTGAGCGAGCTAGGGACTCAGAGAGGCAGAGACGGGGAGGGCGCTGCAGAGAGAGAGACACGAGAGGCAGAGACAGACAGGACACAGAGAGACAGGGGGTAGCAGAGAGACACCCAAGCCGAAACGCAGAGTCAGAGACAGGGACGAAGACACAGACACACAGAGATGGAGGCAGAGGCGGCCAGAGAGACAAAGAGATGCGCAGAGGGCGCCTTCCAGTGGGGACCCGACGACGGAGGCGGGGCCTGCAGAGGCGCGACCGAAGGGGAGGGGTCCGGGGCGGGGTTTCTAAGGGGCGTGTCCCTCGGTGTACCTGGGGGCGTGTCCCGATGGATGGGGCTTGGGGTTCCTTCTGGACCTGGACAAGGCGGGAGCCCTAGGAAGAGGTGGAGGTGGGGAGGAGCGTCTTTACTGTGGTCAGCCCACCCTAACTCGGTTTTCACCGCCTGGACAGGGAAGGGAGACGGGCGGGAAGGGGACCCCGACCCGAGTCCCTGGTAGAGATTTGGGTCTCGGACCCTAGCTCCCCTCCCCCCTCCCCTTGCGGGCTCAACGGAGCCAGATAGAGGAGAGAAATCAAGCCCACATCTGGAAAGCATCAGGCGCGCCGGACGTGCCAGGGCCCCAGGCCCGGCTGCGGAAGAGGGGAGGGGAGCCAAGGCGCTCCCCGCCCCGCCATCGGGGTCCGCCGGCGCCGAGGAGGGGCCTGGGCGTGTGCCGGGCCTCTGCGCCTCTCGCAGCTGGTTTCCATCAGCAGTCTGGCCTGGGTAGCCCCCGAGGAGGAAACCCAGCTCAGAGCGGGGGGAAGACAGGGTGACGATCCAGTCTTCCCTCCTGCTCCTCCACCGCGGCCAGAAGCTGGGGGGTGGGGGAGACGGACAGACAGACACTGCCTGCCGCGAGCGCAGCCTCCGTTCCTCTCCCGAGCTGCAGACCGCAGCAGATGACCTCAGTCCCTGCCCTGTGCCCCAGCCTCATGACAACTTAGCGCTTGAAGGCATTACGGTCCCCATTTTTTGGAGGAGGATGAAACTGAGGCCCTGGATTTGGATTCCGTTCTGAGGTTATTTATTCAAGAAATCATCAACAAATGGCAAGAGTGAATTCCAGAATCCAATACCCAACCGCCTGGGCGTTTAGAAGGTCTCTCAAACTCAACGCATCCAATACTGAGCTGATTCCATCGACCACATTCGCTCTTACTTCAAGCTTACCCATCTCAAGTGATGATAAATCTTTGAATTTTTGTTGTTGTTTTGAAACAGCGTCTTGCCTGTTGCCCAGGCTGGAGTGCAGTGGTGCAATCATAGTTCACTGCAGCCTGAACTCCTGGGCTCAAGTGATCCTCCTGCCTCAGCCTCCCCAGTAACTGGGGCTACAGGTGTGCACAACCACAAACGGCTTTTTTTTTTTTTTTTTTTTTTTTTTTTCAGACAGAGTCTCACTCTGTCATCCATGCTGGTGTACAGTGGTGCAATCTTGTCTCACTGCAACCTCCGCCTCCCAAGCTCAAGCAATTCTCATGCCTCAGCCTCCTGAGTAGCTGAGATTACAGGCATGTGCCACCAACCCAGCTACTTTTTTGTATTTTTAGTACAGACGGGATTTCACCATGATGGCCAGGCTGGTCTCAAACTTTGGCCTCAAGTGATCTACCCGCCTTGGCCTCTCAAAGTGCTGGGATTACAGGCGTGAGCCACTGTGCCCTGCCTAACTTTTTATTTCTTTTAGAGGCAGGGTCTCACTATGTTGCTCAGGCTGGTCTTGAACTGTGAGCCACCGCACCCGGGCTGGGGTCATCCTTGACTCCCATCCTTCTCTCACACTCCATGAGTCAGCCATCAAGACATCCTGTTAGCTCTATCTTCAAAGCAACTCCAGAATCCAATCCCTCTCACTTCCTCCGCTGTCCCCACTTGGGTCCAGACACCGTTCCCTCCTGCTTGGACTATTACAGTGACCTCTGCACTGACCTCCTATCTTCTCCCTGTCCCCCTCAGCCTGTTTCCCACAGAGCAGCCAAAAGGACCCTGTTTCAAACTGTCCCCATATAACAGCAAGTGGGTATGTGGAGCAATCTGAACCCTCATATGCTGGTGGGGATGTAAAATGGTGAAGTCCCTTTAGGAAACGACCTGGCAGGCCAGGTGCCGAGGCTCATGCCTGTAATCCCAGCACTTTGGGAGGCCGAGGTGAGCAGATCACTTGAGGTCAGTAGTTCAAGAGCAGCCTGGGCAACATGGTGAAACCCTGTCTCTACTAAAAATGCAAAAATTAGCCGAGCATGGTGGTACACGCCTGTGATCCCAGCTACTTAGGAGGCTGAGGCAGAAGAATCGCTTGAACCTGGCAGGTGAAGGTTGCAGCGAGCCAAGATTGCACCACTGCATTCCAGCCTGGGTGAGAGAGCAAGACTCTGTCTCAAAAAAACAAAACAAAACAAAAACTTGGCAGTTCCTCAAAAGGTTAAACATAGAGTTAACATATGACCCAGCAATTCCACTCCTAGGTGTATACCCAAGAGCAATAAAAACATACAAAATCATATATAAAAATGTTCACAGAAGCAATTTTCGTAATAGCCCAAAGTGGAAACAACACACGTTCATCAACTGATGCATGGACAAATGGAATGTGGTCTATCCAGACAATGGACTATCAATCATTTGTCAATAAAAGGAAATGAAGTACTAATACCTGCTACAACATGGATGAAAGTTGGAAATAGTATGCTGGCTGGGCACGGTGGCTCACGCCTGTCACCCCAGCACTTTGGGAGGCTGAGGCGGGCAAGTTGCTTGAGCCCAGAAGTTCAAGACTAGCCTGGATAACATGGCAAAACCCTCTCTCTACAAAAAATATCAAAAAAGTAGCCAGGCGTGGTGGCATGTACCTGCAGTCTCAGCTTCCCAGGAGGCTGAGGTGGGAGGATCACCTGAACCCAGGAGGTAGAGGCTGCAGGGAGCTGTGATTGCACCACTACTCTCCAACTTGGGCTAAGTGAAAGAAGCCAGTCACTAAAGGTCACATATTGTATGATTCCATTTATATGATATGTCCAGAACTAGCAAATCTATAGAAGGCAAAAGTAGATTACTGGATGCCAGGGGCTGGGAAGGTTGGAGGATGGCAGCTGTGGGGCACGGTTTCTTTAGGTGGTGATGGAAATGTTTTAGAATTCATTGTGGTGATATTTGCACAACTCTGTGAATATACTAAAATACCTTTTTTTTCTTTTTTTGAGACTGAGTATTGCTCTGTCGCCCAGGCTGAAGTGTAGTAGCGCGATCTTGGCTCACTGCAACCTCCGCCTCCCGAGTTCAAGCGAATCTCCCACCTCAGCCTCCTGAGTAGCTGAGACTACAGGTGTGCACCACCACGCCCAGCTAATTTTTTTTGTATTTTTAGTAGACATGGAGCTTCACCACGTTGGCCAGGCTGGTCTTGAACCCCTGACCTCAAATGATCTGCCCACCTCAGCCTCCCAAAGTGCTGGGATTCCAGGCATGAGCCACCAAGCCTGGCCACTAAAATACTGAATGTCTTTTATATTCAATATATTAAAAACCATTGAACTGTATACTTTACATGGGTAAATGTTATGGTAGGTGAATATATTTCAATACAGCTATTAACCCTCCCCCGCCCCCCCCCCAAAAAAAAAAACTTTAAAAACTAAGTCTTTTTTATGCTCAGAATTCTCCCATGGGTGCCAGGAAGTAAAAACCAAAATTCCCACCATGGCCCATGAAGCCCCCACGATGTGACAGTCCCTACCTCCCCTCCTTTTCACCTCCCCACTCCAGCTGGCCTCCTTGCTGTTTTGTCAACAGGTCTCTGTTCAAATGTTATCTTCTCAATTAGATCTTTTTTTTTTTTTTTTTTTTTTTTTTTAATACAGAGTCTCGCTCTGTCACCCAGGCTGGAGTGCAATGGCGCGATCTCGGCTCACTGCAACCTCCGCCTCCTGGGTACAAGCAATTATCCTGCCTCAGCCTCCCAAGTAGCTGGGACAACAGGCACATGCCACCACGCCTGGCTAACTTTTGTATTTTTAGTAGAGATGGAGTTTCCCCATGTTGGCCAGGGTAGTCTCAAACTCCTGACCTCAGGTGATTTACCTGCCTTGGCCTCCCAAAGTGCTGGGATTATAGGCGTAAGCCACTAACTTCTCAATTAGACCATTCTTGATCACTCTACTTAAAATTACACGCTCCCTTGGCTGGGCACACTGGCTCATGCCTGTAATCCCAACACTTTGGGAGGCTTAGGCAGGAGGATTGCTTGAGACTAGGAGTTGGAGACCAGCCTGGGCAACATGGCGAGACCCTGTCTCTACAAAAAAATTAAAAATTAGTCATGCATGGTGGTGTGTGCCTGTAGTCCAAGATACTCGGGAGGCTGAAGCAGAAGGATCCCTGTAACCCAGGAGGTCAAGGTTGTAGTGAGCCATGGTTATGCCACTGCACTCCAGCCTGGGTGACAAAGTGAGACCGTATCTCAAAAAATAACAAATAAAATTACAAACTCCCCTGCTTCACCACCCCACCCAATCCCCTCATATCTCTGCTCAGTTTTTCCCTATAGTCATCACCTTTAGCAAACTATACAATGTATATATTATGGTACCACCACCACCACCCCCGCCCCCAGCTTCCCTCCCTGTGACTCATTCCTGGTGTATCCTTTTTAAGATCATGGGTCCAGCAAACAGACCATGTAGGGCACTAAGGCCATGAACTCTGAAAATAGTCTGCCTGAATGTGAATCCTGGCTTTGCCACCTATGAGCTTCAGAGACATTTTTGTTTGTTTGTTTTTGAGATGGAGTTTTGCTCTTGTCACCCAGGCTGCAGTCCAGTGGCACGATCTCGGTTCACTACAACATCTGCCTCCCAGGTTCAAGTGATTCTCCTGCCTCAGCCTCCCAAGTAGCTGGGATTACAGGTGCCCACCACCACCCCCAGCTAATTTTTAAATTATTAGTGGAGATGGGGTTTCACCACGTTGGCCAGGCTAGTCTCGAATTCCTGACCTCGTGAGACGTGCCTTTCACCTTCCACCACGATTGTGAGCCCGCCCCCCTCCGCCAGCCACATGGAACTGTGAGTCTATGAAGCCTCTTCTTCTTTATAAATTACCCAGTCTCAGGTTATGCCTTTATCAGCAGCATGAAAACAGACTAATACAGGTGGAAAAGATTAAATGAGTCAATGTGTGTAAAGTGGTGGGAATAGAGTCCAGCATGCCATAAGTGCTCAAATAAGTGTTAGCTGTTATTTTTTTGTAAGCACTAAAATCTTAAAAGCCCATCCATATTTACTTGAACCATTTCGGCCACTAAGTGACCTGTGTAGCCCTAGACAAGTCTCTTCTCCTTTCTGACTTCCATTGCCCATTTTATGAAATGAAGTTGGAGTAATGGTTCCCAAGGGCCTGCCAAGCAATAGCTTTTCCTGGAAAACTTTTAAAAATAACTTTTATTCATTATTATTCTAAGTAAAACGTAGGTTTATCCCTTACCCTACCCCCACCATAGAAGATCCGTAGGGCAGGGGTTTGCTTTCTGTTTTGTCCCCTGCTCTAACCCCAGTGCCTGGCTGGGTGCTGAAGATACAGGTGAACACAGCAGGCCTGGTCCCTGCCCTTTCCGAGCTCAAAGGGAGGTAGATCTACCCATCTAGACTCAAAGGTCAAAGCAGCAACAAACACCCATCCTTCTGACTGTGGAATCAGGTGGGGGCTGGGTCCTAGCCCTGGATTCCCCTTGCTATGTGACCAGGGCAAGTAATGGCCCCTCTCTAAGCCTCCATTTACCCACCTAAGAACTGAGCATAACTTTACATACCCAATAACAAAACAGGACGAGCACAGTGGTTCATGCCTGAAATTCTAATACTTCGGGTGGCCAAGGTGCAAGGATTGCTTGAAGCCAAGAATTCAAGGCTAGCCTGGGCAACATAGTGAGAGTTCATCTCTACAAAAAATGGGAAAATTAGTCAGGCCTTGTGGTGCACACCTGTAGTCCCAGCTGCTTGCGGGAGTTGAGGTGGGAGGATTGCTAAAGCCCAGGATTTTGAGGCTGCAGTGAGCTATACCACTGCACTACAGTCTGGGTGACAGATCAGGACCCTGTCTCAAAAATAATAATAAAAAATAAGAAGGAAGGAAGGAAGGAAGGAAGGAAGTAAAGAAGGAAGGAAGAGAGTAAAAAGGCAATTCACATAAGAGGAAATACAAGAGCCAATAAGCACACAAAACTATGTGTTACATCAAGGAAAAGGGAGGAAATGTGCTAATTAAAACAGAACACAGTTTCTCCCCATAAGATTTGCAAAATGAAAATGATCAATAGCATCTATCGTTTGGTGAAGGGGTAGAAAACAGACATCTGAAAAACTGCTGTTAGAAATGTCAGTTGGGGGCAGTGCTAATGGAAGGAAGTGTGGCAGTTTCCATTAAAAGTTCTTACATGGGCATACTGTTAATGACCAAGCAACTCTATTTCTAGGAATGGGTCCTACAAAAATACACACAGATATGCACAAAGAGGCAAATATAAGGATATTACTGTAGCAAGATTCACAATAGCAAAATAATTGGAGAGCTGAAATATAGGGTTAGATTATGAGAATCCCCATAATGGAGGGAAGCTGGGGGCAGGGGTGGTGGTGGTGGTACCATAATATATACATTCTATAGTTTGCTAAATGTGATGACTATAGGGAAAAACTGAGCAGAGATATGAGGGGATTGGGTGGGGTGGCGAAGGAGGGGAGTTTGTAATTTTATTCTTTTTTTTTCTTTTGAGATGGAGTCTCACTCTTTCACCCAGGCTGGAGTGCAGTCGCTACAACCTACACGTCCCAGGTTCAAGCGATTCTTCTGTCTCAGCCTTCCGAGTAGCTGGGACTATAGGCACATGCCACCACGCCCGGTTCATTTTTGTATTTTTAGTAGAGAAATACAATACATTTTTGTATTTTAGTAGTAGGGTTTTGCCATGTTGGCCAGGCTGGTCTCGATCTCCTGACCTCAGGTGATTCACCTGCCTCGGCCTCCCAGGGTGCTGGGATTACAGGTATGAGCCACTTCGCCTAGCCATAATAGTCTTATATGCACCTATCAATAATAATATAGTGATAGGATAATGTTACCTAAATTTAGATGAAATGAGCCAGACACGGTGGCTCACATCTGTAATCCTAACATTTTGGGAGGCCAAGGCAGGAGGATCACTTCAGCCTACAAGTTCAAGACCAGCCTGGGCAACATAAGGAGACCCTATCTCTCTTTTTTTTTTTTTTTTTTTTTTTTTTTTTTTTTGAGACAGAGTCTGGCTCTGTCGCCCAGGCTGGAGTGCAGTGGCGCGATCTCGGCTCACTGCAAGCTCCGCCTCCCGGGTTTACGCCATTCTCCTGCCTCAGCCTCTCGAGTAGCTCGGACTACAGGCGCCCGCCACCGCGCCCGGCTAGTTTTTGTATTTTTTAGTAGAGACGGGGTTTCACCGTGTTAGCCAGGATGGTCTCGATCTCCTGACCTCGTGATCCGCCCGTCTCGGCCTCCCAAAGTGCTGGGATTACAGGCTTGAGCCACCGCGCCCGGCCTGGAAACCCTATCTCTACAAAAAGTTTAAAAATAGCTGGGCAGGGTGGTAAGTACCTGTGGTCCCAGCTACTCAGGAGGCTGAAGTGGGAGGACTGTTTGAGCCTGAGGGGTTGATGCTGCAGTGAGTCACGATCACACCACTGCTCTCCAGCCTGGGTAATACAGCAAGACCCCATCTCAAAAAATAAAAGAAAAAATAAGTAGATTTAGACAAAATGGACAAATTCTTAGATGAATAGGGCCTAGCAAAACTGACACAAGAAAAAATAGAAAACCTAAATAGTACTGTAACTATCAAAGAAATTCAATCCTTAATTTAAACCCTCCCCATAAAGAAATCTCCAGGCACAGATGATTTCACACAGTGATAAACACTGCATACATATAGTTCAATTTATGTAAATATACAATTTCACACATATATTACATATATAACTATATGTATATTCATACATATATATTTATATAGTTATTTAGATTCATATATGTATGCAAACACATAAAGAAACATGGGAGGATGCACATAAACAGCTGATTATGATAACTGTGAGAGAGGGGATTTAGGGACTGTCTCCTATTCTGTTCCCATTTTTGGGAAACCATATTTTTTGTTTGGTTTTTTTTTTTTTGAGACGGAGTCTCGCTCTGTCGCCCAAGCTGGAGTGCAGTGGCGCGATCTCAGCTCACTGCAAGCTCCGCCTCCCGGGTTCACGCCATTCTCCTGCCTCAGCCTCCCGAGTAGCTGGGACTACAGGCGCTGCCACCACGCCCGGCTAGTGTTTTGTATTTTTAGTAGAGACGGGGTTTCACCGTGTTAGCCAGGATGGTCTCGATCTCCTGACCTCGTGATCCGCCCGCCTCGGCCTCCCAAAGTGCTGGGATTACAGGCTTGAGCCACCGCGCCCGGCCTTTTGTTTTTTGAAACAATCTTGTCATCCAGGCTGGCGTGCAGTGGCACAATCATGGCTCACTGCAGCCTAGGCCTCCCAGTCTCAAGTGATTCTCCCACCTCAGCCTCCTGAGTAGTTGGGACTACAAGAATGACCTACCATGCCTGGCTAATTTTTGTATTTTCTGTAGAGATGGGGTTTTACCATGTTTCCCAAGCTGGTCTTGAACTCCTGGGCTCAAGCGATCCCCCTACCTCCACTTCCCAAAGTGCTGGGATTACAGGCATGAGCCGTCATATCCCGCCTGAAATCATATTTATGACCAAACATAACCCAATCAAAGGCTAGATTCCTTGATGTAAAATAGCCAATGGTAGGAAGATGATGCTGAGATTCACCCTGGGGCCTCCCTGGAAACTGCCATATCCACAGCAAACAGAAGTTGCTCAATAAATGTTAGTCCAAAGGAAAAAGAGCATTTCTCCCACTTAATCATTCAATGAGAGTCCACCATATATGTAACACTGTGCATTTATTTACAAAGAGGTTAGAGAAACACACAGAATCTGGCCCCCCTTTGCACTGGGGAGTCACCATCGTCATAATAAATACAGTAATTTTAAAAAAGAAAAAAAAATACTAGATTGGAACAGCTGAGGGTCATCAGGCTTCCCCCATTCCCTCTTACAGGGAGTGGGGGGTATGAGATAGAAACCATCTTCCTTCCCCTCTTCTACCTCCGAATCCTCCATAATTGTCCAGGAATCGAGGTGAAAGAGTCCTTCTTTCCAGGTGTTGCCAACCCCTACTTGACCCTCAAAACCCCCAAATCAGTGCTCCTTCCCTTCCCAGGGCACTCTGCAGGAACCACCTGAGTCAGACACAGAGTCTCTGACCAGGGTGCCAAGGGGATATCTTAAAGGTCCAGGGACATGGAGGGGGCACTTTGTGAATGAGAGGGGGCCATAGCTGGGCAAGGAAAGGAGGAATGAGAGGGCTCATCAGGAATGAGAGAGAGAGTGGTGAAGGGGAACAAACAGACTAGGCTTCTAAACTAAAACGGGGAAATTCAAACCAAATTACCCCTTTTGCATACATGGACACTTACTGTACAGATGAGAAAAGTGACGCCCAGAGAAGGGGAACTGTCTTGCCCAAGGACTTCCAAGCTAGAAGCTGAACTGGGTCAAACAGGGCTCCTCCCCATTCCTCTCGCTAGTGGTGGGGGAGCCTTTTCAACCAAGACTGCTAGGAGTGGGGAGAGTGGGGGGGTCTTTGGAAGCAGAGAAAACGATGGTCTTTGGAAGGTAGATGTGGAAGGGTCAGTGGTTGAGAGTGTGGAGGTGCAGAGGCCATGAAGGGGGAGCCCAAGCAAATCCCCAAACTCACACTGTAGTCATGACCTTGAGAGAACCCGAACGGAAACGCAGTATCTTTTTCTTGAGCGCGTGGGAAGCCTTGATCTTCACGAAGACTTTGGCGGGGCCGGCGGGCGCCCCTGCACCTGCTCCGCCCCCGGGCCCGGAGGCCGCAGTGGCCGCCACCAGCTGCTGCGGCCACACGAGGCCACCGCTGCCGTCTGAGTCGCTGGAGGCAGAGCTGAAGGCAGGTGACTCTCCCTCGCTGGCGCTCGATTCGCTCTCCCCGTAACCCCCGCCGACGCCTCCCGGAGGCCCCCGGCGTCCCAGGGGCCCCAGGCGCCCGGCCGAGCACTCTGAGTCGCTGCCCGCGCAGCCGTAGAGCAGACGACGCTGGGGAGCTGACGGGGACGGGCCGGGGCCGGGAACACGCGCCGCCGGGGCTCGGGGCCGCACGCGGCGCCCATCAGCAGCGTCGATCTCCGCAGTGGAGCGCCAGCGACGGCAGGACCCTGCGGCCTGGGCCGCCAGCGTGGGCGCTGGGCCGCGGCGTGGCCGTGGCGGCCGAGGCTCTTCCCGCTCCGCCGTGGGGTACTTGGGGGGCCCGGACGGGACCGCGGAGGCGCGGCCCAGCAGGCTGGTCTCGGACTGAGAGCGCGAGGCCTTGCGGGCCCTGGGCGAGCCCCGGCGGCCCGAGGCCTCCGTCATGCGTCCACGGCGGCCGGCGGCCCGGGGACGCTCCCGGGGCGGTGACTGCTCCACGCTGCGGCCGCGGGTCAGTGGCGGTGGTTTGCGGCGGGCGGCGCGACCGGGGAGGCCTCGGGTGGCCGCCTGGGCGCCCGGGATGTACTGCGCCTTCACCAAGCGGCCCTCGGCCGGGCTGTCGGGGGGCGAGGGGGCAGCGGGAGGCGCAGCCGGCTCGGGTGCAGCCTCCGACTCCCACGACGACGCCCAGGCGCGGCTCAAGGGGGCAGGGCTGGTGGGGTGGCCCCCGACGCGCTCCACCGAAGGCTCCCGCGCGGGCCGCGCGCTGCCGGGGGGCGGAGACGCGTCGGGCGGCCGCTGACGCACGCTGTTCTGGCGCCGCGGGCCGCCGTCCGCGCCCCCGGGACTGGTCCGGGGCTGGCCCGCCCCCCGGCGGCGGCGCCTGCGCAGGAGCGCCGAGATGTAGCCGTCCAGGGGTCGCCCCGCGCCCCCCGCGTCGGGCGAGTCGGTGGGAGGGCGGCTGCAGGGTCGCGGGCTGCGCATAGCCACGGCGTGCAGGGGGCTGGGCGTCAGAAAGGGCCCGGCGCGGGCCCGCCGCTCCGCCGAGGAGCAGGCCTCCGGGCCGGCGGACCCCCCTGCCGTCGGGTAGGGCGCTGAGAAGGACCGCGGCACTGCTGCCCGCGCGCCCACCATCTCCGGAGCGCTGGGACTGGCGTCTCCTAGGGAAGGAAGGCCAAAAGAAAAAAAAAAAAAGGAAGAGAGTGGAGGGGCTCTCAAAGTCCTTTCCCATTTCCCATCCAGCCTGGAAGGGGGGGGGGGTTGCCTCCCTCCCTTCCATGCCCATCTCAGCAAAAACCCTGCTCTCACACCTTCCTTCCTGTAAAATTCATAATAAAATCTTTACAGGGTCCTACAAGACCCTGCGTGACTTGTCCAGACAATGACTCTGCCTCTCCCACTCTCACAACATCTTACTCTTTCTTTCTTTCTTTCTTTCTTTCTTTCTTTCTTTCTTTCTTTCTTTCTTTCTTTCTTTCTTTCTTTCTTTCTTTCTTTCTTTTTCTTTCTCTCTCTCTTTCTTTCTTTTTCTTTCTTTCTCTTTCTTTCTTTTTCTTTCTTTCTTTCTTTCTCTTTCTTTCTTTCCTTCCTCCCTCCCTCCCTCCCTCCCTGCCTCCCTCCCTCCTTCCTTCCTTCCTTCTCTTTCCTTTCTTTCTTTTTTGACAGGTTCTTGCTTGCTCTTGTCACCCAGGCTGGAGTGCAGTGGCGTGATCATAGCTCACTGCAGTCTCCATCACCTGGGCTCAAGGGATCCTGCCGCCTTATCTTCCTGAGCAGCTGGGACTACAAGAACGCACCACCATGCCCTGCTCATTTTTGGGGGAATGGGGTCTCATTGTGTTGCCCAGGCTGGTCTCCCAACTCCCAGGCTCAAATAATCCTCCTGCCTCAGCCTCCTAAAGTGCTGGGATTATAGGCATGAGCCACCGGGCTGACCCTTCTCCTCTTATTTATAGGACTCCAGCCACACTGGCCTCCTGAAATCACACACCAGTCACATTCTGGCCTCAGAGCCTTTGTGCTTCCCATTCCAGATTCCAGATTCCCGGAATGCCCTTCCTCCTGGATATCTGTTAGGTCCACTCCCTCACTTAGTTCAGGGCACAGCTCAAATGTTACAGTCTCAGTGAGGCCCTCCCTGGCCTTATTTTCTAAAATTGCACTTCCTTCCCCAAACTCAAAGGGACACTTCTGAGTCCCTTTCCCGGGCTTATTTCTTGTTATAGCACATGGCATTATCTCGTACCCTAGATATTTTGCTTATTAACCCTTTTTTTTTTTTTAAGACGAGGTCTCACTTTGTCGCCCAGGCTGGAGTGCAGTGGCATGATCTCAGCTCACTGCAACCTCTGCCGCCTGGGTTCAAGCAGTTCTCCTGCCTCAACCTCCTGAGTAGCTGGGATTACAGGCGCCCACCACCACGCCCAGCTAATTTTTGTATTTTTTGTAGGGACGGGGTTTCACCATGTTGGTCAGGCTAGTCTGGATCTCCTGACCTCGTGATCCACCCACCTCGGCCTCCCAAAGTGCTGGGATTACAGGCGTGAGCTACCACGCCCGGCCATTTATCCTGTATTTTATTTATTCCTCCGATAGGCTGGCAGTTTCCTGAGGGCAGGGATTTGCCTGTTTTGTTCATTAGTGTTCATTTTGTTCATTGCTCCTTGGATACTGCTAGATAGCACATAGTGGAGGCTCAAAAACTTACTTGTATGAATGAAAGACAGCAGTTCCTGTTTACCAGTGACTGCCATGCTCCAAGTCCAATGCCTTAGAGCAGAGGCTCACTGAATATTCAAAAATATCCCCTTGGGGCGGGCACTGTGTGTGTGTGTGTGTGTGTGTGTGTGTGTGTGTGTGTGTGTTTGGTTGGTTTTTTTTTTTTTTTTTTTTGAGGCAGAGTCTTGCTCTGTCACCCAGGCTGGAGTGCAGTGACACCATCTCAGCTCACTGCAACGTCTGCCTCCCAGGTTCTAGCAATTCTCCTGCCTCAGCCTCACAAGTAACTGGGACTACAGGCATATGCCACAATGCCTGGCTATTGAGGCACTGTTATTATCCCATTTAATTTATTTATTTTATTTATTTATTTATTTATAATATTTTTGAGACGGAGTCTCACTCTGTCACCCTGGCTAGAGTGCGGTGGCTCCATCTTGGCTCACTGCAACCTCCACTTCCGGGTTCAAGCAATTCTCCAGTCTCAGCCTTCAGAGTATCTGGGACTACAGGCACAGGCCATCACGCCCAGCTAATTTTTGTAGTTTTAGTAGAGACAGGGTTTTACCATATTGGTCAGGTTGGTCTCGAACTCCTGACCTCAGATGGTCCACCTGCTTTGGCCTCCCAAAGTGTTGGGATTACAGGCAAGAGCCAGTGTGCCCAGCCTATTTATTTACTTATTTTGAGACAGACTCTTGCTCTGTCACCCAGACTGGAGGGCAGTGGCGCAATCTTGGCTCACTGCAACCTCCACCTCCCAGGTTCAAGCGATCCTCCCACCTCAGCCTCCCAAGTCACTGGAATTACAGGTGTTCGCTACCATGCCCAGCTAATTTTTATATAGACGGGGTTTCACTCTGTTGGCCAGGTTGTCTGGATCTCCTGGCCTCAAGTGATCTGCCCACCTCCCAAAGTGCTGGGATTACAGGCGTGAACCACCACACCCAGCCATATTTCATTTTAACAGATGGAAACACAGAGGCCCAGAAATAAGAGACCTGCTCATAATCATGTGAAAAGGAAATGTCGCACCAGGAATTGGAATCCAGGCCCGATTCGGAAGTCTGGGCCCACAACCGTACTCTTACTGTCCTTTCCCTGGTCCCAGGGTCCCACCCTCACCCACCTTACCTAGGGACTTGGGCCTCTCGCTGGCATAGATACCCCGGGGCTCAGAGGGACCTAGGCGACCATAGGAGCTGGATCCAGAGAAGCCACTGTCCCCACAGAAGGTTGAGGGTGGTGAATCTGGACCTCCCGTGGAGCTGGGATCTTCATAGAAGCCTGAATTTCCGAGAGAAGCAGAGACTTCAGGGGGTTTGGGTGGGAAAACCAGGGCTGGGGAAAGGAGGAGATGGCATGGGGAGAGGCATGGGCCTGAGAAATAGGGATACAGGGAACATGGAGGCATCCCAGGCAGACCCTACCCCTCTATCCATGCTCACCCGAGCTGCGCCCGCTCTCCTGTTCCAGGCCCCCAGACTCCAGGCTCAGGTCTCCCAGCTGCTGGCCCAGGTCCCAGACGAGCCCAGGCAGGGCCTCCTGAAGGTATAGGGAGAGAAGGATGGTCAGAAGGCCCCCAGTCCTCTGCCAACTGGTCCCCTATTCCATGAGCTTATGGGCAGAGTTTCACTTTGACAATGAGGCTCTTGCTTCAAAAGGATAAAAGCAGTACCTGAATCCCAGGAACCCCTCAAGATCTCCGTCCCTTCATCCCCATTAGAAAGTCCTTCTGACTGTCTAACTCCAGTCCTTCATGCTGCAGCCTCATCTCATTCCCTCTTAGGTGTGATGAGGCCTCAGAAAACCCCCATCTCTTGCCCTCTCTTTACCAGTTGCTCCCTCCAATTTGTGCTCAGAGCCCCTCAACCCCGATTAGAATGTCCCTCCTTGAGTCTAACTTGAGGGATTGTTTTAAGGACAGTTTACTACTAAAAGGTGGTGTCCATGACCCCCAGATCCCTTAGTCATAGGTCTGCCTTCTTCTCCAAGTTTTTCTTTTTTTACTTTATTTGTTTGTTTGTTTACTTATTTATTTATTTTGAGACAGGGTCTCACTCTGTCACCCAGGCTGGAGGGCAGTGGCATGATCCCAGCTCACCACAGCCTCTACCTCCCGGCATCAGGCAATCCTCCCACCTCAGCCTCCTGAGTAGCTGGGATTACAGGCGCCCACCACCATGCCCAGATAATTTTTGTGTTTTCAGTAGAGGTAGGGTTTCACCATGTTGCCCAGGCTGGTCTTGAACTCCTGATCTCAGGTGATCCACCCGCCTCGGCCTCCCAAAGTCCCAGGATTACAGGTGTGAGCCACTTCGCCCAGGCTTTCCCTGTCTTTGACCTTTTTTTTCAGCTACACCCATTGCCCCTTATCACCAACAGAAGGTCCTTTTGTGAGTCTTCCTTAAGTCCCTCCTGCTGCAGATTGCCTCTTTCCCCAATATGGATAAAACAGACTGACCACTATACCTCTTTGCTCTCCCTTCAGAAAGAACCTCCAAGCCTCCTAGACAGTCCTGGGAGTCTAGCCTTACTGGTACTGCAGCAGCCATCCCCAGCGCGTTCCTTTGCCCCAGAGACCACATCCTCCTTCTGCCTTTGGTCCACTCCCACCAGGAAGCTCCAGTGGGTCTACCGTTCCTTATCGCCATAAGAAATTTCCAGGAGTCAGGCCGGGCGCAGGGGCTCACGCCTGTAATCCCAGCACTTTGGGAGGCTGAGGCGGGCGGATCACATGAGATCTGGAGTTGGAACCAGACTGGCCAATATGGTGAAACCTCGTCTCCACTAAAAATACAAAAACTAGCGGGGCATGGTGGTTTGCACCTGTAGTCCCAGCTACTTGAGAGGCTGACACGGGAGGATTGCTTGAACACAGAAGGCAGAGGTTGCAGTGAGCCGAGATTGCGCCATTGCATTCCAGCCTAGGCAACAGAGTCAGACTCTGTCTAAAAAAAAAAAAGAAAAAAAGGAAAAGAAATTTCCATTAGTCTACCCCGGGTGCTTCTTGCTGGGGAAAAGAGCACTTCTCATCAGATGTGAATTAATGAAGGTGAAAGCCCTTTTAGGGGAGTGACCGTGACAAGAGGTGGCGTAAGGGCTGAAGCAACACGGATGGGGTCTCCAGGACATTAGGACTTAACCTCATTTTAGAAAAGAGAGGGTCAGAGGCAGAAGAAGCCTCACATGGGTCTGAGTGAGGCTGGGTAGCAGCAGGCAGCCTCAGGCTGACGGCTGACCCTCAGACAAAAGCGGCTTGTCTGGACGGCAGGAGGGAGGGAAGTAGGGAGGAGGGTTTAGGAGGGCAGGCACCCAGCCCTGCCTATTTAGGGCAGAAAGACTGGCCGGCTCCCCGGCAGCCACAACCCCCACCCCCAGTCCCAGTCTCTCCAGGGCCCAGCCTCTCCCCTCCCCCGAGAACAGAAGCCCCCATCTGGGCCTGTTTATTCGAGGAAGGTCAACAAATCGTTCTACTTTGGGCTCCTGCCCTGGGCATGTTGAGACGCTCACGGTGAAGTCATCTTTGAGCGGAACTCAAAAAAGCAGCCGAATTGTGCGGCATCAGGAAGTAGCTAAAAAAATCTGTCAGACCGCCCATGTCCCCCATGTCATGTCCCCCACAAATCACTGGCAATACTCACTCCCCTCTAGCCACGCCTGGCCTCGCCACCGTCCCTCGAACATACCACAGATGCGCCTACCTCGGGAGAATGTTTCCCCCACATACCTTCCTTGCTTCATTCAGGTCTTTGGTGACCCGATCTCTTCTCTGACACCTTTCCAAAATAGCTCCCCTGTCATTGTGCACCCTGTTGCCCTGCTTTTCGAGGTTTTTCTACGTATCAGGAATGACCTCTTGATTTAAAATTATACATTGGGCCGGGCTTGGTGGCTCACGCCTGTAATCCCAGCACATTGGGAGGCCGAGGCAGGGAGGATCACTTGATTTCAGGAGTTCAAGACCAGCCTGACCAACATGGTGAAACCCTGTCTCTACTAAAAATACAAAAAATAGCCGGGTGTGGTGGTGCGCGCCTGTAATCCCAGCTACCCAGGAGGCTGAAGCAGGAGAATTGCTTGAACCAGGGAGGCGGAGCTCGCAGTGAGCCGAGATCACACCACTGCACTCCAGCCTGGGCAACAATGAGACTTCGTCTCCAAAAACAATTAAAATAAAATAAAATAATACATCAAAGTGTCATTCGTTTGTTGAATCTCTGACTAGAATGTCAGCCCTAGGAATGCAGAGATTTCTGTCTGTTTTGCTCACAGGTATACCCCCACCCAGTGCCTAGAACTGTGCCTGGCACAAAGTGGGTGCTCAGGAAATACTTAATGGGCTGGGTGTGGTGGCTTATGCCTGTCATTCCAGCACTCTGGGAGTGCCAAGGTGGGAGGATCGCTTGAGGCCAAGAGTTCGAGACCAGCCTAGGCGACATAGTGAGACCCAGTCTCTCTCCCCATATATATATATATGAAATTTATTTATTTATTTATTTTTGAGACAGAATCTAGCTCTGCTGCCCAGGCTGGAGTGCAGTGGTGCAGCCTCCGCCTCCCAGGTTCAAGTGATTTTTTTTTTTTTTTGCCTCAGCCTCCCAAGTAGCTGGGATTACAAGCATGTCCCACCTCACTTGGCTAATTTTTGTATTTTTAGTAGAGACAGGGTTTCATCATGTTGGCCAGGTTGGTCTCGAACTCCTGACCACAAGTCATCCGCCTACCTCAGCCTCCCAAAGTGCTGGGATTACATGCGTGAGCCACTGTGCCTGGTATTTTTTATTTTATTTTTGAGACAAGATCTCACTGTCTCACCAGGCTGGACTGCAGTGGCACAATTACGGCTCACTGCAAACTTCACCTCCTGGGCTCAGGTGATCCTACTACCTCAGCCTCCCAAGTAGCTGGGACTACAGGCGCGTGCCACCACGCCCCGCTAGTTTTTGTATTTTTTTGGAGAGACAGGGTCTCCCTGTGTTGCACAGGCTTGTCTCAAACTCCTGGGCTCAAGCAGTCCTCCCGCCTTGGTCTCTTGAAGCGCTGGGATTACAGGCATGAGCCACTGCACCCAGCTGTCTATTTTTTAAAAAGAACTATTAGATGAAGGAATGAATGGATACAATGGAATACTATACAGCTGTTGAAATGGAATGAGTCAAATTTCTTTTTTTTTTTTTTTTTTTTTGAGACGGAGTCTCGCTCTGTTGCCCAGGCTGGAGTGCAGTGGCCGGATCTCAGCTCACTGCAAGCTCCGCCTCCCAGGTTTACGCCATTCTCCTGCCTCAGCCTCCCGAGTAGCTGGGACTACAGGCGCCCGCCACCTCGCCCGGCTAGTTTTTTGTATTTTTTAGTAGAGACGGGGTTTCACGGTGTTAGCCAGGATGGTCTCGATCTCCTGACCTCGTGATCCGCCCGTCTCGGCCTCCCAAAGTGCTGGGATTACAGGCTGGAGCCACCGCGCCCGGCCTGTCAAATTTCTATATAGAATCATTACCAAGATATAGCATTGAGCAGAAAGAGAAAAGTGCAGAATATATATAGGAGTGACTCAGAATTACCTGGAGGGCTTGTGAAAACCCAAATGACTGAGTCCCATTCCCAGAGCTTTCGATTTCAGCCTGCAGTCGGGCCCAAGTAGTTATATGGCTAACAAGTTCCTTGTGATGTGGTACTGCTGGCCAGGGGGCCACACTTTGACTGGCATAGTCTCTGGGACCTCACCCAAGAAACTAGAATTTGTAAAATGCAAAGCTTTGACAAAAGCTCCATATTTTTGGGTATCTAAACAGTTTCTGTTAGGAGATATGTTGGAAGAGGTCTGGGAGGTGACAGTAAGGTGACAATGATGGTGACCTCAGAGGAAAGATTGGATTTAGGGGCTCCAGGGAGGAATGGGGGGACTGGATGGTAGAAGGAAATGTTTAAGGAGGCATGACTTGGCATCACATTAAGCTCTGCTGCTCCCCAGCTGTGTGACCTTGGGTGGGTGGCTTTACCTCTCTGGGCTTCAGTTTCCTTATCTATAACTGGGCATCATAGCACACCATCTCCTGGAGGTTATTGTGAGGATTAAATGAGTTTCTTTTGACACATAATAAATGCCAGTTTGTATGATTACAGGAAGGCTATGAATTTCTTACAAGGAAAATAGAAAATGTTTCCATTGTTTAATTAAAAATAAATGTAGGAGTCAGGCACAGTGGCTCATGCCTGTAATCCCAACAACTTTGCGAGGCCAAGGTGGGAGGATCACTTGAGGCCAGGAATTCAAGACCAGCCTGGCCAACATGGTGAAAACCCATCTCTACTAAAAATACAAAAATTAGCCAGGGGTGATGGTGCATGCCTGTAATTCCAGCTCCTTGGGAGCTTGAGACAGGAGAATCGCTTGAATCCAGGAGGTGGAGGTTGCAGTGGGCCGAGAATCACTTGAACCTAGGAGGTGGACGTTGCAGTGAGCTGAGATCATGCCATTGCACTCCAGCCTGGGTGACACAGCAAGATTCTGTCTCAATTAACAAATAAAGGCCAGGTACAGTAGCTCACACCTGCAATCCTAGTGCTGTGAGAGGCTGAGGCAAGAGGTTTGCTTGAGCCCAGGAGTTGGAGACCAGCCTGAACAACATAGCAAGACCTCATATCTTAAAAAAAAAAAAAAAAAAAAAATTAGCCAAGTGTGGTGGCATGCACCTGTAGTCCTAGCCTCTTGGGAGGCTGAGGCAGGAGGACTGCTTGAGGCCAGGAGTTAGAGGCTGCAGTGAGCTATGATTGCGCCACTGCACTTCAGCCTGGGAGACTTTGTCTCTAAAAATAAATGAATAAATAAATATATCATTTACAAATATATAAATAAACGCGAAAGGATGGACTTTTCGGTAAGTTCTGCCAAGTCTAATTCCGGTTCTTCCATTACAAGGAAGAGCAGAAATTAAGGAGACAGACAGGAGATGCCTCATCCTCTCCAGCGCCTAGGCACCCCCCCGAAAATATTCCAAGTCTACACCCCTCTATTTGCAAGTCTGGCCTCTTTCCTTCCAGTTGCAAAAGGATGAATCTTTAAAAGATTAGAAAGTCCTTGGCCTGAGTCTGGCTCCCTGCCTCCCTACGGTGCCCCTCATCCTTTCTCTGCAGGCTTAATAAGAGTTCGGTTAGGACCCCTGGAGACCCCTTTGCCCAAACTTCCCTTGTTTCTCCCCTCACGTGCCCCTCATTGGTATCCAATGCCCATTTATCTCTATTAGGAAGTCCTTCCGCAAGTCTGACTTAAATTCTTCTTGCTGAAAAGGACCTTTTTCCTTCTTGAGAACAAGCAGGACCCAGGGAGCCCCTGTCCTCACCCAGGATTCCTGCCTCTCTTCTCTGCAACACCCCTGATCTTTACCTGGTATTCCCATCATTCCTATTAGAAAGAAATCAAGTCTGGCTTCAGTCTTTCTTGCCTTGAAGGAAGTGTATTCCTGGCAGGGGCTGGGGGTGGGGGGTAAGTCATAAGACAAGGGCTGGGGGATCAGAATAAGCCCTCACCCGCTCTTCAGAGGGACCCAGGAACCCCCAGCACTAGAGAAGTTTATATTTAGCGCTTCACTGCTCCTCCTCCTCCCCCCGCCTGCCACCGCCTCCTCCCTGATGCTGGGACAAGCTTTGCCTAGAGACTGGGGGGTGGGGGGGACAGGCCTCTCCACTACCATCTCATGCCGGGAGGACAGAGGGCTGGGGGGGAGGAGGGGACAGAGGGACCGAGGAGAGGGAGACTGAAGGGCAGAGATGGGGAAGGTGAAGGGTGAAAAGGGGAGAGACCAAGGGCAGAGCGGGAGAGGACACAGCTACCCACAGCTACCCCATCCTCATGCCTCGCTTTCTCCTTGTCAGGATGGAAAGCGCCTTCCAAGCCGAGCCAGCTTGGGGTGGGGGGAGCTAGCGAAGGCCCCCACAATCCGTCTCTAACTTTGGGAGGGGGTGGGGACTCCCACAGCTGTTTCTGTTTCCAGAAAAGAATGTGCAGGGGGGGGTCCCACTCCTGAGAGGGGGAGGGGCCGGGCGTGCAGCCCCGGGAGTCTGGCTTCAGTCTTCCTCCCCAGTCCCCATCTGGGGAGAGGGCAGTCGAGGTCAGCGGCGGGGAGAGCCCCCTCCACTGCCACCTCGGCTCAGGTTTCCCGAAACGGGAAGCTCTGGCCACACACAGGCTTGGGGATGGGGATCTGCGGTGGAGCCAGGGTGTGCGGGCTGGGGGGAGGGGAAGAGAGACTGAGCCTGGGACGTCGGGCAAGAAGAAGAGAGCGAGGTGCAGACAGGCAGGAAGGGAAGGCCACGGAGACAGACGCAGAGGGACGCCGAGATCACAGAGACAGAGAGACAGGATGAAGAAAGAGAAGCAGACACAGAAAGTCACAGGGATGTGGCAGGACGGAGACAGTGACAGAACCCCGGCATGAGGTCGGGAGACTCAAGGAATGTCATAGAAAGGGGAGAGGCATGGGCCTCCTCAAGTCATTCCGGAGACCTCTGTCCATCTTCCACCATGAGAACACCCAGAGGCCAGAAGTCTCCCCCAGGCGCTGCCTCGACCTGCCTCCCCTTGGGTCAAGGAGAGCTGGGGCCATCTAGGAAGCAAGGGAAGCGTCATCAAAGGGTCAAGAGCCCAGTGGGGGGTCCTCAGGGACTGTGAGCTTTCTCTCAGCAGTGGTCCCTCCCTCTGGAGGCCCTCAGATTCCCCTCCTCCCACCCCGCCCTCTCCGGAGATCTCCAAGCACACCAGGACTTAGGGAAGATGGAGCCCTGTGGCGGGGCCCAGATAAGGGCATGTTTGGAGCCTGGCTGTGTGACCTTGGGTGAGTCGCTTGCTCTCTCTGAGCCTCAATTTCTCTCTATGTTAAATGGGGACTATCACCCCCTGTTTCCCAAGCTGCAAGAAGACAACGCCTGCAAAGTACCCGGTCCCGGGTTTGGCACATACTTGGCGCCCAGAAGGATTATCTTTGGGGAAGGGGTGTAACGGATGGGGCCTGTTTCTCACGAGGCCCCAGTGGGGGCGATGCAGTTTCCCCTCCCCCGATTTGGGGGCGGGGAGGCCAGTCCGGCCCGCCGCCGGAACTCCGGGGTCTCCAGCCCCACCCCCTGTCCTTTCTCACTCCCTGCCTACCCGGGTCCCCAACCCCCCCCCCCCGCCCGGGTGTCTGAGCATCCAACTGAGGCAGACAGACAGACAGACGGGGGTGGAGGGACGGACGGACAGGCGGCCCCTTACCAGCTGCTCCTCCAGGGCTGCTGCGGCCCGGCGCGCCGCCGCCGCATCTTCATCCTCATCAGCGTCCTCCTCGTCCTCGGCCTCGGCGCCCCCCATTCCGGGCTGGGCCAGCCGCAGCGCCTGCTGCACGCGGTACTCCTGCCTCTCCCGGAGCCAGTGTAACTCGCAGAGCCCGGCCAGGCTACCCTCCAGCCAGCCCCGCAGCCGTCCCCGCTCAGGGCTCACCGGGAACGAGAAGGCCCGGATCATGGCTGCAGCCCCCCGCCCCAGCCCGGCCGGGCCCCGCGGCCACCCCTCTCCCGGTCCCACCTCCCCGCCCCAGCAGCCTGCCCGCCCGCTGGCCGGGCTGTCACCGTCTCATCTGCATAGGCGCCCGCCCATTGGGCCGCCCACCCGCGCCTTATCTGCATGGCCACGCCCCCGGCTACCGAGCAACTGCCGCCTATTGGCGAATAACCTCCCCGACGGAGACGCTCGGCCGTGCAACCGCACCGCCCAACACGACGCATGCTCGCAACTGCCTACTCACTCCGCTCGCCACGCCCCCTCCGAGCAACTGCCTCGGGGCCCTGGCCTCGCCCCTCTACGCGTCACAATGAAACAAGCCCGCCCTTGCTTCAATGCCATTGGTCTGTGTCTGGCCGGTCTTGCAGCAGGTTCCACCCTTTTGCGGGCGAGCTCTGGCTACCATTGGACTGTCCGGCGCGAGGGGACGGGTGATCTATAAATAGGGAATTGGTCCACGTGACAGTTTGGCAGCTGCTCCTATCCCCCCACCCCGCCCAGCCTTCAGCTTCTGAGGCTGCGCAGGGGGAGAAAAGGGTTAGGGGGTCGAGCCCTGACTTCGCCTCCTCTTCCAAGAAGCCTTCCCAGACACTCAGCTGTAAAACCAGACGGACGTCCTCCGATAAAATTGTTTCTACGTAGGGCCGGCTTCACCGGCTTGGAATCCGCTTAGAAGGGTCTTCGCGCTTGGTTGAATGTTCTGCAATTGCTGTCTTGAAATTTTTAGTTTTTGAGCATGGGGCCCCTTATTTTCACTTTGCACTAGGCCAAATATGTAGCCGGTCTTGCTGCTAAGAGTCTGAGATCCATTGCATTCCAAATTCTGGAATTATAAGACCCTGGGTGGAAGATTCTATGCTTTGACCAGAAGAGAGTCTAAGCAGCTTTTGTCTCCCAGGTGCTAGGAGGTTGTATGCTCATCATTCTTCCATTCCAGGGGCCTTTGTTCTACGTTCTAAGGGGCTTTGTTCTCAGCCTTCTATGATGCTCTATTCTCAACGTTCTCTGGTCCTAGGAGTCTGAGCCTGACATTCGTTTCCAAGGCTTCCCACTGTCTCCAGGCTCCGCGAGCAGGACTGGGGCACCCTCAGGCGGCCAACCTGTGTCACTACGCCGAGCCTGCCTCTACCAACTTCCAAGACCTAGCTCTAATATTCACACTCATCTCTCAGACAGACCTTGGATCCCTAAAAGCCAAGGCCCAGAAGATCATACGAGATATTCCCTCTTTTATGATTCCGCGTGCACGAAGTGACCTTCTGGTGGTGAGATGGAGAGAAATTGATAGTGGCGACAGACAGCAAAGTCTCCAGGAGCCAGACTTCCTCGGGGTGAGTCACAGATCTGTCACTTTACAACTGTGTGACCTTGGAAAACTTAACCTCTCTGTGCCACCGTTTCTTCATCTGATCACGGGATCATAATACTGGCTGCCTCATAGAGTTGTTCTGAGGATTAAATGAAATGTATCAGGTACTTGGAGCAATGACTTCCGTGGATCAACAGCCACAGAAGGGTTTGATAAATACGTTTTAAAACTAATCTAGTAAGTTTCAGGGGAAAAAATGTCTTAAAATTTGGTAGAGACAACCTTTATTCAGTCTTCCTCTTGTTCAAAATAGAAAATTAGTCGGGTGTGGTGGTGCACGCCTGTAACCCCAGCTACTTGGGAAGCTGAGGCGAGAGGATCACTTGAGCCTGGGAGGGCAGAGGTTTCAGAGAGCCATGATCACACCACTGCAATCCAGCCTGGGCAGCAGTGAGATCTTGTCTCAAAAAAAAAAAAAAAAAAGTTGAGGGCCAGGCGTGGTGGCTCATGCCTGTAATCCCAGCACATTGGGAGGCCGAGGCAGGTGGATCACCTGAGATCAGGAGTTCAAGAACAGCCTGGGCAACATGGTGAAACCCCATCTCTACTAAAAATACAAAAATTAGCCAGGCATGGTGGTGGGCGCCTGTAATCCCAGCTACTGGGGAGGCTGAAGCGAGAGAATCGCTTGAACCCAGGAGGTGGAGGTTGCAGTGAGCCGAGATCATACCAATACACTCCAGCCTGGGAGATACAGCCAGACTCTGTCTCAAAAAAAAGGGGGGGGGTTCTCTTACACTGCCCTAATTTTCCAACAATAGGGAGACAATCGAGGATTGATAAGTGTCTGGGAATGACATCAGTATTAGTTTTCCATCCCTGCTGTATGTACAAGATCAGTTGAGTCATTTGCCAAGTACAATGTTGAACCTGGAGCTGATTTAGGGTTCTGGTCACCAGGCATTTGAAGATGGATATTCCTAGGAAGATAACTAAAAAGAGAATAAGAGAGAAAAGAAATGAAGGTGTGAGACCAGAGAGCAGCAGATGGTGGGAGGATTCCAAGGAGGTGAAGAGACATGCTTGGTTACTGGAGTCCAAAGAGCTGTAGCAATTCTGAAGATTTCCTTTCTGACTTCTTGATGCTTTTATTAATGACGATGCCAAAAGATTTCCGGAGAATCAGCCAGGTGCGGTGGCTCACGTCTGTAATCCCAGCACTTTGGGAGGCCGAGGTGGGCGGATCACCTGAGGTCAGGAGTTCAAGATTAGCCTGGCCAACATGGCAAAACCCCATCTGTATTAAAAATACAAAAATTAGCCAGGCGTGATTGCACACACCTGTAATCCCAGCTACACAGGAGGCAGACGCAGGAGAATCGTTTGAACCCAGGAGGCAGAGGTTGCAGTGAGCCAAGATCGTGCCACTGCACTCCAGCCTGGGTGACAGAGGGAGAATCCGTCTCAAAAAAAAAAAAAAAAAAAGAGAGAGAGAGAGAGAAAGATTTCTGGAGAATCAACAAGCAACAGTTGCTTCCAAACATGGCACACAAACTGGATATGGTGGCATGTGCCTGTAGTCTGAGCTACTCAGGAGGCTGAGGCAGGAGGATCACTTGAGCCTGGGAGGCAGAGGCAGGCGGATCATTTGAGGTCAGGAGTTCAAGACCAGCCTGGCCAACATGGCGAAACCCCGTGTCTACTAAAAATACAAAAATTAGCTGAGTGTGGTGGTGCACGCCTGTAATCCCAGCTACTTGGGAGGCTGAGGCAGGAGAATTGCTTGAACCTGGCAGGCGGAGGTTGCAGTGAGCTGAGATGACGCCACTGCACTCCAACCTGGGCAACAGAGGGAGGCTCTATCTCAAAAAAATAAAATAGAGAGAACACAAATGAAAGGCAAAAGTCACATGATGAGAAGCAGGCACGGGAGGACCAGAGTGGGTATTAAAATGGAGAATCCTAGCCAGGCTCTGTGACATGCACCTGTAGTACCCAGGAGATAGAGGCAGGAGGATTGTGTGAGCTCATGAGTTCAAGGACAACCTGGGCAACATGGTGAGACCCTGTCTCTAAAATAGTGTGTGTGGCAGGGAATCCTGGAGTTTCTGATTCCGGGAGGAGGCTGTCTCATGATGTCATCTACTTGACCCAAGGTTCTTGGGAGAGCTGTCTACAGATGCAGCCTCGTCTGCTTCCAGGGCTCTTGAAAGAGCCTCCCTCTGAGGTCTCTAATGGCAGTGGATTCCCATTCAGCACAGGTCTTATATCTCTTCATCTCTGAGATATGAACCCAAGGCAGAACAGTCTGGTGTTTGCAATAGTGTAGGGTCCATCCCATCTGAGTTCAAGGTTAGTCTTCCTGCAATGTCTTTTCCGGAGGACTAAATTCCCTGTTTAGAAATTATGAAGAGGCTGTAGTGGAGTATTTGGAGGGAAGGCAGCTTGCACCTGTTAGTGACAAGCATGTGTGTACTTAGTCCTTGATAATATCTGAGAATGTCGATTGTAATAGATTAGAGTCCTCAAGGGCCCAATAGGAGTAGAATCCTTGTGAGTCTTTGAGTGATTATTTCATAAGAAGATTATTAATGTGTGCTCTGGTAGGAAGAGTAATGGCCCCCCAAAGATGTCTACATCTTTATCCCTGGAACCCGTGAATATAGCACCTTTTATGGAAAAAGGAACTTTTTGTGATTAAGAATCTTGAGATAGGGAGATTTATCTTGGATTATCCCGGTGGATCCAATATCATCACAGGGTTCCTTATAAGATGGAGGCAGGATCGTTAGAGTCAGAGAAATATGTAAATATAGAAGCAGAGGCCGGGCCAGGCACAGTGGCTCACACCTGTAATCCGAAAGCTTTGGGAGGCTGAGAGGGGAGGATCGCTGGAGGCCAGGACTTTGAGACCAGCCTGGGCAACACAGCTCTACCAAAAAAAAAAAGAAAAGAAAAGAAAGGAAAAAACTTAGCCAGGTGTGGTAGTGCATGCCTATCATTCCAGCTAGTAGGGAGGCTGAAGCAAGAGGATTGTTTGAGCCCGGGAGTTTGAGGCTGCAGTGAGCTATGATCGTGCTACTACACTCCAGCCTGAGTGAGAGAGAGCAAGATCCTGTCTCAAAACAACAACAACAACAACAACAACAACAACAACAAAGGCATGTTAGGGTGCTCCAATTCCCCAATTCCCCAGGCAATCCTTCCTTGCCTCTTCCCAGCTTCTGGTGGCTCATGGCAATCTCTAACATTCTTTGGCTTGTGGCTGCGTCATTCCAAGCTCTGCCTTCATCATCACATGCTTCTCCCTGTGTCTTACGTGGCCACCTTCTTATAAAGACACCAGTTGGCCAGGCGCAGTGGTTCACACCTATAATCCCAGCACTTTGGGAGGCCAAGGCGAGTGGATCACCTGAGTTTGAGACCAGCCTGACCAACATGGAGAAATCCCGTCTCTACTAAAAATACAAAATTAGCCGGGTGTGGTGGCATATGCCTGTAATCCAGTTACTTGGGAGGCTGAGGCAGGAGAATCGCTTGAACCCGGGAGGCGGGATTTGCAGTGAGCCGAGATCGTGCCACCGCACTTCAGCCTGGGCAACAAGAGCAAAACTCCATCTCAAAAAACAACAACAAAAAGACACCAGTCATGTTGCATTAGGGGCCCACCTTACTCCAGTATGACCTCCTTTTAACTGATTACATCTGCAATGACCCTATTTCCAAGTAGGGTCATATTCTGAGGTACTAGAGAGACAAAATTCAACCCATGACCGGCCCAGAAACCATTGGAGTTGCCTTTTAGTCTTGGATAAAACAAAATAAATAATGGTATAGATGCATGCTGTGTGGATAAGGTTTTGCCTTCAAGGGCAAGGTCATGCCTTCAATCTTGTTCTTATGAATTACATAGTTATAATTTGTCCTAGACACTCATTATCTTTTATTTTATTTTTGAGACAGGGTCTTGCTCTGTTGCCCAGGTGGAGTGCTGTGGTGCAATCTCAGCTCACTGCTCAACCTGTCAGGCTGCTCACAGCTCAACCTGTCAGGCTGAAGCAATCCTCCCACCTCAGCCTCCCGAGTAGCTGGGACTAGAAGTGTGCATCACCATACTCAGCTAAGTTTTTTATTTTTTATTTTTGTAGAGATGGGGTCTCCCTATGTTACCCAGGCTAGTCTCGAACTCCTGGGCTCAAGCGATCCTCCCACCTTGGCCTCCCAAAGTGCTGGGATTACCGACATGAGCCTGTCCTTTATGAGCAAGGGCTTGGGGCAGATTTTTGTTTTTCCTACTTCCTGTATAACTGCAGAAACTTGGGGCACGTGTGAAGTGTGAGTGAATGAGCTGCTGGAATGAACTGACCAGACAGGATATCATCTATGCATGGGATTAGAATGGAGTTATAGGAGAAAACCAAATCCTTCAAATTAGCATTCAGGATCAGAAAAAAAAAGTAAGTAGGGGTTTCAACGAACCACTGAGGCATAGCAGTCTACGTATGTTTACTGTTGACTTTCCAGGGGAAAGGGAAACGGGGCTGTGGATCATCAGGTGTGTGAAAGAAGGCAGAGGGTATGTTAGTACAGTCAAGTGGGTAGTGTTGGCTGCTCTAGAATAGAGGCCAGTGTAGTGTTTTGGATTGGAAATAGCAGGAACTACAGTGTGACTATTTTATTTACAGCCTTGAGGTATTGGACTTGTGGTATCCTTTAACATTGGGACTCTTATTGGGATTTTTTTTTTTTTTTTGAGACAGAGTCTCGCTCTGTCACCCAGGCTGGAGTGGAGTGCAGTGGCGTGATCTCGACTCACTGCAACTTCTGCCTCTCGGGTTCAAGGGATTCTTCTACCTTAGCCTCCTGAGTAGCTGGGATTACAGGTACCTGCCACCATGCCACACTAATTTTTTTTTTTTTTTTTTTTTTGAGATGGAGTCTCGCTCTGTCGCCCAGGTTGGAGTGCAGTGGCCGGATCTCAGCTCACTGCAAGCTCCGCCTCCCGGGTTCACGCCATTCTCCTGCCTCAGCCTCCCGAGTAGCTGGGACTACAGGCGTCCGCCACCTCGCCCGGCTAGGTTTTTTTTTTTGTATTTTGTAGTAGAGACGGGGTTTCACCGTGTTAGCCAGGATGGTCTCGATCTCCTGACCTCGTGATCCGCCCGTCTCGGCCTCCCAAAGTGCTGGGATTACAGGCTTCAGCCACCGCGCCCGGCCACCACGCTAATTTTTTAATTTGTTTTTAGTGGAGTCAGGGTTTCACCATGTTGGCCAGGCTTGTCTAGAACTCCTGACCTCAGGTGATCTGCCCACCTCAGCCTCCCAAATTACAGGTGTTATGATTGGGATTCTTGGCAGACAGGAGTGTTGTAGGGGATGGAAGTGGATAGTAGGAGGCTCCGAATAATGCGTTGGGGGCCCTAGTGGGCCTCTGGTGTCAGAACACATTAAGGCAGCTTCAAGAAGGGCATGAAAAGATCTAATTCTATTCCACAACTTGGGGTAATTGGTTAAAAAAAAAAAAAGGGAGCCAGGTGCAGTGGCTCACACCTGTAATCTCAACACTTTGGGAGACCGAGGCGGGAGGATCGCTTGAGGCCAGGACTTTAAGACCAGCCTGGGTGACATAGCAAGATCTTGTCTCTATTTAAACAAAAAAAAATTTTTTTAATTCTAAAAAAGAAAGGATCTACTTCTACCTTAAGAGGTTTAGCCTCCCAGATGCACCCTATGTTTGTTGAGTTGGAGGCTCAAAGAGAATCAGGAATGTAAGTCACAGATCTTGGATATGTGGGTCTGAGGGAGAGGTGGATGTTTCGGGAACAGGGTGGTTGGAGTGGTGGGAAGGTTAGTGGACTGGATGAACAAAGGCAGAATTAGGGACTGGGAGACATAAGCCCTCTTGTGAATGTGAAATACTATGGCTTTGGCTGGGCACGGTGGCTCACACCTGTAATCCCAACACTTTCGGAGGCCAAGGCAGGTGGATCACTTGAGGTCAGGAGTTTTTTTTTTTTTTTTTTGAGACGGAGTCTCACGCTGTTGCCCAGGCTGGAGTGCAGTGGCGCGATCTCGGCTCACTGCAAGCTCCGCCTCCCAGGTTCCCGCCATTCTCCTGCCTCAGCCTCCTGAGTAGCTGGGACTACAGGCGCCCGCCACCGCGCCCGGCTAATTTTTTGTATTTTTAGTAGAGACGGGGTTTCACTGTGGTCTCGATCTCCTGACCTTGTGATCCGCCCGCCTCGGCCTCCCAAAGTGCTGGGATTACAGGCTTGAGCCACCGCGCCCAGCCGAGGTCAGGAGTTTGAGACTAGCGTGTCCAACATGGTGAAACCCTGCCTCTACTAAAAATACAAAAATTCGCTGGTTGTGATGGTGTGCACCTGTGATCCCAGTTACTTGGGAGGATTAGGCAGGCGAATGGCTTGAATCTGGGAGGTAGAAGTTGCAGTGAGCCAAGATTGCGCCACTGCACTCCAGCCTGGGTGACAGAGCGAGACTCCGTCTCAAAAAAAAAAAAAAAAAAAAAAATATTATTGTTCTACATTGATAGAATATCTCTTTCTAAAGGGATTATTGGAGTAATCTGAGTAAGAAACTTTGCTGGGTAGTAGAGGGCCCAACGAGCCCAAGAGTGGCTTGGACAGGCAAAACCATGTGGCTAATTATGGTCTCATTTCCATTATTGTTGTGTACTGAGGTAGGGAGTGGGCACTAATACGTTTATGGCAGAGTGTGTGGCCCCTGTGTCTATAAAAACCCTGGCAGGATGCTCATTAAGGGGGTTGATGGTCATTTCCCCCTGAAGGTTAAGGAATGCTTATAGACACAGAGGAGAAAATTGGCTGGAAGTGAGTCACTGGAAGACTGAATCTTAGACTCAAATTCCTTTTGCATTTCAAAGCTAAATAGTGTCAAGTCCAATGTCCCTTTTCTTTACAGTATATACAAGTGTCTCTATCAAGATTAGGTTTTGAGGCTGGGTGCAGTGGCCCACACCTGTAATCCCAGCACTTTGAGAGGTGGAGGCAAGAGGATCTCTTAACACCAGGAGTTCAATACCAGCCTGGGCAACATAGTGAGACCCCACCTCTATAACAAAAAACATGCCCGGGCACAGTGGTTCATGCCTGTAATCCCAGCACTTTGGGAGGCCAAGGCGGGCAGATCACTTGAGGTCAGGAGTTCGAGACCAGCCTGGCCAACATGGCAAAACCCCTTCTCTACTAAAAATACAAAACTTAGGCCGGGCGCGGTGGCTCAAGCCTGTAATCCCAGCACTTTGGGAGGCCGAGGCGGGCGGATCACAAGGTCAGGAGATCGAGACCACAGTGAAACCCCGTCTCTACTAAAAATACAAAAAATTAGCCGGGCGCGGTGGCGGGCGCCTGTAGTCCCAGCTACTCAGGAGGCTGAGGCAGGAGAATGGCGGGAACCCGGGAGGCGGAGCTTGCAGTGAGCCGAGATCGCGCCACTGCACTCCAGCCTGGGCAACAGCGTGAGACTCCGTCTCAAAAAAAAAAAAAAAAATAAAAAAAATAAATACAAAACTTAGCCGGGCATGGTGGCACGTGCCTGTAGCCTCAGCTACTTGGGAGGCTGAGGTGGGAAGATCACTTGAGCCCAGGAGGTTGAGGCTGCAGTGAGCTGTGATCATGCCACTGCACTTTGGCCTGGGCAACAGAGCAAGATTCTATCTCAAAAAATAATAAAAAATTTAAAACTACCTAAAAAACAAAAAATTAGCCAGGTGTGGTGGCTCATACCTGTAGTCCCAGCTACTCAAGTGGCTGAGGGGGAGGATGGCTTGAACCCAGTAGTTTGAGGCTGCAGTGAGCTATGATCATATCACTGTATGGAAGCCTGGGTGATAGAGCAACACCCTGTCTCTAACAAACAAAATTAGATTTTGTGGTTCCAGTGGTCCTAATAGGATAAACTTTTTGTCTCTAATGATTTAAGTTGTAGGCCCCTAAGTTTTCATTGGGTGGATTTGATTTTTTTTTTTTTTTTTTTTTTTTTTTTTGAGACGGGGTTCACTCTTGTTGCCCAGGCTGGAGTGCAATGGCACAATCTCGGCTCACCACAACCTCAGCCTCCCGGGTTCAAGCGATTCTCCTGCCTCAACCTCCCGAATAGCTGGGATTACAGGCATGCGCCACCATGCCCAGCTAATTTTGTATTTTTAGTAGAGACGGGATTTCTCCATGTTAATCAGGCTGGTCTCGAACTCCCGACCTCAGATGATCCACCTACCTCAGCACCCAAAGTGCTGAGATTACAGGCGTGAGCCACCGTGCACGGCCTTGATTTTATCTTTCACGGCATCCTCATGATGTGCGCTATCTCCTGGAATCCTATAATTGAGGAATTTCAACGTTTTTGAATCATGTCTCTCATTTCTGGTCTCCGGATGTTAACTAGTGGCCAACACAGCAGCAGATCAGGTCTGATAGTCTTTTCCATCCATTTTTAGCCTGGGTCTGTCACGGAGATGGATTCACCTCTATGTTGCCTACACTTCCAGACCTTAGACTAAATAGAGGGATAGGCACTGGGGATGGAGTCTGAGAGCCTTTCCCCAATAGTCTTAGCAACTATGCCTCAGAGGTATCCTGCTCATTTGGATACCTTGATTTACTGAGGCTTATTTAGCATTTTCAAATCAAAGAGCTGCAGCTCAGCCAGGCGCAGTGGCTCATGTATGTAATCCCAACACTTTGGGAGGCCGAGGCAGGCAGATCGCTTGAGCTCAGGAACTTGAGACCAGCCTGGGCAACATGGTAAAACCTCTACAAAAAAACTAGCCAGCATGGTGGCATGTGCCTGTAGTTTCAGCTACTCAGGAGGCTGAGGCGGGAGGATCACTTGAGCCCAGGAGGTCAAGGCTGCAGTGAGCTGTGATCATGCCACTGCACTCCAGCCTGGGCAACAGGGGCCCTGCCACAGGAAAAAAAAAAAAAAAAAGCTGCAGCTCTGGAACCATCAGATGGACAAGTTGATACAAATCAAATTGGAAAATCCCAGAGTAAGCTCCCAGTATTAGCCTAAATTGGCTGCTAAATTCTTTCCCGTTTTCCTGTTTTTTTTTTTTTAGGGTATGTTGCCCAAACTGGACTCGAACTCCTAGACTCCAGCGATCCTCCCACCTCAGCCTCTTAAGCAGCTGGGAATACAGTCACCTGCCACCATGCCCAGCTTTCAGGTAGGTCTTTGCAGCACGTAAGTCAGAGCGTGCTGAAAGTCTGAAGAAAACTTGTTCAGGTGCATGTTCGGATCGTTTGCCTTCAGCTGTGGAAGCTTGAGGACCATGTGTTAGGGTGTTATTGGAGAACTGGGGAGCTGGAGGGCTGGAGTCAAAGGTAGAGAGAGGTGGATACGTGTTCCCTCCAGTTCATTCCCTCCGCCTTCAGTCTTTCAACGCTAAGATGAAGCTTCAGAGGTCTTCTCTGACTACCCACCCTCTCTGACCCCTGAGCTCATTCTAGGCTGCCCAAGCCTCCCAAACTCCCCCAGTCCAGCCCTTCCCATTCTGGGTCATCACTGTCCAGGGGCAGGTAAGTCTCTCCACTGGATGGCGAACCCCATGAAGGGCAGTCCTTGGCTGTCTCAGTCACCACTGTGTCCCCAGCATCACCCAGCTCAGTGAGACAAATGAATTAATATATACTTCTCTATATATGAAATATATATCACATCACATCAAAATAAAATAAAATACTAAATGTTGCATATCAGTTTTCTAGTATGGATCAGACGTGGGCTAACTGCATTTTATTTATTTTTGAGACAGGGTCTTTCTCTTGCCCAGGCTAGAGTGCAGTGGCGTGATCTTGGCTCACTGCAATCTCTGCTTCCTGGGGTCAAGCGATCCTCCAGCCTCAACCTCCCAAGTAGCTGGGACCACAGGGGCAAGCTACCACACCTGGCTGGCTAATTTTTGAACTTTTTGTAGAAAGGGAGTTTCGCCATGTTGGTCAGGCTGGTCTCAAACTCCTGAGATCTAAGGGATCTGCCTGCCTCAGCCTCCTGAAGAGCTGGAATTACAGGCGTGAGCCACCACACCCAGCCTGAATTGTTAACAGTTGTGATTAGTAGTAACACCACTAAATAAAAAATCAGTCATCACAAACCATGAGATTACTTTCTTTTCTCCAAGTTCTCTACCCTCCAGTCACATTCCTTTCATCTCTCCCCAGTTTCCAACTCCTCCTCCATTACTCCTCCCTCTCCCTTCTCTTCTTCTCTCCTGGCAATCCTCCTCTATATTTTCTACCCCAGGTCGTCCTCCTTCCAAGACTCCTCTCCCATCAGTCCTCTCTCCCCACCCCCTCCATCCTTCCTCTTTTCAGGCAGTCCTCTTTTTAGATGAATTCCATCTTGGTACAACAGACTAATGAGTCAAGAGTGCTGTGTGCTGAGACCAAGGCCATGGGGCCAGAGATGAGTCCGTTTTAATTGCTGGGGAAACAGGGAGGGGCCTCGGAAATAACTCCCCCCACCCCACTCCCCACGTGTCCCATCCAGTTTGGGCAGGAAGCCACTTGCCCTAGAACAGTTCATTGCTGGGATCCTGTGAAGAACCGCTGTGGAGGGCAGCAGCTGGACGAGGGCACAGGACCTCAGAGAACACTGATGCGCTCCGCCAGCCCCTGCATGTCGTGGTCCTGTGGTGGATGGGCCCCACCGAGATCCCTGTCCGCGGGCAGCCCAGACCCAGGCAGCGGATGCTCTGCCACAAACTGCTCCCAGCGCGCGTCGTCACTCTCATGTGTGATGTATCGCTCTCCCATCTTCCCCTCCAGCTCTCGGAGGTCCAGCCACGTCTGGTACTCCTGGGCCCGACAGAACCGGGGTTAGCTTGGGGTCTGCATTGGAGCAGTGCCTGGAGGCCATCTGCTTTGCCACTGAGAGCTGGGTACCAATGAAGGTGAAGCCACACCCTCTGCAACCCACCCAGCCAGTAGACATTTAGCTTCACCCCCTCTTCCAGCCAATGGCAGGACTAGTCACATTCCAGACCCAAGGAAACCTACATCCGTCACTACCTGCCTAGCCAATAAGCGATCTAGTTCCACCCCTTCCTCCAACCCAACCAATGGGCTAGCCCTGCCCACTGCATCACCTGTAACCAGGGGTGGCTGAGAGATTTGTCCACGCTGTAGCGTTTGCGCATCTTCACCTGCAGCAGGTTGTTGATGAGGTCAATGGCTGCATAGGAAAGAGAAACAGGTCAAGCCCTACAGGTCGAGGGTCACTACTCCTCCAATAGGCACGCCCTAGCCTACCTGCCTGCCACTGACACCTTCCTTCTGCACTAGCTCAGGTGGTTCAGAAGCCTCACCTGTGCCAATCACTCACCCACCCATTTCCTCATTAAAAATTTGTCTCCTCCTGCCCACGCATGTTCACACCAGCTCCCTCTTCACCTGTTCTCTACTTCAATTCCCCCATTTCCCTATGTCACCTTTTTTTTTCTTTTTGTCATACACAGGTACATACAATTACATGTGTACTATTCTTTTTATTTTTATTTATTTATTTATTTATTTATTGAGACGGAGTCTCCCTCTGTCGCCCAGGCTGGAGTGCAGTGGCATGATCTTGGCTCACTGCAACCTCCACCTCCCGGGTTCATGCGATTCTCCTGCCTCAGCCTCCTGAGTAGCTGGGAATACAGGTCTGTGTCACCATGTCCAGCTAACTTTTTGTACTTTTAGTAGAGACAGGGTTCGACCATGTTGGCCAGGCTGGTTTCGAACTCCTGACCTCAAGCAATTCGCCTGCCTTGGCCTCCCAAATTGTTGGGATTACAGGCAAGAGCCACTGCGCCCGGCCTAAATGGATTTTCAACTTACAATATTTCCTTCTTTTTTTTTTTTTTTTTGAGACAGGGTCTCAGTGTTATCCAAGTTGAAGTGCAGTGGCATGATCAATGCTCACTGAAGCCTCTACGTCCCAGCTTAATTGATTATCCTGCCTTAGCCTCCCGAGTAGCTGGGACTACAAGTATCTGTCACTATGGTCGGCTAAATTTTGTATTTTTTGTAGAGACACATTGCCCAGGCTGGTCTGGAACTCCTGGGCTCAAGTAATCTGCCTACCTTGGCCTCCCAAGGTGCTGGGATTACGGCCCTCAGCCACTGCGCCTGACCAACTTATGATATTTTTAATTTACAATGCGTTTATCAGGTTTATCTAATGCCAGTGTAAATCAGGGAGCATTTATGTCATCAGGCTGGGCGCAGTGGCTCATACCTGTAATCCCAGCACTTTGGGAGGCCGAGGCGGGTGGATCACCTGAGGTCAGGGGTTCGAGACAAGCTTGGCCAATATGGAGAAACCCCGTCTCTACTAAAAATACAAAAAATTAACTGGGCATGGTAGTGCATGCCTGTAGTCCCAGCTACTTGGGAGGCTGAGGCAGAAGAACTGCTTGAACTCAGGAGGCAGAGGTTGCAGTGAGCCAAGATCGTGCCACTGCACTCCAGCCTGGGTGACAAAAGCGAAACTCCGTCTCAAAAAAAAAAAAAAAAATGTCATCAGATGGTAGTTAGTCACCATTGCCTGCAGAAGCCTCAGAGACTAAGGCCTGTTCATTGTGAAAAAGAGGACTAGCAAATGTCAAGCTTCAAGACAAGCCAGCACTCATCCGAGGCTCTCTCCTTGATGGGAAGCCTTGAAGGACAAGGCTTCACTGTGTGAACCCATCCGAGGAGAGGCCTGGTGCACACAGGCACCCTGCTCCCGTCAACACCCACAGGATGCTGTGATCCTCACACAGGTGCAACCACACTTAAATTCACTTGTGCACACTCGATGCACTTTTACTCAGGGACTTCTGGGTGGGTCTCAAAAGACAATGTTGGCTGGGTGTGATGGCTTATGCCTGCAATCCCAGCACTTTGGGAGGCTGAGGCAGACAAGTAACTTGAGGTCAGGAGCTCAAGACCAGCCTGGCTAACACGGCAAAACCACGTCTCTACTAAAAATACAAAAAATTAGCCAGGCAGGTGGTGTGTGCCTGTAATCCCAGTTACTTGGGAGACTGAGGCAGGAGAATCCCTTGAACCCAGGAGGCGGAGGTTACAGTGAGCCAAGATCACACCACTGCACTCCAGCCTGGGCGAGAGAGCAAGACTCCGTCTAAAAAAAAAAAAGCCAGTATTGAACACCCCCAGTATTATTCCAGGACTCAAGTCAATCCACATTCTCACTGCTTAGGGCCTGTACTTTTAGACCACCACCAAGACCTTGTCTTGTCCTGCACTGAGCAACCTCCGCATCACCCTGCCCCACCTGCTCCATGAAGTCACACCCTCCAGAGAGGGCTCTTCCCCCTTCCACTCTTCACAGACCACTCAAGGAGCTCCCCCGCACCTGACCCCTCCTGTCCAAGTCATCACAGTATTCCCAGAGCTGGAACAGTCAATGCCTGGCACATCGTAGGCACTCAACATGTTGAATCAATGGTTATAAATACATGAATGTACTTGTTGAATAAATGGTTATAAATAAATGAATGAATGATCCCCCCCTTCCCATACTCCATCTGTCTTCCTGAGCTCCCTGGCTCCAAGACATGTCCCTTGTTCTCCTGGCTTCTGACACACCCCAGTATCTTAGCCTTGCCTCTGGCCCTCTAAACATGCCATCCCACACCCAGCCTCAAAGGTCCAGGCCTTAGGACTTAACTTTTCCAAGCAGGGAAAGTTACAGACCCATTCCCAAGCAGGTTCAAGTCACCAGGCCCGGTGCCACCTCATCAGGCCCAGCCACGACACCAAAGCCCAGGAATGCAGAGATCGCAACGTCTGCCTCAGTCCTGGCTCCCTTCTCCTCCCCGCTCCCATCCCCTCCCAGCTTCCAGGCCTCAGGGTCTGCCCTGTTACTGGACCTCTTCAGAAACCCTCCAAGGCCACATCCCTAGACTGGCCCCCTCGGTCACTGGACCCACTCCAGGCTTCAGGCCCATCTTCACCCAAGTCATGGCCCCAGTACCCAGCAAAGTAGCCAGGCCCTTGTTCCTCAACCCTACCCACTGGTGCCTCCTCTTTGCAAGGCTTACCCTTTTGGGGTCATAAACCCAAAGGCTCCAGGTTCCAACCAATGCCTTGAGGGACTCAGCCCCTTCTCCTGGTCACCCCAGCCCTTTGCCACCCTCAAGTCCAGTCCCTCTCCTGATCCCACCCTAGATAAGCCAAGTCTCACTCAGCCCCCTAAGGCTCCAAGTGTTCTCCTTAGCAGTTTTGGGGCACTTGGTTTCCAGCCCAAGTAACCTAGTCTAGGACTGGGTCCCAGCCCACTGTTTATAGGATGGCTCCTCCTGTGGCCACGCCCCTCCAGTAGGCCCGCCCCACCACTAGGCTCCACCCACAAGGTGCCAGGCTGCTTCCCGGTCCACCCCCTCTCGTGGCCCCACCCACTCCTCCAGCCCCACCCCACAACCCACCCACCCATGGGGTAGGCGGGCCCCAGGCACCTCCAGCTGAGATGTGGCTCCAGGGGCTGGCCGGGTACATGAAGGCAGCGTTCTGGATTTGGTCATTGATGTCCTCGTCCTCGTTGAAAGGGAACGTGCCGCTGAGGCTGACGTACATGATCACGCCCACCGACCACATGTCCAGTGAGCGGTTGTAGCCCTGGTTGAGCAGCACCTCGGGCGCCAGGTAGGCCGGCGTGCCCACCACTGAGCGGCGGAACGACTTCTCGCCGATGATGCGCGCAAAGCCAAAGTCACACAGCTTCACCTGCAGAGGGCGAGGGGCGAAGGCTCTATCGGGTGATGGAGCCGCACCCGCCCCAGCATCCCCACCACACCACCCGCCATGGTATTCCAGAGAAAGCTGAATGCTGGTTTGAATCCAGGCTCCTCGGCTCACTAGCTGAGCAACCCTGGGCAAGTGACTTTCCCTCTCCGTGCCTCAGTTTCCCCATCTATAGGAAGAATATGAGCAGAAGAGCACCTATCTCAGAGGACTGCCATGATGGTTAGTGAGTTAAACCATCCAAAGCCCACAGGACAATATTTGGCATGCAGTTGGTGCACAATAAATGCTAGCTGCTGCTATACCTCTGCCACCTCCAATGGTTTGTTTTGAATAATGCAGATTTTTTTTTTAATAGCCTTAAAATATACATGATTGGGGCATGATGGCTCACGCCTGCAATCCCAGCACTTTGGGAGGCCAAGGAAGATGGATCATTTGAGGTCAGGAGTTCGAGACCAGCCTGGCCAACATGGTGAAACCCTGTCTCTACTAAAAATACAAAAATTAGCCAGGCGTGGTGGCACAAGCCTGTGGTCCCAGCTACTTGGGAGACTGAGGCAGGAGAATCGCTTGAACCTGGGAGGCAGAGGTTGCAGTGAGCCGAGATCGTGCCACTGCACTCCAGCCTGGGTGACAGAGCGAGACTCCGTCTCAAAAAACAAACAAACATGAAACATAATGGAGATCTTAACAGTCCCTACCTTAAAGGGTGCTTATTTAAACTGAAAGAGGAATATATATGCAACGTGTTAGGAGCAGTGTCTAGCACAGAATGAGCCTCGGTGATCTCAGGTCAGGAACCTAATTTCTCCAGGCCTTGATTTTGTCATCTGTATTGGGGGACTGTTGATAACAGCCTCCTCTCAGGCTTTCCTGGGGATTAGGTAGGAGCAGGTGCTGACTGCGGTAGCCGGCAGACAGTACGGTGTATGCCTACCTTTCCCTCATTGTCTTATTTATTTTTTTGAGATGGAGTCTTGCTCTGTCGCCCAGGCTGGAGTGCAGTAGCGTGATTTTGGCTCACTGCAACTTCTGCCTCCCGGGTTCAAGCAATTCTCCTGCCTCAGCCTCCCAAATAGCTGGGATCACAGGGACCTACCACCACACCTGGCTAATTTTTATATATTTAGTAGAGACGACGTTTTACCATGTCAGCTAGGCTGGTCCCAAACTCCTGACCTCAGGTGTTCCGCCTGCCTCGGCCTCCCGAAGTGCTGGGATTACAGACATGAGCCACCACGCCTGGCCCCTTTCCCTCATTGTTAATGGCTGCAGTGTAAGGTCATGGACAGGCTTTGGAGCCAGCAAGACCTGGGTTCAAGGTCCTGTTCTGCTGCCTACCACTCTCAGCCTCAGTCCCCGCTCTGTTCATGTATTGTCCCTTCCCTGTTCAAAACCCTTCCTTGGCTCACTGTTGCTTGCAGGATAGAGCCCCAAATCCTTGAAGTCTGAAGCCTCTGTCAACTTTGAAACCAGCCACGTGCCAACTCCTGAGCTGAATCTCAATGTGACAGCCACACTTTCCTGAGGTCCTCTACCCTTTCTACAGATCTTATAGATCTTTCCCTTTTCCAAGATCTACCCTTTCCTATGAATCTTTTTTTTTTTTTTTTTTTTTTGAGACGGAGTCTCGCTTTGTCGCCCAGGCTGGAGTGCAGTGGCGCAATCTCAGCTCACTGCAAGCTCCACCTCCTGGGTTCACGCCATTCTCCGAGTAGCTGGGACTACAGGCGCGCACCACCACGCCTGGCTAAGTTTTTGTATTTTTAGTAGAGATGGGATTTCACTGTGTTAGCCAGGATGGTCTCGATCTCCTGACCTCGTGATCTGCCCACCTCGGCCTCCCAAAGTGCTGGGATTACAGGCATGAGCCACCGCGCCTGGCTGGATCTTTTTTTAAAATTTTTATTTATTTTATTTTTATTTTTTTAGCCCAGGTCTTGCTCTGTTGCCCAGGCTGGACTGCCGTGGTGTGATCTCGGCTCACTGCAACCTCCACCTCCTGGGTTCAAGCAACTCTCCTGCCTCAGCCTCCCGGGTAGCTGGGATTACAGGTGCCTGCCACCATGCCCGGCTAATTTTTGTATTTTTAGTAGAGACAGGGTTTCACCATGTTAGCCAGGCTGGTCTCCAACTCCTGACTTCAAGTGATCTGCCCACCTCAGCCTCCCAAAGTGTTGAGATTACAGGCATGAGCCACTGTGCCCGACCAGAAAACTTTTAAATATGTTTGGAACAACTTGGGTATGTCAATCTATTTCCCCAACTGTCACACACCAGATTTTGAAGACATAGTATGAAAAACAAGCAGAATATTTCACTGAACTTTGTTTATTTTTTAAGAGACAGGGTCTTGCTCTGTCACCCCAGCTGGAGTACAGTGGCACAATTATAGCTCACTGTGGATGCAGACTCAAACTCCTGGGCTCAAGCTATCCTCCCATCTTGGCCTCCCAAAGTGCAGGGATTATAGGCATAAGCCACCTTGCCTGGCCTTAATAATTTTTATGTTGACTATTGAATAAAGTGCTATATGTTGGGATACACTATATTATTAAAATTAATTTCATCTGTTTCTTTTTACTTTTTTTTTTTTTTTTTGAGATGGAGTTTCGCTCTTGTTGCCCAGGCTAGAGTGCAATGGCACGATCTCAGCTCACCGCAATCTCCACCTCCTGGGTTCAAGCGATTCTCCTGCCTCAGCCTCTGGAGTAGCTGGGATTATAGGCATGCACCACGACGCCTGGCCAATTTTTTGTATTTTTAGTAGAGATGGGGTTTCTCCATGTTGGTCAGGCTGGTCTCAAACTCCTGACCTCAGATAATCCATCCGCCTCGGCCTCCCAAAGTGCTGGGATTACAGGCGTGAGCCACCGCACCCGGTCTTCTTTTTTTTTTTTTTTTTTTTTTTTTAAGAGCTAGAGTCTCACTCTGTCACTCAGGCTGGAGTGCAGTGGCATGATCATAGCTCACTGCAGCCACCCAACTCCTGGGCTCAGGCAATCCTCCCATCTCAGCCTCCTAAGCAGCTGGGACTATAGGTGTACGCCACCATTCCCGGCTAATTTTTTTCATTTTTTGTACAGATGAAGTCTCGCTTTGTTGCCCAGGCTAGTCTCAAACTTTTGGGCTCAAGTGATCCTCCTGCCTCAGCCTCCCAAAATGCTGATTACAGGCAAGAGCCACTGTGCCTGGCCCCCACATCTTGATTAATATAATCCCCTTCCCCATCCCCATCCCGGCCATCAGCGTTGCCTGGATTTCCCCAAATCAGGAGGGGACATAACTGACCTGAGGAAATGGGTCCGCTGATGCCAGCAACACGTTTTCTGGTTTCAAGTCACAGTGGACAATGTTCTTGAAGTGAAGATGTCTCAAAGCCACTAGGATCTGAGGGGAGCAGATGGGGCCAGTAAGAAAGGTAGACAGGTACTCAGCCAAATCTCACCCTCAGCAGCCAGCCCTCCAAACCCGTCCATGCTTTTTTTTTTTTTTTTTTTTTGAGACAGAGTCTTGCTCTGTAACCCAGGCTGGAGTGCAGTGGCATGATCTCAGCTCACTGCAATCCCACCTCGCGGGTTCAAGTGATTCTCCTGCCTCAGCTTCCCAAGTAGCTGGGACTACAGGCGTGTGCCACCATGCCTGGCTAATTTTATTTTTTTCTTTTTGAGGCGGAGTCTCACTTTGTCACCTGGGGTGGAGTGCAGCGGCGTGATCTCAGCTCACTGCAACCTCCGCCTCCAGGGCTCAAGAGATTCTCCTGCCTCAGCCTCCCGAGTAGCTGGGATTACAGGTGCCGGCCACTATGCCCAGCTAATTTTTTCTATTTTTAGTAGAGACGGGTTTCACCATATTGGCCAGGCTGGTCTCGAACTCCTGACCTCGTGATTCGCCCACCTCGGCCTCCCAAAGTGCTTGGATTGCAGGCGTGAGTCACTGCACCCAGACCTGCCCTGATAGTTTTTTTTGTATTTTTAGTAGACAGGGTTTCACCATGTTGATCAGGTTGGTCTCCAACTCCTGGCCTCAAGTGATCCACCCATCTCAGCCTCCCAAAATGCTGGGATTACAGACATGAGTGAGTCACTACGCCTGGCCCCATCCATGCCTTCCTACACACCCCTGCCAGGGAAACAGGAGGCACTGGAGCACCAAAGAATCTCAGAATCATAGAACCATTTACACCTGAGAGAGAAGAGTTAAATGTAAACTAGAAAGGCTCGGTTACATGAGAGGGGCTGTGAAGATCCTGAGATCTTCTAGCATATGGTAAACTCCTGAATGCTACTAATAGAGCAGGCATTTTCAAGATCCAACTATGTGATTCTTTTTTTTTTTTTTGAGACAGAGTCTTGCTCTGTCACTCAGGCTGGAGCGCAGAGCTGGGATCACAGCTCACTGCACCCTCGACCTCTCAGGCTCAATCCATCCTCCCACCTCAGCCTCCCTAGTAACTGGGATTACAGGCACACACCATCACACCTGACTATAGAGACAGTGTCTCACCATGTTGCCCAGGCTGGTCTCAAACTCCTGCACTCAAGTGAACCACCCACCTCAGCCTCCCAAAGTGCTGGGATAACAGGCGTGAGCCACCCCACCTCACCCTTTTTTTTTTTTTTAAGAGATGGAGTCTCCCTCCGTCACCAGGCTGAAGTGCAGTATCATTTGCTACAGCCGCAAACTAATTGGGTTAAGTGATCATCCAACCTCAGTCTCCCAAATAGCTGGGACTACAGGCATGTGCCACTATGTCAGGCTTTGATTCCCCCCAGCTTTTTTTTTTTTTTTTTTTGAGAAGGCCTCTTGGTTTCAAGCAATTCTCCTGCCTCAGCCTCCTGACCAGCTGGGATTACAGGCGCACACCACCATGCCCAGCTAATTTTTGCATTTTTAGTAAAGATGGTTGCTCTCTCTGTTGGTCAGGATGGTCTTGAACTCCTGACCTCGTGATCCACCCACCTTGGCCTCCCGAAGTGCTGGTATTACAGGCATGAGCCACTGCACCTAGCCTGATTCCATTTTTTAAAAAAATATTTTTCATCCTTACAAAAAACTTTGGGTGCGGTGACTCAAGCCTGTAATCCCAGCACTTTGGAAGACTGAGACAGGTGGATCACCTGAGGTCAGGTGTTAGACACCATCCTGGCCAACATGGCGAAACCCTGTCTCTATTAAAAATACAAAAATTAGTTGGGCGTGGTGGCGGGTACCTGTAGTCCCAGCTACTTGGGAGGTTGAGGCAGGAGAATCATTTGAATCTGGGAGGTGGAGTTTGCAGTGAGCCAAGATCATGCCTTTGCACTCCAGCCTGGGTGACAGAGCGAGAATCTGTCTCAAAAAAAAAAAAAAAAAAAAAAAAGAGGCAGAGAGATTCTAGAGCCAATCTGCCCTGCCCAGGTGGAGAACCTGGCTCAATGCTTACGAACTTACGGCCTTGGGCAAGTCTCTTCACCTCTCTGGCTCTCAGTTTCCTCATCCATAAAATGGGGGTGATAATAGTACCCACCCACCAGCCTGGCCAACATGGTGAAACCCCATCTCTACTAAAAATACAAAAATAAGCCGGGCGTGGTGGCGCGAGCCTGTAATCTCAGCTACCTGGGAGGCTGAGGCGGGATAATTGCTTGAACCCAGAGGCAGAGGCTGCAGTGAGTTAACATCGCACCACGGCACTCCAGCCTGGGCAACAGAGCGAGACCCCATCTCAAAAAAAAAAAAAAAGAGTACCGACCTCACAGGTTGCTATAAGGTTTAAAGCGTATCTAAAGATGCATGTAAAGCGCTTAGGATAGCTAACCACTGTATGTTAGATGTTACTGTTGTTGTTATTAGTTACTATTTTTGTGATGGCCTATTGGTAAATATATTTGTGTGTGTCTCTTAAATAAAGCTTCTCCTGCTGTATGTTCCTATGATGACAAGGTAAGCTGAGTGGAAGAAAAAAAAAAAAACCATTATCATTTGTAACCATTTATCTGTGAGAATCATATTTCTTGATTCTCTCAAACAAAATGCCAAGTACACCAGAAGCACAGTGTTGTACTACTGCAATTATTATCTATGTCTCAGAATTTAAATACTTGTGTTTATTCTGATTTAAAAAAAAAAAAATTTTTGTAGAGATGGCATCTTGCTGTGTTGCCCAGGCTGGTCTTAAACTCCTGGCCTCAAATGATACTCCCACCTCAGCTACCCAAACCTTGAGATTACAGGCATGATCCACCCTGCCCAGCCAAACTCCTCATTCTACAGACTGGGAGACCAAGCTGGAAAGATGCATGTGTTGTATGTCATCTCCAGGTTGTTTTTTTGAGACGGAGTCTCACTCTGTTGCCCAGGTTGGGGTGCAACGGCATGACCTCAGCTCACTGCAAATTCCACCTCCCAGGTTCAAGCGATTCTTGTGCCTCAGCCTCCTGAGTAGCTGGGATTACAGGTGTGCGCCACCACATCTGGCTAATTTTTGTATTATTAGTAAAGATGGGATTTCACCATGTTGGCCAGGCTGGTCTCAAACTCCTGACCTCAGGTGATCCACCCACCTTGGCCTCCCAAAGTTCTAGGATGACAGGCGTGAGCCACCTCGCCCGGCCCATTTCCAGATTTTGTCAGTTGATTTTCTCCCAGTTCATGTGAATAAAGAGGGCAGGTTAGGCTGGGCATGGTGGCTCATGCCTGTAATCCCAGCACTTTGGGAGGCCGAGGTGGGCAGATCACGAAGTCAAAAGTTCAAGACCAGCCTGACTGACATGGTGAAACCCCATCTCTACTAAAAATACAAAAATTAGCCAGGTATGGTGGCGTTTGCCTGTATTCCCAGCTACGCAGGAGGCTGAGGCAGGAGAATCACTTGAACCCAGGAGGCAGAGGTTGCAGTGAGCTGAGATAGTGCCACTGAACTCCAGCCTGGGTGACAGAGCGAGACTCCGTCTCAAAAAAACAAAAAAAAACAAAAAACAAAAAAAACCATTGGCCAGAGACGGTGGCTTATGCTTGTAATCCCAGCACTTTGGGAGGCTGAGGTGGGTGGACCACGAGGTCAGGAGTTCAAGACTAGCCTGGCCAACATAGTGAAACCCCATCTCTACTAAAAATACAAAAATTAGCTGGGTGTGCTGGCACGCGCCTGTAGTCCCAGCTACTCAGGTGGCTGAGGCAGGACAATCGTTTGAACCTGGGAGGCAGAGATTGCAGTGAGCTGAGACTGTGCTACTGCACTCCAGCCTGGGTGACAGAGTGAGACTTCGTCTCAAAAAAATAAAAAAAAAAAAGAGGGCAGGTTGGAAGCTAGATAGATCCAGACTGGAAGCTAGATAGATCCAGACTCAAATCTTGGCTGGAAAGCTACTCGGCTGTGACCTCGAGGGAGACAGCTATCTCCCTGAGCCTCAGTTTCCTCATCTATACAATGGGGGTTATAACAATACCTACCTCATAGGATGGTGGTGAGGCCTAAATAAGCTCATGAGGTAAAGGGTTTAGCACAGGGCTTGGATGTAGAGCAGGCAAGAGCCCAGAAAGCAGAAATCTGCAGAGAGAGAAAGAAGAGCAAGCAGGCAAAAAGAGAGGAAGAGACGAAGGCCGGAAAGAGAAACCCCCTCAGCTGCTGCAAGCAGCCACCTGTGAGAACCACGATTCCTCTCCACACCTGAAGTCTGGATGTGGCCGGGCGCGGAGGCTCACACCTGTGATCCCAGCACTTTAGGAGGCTGAGGCGGGCAGATCACTTGAGGTCAGGAGTTCGAGACCGGCCTGGGCAACATGATGAAACCCCATCTCTACTAAAATTACAAAAAATTAGCCAGGTATGGTGGCACACACCTATAATCCCAGCTACTCGGAAGGCTGAGGTAGGAGAATCACCTGAACCCAGGAGGCGGAGGGTGCAGTGAGCCGAGATCGTGCCACTGCACTTCAGCCTGGGCAACAAAGCAAGACTCTGTCTCAAAAATAAATAAATAATAAGGTCTGGATGAGGTTGCATCAGGGGATTTCTGTCCCCATCCCATAAGCCAGCCTGACAAACAGGCACACTGCCTGAGAGGATAAGGGTGCTGGGCCAGGGTAAAGGAAACAGCAACGATGACTCTGAGACCCACAGAGCTGTCTCAGAAGAAGACAAGGCGCCAACCAGAAAGAAAGGCCTTTCTAGGAGGGATGTGAAACACAGAAACCACAAAAGGGGATATTTAACATCATAAAAGTTCAACTCTATGGCAGGCTGGATGCAGTGGCTCACGCCTGTAACCGGACACTTTGGGAGGCTGTGGCAAGAGGACCACTTAAGCCCAGGAGTTCGAGACCAGCCTGGGCAACATGGCAAGAGCCTGTCTTTACAAAAACATAAAAAAAAAAAAAATGCCAGGTGTGATGGCTCATGCCTGTGGTTCCAGCTAACTCAGGAGACTGAGATGGGAGGATCACTTGAGCCCAGGAGTTCAAGACCAGCCTGGGCAACACGGCAAGACCTTGTCTCTACAAAAACATTAAAAAAAAAAAAAAATTAGCTGGACATGGTGGCTCATGCCTGGGGTTCCAGCTAACTCAGGAGACTGAAATAGGAGAATCGCTTCAGCCCAGCAGTTTGAGGCTGCAGTGAGCTATGATCACACCACTGCACTCCAGCCTGGATGACAGAATGAGACCCTGTCTCAAAAAAAAATAAAAATAGAATAAAATAAAACCCTATGCTAAATAAAAGCTAAATATAAAATAAAGAGGCAAACAAATACTGGGATAAAACCATTGAACAACATAAGTGATAAGAATCTAATGTGCCCTCCCAAAAAAAGAAATCAGAACAGAGGCTGCGCACAGTGGCTCATGCCTGTAATCCCAGCACTTTGCAAGGCTGAGGCCCAGTTGGGAGGATCACTTGAGCCCAGGAGTTGAAGACCAGCCTGGGCAATATAGCGAGACCCTGTCTTTATAAAAATTAGCTGGGCGTGATGGCTGATCCCTGTAGTCTCAGCTACTCAGCAGGCTGAGGCAGGAGAATCTCCTGAACCCGGGAAGTCGAGGCCGCAGCGAGCCATGGTTGTACCGCTGCACTCCAGCTCGGGTGACGGAGCGAGACCCTGTCTCAAAAAAAACAAACAAAAAGCACAGGCACACAAGGAAAATCTGTCTGAATGTAACACAAATGAGTTTGACATCACCAGTTAAAAGCAAAGATCCTAGGTTCAAATCCCACCAGCTATGTGACTCTGGACAAGTTATTTGATGTCTCTGACCTTCAGTTTCTTCAACCGTAAAAGGGGAGTGAGAATAATAGCACCTCCTACATAGGTTACTATGAAGATTAAATGAGTTTGAAGAATGCCTGGCACATAGTAAGTGCTCAATAAATGTCAGTGACCACATTATTTATCATCACCATTATCAGCCTCCCTTGTCCTGGCCCTGCTCACCTGAGCGATCATTGTCTAAGGCTGGGGCTGTATTGGTCATCCCTGTGTCCTCAGCACTGCCTAGCAAGGCACCAAGCACAGAGGATGGACTAGGGAGTATTTGTTGACCAACTGAATGAATGAATGAGAGAAAAAGGGCTCCTTGACGCTTTCTTCTATTGTTTGGTTTTGAGACAGGGTCTCGCTCTGTCACCCAGGCTGGAGTGCAGTGGCATGGTCATCGCTCACTGCAGCCTTGACCACCTAGATTCAAGAGATCCTCTCCACTCCCTCCTCCCAAGCAGCCAGGACTACAGACTTGTGCTACCAGGCACCACATCCAGCTAGATCTTCTTTTTTTTTTTTTTTTTTTTTTTTGTAGAGATGGGATCTCACTATGTTGCCTAGGCGGGTCTCCAACTCCTGGCTTCAAGTGATCCTCTTGCCTTGGCCTCCCAAAGTGCTGGGATTATGGGCATGAGCCAGCCTGTTTTTGAGATGGGCTCTTGCTATGTTGCCCAGGCTGTCTCAAACTCCTGGGCTCAAGCAGTCCTCTGGCCTTAGCCTCCTGAATAGCTGAGATTAGAGGTGTACCCCACCATGCCTGACTCCTCTTTTTACCAGATGAGTCAAATCAGGTCCAGGGAGCCTGACTGATCTTTTTTTTTTTTTTTATAGTAAAAGTAGCTATCATTACTACTAGTCTATTATTTTTCTATTATTATTACTCTTTATTATTATTATTATTGAGATGAAGTCTCACTCTTGTCCCCCAGGTTGCAGTGCAGTGGCACGATCTTGGCTCACTGCAACCTCTGCCTCCCGGGTTCAAGCGATTCTCCTGCCTCAGCCTCCCAAGTAGCTGGGATTACAGGCGCCCGCCACCACGCCCAGCTAATTTTTGTATTTTTAGTAGAAATGGGGTTTCACCATGTTGGCCAGGCTGATCTCAAACTCCTGACCTCAGGTGATCCGCCTGCCTCAGCCTCCCAAAGTGCTGGGATTACAGGCATGAGCCACCGCGCCCAGACTACTCTTTATTATTATTATTATTATTTTTTTTTTTTGAGGCGGAGTCTCGCTCTGTCGCCCAGGCTGGAGTGCAGTGGCGCGATCTCGGCTCACTGCAAGCTCCGCCTCCCGGGTTCCCGCCATTCTCCTGCCTCAGCCTCCCGAGTAGCTGGGACTACAGGTGCCGCCACCACGCCCGGCTAATTTTTTTGTATTTTTAGTGGAGACGGGGTTTCATTGTGTTAGCCAGGATGGTCTCGATCTCCTGACCTCGTGATCCGCCCGTCTCGGCCTCCCAAAGTGCTGGGATTACAGGCTTGAGCCACCACGCCCAGCCTCTTTATTTAATTTTTAATTGTTATTGTCACTCTATTATTTTTCTTTTTTCTTTCTTTTTAGAGACAGGTCTCGCTATGTTGCCCAGGCTGGAGTGCAGTGCCTCTTCACAGATGCGATCCCACTACTGCTCAGCACAAGAGCTTTGACCTGCTCTGCTTCCAACCTGGGCTGCTTTGCAACCTGGTGGTCCCCCGCTCCCAGGAGGTCACCGCATGGATGCCGAACTTAATGAGAACAACTGATCAGCGCAGAACTCCTGGGATCAAGTGATCCTCCTGCCTCAGCCTCCTGAGTAGCTGGGACCACAGGCACATGCTACCGTGCCCGGCTTATTCTTTATATTATGGTTATTATTACTCCTGTACGATTATGGTTTTTATTTATTAATTTATTTATTTTCTTGAAACAGAGTCTTGCTCTGTCGCCCAGGCTGGAGTGCAGTGGCGCGATCTCAGCTCACTGCAAGCTCTGCCTCCTGGGTTTACACCATTCTCCTGCCTCAGCCTCCCGAGTAGCTGGGACTACAGGCGCCCGCCACCACGCCCGGCTAATTTTTTGTATTTTTAGTAGAGACGGGGTTTCACAATGTTAGCCAGGATGGTCTCCTTTTCCTGACCTCGTGATCTGCCCACCTTGGCCTCCCAAAGTGCTGGGATTACAGGTGTGAGCCACCATGCCCGGCCTGATTATGGTTTCTATTATCTGCTATCGTGACTCCCGCCAGTGTCTTCCCGACCCCCTAGGCATACAGGGCCTCTCTAAGCCGACACCTGATGGAGAGGGGTGGGTGGCAGCGGGCAGAATGGCGCACCTGGGTGATGAGGAACTTGGTGAGGCGCTCAGGCAGCCGGCCCTTCTCACTGGACAGGATCATCTCCAACATGTCTCCATGCAGCTTCTCCATCACCACAAACACTTTCTCAGGCGTCTCGAACATGCACTCCAGGTTCACGATCCCAGGGTGCCGCAGGCTCTGCAGGGTGGGGAGCGGGGTCAGGGCCCAGGTCGCCCACGAACTCAGACCCCAAAGGGTCAGGTATGGGAGCAGGAGGATGACAAACAAGGAGAAGGATGTCCCTGGGGTGTTGGCACTCGGGGAGGGAAGGGGGCTTCCCACAGGCCAAGACAGAACAGGCCCACCTCCACCCCACCTGCCAGGTGCCCAGAAGGATCTTTTTTTTCTTTCTGGGCACCAGAAAGAAAGAGATGGGGTTTCACCATGTTGGCCAGGCTGGTCTCAAATTTCTGGCCTCAAATGATCCTCCCACCTCGGCCTCCCAAAGTGCTGGGATTACAGGCATGAGCCACTATGCCCGGCCCAGAAGGATCTTTACATCCTGAAATTCTGGTGGAGGCCCAGGGTTGCAGGAGGGAGGAGCGGGAGCTTGGAGAAATGGGGAGAGCTCTGCATGTCTGTATCTTTTAAATCCATACCCCCTCTCATATTCCCCAGTCCTATCCTGGTCTAACCCCTCTCTCCCACCCAGATCCCCACTCAGCCTCCTGGCTACAGTCACTTCCCTTTCCACCCACCCTCCAGATGGCAGCCCAAGGGATTTTCCTAAAGTATGCACCTGATTCTGCCCCTCCCTTGCTCAAAAGCCTTCTGTGGCTCCCCAGTACCCTCGGGAGAAAGTCCCAAGGGTCTGGCTTCACCCTCCTCCCTGGCCTCATCTTCCAGTACCTCCTTTCTAGAAAACCTCATGCTCCCTCTCACCAGGCCTTTGTACAGGCTGGTCCCTCTGCTAAGAACACCTTCTCCTCCTCTTCAGTCTCAACATGCATATGGTTTCCTCCAGGAAGCCTTCCCTGACCACCCCTACACACTGGGTCAGCTGGCCCGTGAAAGGAAGCAGCAGAAAGGGAAGGCGGCCTGGTGCTTACCTGCAGAATGGCCACTTCGTTCCGGAGCTGGCTCTCCTGCTTGGTGGGGAAGCGCAGTTTGTCAATGACCTTAACTGCCACGTCCCGGCCTGTCTTCCGGTGCTTTCCTGGGCAGGGAGTCAGACAGATGGGGGTTGAGAGAGCAAGACCACCTAGTTTGGCAGGAGTATCTCCACCTCTGCTGACCTCTGCCCCCCCATCATAGAGACAGTCAGAGTTGGGCAGAGTTGGAGGCCCCAGGAGATATGTGAAAAGGCCAGCAGAGGTGCACTTTGGGAGTAAAGGCAGAAACAAGGAAAGCAAAAAACAAAGCTCCAAAGAAGAGAATGTATAACATGGGAAACTGGATTTATAACCAGTCAGGATCTAGCATCTAGTTTTGTGGGGCCCATAAGAGTCCTGGGGACAGGGGAGAGACAAAAGTGAGGGGACTCTAGGTTCAGAATTATCTCCACCCACATTCTACACTTCCAAGAGTGTAGAATTTACCCTCCCTGTCCTATCCAGCTCTAGGATCTAGCTCTGTGACAAATCAAAGTGTAAAATTTACCACCCCTTGAATCCAATCAGAATCTAGGATTTAGCCTGTGGCCAATCAGAATGCCGAATCTGCCCTCCTAGTCAGTCAGAATCTAGGATCTAGCTCTGTGGCCAGAGTGCAGAATCTATCCTCCTATCCAATCAGAATCTAGGATCTAGTTCTGTGGCCAATAAGAATGCAGAATCTATACTGCAATCCAATCAGAATCTAGGTTCTAGCTCTGTGGCTAATCAGAATGCAGAATCTACCTTCCCTATCCAATCAAAATCTACCTCTGTGACTAATCAGAGTGCTGAATTTACGCTTCCTATTTACAACAGGAGGAGAGTCCATTGGTTTCTCCCAGTGAGAAAAGAACCTACAACCAGTCCACCTAGGATCTAGCTTTCTAACCCAATCAACATAGGAGGTGAGCATGTGACCAATCAGAAAGGAAGGGTTGGAGCTACAGCAGCTTCCCCCAGCCCCAGGCCCCCTCTGGGTTAGCTCTAAAGTGTCCTCACCTCCATAGACCACTCCAAACTGCCCTGAGCCCAGCACTTCATCAGGGAAGATCTGATAGACAGTGGCGATGTCCTGCAGGGTGAAGACAGGGCAGGTCAGGGGTGCAAATGGAAATCGGGGAGGGGGAGTCAAGGAGCTGAGAGAGCTGGGGAGGGTTTGTGGGAAGGGAGGGCATCATGTGTGGGCAGGAGTCTCACCACATTCTCTTGGATCTGACTGTTGGACACAGAGATGCTCAGAGAAGCTTGTCCTGGGGAGAGGGGAGAGAGAGAGGTGAGGGGACTCCAGGCTCAGGATTATCTCCACCTATACCTGCAAAGGCAGACTTGGGAGTCAGGCCACCCAGATTTGAATCCAATGTTCGATACAACATGCAGCTTCAGGCTGGTGACTTGTCCACTATGAACCTCGGTTTCCTCATCTAGAAAATGGGGATAATAAAAGGACCTCCCTCATAGGGCCACCAGGAAGAGTAAATGAGATGTACTGAGTGGCTAAAGGAGTGACGTTACGGATGATTTTGCTGAGCATTTTACCCTAGGATCTCAGCACCAGGGGAGGCAGACTGACCTCAATATACAGAGAAGGAAACCGAGTCTTGGAGGGAAAGCCCAGACTGACTCCTGCGTCTTCCCTTGAATTTGTCCCCCTACAAACCCAACCAGAGCCAGATATTTCTAAATTCGGATCTTTCTGCCACTTGAATGTCTCTCTCTTCCACCAGTCTAGGCCCCTGCTCGCCCTCCAACTCTGGGTCCTCACTCCACAGCCCCTTCCCTGGTCTCCTTGCCCCAGTCGTGCCCCTCCTATTCACCTCCCACAGAGAAGCCAGAGGGATCTTACTGAGGCACAAGGCTGACCCTATCCTTCCTCTGCTCACAACTCTGCCATGGCTCCCCCGTGCCCTGAGGAAGAAGCCTGAGCTCCTTAAATGGTCTAAAAGGCATGGCCTAGGCCCTCATCTACCTCTGACTTCAACCCCCCACATGCTATTCCTGACACACTGGCCTCCTTGCTGGGCCTCAAATACAGCAAGCTCTCTTCTACCTTCTAGTCTCGGCATGTGCTGTTTCCCCTGCCAGGAAAACTCTTTCCTTCATCCTAGACTTAGCTAAATCCTCCTCATCCTCAAGTGTCAGCTCAAATGTCACTCCTAGAACCAAGCTGGATCACTGTCGCAAATGTTCTGTATCACACTCGTTGCTTGTATGGGTTAATGATCAGTGTCTGTAACCCACACTGGATTATAAGCTCCAGAGGGTGGGAACCTGGTACTCTTTCATCACTTTTTGCCTCTGCCTAAAATGAGATCTCATTTTCTTTCCCACATCTCACCCTGCCTCGGCCTCCAGGTCTCAGTTCAGATGTCACCTCCTCCAGCAAGCCCTCCTATACACCCAGATTGGGTCAGGTACCCCTCTAGGCCCCTCCAGCTCCCTGGCTCCCTTGTCCCAACCCTGCCCACCCTGGACTATCACTCTCTGAAGACAGGTATTCTGCCCTACTGGACTCTGAGCCCCATGAGGGCAGGTCTTGGGCTGTCCTGATCACTGGGTCCCCAGCACTGTCCCGCGTAGAGGAGGCACTCAGTAAGTGCATGAGGACTTATCAGCACCTGGGACAAGGCTCATGGAGGGGAAGTGACATGCCCAAGCCCACATATCAGGCCAGGAGCTTAACAGAGATTTGTTGTGGATTTTTGTGTTTTTTGTTTGTTTTTTCTTTTTTGGAGACAGAGTCTTGCTCTGTCACCCAGACTGGAGTGCAGTGGTGCGATCACGACTCACTACAGCCCCTCAACCTCCCAGACTCAAGCAATTCTCCTGCCTCAGCCTCCCAAGTACCTGGAACTACAGGAGTGCGCCACCACACCTGGCTAATTGTTTTTATTTTTTGTAGAGATGGAATCTCGTTATGTTGCCCAGGCTGGTCTTGAACTCCTGGCCTCAAGTGATCCTCCTTCCTTGGCTTCCCAAAGTGCTGGGATTAACAGGCATGATTAATAGAGTCTGAACGCAGGCCTGCTGAGTCCAGAAGCCATGTTTTCAACCCCACCATTGCCCAAGGGCCCTCTTTGGCCCTTCCATTCCCCAGAATCCTGCCCCACCCATCTAGACCTATTCTTTCAAGGACCGGGGTGGGAGGACTTACTGTGGGGCGCGTGGCCTGGGGCGCTGGGTGCGTCCTGAAGGATGACGGGCATCAGGGCCTGGCGGATGGCTGTCTCCCAGCCCCGGGCGGCCTCAGCCCCCTGCCCACTTGGCCCACCTGGAGCCCCGCCAGGCATCTCGCCCACAAAGTAGGTGGCATTGGCAGTGACGATCTCAAAGCAGTGTGGGTTGGTGCCCGGCGGCACAAGGCTGAAGTTCTGGGCGGACTCCACCGTGAGGATTTCTGACAGCGGAATTTCCTGCAGGATGCGGAACCAGCACAGGTGAGGATACCAGGCAGACCCTGGAATTCTACTGCTTACCCAGAAGGATACACAGGATCCATGTTGATGGGGATGGGCCTGGTTTGCAGAGTGGTTAGACAAGTTCCCAGTAATTCTAAGCCTGTTCTCACTGTTCTTTTATAATTACTGGCAGAGGCCAGGGGCGGTGGCTCACGCCTGTAATCCTAACACTTTGGGAGGCCGAGGCGGGCAGATCACTTGAGGTCAGGAGTTCGAGACCAGCCTGGCCAACATGGCAAAATCCCGTCTCTACTGAAAATACAAAAATTAGCCAGGCGTGGTGGTATGTGCCTGTAATCCCAACTAATCAGGAGGCTGGGGCAGGAGAATTGCTTGAACCTGGGAGGCAGACGTTACAATGAACCAAGATCGTGCCACTGTTGCCTAGGTGACAGAGTGAGACTCCATCTCAAAAATAATAATAATACTAATTACTGGCAGAAGTGATATTGAAGCAGAGACCAGAAAGGTAAGAAGAAGTCAGCTGGCAAAGAGTAGGGGAACAGCATGTGCAAAGGCCCTGAGGAAAGGCTGTGCTCAAACGCCAAGCTGTATTCCCATCACATGGCGGTGCCTGGACACAGTCAAAGCTTGATTTGATAAACATTTGACGGCTGGACGTGGTGGCTCATACCTGTACTCCCAGCACTTTGGGAGGCCGAGGAGGGCAGATGGCCCAGGAGTTCAAGACGAGCCTGGGCCACATAGTGAGACCCCAGCTCTACAAAAAATTTAAAAGTCAGTCAGGCATGGTGCCATAAGCCTGTAATCCCAGCACTTTGGGAGGCCAAGGCAGGCAGATCGCTGGCCCAGGAGTTTGAGACCAGCCAGGGCAACATGATGAGACCCCCATCTCTACAAAAAATACAAAAATTAGCCAGGTGTGGTGGTACGCACCTGTAATCCCAGCTACTGGGGAGGTGGGACAATTATTTGAGCCAGGGAGGCAGAGGTTACAGTGAGCCATGATCATGCCACTGCATCTGGGAGACAAGCAAGATCCTGTCTCAAAATAAATAAATGGGCCGGGTGCGGTGGCTCTCAACTGTAATCACAACACTTTGGGAGGCCAAGGCGGGCGGATCACGAAGTCAGGAGTTTGAGACCAGCCTGACCAACATGGTGAAAGCCCATCTCTACTAAAAACACAAAAATTAGCCAGGCATGGTGGCATGCCTATAATCCTGGCTACTCAGGAGACTAAGGCAGGAGAATCACTTGAACCCGGGAGGCGGATGTTGCAGTGAGCCAAGAATGCGACACTGCACTTAAGCCTGGGTGACAGAGCGAGACTCCGTCTCAAAACTAAATAAATGTTTGATAATAAATGGAGGAAATGAGGCCACACAGGGCTTCGCAGGCCACAAGGAAGAGCCTGGGCTTTGTCCAACGGCCTCAGGAAGCCACCGAAGGCTTTTGAGCATTATCCGCTTGTGTGCGGAGGGCAGATGGAATAGAATGAGATGGAGACAGAGAACCAGGAAGGAGGCTGAGGGGACCCAGGCGGGACAGAAGGCGCAGGGATCATGGGGTGGGAAACGTGTCAAAGGAGGAAGAAGGGAGGAAGGACAAAGGAAGGAGGGAGGGAGGGAGGAAGGAGGGAGGAAAGAATGAATGACTTAGGTAGCCCATAAAACCAGGTGATGACATGGACACATGGGTGGGGGGACGGTGAGGACAGCATTTTATTTTATTTTATTTTTTGAGATGGAGTCTTGCTCTGTTGCCCAGGCAGGAGTGCAGTGGCACGATCTCAGCTCACTGCAGCATCTGCCTCCCAGGTTCAAGCGATTCTCCTGCCTCAGCCTCCGAAGTGGCTGGGGTTATAGGCACCCGCTACCACGCCCCGCTAATTTTTGTATTTTTAGTAGAGACAGGGTTTCACCATGTTGGCCAGACTGATTTCGAACTCGTGATCTCAAGTGATCCTCCCGCCTCGGCCTCTGAAAGCTCTGGGATTACAGGCATGAGCCACCCATGCCTGGCCAAGGACAGTATTTTAGATGGTGTGGTCTGAGCAAAATGGGAAGATAAGGAACCAGCCATGGAAAGTTCAAGGAAGACACTCCAGGACAGGTAACAGCAGGAGTCCCGGTTTTATTACTGTAAGACAATAGGAGCTACTGGGGGGTTTTGAGGGTTTTAATAAAGACTCCCCTGGCTACTAGGGGGGAAATGACAGAGGTTGAGGTCAGAAGCAAGGACCCTGCAAGGAGAAGGCTGCAACCATCCGAGTGGAAGACAGTGGCTGGGACACGGCGTGGGCACAGCAGGTGGTGACAAATACACACACATAATGCAATACATTAATTATAAAGGAATAGCGAGGCCGGGCGCCGTGGCTCACGCCTGTAATCCCAGCACTCTGGGAGGCCAGATCGTGATGTCAAGAGATCGAGACCATCCTGGCCAACATGGTGAAACCCTGTCTCCAATAAAAATACAAAAATTAGCTGGGCGAGGTGGCGTTCACCTGTAGTCCTAGCTACTCGGGAGGCTGAGGCAGGAGAATCGCTTGAACCCGGGAAGTGGAGGTTGCAGTGAGCCGAGATCACGCTACTGCACTCCAGCCAGGCGACAGAGTGAGACTCCATCTCAAAAAATAAATAAATAATAAAAAAATAAAGGAATAGTGAGAACAGCCTTAGAAGTACTGGGAGCTTAATATACCACGCCCTAAGCCGATTGGTTTAGTGGATTGGCTCTTTGAATTCTAGCACCAGCCCTGAGGTATTAGCATTTGAGGCATATTTACAGGTGAGAAGCGTGAGGCACTGAGAAGTAGGGAACCTGCCCGGGCCGCCCGCGCTGGAAAGTGGTGGGGCCAGAATCGGATGGACAGCTCTTGCTGATGAGCTGGAAGCAGGGAGGCTGGGGGTGGGCAGAGGGTGTGATTTGCAGGATCTGTCTGGAGTAACCGGGGGTAGGAGGAGGTGTGGGGAAGTTTGTGGGCACAGCGGGAAGTCCAGGGGAGCTGGAAGCCCGAAGGCTTACCTTATAGTATCTGTTGGTCGTGTTGTTCTGGAAAAGCGTGATGCACTTGCAGTCCAGGCGCCAATAGTGCCGCTTTCTCTGCAAAGATGTTTGAAGAGTCACGTGAACCGCCAGACTTTCCGGCCCAGTCCCGGTCCCGTCCCGTGGCGCTGCTTGGGGCTCCAGGTGCCTGGAGCACCACGTGCACGCCCTAACCCTAGTACCTACCCCCACGCCGTAGTCCCACCCCCCCCACACACGCCCTAACCCTAGCCCCGCTCCTAGCCTTAACCCTAGCCCAGCCCCCACGCCCTAACCCCAGACTCACCTCCACTTAGCCCTCTTCCTCCAGCCAAGCTCCTCCCCTAACTCTAGCCCCGCCCATAACCTTGCTCTTAGCCCCGTGTCTTCCCTAACTCTTGCCCCTAGTCCCACCCTTATAACCCACGCTTCTAATTCAAGCCCCGCCTCCAGCATGGCCCAGCCCACTACTGGCCCGCCCGCGCCTAGCTTCAGCCCCACCCACCTAGCCCCGCCTACTCAAGCTGAGCCGCCCCTCTTCCAACCTTCACGCCCCGCACCTGGCCCCGCCCCGGCCACTCACCAGCGTGTCCCTGTTGCTGTAATGAACCACCCAACCCTCCCGCAGCGTGGTGCTGGATTTCCGCGTCGTGTGTCGCACTGATTGCACCACCCTCATTAGGGGGATGTACCCTAGGGAGCTGCGGAGGAAGAGTAAGGGGTGAGAAGTCACATGCAGAAAATGACCATGCTGCTTGGGGCCGCAGGGGGCATCTCTGGGAAACTAGGGAGTTGCGGACTGTTTTTGTTTGGTTGGTTTTTGTTTTGACAATTTCCCACCCCCAACACACACCCGGGAGTTGTCTTTTTTTTTTTTCTGTTTTTTTTTTTTGAGACGGAGTCTCGCTCTGTCCCCCAGGCTGGAGTGCAGTGGCCGGATCTCAGCTCACTGCAAGCTCCGCCTCCCGGGTTTACGCCATTCTCCTGCCTCAGCCTCCCAAGTAGCTGGGACTACAGGCGCCCGCCACCTCGCCCAGCTAGTTTTTTTGTATTTTTTAGTAGAGACAGGGTTTCACCGTGTTAGCCAGGATGGTATCGATCTCCTGACCTCGTGATCTGCCCATCTCGGCCTCCCAAAGTGCTGGGATTACAGGCTTGAGCCACCGCGCCTGGCCTTTTGTTTGTTTTTAAGAGTCTCGCTCTGTCACCCAGGCTGGAATGCAGTGGTGCGATCTCAGCTCACTGTAACCTCTGCCTCTTGGGTTCAAGCGATTCTCGTGCCTCAGCCTCCTGAGTGGCTGGGACAATCACGGTGACCATTACATGCGCGCCACCACTCCTGGCTAATTTTTGTATTTTTAGTAGTGATGAGGTTTCGCCATGTTGGCCAGGCTGGTCTCGAACTCCTGGCCTGAAAAGATCCACCTGCCTCGGCCTCCTAAAGTGCTTACAGGTGCGAGCCACCACGCTGGCCCAGAAGGAGATTCTTGAGAGGGCTTCTGTAATAGGCCTTTCTGAAGTCAGGCTGCCTAGCAAATTAACTAACCTCTTTGTGCCTCAGTTTCTCCACCCAAACAGGATGCTATGAGGAGTGGAAACCTTTCTACGGAGCTTAGTAAAGTGCCTGGCATACAGAGGACCTCCAGTAAATGCTAATTGGTATTTAGTCCAGCGATTGTGGAGCCAGCTGTGTGACACTGGGTAAGTGATTCAACCTCTCTGGGCCTCACCTCCCTCATCTGTGCAGATGCTGTTAGTACAGTAAGGAAGGTCTAGAGAGTGATTAAGTGACCTGCTGGGCATGGTGGCTCATGCCTGTAATCCCAATACTTTGGGAGGCAGAAGTGGGGGGATCACTTGAGGTCAGGAGTTCGAGATTTGAGAGATTGACTTGCTCAGCTCTGGAACCAACAATCTCTGGATCCCTGTGCTAGATCAGAACCCGGGTGGCCTTGGGCGCAGTGGCTCACGCCTGTAATCCCAGCACTTTGGGAGGCCGAGGTGGGCAGATCACGAGGTCAGCATATCGAGACGATCCTGGCTAACATGGTGAAACCCCATCTCTACTAAAAATTAAAAAAATCAGCTGGGTGTGGTGGCGGGCGCCTGTAGTCCCAGCTAGTCGGGAGGGCGAGACAGGAGAATTGCTTGAACCTGGGAGGCAGAGGTTGCAGTGAGCCTGGATCCTGCCACTGCACTCCAGCTTGGGCGACAAAATGAGACTCAGTCTCAAAAAAAAAAGGACCCGGGTGGCCTTGACCACATCCCTTTGCCTAAGACTCAGTTTCCCCATCTGTGAAATAGGCTACCTCTCCCCACACCCACCACCCCCAATCCCTCAAGGTCCAACTCTGACAGCGTATGATTGTGTTACTAGATATTCCCAGGAAAGACGTGGGAGAAAGGGAACCTGCGGCTTCAGGCTGCTTGGGTTGGGAGGCACCACAGGAAACACTGTCGTTACTGTGACCAGCTTACCCATCCCCTTTCTGTCCCACCCTCTTCCCCTCACCCTCCCTGCTGCAGCCACATGGGTCTCTGTGCTGTCCCTGGAACACGGGTGGCTCTACCCAAGGGCCTTTGCACCTGCTGTTGCCTCTGCCTGGAAGCCTCTCCCCCAGAGCCCCACAAGGCTCCTTCCCTCCCCTCCCTTCAACTGCCACTTCCTCAGCGAGGTCTCCTTGAATGACCCTAAGATAGCATGTCCCCCATTCTCCATCTCCTCTTGTTTTTATCACCATCACCAGTACCCAATGCTGTGGATGCATTTATTAGCTGTCTCCCCACTGAGACCGTCAGCTCCAGAAGAGCAGACTTTTACCTCTTTTGTTCATAGCTGCGTGCTTGGAGTCAGAACACAGCAGGTGCCCATTAAATATTTTCCGGTGCACCTGTGAGGGTGCCCGCTTACCCCTGCCCCAGGTTTATCACCCTGTGGGGTAGATACCTCATCGCCCCAGGAGGAAACTGTGGCACACAGGGAAGCACCTAGCAAGTGAAGTGGTAGAGCTGGGATCTGGGCTGACTCTCAGCCTCCAGCGCCTGTGTGAACTGTGCTGCGCCAGCTTTCTCAAGAAACATTCATGCCACACCCAGATAGGAAGTGCCTGATCTGCGCCAGCCCTGTCCTAGGCACCTGGGAGGGCAGCAAATATCCTTGCCCTCATGCACCTGAGCTCACATTCCAGTAGAGTTGAATAAGTGTGAACTCTGTATATAGTTTCAAAATGTGTAATCCCAGCACTTTGGGAGGCTGAGGTGGGAGGATTGCTTGAGCCCAGAAGTTCAAGACCACCCTGGGCAACATAGCAAGACCCCTATCCCTAAAAAAAAAAAAAAAAATAGAAGAAGAATATACGTCGGGCGTGGTGGTTCACGCCTGTAATCCCAGCAACTTTGGGAGGCCAAGACAGATGGATCACCTGAGGTCAGGAGTTCGAGACCAGCCTGACCAACATGGCAAAACCCCGTCTCTACTAAAAATACAAAAAAATTAGCCAGGCATGGTGGTGGGTGCCTGTAGTCCCATCTACTCCGGAGGCTGAGGCAGGAGAATCGCTTGAACCCAGGAGGTGGAGGTTCCATTGAACTGAAATTGTGTCACTGCACTCCAGCCTGGGCAACAAGAGTGAAACTCTTGTCTAAAAAAAGAAAAAAAAAAAAATTAGCCAGATAGCATTGCGCCCCTGTAGTCCCAGATACTCAGGAGGCCAAGGCAGGAGGATCACCTGAGCCCAGGAGTTTGAGGTTACAGTGAGTCACAATCACACCACTGCACTCCAGTGGGCAACAAAGCAAGACCCTTTGGGAGGCTGAGGCGGGTGGATCACTTGAGCTCAGGAGTCAGGAGTTCAAGACCAGCCTGGGCAACATAGGGTAGACCCTGTCTCTGCAGAAATACAAAAATTAGCTGGGTGTGGTGGATGAGCTTGTGGTCCCAGCTACTTGGGAGGCTAAGGTAGCAGGATCGCTTGAGCCCAGGTGGTTGAGGCTGCAGTGAGTCAAGACTGCACCACTGCACCAGCCTGGGTGACAGACCGAGACCCTGTCTCAAAACAAAAAATTATTTTTAAAAAGCTGTAGTGCTTTAAAAGGTTTGCCTCAGGAACTGGGAAAATTTACAAATACAAGGTGATGTCAGCCCACTGTAGATAAAAAGATACGGAGGTTCACTGTGCAGGAGGTCCTTCCCCCAGGGTTGCTTGGAGGGTTCCGTGCGTACCTCTGGGCCTTGCCTCCCTCTCCTTCCTCCTCCTCACTGGCGTGGAGTGCATTCTCCGAGTGGGAGCCAGGGATGACACCGGAGTCCTCTGACTCATCCATGAGGGCACTCTTGTCAGCCTCGCTGAAATCGGTGGCCTCCTCCATCGGCACATCTGTGGGGACGGAGGCGTTAGAGGGGCCTCCACCCAGTCCTGCCCCTTCCCCTTTCTCCCCAGCATCCCCCCAGCCTCTCACCTCCATTGATAAGGGCCTCCCCCAGGCAGTCATTAGGGACACGGGTGGCGCAGCGTTTGTGACAGTTAAACTTGCAGTCTGGTAGGACAGGGAACAAGGGGACAGGTGAGAAGGGGAAGAGAGGTTACCTGGAAGGCTTGAACCTTGACCCTAAGCCCCAGGCTCAAAAGAGTCTACTCTTGCTGCCTGGGTAAGAACACTGGCTGCCGCTGCCCTGGTCATTTTCCCACTTTCAGCCACAGTTTGCCCAACTCTCGGGGGGTCTTGATTAAGTGGGAGGGCTAGACTCAAAATCCCGATGACTGCCAAGCGCGGTGGCTCCCACCTGTAATCTCAGTACTTTGGAAGGTCGGGGAGAACAGATAATTTGAGGTCAGGAGTTCGAGACCAGCCTGCCCTACATGGTGAAACCTCATCTCTACTAAAAATATTGGCCGGGCGCGGTGGCTCAAGCCTGTAATCCCAGCACTTTGGGAGGCCGAGACGGGCGGATCACAAGGTCAGGAGATCGAGACCATCCTGGCTAACCCGGTGAAACCCCGTCTCTACTAAAAAATACAAAAAACTAGCTGGGCGAGGTGGCGGGCGCCTGTAGTCCCAGCTACTCCGGAGGCTGAGGCAGGAGAATGGCGTGAACCCGGGAGGCGGAGCTTGCAGTGAGCTGAAATCCGGCCACTGCACTCCAGCCTGGGTGACAGAGCGAGACTCTGTCTCAAAAAATAAAAATAAAAATAAAAATAAAAATACAAAAATTAGCTGGGCGTGGGACTACAGGTGCCCACCACCAAGCCTAGCTAATTTTTGTGTGTTTTTAGTAGAGATGGGGTTTCGCCATGTTGGTCAGGCTGGTTTCGAACTCCTGACCTCAGTAGATCCACCCACCTTGGCCTCCTAAAGTGCTGGGATTACAGGTGTGAGCCACCGCGTGCCCGACTTGTGTGTGTGTGTGTGTGTTATTGGTTCTAATGTGCTGTGACTCTAGACTCTGAACACCCTAGGGCTGGGTTCCTCAACCCGTGACACTAACATAGTGCCCAGGATAACTCCTTGTTTTAGGGCATTTGCTCTGTGCATTGTAGGATGTTTAGCTGCATCTCTGACTTCTACCTACTGGACGCCAGTAGCACTATCCCAGTGTACCAAACCAAACTATCTCCAACCCTTGTGAAACATCCCCTAGCAGTGAAATTGCCCCTGGACGGGAACCATTGCTGTAGAGTTCAGTGTTTCCATGGTTCTAGGGACACTATACATCAAAGATTCTAGAGTTTACTAAAAACCTATTTTATGAAGGTTCTATGATTCTGTTTTTTTTTTTTTTTTTGAGAAATAGTCTGGCTCTGTCTCTAGTCTCTCCCAGACTAGAGTGTACAGTGGCTCAGTCTTGGCTCACTGCAACCTCTGCCTCCCAGGCTCAAGCAATCTTCCCACCTCAGCCTCCTGAGTAGCTGAAACTACAGGCACGCACTACCATGCCCGGCTAATTTTTTGTATTTTTTGTAGAAATGGGATCTTTCCATATTGTACAAGCTGGTCTTGAACTCCTAGGCTCAGTCAATCCACCCACCTAAGCCTCCCAAAGTGCTGGGATTACAGGTGTGAGCCACTGCCCCCAGCCTGATGCCGTATTTCTTTTTTTTTTTTTTTTTTTTGAGACAGAGTCTCGCTTTGTCGCCCAGGCTGGAGTGCAGTGGCCGGATCTCAGCTCATTGCAAGCTCTGCCTCCCGGGTTTACGCCATTCTCCTGCCTCAGCCTCCCGAGTAGCTGGGACTACAGGCGCCCACCACCTCGCCTGGCTAGTTTTTTGTATTTTTAGTAGAGACGGGGTTTCACCATATTAGCCAGGATGGTCTCGATCTCCTGACCTCATGATCCGCCCGTCTCGGCCTCCCAAAGTGCTGGGATTACAGGCTTGAGCCACCGCGCCCGGCCCTGATGCCATATTTCTAAGGCTTCAGAGTTTGATGTCCAAGTTTCCAGAACTCTAGACATCAATGATTTGACACTTCTAAGACTCTTTAATGTCCAAGATTTTAGAGTGTTATATATCTCAACTCTAAAATTTGGCACTTCTAGAGTTCTATACTTCTAGGCTTCTCTGCCTCCAGAGTCTGCAGATTCCAAGGTTCTAGGATTCTATACATACAAGATTCTAGAATCTGATGTTTCCATGCTTCTTTAGCTCTAGAATTTGATTGTTCCAATAAATTCTTGCATTGGATGTTTCTAAGTTTATATGGATCTAGACCTCTGAGGTTCTAGAATTTTTTTTTCTTTTTTTGAGACAAGTTCTTGCTTTGTCACCCAGGCTGGAATGCAGTGACACAATCACGGCTCACGGCAGCCTCAACCTCCTGGGCTCAATTAATCCTCCCTCCTCAGAGTCCCAAGTAGCTGGGACCACAGATGCATGCTGCCACACCTGGCTAGTTTTTAATTTTTTTTGTAGAGACAGGGTTTCGCCATGTTGCCCAGGCTGGTCTTAAACTCCTAGGCTTAAGTGATCCACCTACCTTGGCCTCCCAAAGTGCTGAGATTACATGCATGAACCACCATGCCTGGCTGGATTCTAGAATTTGATCGTTCAAAGTTCTGGGAGTCTAGAATTTCCAGGATTCTAGGTTACGATGGTTTCAAGTTTATACGATTCTAGATGTCTAAGACTCTCAAATTTGATGTGCCTATGTTTTTATTACCTTCAAATCCCATGGTTCCAAAATTCTCATGTTCTGAGAATCTATAACTTGGGAGATCTAAGATGTGTAATCTAAAGTTCTGTTGTTATTTTAGCTGAATTCTATCATTCGGAATTTTTGAATGCTATGGTTCTGATTCTAGAATTCTCAGGTTCTACAGTTTTAGAATCCTATGCTAAACGCTTTATGAATCTAGAATTCCAAGGTTCTAAAGACTGAGGTTCAGCTGGGCATGGTGGCTCACACCTGTAATCCCAGCATTTTGGGAGGCCGAGGTAGGAGGATTGCTTAAGCCCAGGAGTTCAAGACCAGCCTGGACAATATAGTGATACCTTATCTCTATAAATGATTTAAAAATTAGCTGGGTGTGGTGGCACCACCTGTAGTCCTAGCTACTCAGGAGGCTGAGGCAGGAGGATCACTTGAACCCAGGAGGTTGAGGCTGCAGTGAGCCATGATTGCGCCATTACACTCCAGCCTGGGTGACAGAGTGACACTCTGTCTCCAAAGAAGAACAACACACACACACACACACACACAAAACTGAGGTTCTAGGATTCTAGAATTCCAAAAGTACCAGAACGCTAGGATTCAGGGCTCTCCCCTTCTGAGGCCCTGGGCTCCCCCATTCTGAGGCCCTGGGCTCCCAAGGCTCAGAATACCTGTGCTGAGATCCTTGTGTCCTGCTACAAGACCAGGTTGGGACAGGGAGGAAGCTCTGACCCTGTCTGTCCTCCCCGACGGGCCCAGCTAACCTTTGCATTGTAGGCCCTGCCGGAAGAGGCCCTTGAGGAGTTTCTTGCAAGCTTGGCAAACGGTGGGCCGTGTATAGCTGTGGATTAGGAAGGTGTGCGGCACCTTGACCTTGGAGAGCAGCATCTTGTCCAACTCAATGGGGCGGCCCGTGTAGGATGAGGCAGAAGAGGAGGAAGAGGATGACGGGGGACGGCGAGGCAGGAGTTCGGTGGTGCTACGGCTCTGTCGTCGGCAAGAACGAAAGGGACACATCAGTGCACTGGCCCCATGCCTGGGCCCCGTCACCCGCCTAGCTACCAATCCGTCCCATCCCCTATCTCCTCACCAGCTCATCAGCCGTGCAGGGCAGGGACTCAGAGGTGCCGAGGCGCACCGAGTGGCCGCTGGCCAGAGACGTGGATGACAGGCGCCGTTTGCGGGCCCCACTGCAGTTGTTGGGGATGCTGAAGGCACAGCGCTTGTGGTAGTTCAGCCCGCAGCCTGCAGGGGGCGCCAGAGAGTAAGAGACATGGCCTCTGCCCCTCCTAGGTCTCTTCTTGAGAACTCTGCCCTTTCCACCCAATCTCCCACCTGGTCCTGTCCCCTCACCCCCAGCACGATATCCTCCAAAAGGTACTACCCATAAGTGTATCAGCCCCCGCCCCAGGCCCGCCCCTCCTCAGAGCTCCGCCCCAAGTTCCAGCTTGTAGCCCCACCATCACTCCATCTATCCCCTAGACCCTGAACACACCCACACCCCTTTTCTCACTCCAACAAGGGACACCTCAAAGGTCCCCGCCAAAGCTCCATCCCTAGTTTCAGCTTGTAGCCCTGCCATCACCCCATCTGTCCCCCAGACCTTGAACACACCCCACATCCAAAATTTTCCCACTCCAACAACGGATACCTCAAAGCTTCCCTCCAAAGCTCCGCCCCTAGTTCCAGCTTGTAGCCCCAACATCACCCCGTCTGTCCCGCAGGGCCTGAACACGCCTCGCACCCCACCTTTCCCCACTGCAACACGGGATGCCTCAAAAGTCCCCTCCAAAGCTCTGACCCAGCCCCAATCCTCTATGGTAAGCACCTCCTTTTAGTCCTCCCCAAAACTCCTGTCCAACTCCCTAGAGACACCTGTTCCCCCTTCTAGCCCTGACCTTCCTTTTTCTGAGGCCCCTTTGGTTCCCCTTCTTTCCCCAGCCCCAAGTTTCCCAGAGAAAATGCCTCTCCTCACCCCCACCCCTAAGGTCACTATCACTCCCTCCAGGTCTGCTCACCCCCATACCCCCTTTCTCTTTTCTGTAGACCTGGAATCCAGGCAATCCCTAAGTAGTGTGATTAAATCTTAGTAGTGCGGACCAGGCGCGGTGGCTCACGCCTGTAATCCCAGCACTTTGGGAGGCCAAGGCAGGCGGATCACTTGAGGTCAGGAGTTCGAGACCACACTGGCCAACATGGCAAAACCCCATCTCTACTAAAAATACAAAACTTAGCCAGGTGTGGTGGCACACACCTATAATCCCAGCTACTCCAGGGGCTGAGGCAGGAGAATCACTTGAACCCAGGAGGCGGAGGTTGTAGTGAGCTGAGATCATGCCACTGCACTCCAGCCTGGGCAATAGAGTGAGACTCAGTCTCAAAAAGAAGAGTTATCAGTTGTACTCAGGTTCATTGTACCATACTAGGCAGAAGTATGACTTGTTATTGTCTTTATTTTATTTTGTAGAGACAGGATCTCCATGTACCCCAGGCTGGAGCACAATGGCACAATAATAGCTCCCTGCAGCCTTCAACTCCTGGGCTCAAGCAATCCTCCTGCCTCAGCCTCCTGCGTAGCTGGCACCACAGACGTACGATACCATGCCCAGATAATTTTTTTTTTTTTTTGGTACAGATGGGGTCTCGCTATGTTGCCCAGGCTGGTCTTGAACTCCTGGGCTCAAGTGATCCTCCCACCTCAGCCTCCCAAAGCGTTGGGATTACAGGTGTGAGCCACTGTGCCCTGCCTATTTTATCTTTTAAAATCCTCATCCTTGGAGAAATCAGCTCAAGTCCCCGTTCCCCACCAGAAACGTGTATGCGCGCTCTAATACATCTCCAGTGATTCCAAACGATTCCAGGATCGCTTTCTATTCTGGAGTGAAGAATGTTCCTCCAGCCTTTGGGAGGCCTTCTGGGAGCCGCCTGCTCCAGGCTTTCCAGTTCCACACCTCCTCATTGTAGGCACTGTCTTGGCTGCACGTTGTAATCGCAGAGGCAAGCTTGGAGAACGGTGTTGGCCCTGCAAGAAGAGCTTCAGCAGGGCAAATGGTCTGCATACGGGAACCATTTCCCAGTGTTGGCCTTGAATCATTCATATGCTTTCCAGAATTTCAGAATCTTATCTATAACTCCCAGAATGAGTCTCAGGATAGAGTTAAACTCCTGTCGGAATGGAGTCATTTGGGGTTCTCTTGCCACCACAGGAACTGGGACCATCATCTGTGATGCTGGGTCACTGAGGTCTGTGCTGAGAACCCATTAGGACTTGATGACACCAGGGCTGTACCATGACGAAGACTGCATATGCTGAGACCTCAAGAGTTGGATATGGTGTGTGGACGATGGCAATATTTATAAGAGCTTTGAATGCAGAGTCAGTTTCTGCAGGCCTAGAGTCCTTAAATAATACAAATATATTTAGGACTGCATGATGATCTGGAACACAGGATGCTGGAGAAACGATTTTTTTTTTTTGTTTTTGTTTTTTTTTTGAGACGGAGTCTCACCCTGTCGCCCAGGCTGGAGTGCAATGTATGATCTCAGCTCACTGCAACCTCTGCCTCCCAGGTTCAAATGATTCTCCTGCCTCAGCCTCCCGAGTAGCTGGGATTACAGGCGCCTGCCACCATACCCAGCTAATTTTTGTATTTTTAGTAGAGACAGGGTTTCACCATGTTGGCCAGGCTGGTCTCTAACTCCTGACCTCAAGATCTGCCCGCCTCGGCCTCCCAAAGTGCTGGGATTACAGGCGTGAGCCACCGCACCCAGCCCAGAATCTGGATTTCTGTACAAGCGTGGCACCCATGGAGCTACAGATACTGTCTCAGACCTAATACCCAATGGAACATCCAAAAACATGCCTCTAATCTCAGGGCACATTGTATAAAAATGGAGGCACATGGGGCCCAGCACAGTGGTTCATGCCTCTGGGAGGCTGAGGTGAGTGGAATACTTGAGACCAGCCTGGCCAACATGGTGAAATCCCGCCTCTACTAAAAATACAAAAATTAGCCAGGAGTGGTGGCGTGCACCTGTAATCCCAGCTATTTGGGAGGCCGAGGCAGGAGAATTGCTTGAACCCGGGAGGCAGAGATTGCAGTGAGCCAAGGCCACGCTGCTGAACTCCATCCTGGGTGACGGAGCAAGACTCTGTCTCAAAAAAAAAAAATGGAGCCACAGGGTCTCATCACAGAATGGATGGTCCTCACCTGTCATCTGTCCTCATAGCGAATGCAGGTACATGGCCTTCATCTGTAGGCAGAGCCCTGATTTCAACATTCTCAGAAGCATGAATAACAGGGACAGAGGACCTATAGATCTTGACACTTGGGCTGAACCTTGAGATATCTTGGCTTAAAGAACTGTATGTTTTGGCCAGGTGCAGTGGCTCATACCTGTAATCCCAGCACTTTGGGAGGGCGAGGCAGGTGGATCATTTGAGGTCAGGAGTTCAAGACCAGCCTGGCCAACGTGGTGAAACCTGTCTCTACTAGAAATACAAAAATTAGCCAAGCAGTAGTGGTGCGTGCCTGTAATCCCAGCTACTCAGGAGGCTGAGGCAGGAGAATCACTTGAGCCTGGGAAGCGGAGGTTGCGGTGAGCTGAGATCCCACCACTGCACTCCAGCTTGGGTGACAGAGTGAGACACTGTCTCAAAAGAAAAAACAAAACAAAACACTATGTTTTTAAACTATGATTTAAGGAGATATGTATGGCTCCTGTTATGGATTAAATGTCCATGTCTCCCCCAAAATTCATATGTTGAAACCCTAACCTCCAATGCAACTATATTTGGAGATGGTGCCTTTATGGAGGTAATTAAGGTTAATGGAGGCTGAAAGAGTATGGCTGTAATCCAACGGGACTGGGTGACCTTTTTTTTTTTTTTTTTTTCCTGAGACAGAATCGTGTTCCATCACCCAGGCTGGAGTGCAGTGGCGTGAACACGGCTCACCACAGCCTCAACCTCCTGGGCCCAGCTGATCCTCCCAGCTCAGCCTCTTGAGTAGCTAGGACTAGAGGTATGCACCACCATGCCTGGCCAATTTGTTGTATTTTTTAGAGACAGGGTTTCACCGTGTTGCCCATGCTGGTCTCAAACTCCTGGACTTAAGCCACACAGGGTGGTATTTTGTTATGGCAACCCTGACAAACTAAGACAGGTGCCACGTTGATAAGAGGTGGACCCTGGTGGTCATGTTTATGTGTCAGCTTGGCTAGGCGAGATTCACAGTTATTCAGACACTAATCTAGATGTTGCCATGAAGGTTTGTTTTTGTTTGTTTGTTTTTGAGTCAGAGTCTCGCTCTATTGCCAGACTGGAGTGCAGTGGCAAGATCTTGGCCCACTGCAACCTCTGTCTCCTGGATTCAAGTGATTCTCCTACCTCAGCCTCCCAAGTAGCTGGGACTACAGGCACATGCCACCCCATCTGCTAATTTTTGTATTTTTAGTAAAGATGGGGTTTCACCATGTTGGCCAGGATGGTCTTGATCTCTTGACCTCATGATCTGCCCGCCTTAGCCTCCAAAGTGCTGGGTTTATAGGTGTGAGCCACCGTGCCCAGCCAAGGTTTGTTTTTTCTGTTCACCCTCTCAACCCAGCTTTTCCCCGACTCCAGGAAGAACTGGGAAGAGAAAGCCCCATGGAGGTATTTTCTTTTCCTTTTTTTTTTTTTTTTTTTGACAGAATTTCACTCTTGTTGCCCACGCTGTGATGGTGCGATCTCGGCTCACTGCAACCTCTGCCTCCTGGGTTCAAGAGATTCTCCTGACTCAGCCTCTCAAGTAGCTGGAATTACAGGCGTCCACCACCACGCCGGGTAATTTTTTGTATTTTTAGTAGAGACGGGGTTTCACCATGTTGGCCAGGCTGGTCTCAAACTCCTGACCTCAGGTGATCCACCCGCCTCGGCCTCCCCAAGCGCTGGGATTACAGCTGTGAGCCACTGCGCCGAGCCCAGTGGAGGTATTTTCTGGATGTGATGAAAATCCATAATCAGTTGACTGTAAGTGGGAGAGGTAATCCTGCTTGTTCTCGGTAGGTCTGATTCAATCAGCTGAATGTTTTAAAAAGCAGATCAGAGACTTCTCGGATGAAGAAATTCCACCTGTGGACATCAGCTTCGCCTTGTGCCTGAGAGTTCCCGCCTGCCCTTCTCGATAGGATGAATTTTTTGTTTCTTTTTTTGTTTTTTTGTTTTTGTTTTTGTTTTCAGACAGAGTCTTGCTCTGTCACCAGGCTGGAGTGCAGTGGCACGATCTCGGCTCACTGCAACCTCCGCCTCTCGGGTTCAAGCAATTCTCCTGCCTCAGCCTCCGGAGTAGTTGGGACTACAGAAGCCCGCCACCACGCCCGGTTAGTTTTTTGTATTTTTAGTAGAGATGGGGTTTCACCATGTTAGCCAGGATGGTTTCGATCTCCTGACCTTGTGATCCATCCTCCTCGGCCTCCCAAAGTGCTGGGATTACAGGTATGAGCCACTGTACCCGGTCTTTTTCCTTTTTTTGCACCAGGGTCTCACTCTGTCACCCAGGCTGGTGTGCAGTGGTGCAATCAGGGCTCACTACAGCCTCGAGCTCCCAGGCTCAAGTGATCCTCCTGCCTCAGCCTCCCAAGTGGCTGGGACCACAGGTGTCTGTCACCATGCTTGGTTAATTATTTCTTGTACAGGCAGAGTCTTGCTATGTTGCCCAGGCTGGTCTTGAACTCCTGGCCTCAGGTGATCCACCCACCTTGGCCTCCCAAAGTGCTGAGATTACTGGCCTGCCCCACTGTGCCCAGTTGGATTTGAGTTGCCTAGCTACCACACACAATTCTGTAAGCTGATTCCTTGCATATAAATATCTTAATATATATCTCCTACTGGATCTGTTTCTCTGCTTGATCCCTAACTGATACAGGCCCCACCCTCTTCCCCAGTCACCCTTCTGCTCCCCTGGGCTCTGTTCTTAGGCCCCTACTTGTCCCTCTCAGCTCCACCTCCTAGGCTCCGCCCCTAGACTTGAGCCCCAGCCCAGCCCCACCCCTCCTTCCCCAAGCTCTGCTTCTGGGCCCATCCTTCTTGCCATTATTACTTCCTAGGCTGCGCCCCCAGCTCTGAGCCCCGCTTCTCCTCCCCACGCGGTCCCCGCGCCAGGACCATTCGGCTCCGCCCCCGGTGCAGAGCCCCGCCCCAGGCCCCACCCCCAACCCCTTGGCTCTCACCATCGCACTTGAGGCCCTGGCGCACTAGGCCGAAGAGCATCTCCCCGCAGTGATCACAGAAGGCAGGTGCCCGGTAGGAGTGCACCGTGAGGGCGTGCGGGCGGATCTGGAAGTCCTCGAAGGTGGCTGAGGCTGTAGGCGGAAAATAAGGGTGGATGCTTGAGGCGGGATAGGCCGAAGCTTTTCCAGACCCCACGTTCCCTGATTTCTCACAGTCCTCCCAGCCGCAAGGTTTGATCTTTCCTTCCTTCATTCATTTGCTCTCATACTACATTCTGCCTGGCTTCAAATCCCAGCGCCACCCCTGAACAAAACACATATATCCCTATGCCCCGGGCAGGGACAGATCGGGAATTGGGGAGTTTTTAATGGGCAGGGAGCTTCAGTTTTGCAAGATGACAACAGTTCTGGAGACTGGCTGCACAACAGTGTGCATGAACTTCAAATTACTGAACTGTACGCTTAAAGGTGCTTTAAAATGTGGGGTTTTTTGTTTTTGTTTGTTTGTTTGAGACAGAGTTTCGCTCTGTCACCCAGGCTGGAGTACAGTAGCGCGATCTCGGCTCACCAAAACATCCGCCGCCCGGTTCAAGCAATTCTCCTGCCTCAGCCTCCCAAGTAGCTGGGATTACAGGCATGCACCACCACGCCCGGCTAATTTTTGTATTTTTAGTAGAGACGGAGTTTCACCATGTTGGCCAGGATGGTCTCAAACTCCCGACCTCAGGTGATCTGCCCGCCTCGCAGGCGTGAGCCACCGCACCCGGTCTAAAATAGTAATTTTTATTTTATGTATATTTTACCAAATTAAAATTTTTTTAATTAAAAATACCACCACCAACAACAAAAAAACATGGATAGGCTGTGTGTGGTGGCTCACATCTGTAATCCCGGCACTTTGGGAGGCCGAGCTGGGCGGATCACTACAGGTCAGGAGTTCGAGACCAGCCTGAACAATATGATGAAACCCCATCTCTACTAAAAATACAAAAATTAGCCGAGCCTGTAATCCCAGCTACTCAGTAGGCTGAGGCAGGAGAACCGCTTAACCTGGGAGGCAGAGGTTGCAGTGAGTCAAGATCATGCCACTGCACTCCAGCCTGGGCGACAGAGCAAGACTCTGTCTTAAAAAAAAAAAAAAAAGAAAAGCCCAGTGTGGTGGTGCATGACTGTAATGCCTGTAGTCCAGCCACCTCGGGAGGCTGAGGCGGGACGATTGCTTCAGTCTGGGAGGTAGAGGTTGCAGTGAGTGGTCATCATGCCACTGCATTCCAGCCTGGGTGACAGAGCAAGACCCTACCTCAAAACAAAATAACAGGCCGGGAGCGGTGGCTCACACCTGTAATCCCAGCACTTTGGGAGGCCAAGGTGGGCAGATCACTTGAGATCAGGAGTTTGAGACCAGCCTGGCCAACAAGGTGAAATCCCATCCCTACTGAAAATACAAAAATTAGCCACGTGTGGTAGCAGGTGCCTGTAATCCCAGCTACTCGGGAGTCTGAGGCAGGAGAATCGCTTGAACCCAGAAGGCAGAGGTTGCAGCAAGCTGAGTTTGTGCCACTGCACTCCAGCCTGGGTGAGAGAGGGAAATTTCATCTTAAAAAAAACAAAAAATAAATAAAAATAACAAAAACAAAATAAAACTCAGGTTTAGGAGAGAGACAAGGATGAAGATAAAAATTCAAGTGAGGCCAGCTTATGATATGAAAGAGTACTTAAAGCCTGAACGAGGTCACTAAAGGTGTAAATCCAGACTTCTGTCATTCATTCATTGAGCCGGTTTCACTGAGCACTGCAGTATGCAGGAGCAGCAGGGAGGACAGCCATGAAAGGCAGCTGCCCCCCACCCTCAAGAGGGACCAAGGGCCATAGACTGGTCCAAGGTGCTGAGAGCATGCTCATCTATACGACTGGAATAGTGAGTGAGTGAACTGGCTTCTGGCTGTGTCTGAGAAAATCACCTGGGGGGGGGGGGGTGCTTTTAAAACTACTGATGGGCAGATCCTGTCTCACTTTGCAAGAGATTCTGATTTAATTTAGCATTTTCGTGGGAGGAGCCATGGACATCATAACTTTTTTTTTTCTTTTTCTACTTTTTTTCTTTTTTAGAGACAGGGTCTCTCTCTGTTGCCCAGGCTGGAATGCAGTGGCATGATCGTAGCTAACTGCAGCCTCAAACTCCTAGGCTCAAGAAATCCTCCCACCTCAGCCTCCCAAGTAGCTGGGACTATAGACGTGTGCAACCTTGCCCGGCTAACTTTTTTTTTTTTTTTTTAGAGACGGGGTCTCCTTATGTTGCCCAGGCTGGTCTCAAACTCCTGGGCTCCAGCCAGCGATCTTCCCACCTCAGCCTCCCAAACTGCTGGGATTACAGGTGTTAGCCATTGCAACTGGCCCATTTTTTACCTTTATATTAAAGTATAGCACAGTCAGTTACAGATCGAACTCCTTCTTCTCCTCTTTTCACTACTTCTCCCCTTCTCACTACTGCATTGACTAGTCTTATAAATAAATAAGTATAACATATGTTCAGGAAAGTGCACAGCTCAATGAATTTTCAAACTGTACAAACCGTGTCACTAGCATCCTAATCCATAAATGAAAGTTTAGACCAGCCCCTAAAAAGCCCCTTCGTGGCCCCACTCTGTAACCATCTTCCCAAAGCCCCCAGCTCTCCCTTTGTTTTCTTTTAGAGGGAGAGAGATGAGGAGAGATGGAGTCTCACTATGTTGCCCAGGCTGATCTCGAACTCCTGGGTTCAAGCGATCCCCCCAGCTCCAGCTCAGCCTCCCAAAGTGCTGGGATCACAGACGTGAGCCACTGCACCCGCCCGGCCTCTCCTGACTTCCAACTCCCGCTACCCTCTCCTCCCCCAGATGCCCCGCCCCGCCCAAGGCCCCGCCCCCAGGCCGGCCACCACCTCTCACCCGACAGCACCACCTCCACCAGGTCGCCCTCCTGGATGTCTCCGGCCGAGCGCACCAGCTGCAGGAGGTTGGCCGACGTGGGGTCATGTTTGAAAAGCAGGATCTTGTCGTAAAGGCCGTAGAAGCCACACTCAGGGAACTGAGGGGCGGGAGAGGGATGTGGCGACGGAAAAGCTCAGAGCCGCTTTCAGCAGCGGGCGGACTGTGACCCTCCCAGGGCAGGGCCGGCTGTTTCCCCCGGAAACGCAGAGACCCCGCAGGCCCTCGCTTCCTGCCTGCCCCCTCCCAACCCCAGCGCGAGCCGGGCAGGATGCCAGCGCCCCAAGTGTGCGGGGAGGGGGCGCCGGCGTGGGTTTGGTGGCTGGAAGGGGGAGCTGGGGTGGGAGGGAGAGTGGCTCCGGGAGCGTGGACACCTCGAATTTTCCGGAACCTGGCGGAGGTGGGAGGGGATGCTGAATGAACACCCCCTCCCCTGTGCCCCCTCCCCAGGCTCACACACCCGCCCCCCAGCTTCCTTCCTGGATCTGTCTATTGTTGTCCCAGTTACCTGGCTCGAGGCCCAGCACTGGGGTGGGGCGAGCTGGAAGGCGGACTTTTCGGGGCTCCTGGGAAAGTGGGGGGGGCGGGGCTCTAGGACTCGAGGGGGCTGGAGATAAGGGGGGCGCCTCCTACCCGATGCTCAAAGGACCCAGGTGTCTGGGTCCTCAGCTTGGGGGGCCTGGGGGCAGGAAATGAAACCGGGTAGAACAGAAAGTGAAACTGCCCGGGTGGGGCCTCGGGAAGGAAGGTACGGGGCCCTAACACACCTGGACCTGGCAGAAAAATAAAACTGGGGTGAAGCCTGAGCGGGGCAGGCTGGGGACTTGAGCACTGGACAAAGAAGTTCACCCAAGGGACAGTCTGCCCCTGTACCCCCACTGCATCAGCTTCCCATGAAGTGGGCTGAGTTGGGGTGGGGAGCTGGACCTGCTGGATTTGGGCATTTGGTGGGCAAAACCCTATCAGTTCTCACTGCTAAGAGAGAGTCCACAGAAGACCAGGACTGTCTTGGCCCTGACCCCTTGGGAAGTTTTTCTCCAAGCTTAAGTTTCCTTGTCTGTAGAATGGGGGAGCTGGCCCAGTTCCCCACGTTTCTCTGACGCCCAAAGGATTCATTTCCAGGAATCTGAAAAGATTCTGGAATTTGGATATTTTGGGACTCCAACATGCTCACATTATAGAATTATACATTCTAGATTCCAACCTGGTATCACTACACATTTTAGGATTTCAATAACCTAAATAAGTGGTAATCTAATATTTTAATATTCTAGGAGTCTGACAAGCTAGGACTGTGGTGTTTGGATTCTTTAGCATTCAAGGACCTCATCCATCAGCATTCCAAAATTCTAACATTTTAACTTTCTAGGATTCAACAATCTAGGAATCTCATATTCCAACATTCGAATGTTTTACTATTTCACAAACCTAGAATTCTAATATTTTGAACACTAACATGGGGGCAATTTAATTGCCTAGGATGCATAGTCCAACAATTTATGATTCTAATATTCTAACATTTCTACAGTCCAGTACTCCAACGCAGAAGCCCACTGTTCTTTTAACATTTTACGATTTAGACGTGGAGTTCCACCTGGTTTCCTCTTGCCATAACACCCAGCTGCCCACCCTGGGGACCCTGGTGTCCACAATTAAGAGTGGCTAAGAGGACTGTGACTAGGAAAGGGAATAGGGTCCCCAGGGTCTCTAGGGGTGCCTGCCCCTCCACACATATCTCAGGCTTAGGGCAAGGCACAATTGGGCTCTAAGACCTCACTTGCCCCTGGCAGCTAACTCAAGCACCTGCACTCACACATGTCACCGGATCACCATGGCCAGCCCGGGTTCAATTTCTCCTGTTTCCACCAAATGGGAGGCCCAGGATGGGCCTGGATGTGGAGGTCCCCCGACATCTGCTGCCCCTTCCTCCCCTCTCTACACCTGGCTGCCCCCCCCTTCCTCCCTGTTTGCTGCAGAAAACAACAACATGCAGGGACATGAAATTTGGGGAGGCCTCTGGGGCACCCCACCCCTGCCCAGTCCTCTCTCAAAGGGATGGTGGGGAGAGGGGCAATGGAGGGGGGCAATGTCCCCTATCCCTCCATCACCCAATGCTCAGGTCCCCTTCCCCCCTCTTCCGCACACCAGGCCCCAGACCCCCCTGCCAGCGCCCCCTCCTTCAATCTCTCCCCGAGCTGCATCGAGGGAGCCCGCGCCCTCACCTTCTGGTCCACGATGGAACAGGCCAGCTGCTTCACATGAGCCAGCTCGGAGGCGGCGGGCAACAGCACGAACTCGCGGGTCAGCCCGATCTGGATGTGAAAGGAGACCCCGGAGCCCGGGGCCGGGACCTGGGGCAGTAGCGCTGGCGGCGACTGCAGCTCTAGGCCGCCGGGGGGCGGAGGAGACCCCGGCCCGGGAGAGCCAGGGAGCCCGGCGGGAAAAGAGGGGGCGGCGGCCATGGGGGGAAGCCAGGGACCGGCCGCCTGGCGCCCACCCGGGACCCGGCCGGGGGGCCCCGGGGGACCCTGGGTCCTAGATCCGCGGGATCTCGTGAGCAGGTGGTGGGAGCGCGGGGATCCAAGAAAAGATCTGGCAGGTGGAGGGGACCTGAGGATGGCGGGGTCCTGGGAAGGAGAGAAAGGCACTGTAGCGGGTCAGAGGCCCGGAATCCAGGACTCCCAGCAGAGCAGAAAGGAGAAAAGTAGTGGTTTGGAGGTCCCAGCGATTGAGAGATTCCAAGAAGCCCAAGAGGAAATCTAGTAGGTAAGGGTCACAGGGATCAGGAGAGCCCGCGATTCAAAGGCCCCTTCCCTAGAGGACGGATTGAGAAGGGGACAGAGGGAATCCCAGGAACCAGTGCTCCAAGAAGAGGATCCCACTCAGAAGGCGGCCCGGGGGAATTCACCTTGAGGGTGGAGGCAGGAGTCTCTGAGTCGGGGACCAAGTGGATCCCAGAAATAAAGGGGTTAGCAGGGACCCGACTGGCCCGGGGATGGGCAGAGGGGTCCCGAGGGCCGGAGTGGGTAGAAGGGAATCTCACGAATCGCAGAAGTTGGAGAAAAGTTCGGTCGGGAGCCGTGAGGAAGGGGGCGTTGCCGGCGGCGGGGTAGGGTGGGGGGCAGGGAGGGTCGCCAGGAGCCAGTAGCTCTTTTTCCCCCTCCAAAGTTTAAGTCGGCGGCGGCGGCCCAGGAGGAAGTGTCCGGAGCGACGGCGCAGTCGACCAATCGGCGCGGGCCTCGGCAACGTCACGAGGGGGCGGAGCCTACCCAGGGGCCGGGGGCGGAAGGGGAGGGCGGGCTTGGTGCCTCTGAGTTGGGGGTTGGACCTCCGCCTCCTGGGTCGGGGACCTGGGATGGTGTGAGAGATGGAGGGCAGGCAGGCGAGACCAGTTCCTTCCCTGAACACAGCCAAGCCTGGAGAGTTAACTTTTCCCTCGACTGGACAGGGAGGGGAAACACTGTCACCCACCGCCGGTCGCGGGCGTCGGGCTTGGAGACCATTGGCCCTTTAAGGAGGGGAGCCCTCTCCGGCAGGCGTCCGGCGCCCATGACAGTGGACAGGGTGGGAAATCAGGGTCAGGTCCCGGCCCGCTCCCTTGGCTCGGCCTCTCTGTTCTCCGAGCGTCGCCCCAGCCCTCCCCGCCGCGTCCCAGCCCAGGGAAGGGGGTGCTGCAGAGCGTCCCCCCGCCCCAGCCCATTTAACACATGGAAAGACCAAGGTCTCCAGATGGGTAGGAAGGGCTCGCCTTAGGTCTGTCTCCAGCGTTGCTGGGCAAGGTGCATGGCGCTAACTGGATGGGTGGGGAGGGTCCATCCCCCCCCACCCCAACCCCGCCTTAGGACGGTGCGGGGCTGCCAGGAGGGAGGACAGCACACCCATACCACTTCATAGATGCAGAGTGAGTCTCCTGGGGATGTGGAGTACGTGTGCGTGTCTTTCTCTCCATGTGACTTTAGGTGAGTGGCTTCTCTGTGAACCTCAGTCCCTCCATCTGTTGGGACTGTAATAGGACTTACCCCACATGGGATGGTGGGAACCGATGCGATTGTATACAGGTGCCTGGAAACGCAGCAGTTCAGTAGAAGCGGTGATTGTCTCTAATATGCGGAAAAGGGTGGCCACCTCCAGCACTCAGGCTTTGATGGGTGGGCACGTCCATTTAGTCACCCAGCAAGTATCTGTGAGGACCTACTGGGTGCTGGATGGACCCTGCCGTAAAACTCCAGCCGCTACAGGGGTCAGGCTTGATCTCTTCTCCCCAGCTAATCATCAAATAGTGGCTACCATGTAGTTTACACAGAGTAAGCTGTGTTTACACAGAGTAAGCTGAAGCCTCAGAGATCTTGCCCAAGATCCCAGAGTGAAGTTGCTTGAGGGAAGCTGCCCCACCCACCCCTTTGATTGACAAGTCAAGGCCTCGGTTTGAGCTCTAAGAGAGGGGCCACCTGTCTGGCTGGGATGCTGGCAGGACTGGAAATGGCAGGACTGGCTGAGGATGGGGGCTGCCAGAAGAGCCCCTCTTCCTGGTGTAGGGCCGTTGGGGGTAGCTGAGGTCGGTACAGTATCGATTCTGTCACCACATCCGGGGACTGGGGCTGAGGAAGGAAGTCTGAGGCTGGAGTGAAAACCCAAACCACCACCTGGGGAACTGCATCGAGCCCAGAGGGATGAGCAGGGAGCACACCACGTGGAGCCCACGCAGGCTCCTGTTGGCGTCACCTAAGGGCCTCCTGCCCACCTGCACCCTTTTTCCTGAGGGGGAGATGACTGTCCCAGCAAAACGCTGCCATGTCCCCAGTGTCCAGACAGCGACCTCCATCCTTTCTGGTATGTTCACTGGGGCCTGCTGGGGGACTGGGGACACAGCCCTTTACAACCCAGGAAGAGGGCATTAGTGGCCTGTGGCAGAGGTGCTAGGACAGCTGAGGACGCCTAGCTGGTAGGTGGTGGAAGCCTCCTCCTGGAGACAGGAGCGGCGGTCCCCTCCATCTCATCTGGAGCATGTGGACACCTGTTCCCTCTTTTTAAGGCTGTGGACCCAGTGAAATGCCATGTAAAGCGCTCAGCACAGTAGACATGGACTACTGAGAACAGAAAGGAGGGACTCATCAGGACATGCGCCACGAGAGCTCGGGCACCTGCAGCACCTCCTCCTAGCATGGAGGAGCCTTCGGCCTGTGTGCCAAAGCCATCCTTCTCCACTGGCAGGAGCAGCCTTTCCCTCCCTGCTCCTTGTGGGCCTGGGAGGGAAACAGGAAGGGGGTTTATGTCCTCTGGGCACCAGCCCTTTGGCCTCACCACCACCCATCACACATCCCAGGCAGGGCTGAGGCTTCAGCTGAACTGTCATCACAGTATCTGCTCCCCAGGGCTCTGCCCCTGGGGAGGGAGCACTTAGGGACAGAAAGAAAGGGCACAAGGAGATTCGGTCCAGTGCCTCCACTTCTGCTCTCCACCCACACCCCACCCAAGCTCTGGGCCCCTCTCCGTCCCCTGCTGCCCTACCACAAAACCCCAACCCATCATATCCCCTCTCTCCAAACTCCACTCAACCCAGGCAGAGCCGGTCACTCCTCCCCCAAAGTCCCCAGTCCCCTCAACAGATGGCACCGTCACCCATCTTACTCCAAAGGGTTTATTGAGACAAGTTTTCACATACAAGATGGGGGCAGAGGGGATAGGGGTTATAAACAGGAACCTGGAAGGGGACCGAGAGTGCACGGTAGAACCAAACAAGAGTGAAATAAATAGAGGAAAGAGTGGAGGCAGGGAGGAGACTGACTGAGACCATCACACAGTGATAACGTGGGTGGGGCAGCGCCATGAAAATCCCGTTATTTATACAGATATACAGGGAGTTCAGGGGGACCCAGGGGCCCCCTCCACCCTCCATGCCCCAGGGAGGGGCATAAGAAAGCCATCTCTGCCCATGGGCGACCCCGTGGGGCGCTGGGAGGGCTGCCCTAGGAGTCTTGGGCAATCCCTGGCCTGGAGGCCATGGTTAGTGTCTGGAAAGCAGTGGAGAGGGCCAGAGGGGAGGGGCAGCCAGGCCGGGGCTCAGCTCCGAGGCTTCCGGCTGCCACCCTTTCTCCCAGCACAGCTCCTGCCCAGGTCTGGGAGGATGGGGGATGGGGCAGCAGGAGCTCAAGGGGGAGAACCTGGCACCTTCTGGAGTCTTGGAAAAAGTGATCCCTAAAGACACCCAGCCTGGCTGTGCTGCCCTCTGGAAGGCAGCTCTGATACCAGGAGTGGCTGTCAGGGCACAGGGGGAAACCCCGAGGCCATCCTCAGGGGTGATTCCTGAAAGGGGCCCATCCCCAGGCTAAATGCTTGGGGAAGGCAGCCCTGGGGGAGGGATTCCTGGGGAAAGGGCCGTTAGCACCACCAGGCTCCACGGCAAACAGAGGCCAGGCCTCTGCACCTCCAGTGAGGCTGGGAGTCCCCTGCGGGAGAGAGAAGGGAGAGGAGACTGAGCCACCGTCTCTAGGGCACCTCTCAGGCCTCAGCCCCTCCCCTGCATGCCCAGGACTTCCCCAGTGATTCTCACAGGACGCCTGACTGGACTGCGGGGCTCAGCACACTCAGGAGTACCAGGCATGGATGTGTAGGGACTCAGGTTGCGGGGTTTCTGCCCTCACCTCAGCCCCACCTGCCCGGCCCCGCACCCTAGCCAGTGTGGCGGCCAGGGCAGGGCCAGGTGGGCATCATACGAAGACCTTGGCCAGGGCGTCGGCGCCAGCACTGGCAATGAGGGCCTTGCTGGGGTGGCAGGCGACGGCGTGGATGGCCTCCTCATGCTTCTTGCGGTGGGCTGTGATCTCCTGCACGCACGTTTTGTTGTCCAGGCTCCAAAGACGCAGGGAGCAGTCATGGCCTGAGCAGGGGTCGGGGGCAGAAGGGGTGGTCACCGGGCTCCTCACTCAGACGCAGTCCTGGAACCCCTCACCTGGCCTTGTCCAAAGGCCTCAGGGGAAGTGGGGCTCAACTCTCCTCTCTCATCCTCTGTTCATCACCTCCTGAGGCCCACCCAAAGGAGAACCCTGGTCCCTTCCTGTCCACAGTCCATCTCGTTCCCCAGCATTTCCTGAGCAGCTACTGCACACTGAGCCCCGGGGCGGAGGGGCGGGCAGTGAACAAAACAGGCAACTCTCTCTGTCCCGCAGCCTTGACGCTGCAGCTGGGAGACAGGAAGAGAAAGAAGAAAGCAACCCAGCCGCTCAGTGTGAGGACAGAATGGCCCCAGGAGGAATGCAGGGAGCCTTCCAGGCAAAAGGACAGGTGGGAAAGGTCCTGAGGCAGGAGGCGGGGGTGGCCACAAGAGCCTGAGCAGGGGCTTGGGGAGAAGAGGGGAGAGGACAGCAGGCTGGGTAGGGCCCTGGTGAGGAGAGGTCTGATTTAGGGTCAAGAGGATCAGGCAGGGCAAAGGCTTAGCTCCCTCCACTGTCTAGTGGCCCCCAGAACAGAGCCCTGTCTGGGCACTGGGCTGGAGTTCACTGACCGGCCCCTCACCCACCAGAGGCTGCCAGCACAGGCCCAGAGGCAAAGCCCAGCCACAGCCTCCAACACCACAGCCTGCGCCTCTGTGCACACACACACTCACTGCTGCACTCACTGCAGGCCTCACCCTTCACCCCACAGCGACCTCCAGTCTCCTCCACCCACCTACGTCCCATTCCATCCCTTCTAAGCACAGCCGCGTTGCTGGCCTCAATGCCCTTATCCACAGACAGCAGGGTGGGAGCACAGAAGTCCCTGCAGGTACCCCCAGGTAGACCTGGACTGATGTTACGAAGCTTCAATGGCCAAGTTACAAAGCGTCAGGGCGTCAGGGCCCACATCTGTAAACTGGGGATCAAAGTACCAACCGCACAGGCTGCTTAGTGGCCGAATAAGACGATGCAGCTCCAGTGCCCCAGAGGAGTGCCCCAGTGGGCTGTGCTGCCCGCTATGGTCATCACTGTCATTCCCGCCCAGACCAGCTGCCCCCTGCCCTCTATGGTCACCACTGTCATTCCTGCCCAGACCAGCTTCCCCCAGCCCTGGCCCCCGGGCCCACTGAACACTTGCCTGGAGCCAGTGCCCAGGCCTCTTCCTCCCCTTCTCCCCAACCCTGGTGCAACTAGTGTGCCCAACTTACTTCCTGACATCAGGAATGCGCCATTGGGGTCCACGGCTAGGCAGGTGACTGCGTCCAGGTGTGCAACCATGGAGTGCACCAGCTTACCTGAGGCGAGAGGGGCGGGTGGCAGGTTTCCCTCCCACTCTGAGCCTCGACTGAGAGAATGGAAGGACTGGAGGAGACGCTCCCAGAGCCTCCCACAGGGACACAAGCATCTCTGCTGCCTGCCTTTGGCCCTCCCCACCCACCGCGAGCACAAGGGGCTAGGCCTCACCTGTCCGATTGTCCAGGAAGCGGATGCCCCTGTCGTCGTGGGCGGTGATAGTGAGAGGCTGGTTTGGATGACTCACCACTTGGTTGATCTGGGTTGGACCTGAAGGAAAAGGCAGGAAGAGGGAAGGCTGTCAAGGGGAAAATCAGGAAGACTGGAACAGAGGCATGAGTGCAGCGTGACAGCCCCACGGCAGCCTCTGCCTGGATGTCGAGGGGGACTGGGCGAGGGCACTCCCATCCCTGACCGCAGTGCTGGTTCTGCACAAGCAGCCCCTGGGCCCTGTTTTGGGGCTGGGGGAAGAGGAATAACAAACATGAACACATTCCGCCACTCTACCAAGAGGGCCTGACGAAGTGGCCTTGACACACTCTCCCCACTCGGCCCCCCCAGTGCTCTGGCTGTGAGGGCGGGGGGCCCTCCACTGGGACCCGACTTCCTTCCTGCTCAGGGCCCAAGGGTGCAGGGGAGTCATCTGAGCTGACTGGCAAGGGGTCACCAAAGCCCCAGGAGGAAGTGGGGCCCGCAAGACACTGAGACCAACTCCCTGAGCTGATGTCAGCCCCCTTACCGCTGCTGCCCCGGGACTCCAGCGTGAGGAGGGCACCACCAGCCTCCAGGTCATACAAGACAGTGTCGCCAGAGCGGAAGGAGGCCACGATGTGGGCAGGGTCGGTGCTGGTGAAGGCCACTGAGGTTGGGACCCCGTGCTCTGAGGGCACAGGGAAGAGAAGGCTGAACGGACCCTCAGACCCAGCCCTGCCCCAGGGTGGGAGACTGTGGGTGGGAGGCCTGGGGCCTCAGCGGGAACCACTCTGATAGCCTCCAGCCCTGCATAGCTCCAGGGTAAGGTGCTGGGGCCCCCACTCAGGGCCCCACTCACCGCTGGCTGTGGGGAAGGTGCAGAGGCAGGCCGGGCTGCTGCTGCTGGGGTCCCAGATGCGGACGGTGCCGTCGGCGGAGCAGGAGGCCAGGCGCTGGGAAGCGGGACTGAAGGCCAGGCCCCACACGGCATCCCCGTGGCCCTCCAAGACGTGGCTCAGCACGCTTGGGTCTGCACCCACCACAGGGAGGAAATGGGCTGTGTCAGGGATGTCAGCTCCTCCCTGGACAGCCCAGAGCCCCAGCTCTGCCAAGCCCCAGGCGGCTGGGCTCCAATCACCCATGCACCCGCTTCACACCTGCTGCCCCTTGGAACTGTCCACCACCAGGACAGCCCGGCAGCTGCTCACACTGCCCACTAGCTTTCCAAGGAAGGTTCTAGGGCTCCAGAAGGCAGGGATTTCCCTCTATTCATGGCTGTCTCCCCAAGCAGGGCCCAGAAACTGAGAACTCAATACAGAATTTTTTGGACTCCATTAAGGAAGAAGGAACAGTATGGTTCTGTGGTCCCAGGAGTGGCACACGGCCTGTGCTGGCCAAGCGTTGGTCCCAGCCCTGGCCCAAGCAGTCTTTTCAGCCCGTGACCCAGTGCATGAGTTTGCCTGGTCTCTCCAAAGCCCCTTGGTCATTCAGAGGTCCAACCACTGCTTCCCTGGTCGCTGGAGTCCACACCAGCAGCTCTGGCCTGCTGACACTGAAAGTGTGGTGGTTAATGTGGCTGGGACCGACCCTGACCTTATGCAGGTGAGCCTGTTCTCTAAAGTCTGTCCTCTCCTTGAGAGGACACAAAGACCTCTGAACTCTGTCCGGACAAGGTCGAGCACAGGGCCAGGTACATGATCAAGAGGAGGCAGAGCCGGGTGCAGTGGCTCACGCCTGTAATCCCAGCACTTTGGGAGGCCAAGGCAGGTGGATCACCTGAGGTCAGGAGTTCGAGACCAGCCTGGTCAACATGATGAAACCCCGTCTCTACCAAAAATACAAAAAATAGCTGGATACGGTGGTGCATGCCTGTAATTCCAGCTACTGAGGAGGCTGAGGCACGAGAATCACTTGAACCCAGGAGGCAGAGGTTGAGGTAAGCCAAGATCACACCACTGCATTCCAGCCTGGGCGATAAAGCGAGACTCTGTCTCAAAAAAAAAAAAAAAAAAAAAATTGTGGCAGAGAGCAGGAGGACAGATGTTGAACAGGAGTGACAGTCTGGTCACTTCCCTACTTAGGTCTTAGATGCTCCAAAGAGAAAGCCCCAACTCCCTCCAGCCTGGCCCAGCTAACTCCACCTTCTCTGCTTTCTCTGGACATGCCCTCCCCCTAACCACGCAGAGACGCTCGTGGATCCCCACACACAGAGCACACGGCATGGCAGAGCAGAGGCTGCCAGGGCCAGCCACGCCTGTGCATGGGCTGCTCCCAGCCTGGGCGGTCCCAGCTCTGCCTTCTGGACACCACCTCACATGATTCTCAGGCAGCTTCACCACCCCCTCCCACAGCCATCGTTCCCAGCCTGGCTGGCTCGTCCCTCAGCCACGCACTACATCGTGCTGCTCACAACACAGCAGACGGGGCAGCCATCACATGCACTCCCGAGGCCTGCAGTGTTGGGCAAGAAGTGGACGTGACGTGTGCGTGCGTGGAGGGGACGGCCAGGCCCCAGCGGATGTGAGGGGAAGGCAGGCGGCGTTGTCCTCACCATAGCCATCGTAGGGATCCATGCTGAGGTCTGGAATCTTCCAACTGTGGATACAGGCATCTGCCCCTCCACTGTAGCAGTACTCACTGTTGCTGCCCATGGCCACAGCCAACACTGGGCCCCTGGAAGGGACAAAGATATGGAAAGGGGGATGAGACAAGCTCAGAGCCTCCCCTGGCCACAGGACCAAAGTTTCCTACTAGCATTCTTCAAGGATGGCCAAAAGGAATTCAGTGACTGGGGCTCTGGCCATGCTAGCTGGACAAGCTACCTGTCCCCTGCCCTCCCCCAGCCCACCTCCATCTCCTCCCCTGAAGGGCTGTGCTGAGCACCAGCTGCCAGGGTATGTGAAAGTCAGCATGGAGCCCCAGGAGCCAGGGCTGTGTATATCATGGAGGGGCGCGGGGACTCAGAGCCCCTGCTGTTCTGCCTCCTGCCATGTGCCTCCCGGGATGGCAGTGAGTGGGTCAGGGGTCAGGCTGCGTTTAGGACGAAATTTCTAGCAGGCTCAGGGGCACCTCCTTACCTGTGAGCCCGGAAAGCATGGATAGGTTCCACGTCTAGAGCCGCATTCCTGTGGGATGATAGAGGAGCCTGATGTCACTGAGACCCTGTCACTCCCATCCCTAGATGCCCCTACCCGCGGCCGAGTTTGCTGCCCTCACTTCTTGGCTGTGACCGCCTTCTGCAGGTTCCAGAGCTTGAGCGTGCCGTCCTCGGAGGCGGTGAGCAGAGCCGACTGGCTGTGGTGGAAGGCCAGGGAACGAATGCCATCGTAGTGCGAGCGCAGGGTGAACTTGGGGTTCCATGTCTTCTTAAAAGCATCTTTGCTGTCAGACAGCTGGGGTTGGGGGGAGCCGCCTCAGTGTCTTTGCATCCATCCAGCAGTCATGCAGACACTGACACCCAGGGCTTGAGGCCCCCTCCCTTCCACCCAGATGACCCTGGCAGGAATGCCCTCAGAGCCTGGGCTCCAGCCGGGACCTCTCCCCTTCCTCTGCTGGGCGGAGTCTCCACACTCGCCCAACAAGTCCCCACACTGTGCTGGGCTCTGGAGAGACAAAGGTGAGCCTGACCCCTCGGGGTCTTGCAGTTGAGACGAAGGGGAATAAGGGACACAACTGGACCATCCCACAAGTGTGTGGGATCATAAGCCATGAGCAGGGCAATGAATTAAAGATGCGCAGAGAGACATCGGGCAGCCTGCCCTCCTCCCTGGGGGCCACCGAGGCTTTCCTGAGGAAGCACAAGCCAGCAGGACCTCACCAGATAAGGAGAGGGCCCTGGTGAGGGAAAGGGCCCGTGCAGAGGCCCTGAGGCACTGAGGCAGCAAGGACGGGCCCAGGCCTGAGAGGTCAGTGGTACAGGCTGCGGAAGCAAGGAGAGTGGCAGGGGATGAGGCAGGCACTGGGTGGTGAGCCCCGGAGGAATGCGCATTTCACACTAAGAAAAAGCCTGGGAGAAATGAGCTGAGGAACTGTTTAGAGCAGGGGAACACCATGGCTTGTTCCTGCCACCCCTGAGAGGCGCAGATTAGGGGCAGGTCAAAGTAGCCACAGACCAGGCACAGTGGCTCATGCCTGTAATCCCAGAACTTTGGGAGGCCTAGGATGATCATTTGACCCCAGGAGTTCGAGACCAGCCTGGATAACATAGGGAGATCCTCTCTTAAGAAGCAAAAAAAAAAAAAGTAGCCTCAGCGAGAGAGGCTGAGAGGCCAGGAAGTCCCAGAGGAGACAAGGGCATGGAGACCAGACACGTGACCTTGAAGGGAGAGGCAGTGCACAAGTGGGAGAGGTGTGGGGGCCTCTGTCCGCCATGTTGCACATGCCCTGAGGGACGGTGGGAGAGGTGTGGGGGCCTCTGTCCACCACGCTACATGTGCCCTGGTGCCGCTCACCCAGCGAGGGACCTGGAGAGGGCCAGGCTCAAGAGAGATGATGAGCAGAGTACCAGGCAAGCCTCAGTGCCATGCCCCAAGATGGGCTCCCAGCTGACATCCCTGCCTCAGCCAGCCCTTCTGCCACAGTTCTTTAAGGCCAGAGGATGTGCTACTGAGTGGTTCACTCACCCCCTCCGCTAGCGGGGCTCAGAACACTGTTCTTCCCCAAGATGGAGTGACACCTTGGGGCGTGCAGAGGGACCCCATGGTACGCTCCACTTCTCAGGCCTCTGCTCTGACCCCACTTCCTGAATCTCACAGCAGTCACCCCCCCACCCCCGAGCCTCGCTAGGGTCACCAACACTGGAGATCCCATTCTGTCACAGTAAAATGTGCACATGCACTCACACCAAAAGCTCCCAGCTGGCCAAAGGCTCCCAGATGCCCAGAGGCCCGTCCACGTATCTCAGGCCTGGAACATTTCATTTCAGCCCAACTGCCCATTCATACAAGACTGGCCTGACTTGGCAGAGCAGGGCGTGGCTAGAGGTCATCTTCCTGCATCCCAAATTAAATCACCAGGGTGGGAGGGGCACTGAGTGGTGGAGCCATGGAACTGTGATTAAGACACGGGCTCCAGAGTCTTCCAGGCCCTGCGCCTCAACGACCGCAGTCAAGTCCCTCCACTGTCTACATCTGCACCCCTCTGTGAAACAGCATGAGCAGGGCACGGGTGGCACCCAGTCAAAGCTTGCAGGGGCTAGCCCTGGGCACAATGCCCAATGGGGACAGTACGGGGGGCACCCAGAGAACTTACATCGCAGCTGAGGTCGTTGTCGTTGGTGACGGTGAGATCTGCCAAGTCCCCCAGGCTCACCTCCCCGCCCCCGATAGTGTCCATGATGAAGACGTCTGAGGAGAAGCCAAAGGAACCTGGTAGAGGGAGGGGAGGGAGGGGCAGAGAGGGCCAGGGAGAGAGAGAATGACAGAGAGAGGCAGAGAGAGATAAAGAGCGAGAGAGAGAGACAGGGAGAGGACAAGATGAAGAATCACAGCTGGAAAGAGACAGAGAGACAGACAGGGCAGGACAGACAAAAAGAGAGGGAGACAGACAGACAGACGAACTTTTGGGGCAGGGAGGCTGCAGACTGGAGGCTGGGCCTCGACCCTGAGGACACAGAAGCCCTGGGCTCAGCTCTGCAGCCTCCCTCTGCCATGGGCCCGCAGGACTGGGGCCAGGTGGGGGATGCCTCTTACCTTCGTGTGGCCGGGGCTGGGGTGTGCCAGGAGGCGGGCCGGTCACTTTTGGGGGCAGCCCATCCACATCACGCAGGTCAGCCAGAATGCCTTGGAGTTTGACCCGACGGCTTTCTGCAGGGTCAAGGCATAGGGCCGGAGTCACCCAGCAGTTCCAACCCAGTCTGGCATAGGTGACGCCTTCCCCACACTGAGGGCTCCCTGCCACTCTGGGGGGCTGTGAAGCTCTGGCCCCGGGGGGGCGGGGCGCATAGGCAGAGGAGAGGAGGTTGACTGGGCCCCTCCGTGGGGCAGTGGGCAGGTCACTGCCTTGCCTAGGCCTCAGGCCCCAGCCATCCATCCCACGTGACCTGAGAGCCCTCCTAGCTGGGAATCACAGGACAGGGAGGAAGACGTGGCCCTCCCACCTGCCTCTCCCCCACTGGGTCCTCATCCTGTTCTCTCCTTGAGGCCAGCCAGAGCTAGACGCCCGCCCTGGAGGGCTGGCAGCCCCACTTCAGGAAGAGCCAAGCCTGCCTGTGTCTCCACAGGGATTTTCCAGGGAAGGGGTGAGGGGCCGGCGCCACGGCCTGGGCCTCCTGCTCTCCTTGGCTACCCTGCTCTCAGGAAACATATCCGTCCGGTGGAGAGACCCTGCACAGGAAGCGGCTGCAGGCACCTGGGCCTGCTCCCACTCCCTCCGCGGGGAAGGCAAGCAGGAGCTGGCCAGAAAATCTCAGCTCACCCAGTTCATGGGGGCTCCCATCCACAGCGCACCGCCGAGGGTCTGGAGCCCCTTCCCCATCCTCTCCTGACCCCAAGAAATCAAACTCATTGATAGCATCTTCGGAGTCGTCTTCCTCGTCCTCGTCTTCCATTTCGGGCACCAGGGCCTTGGATGGGAGCTGGGGCATGGAGAAAGCCAGACAAGTCAGGGGCCTCTTGTCCACAGACTAAGCCCCCTCAATGCCTGGGAACAGATAAGCTGGGGCTCTGGGCCTGTCTCTGCTCATGGGGCTGCCTCAGCTGCTAGCCAGCTGCCCTGCAGCGCCCCCTGCTGGGCCTTGGACAGCTGCTACCACTAGGGCCGGTTGGCCTGAAACCACCCTCACGCAGCCCTTGGCCTAGCCCTGGCTCAGCCTGCTCCAGTTCCCCAGGACGGTGCCTCGGAAGAAGAAAAGTCAGATAATGCAACAATCTGCCTATGGGGAGAGCAGATATGCACTGGTGTCCGTATGTGAATATATGGAGATGCAAACAAGTGAGGACGAATGGACCACAGCATTGCAGCCATAAACACAGCACTGGCTGCTGTGCTGGCACAAGAGCAAATTCCACTCACTGAACGAGCACTGACTACACCTCGCAGACACGACTTAACCCCCAAATCTGTGAACAGCTACCGTAAACACTGTCATTATCATTCCCACATTACAGGCCAGGAGACAGGCTGAGTAGCGGGAACCCACTTGCCCCAGGTCACCAAGGTCAAGCTCTGCCCACTGTGAACTCCTCCAGGGCGTGGCTGGCCCCTTCCACATGTCAGCCCCCCAGGCTGAGTCTGGTGACACCTCTCGGGCAGCACTAAGGGGCCAGGCTCTGAACTGCATTGGGGCGGACCAGAGGGAAGGGACACGAAGACCTAGGGCCAAGGTTTATTCAACACTTGTAGAAAGAATGGGGAAGGAGAGGGTTTATAGACAGCATGCCCAGAAAGGCAGCAGCCGGGCTTAGGACTCCAGAGGAAACCACCACAGGTGCTCTGAGGGGCACACGAGTGGCAAGTGTGCTCCGCTAACAGTGCCTGAAACCATGAGGGCTCCACCACTACCAAGTGCCACCAGCGCCACCGACTAACCCCTAATGAGCACTTGGGGGATGGCCACCGTGCAGCTGAGGGCTTCCTGGGCACCAGCTCATGCTAATTAAATCCTCAACAACCCAGACAAAGGGACTCAGCCCCATCTAAAGGGTGAGAAGACTGAAGCCAAGACAAAGAAGCATGGGCCTGAACTCACACAGCTGGACCAGGGCCGCCTGGGAGCCATGGCAGTCCCCTGGGTTCCCAGCTGGGCCTCGCTGGAGGGCTGCTGTGCGGAGACGGAGAGCCCTACCCAACCAGTCAGCCCCAAGGGTGTGGGCCTAAAGGGGTGCAAACACCACGGATGATTCCTGATAGAATGGGTGGAGGGGTAGAAAAGGACTAGAAATTCTCAGAGGGACAGGAAGGACCAAGCGTCTGGAGCAGGGGCCAGCATTTGAGACCCTGGACTCACAGCCCTCCTGCTCTTCCTCTAGACCTCCTGCAGTGCTGTGGCTCCGTGCACACCACTCCACTTGGAGCGTGACTCCGTGCTGAGCCACACTGGGACACTGGAGATGGAATGGAGGCCCAGACAGGCCCAGTCCCTCCCGGGGAGGGGTCAGGAGGGATACAGACCAGACAGGGAGGATCCCAGAGTGGCCAGGGCCAGGGAAGGGAGCCCAGGGTGAGTCAGAGAAGGCTTCCTGGAGGAGGGGGTGTCTGAGCTGAGTCTAAAGGAAGAAAGGAAGGGGACCCAGGCAAACGGACCGCTAATGGGAAGCCCGGGGCTCAGGGAAAGCTCCGAGGCCATCTCCCACAGGTCCCTCCTTCATGGGCACATGCCCCTGCCTCCACCACAACATGTCCTTTTGCACGTGTCTATTTACAAGGCCGCTGCTGGCCAGAAGCTCCTCCAGCCCAGGGCCTGTGTGTCTCTATATCCCTGCTGTCAGCACACACCGCAGCCCCTGAAGGCCCAAGTTGACTCTGGGAAGGGCCTCAGGTCACACCCAGGCCAGGCTGTGCAGGGCACGGAGGAAAGGCTCACCTTCACACGCTGCTTCTTGTGCTGCACGCTGTCCAGCTCATCGTCCTCATCGCTGTCTTCGTCCTCGCAGTTCTGCAGGAAGGGGATCTGCCCCAGCACTGAGCCGCCCAAGCGCTCTTTGCCGTCTTTGCCTGACGCGTTCCTGCCGAAGACAGCGGAGCAGAGGCATGAGTCCTGCCAGGGGTCAAAGCTCAGATGGGAAGGTGCCTGCCCAGACTTGGTGGCCAGAGCCCAGACCCAGCTAACCCTCAAAGTCCCAAGCAGCCTTGACTCTGGTCACACACAGAGCCCCAACCCCAGCCTCTGCCCGACAAATGCTCATTCCAACTGCAAGCCTCACTCAGACCGCAAACGGAGCCTAGCTCCTCACTGACCACCGACCTGCGTTTCAGAGGGCCAGCCCCCAACCCTGGCCACAAATCTCCATCCTATGCTGAGTCAGAAGGAAAGCTGGATGAGAAAGTGCCACTGACTCAGCAGTCACCATTCCCACAGCCCAGTCAGACCACAAGGGCAGGTCAGGCAGGAGGCAAGCATGTCCTGCAGGAAAGAGGAAACGGCCATTCTACAAATGCTCGGCGAGGCACTGAAAGCCAGCCAGCCTCGCGCAGGGAGGGGCGCTGGCGATCCCTACTATCCAGGAGCCTGCACTATCCCCAGCAACAGATGGCACTCCTCCTTCCACCTCCTAGCTTCCAACTTCATGTCAAGTTATAGCAGAGGAGGTATTGACCCAGCCTGACTGCGGGAGAAGGCAGGGTGGAATTCGAAGTACAGATGGATGCAAAACGTTCCCTCTTTCTGCCATCAGGTTGATGCCCTGGAGGTCTTATCAACTGCCGGTTACCAATGGCTGCAGAGGTCACTGCAGATGTACCCTCTTGCCTCACAGGTGCCATCCCCAGAGCTCCACTCTTTCCGCAGAGCACTTGCTGCACCCGCAGCGGGACACAGGACTCCGTTCTCACAGGCCTTCCTCCCACAACACTGATATGCTGCACGGGCTCAGCCTCCTTCTCTGCTTCCTCCTCCTGCTCCTCCCTCCAGCCTCTAAGCGGGAGAGCACCTGGGCAGTCCTCAGATCTCTTCTCTGCACCATCTACACTCACTCCTGCAGGCACTGCAGACGGCCATGGCTTTCCAGAGAATGCCCATGTGCTTGTTCAACTAGAGCTATGTTTAGGGCTCAAATGCCCCCGAGCTCCAGACGAGCTCTGCTTCTCCACGTGGAGGTAAACAGGCCCCTGACACTTCACACAACCTCGGCGGCCCCCAGAACCTCCACTCCCAGGCTTCCCCGTCTCAGAGGACGCTGCTCCAAAGGCTCACACCAAACCCTGAAGTCGCTCGTCTCTTTTCCTCTCCCCTTAGCTGCAGTCCTTCAGTGTCGACTGCCCAAAGGCCTCTGGGGAGGATGACACCTCTCGCCTCGCCACCGCTAAGGTCCTTCAGCTCTGTCCAGGACAGGGACACCATCTCCTAAACTGGTCCCCCCCTGCCTCCTCTGTGACCCTCCTACAGCCCTTCCTTCTCGGAGTAGATCAGGTACGTCAGATTACATCACTCCCCTGCTCGAAACCACTGGCTTCCCACAACCCTGAGTTAAACCCAGACTCTATCCCAGCCCAAGGCCCTGAGTTACTGACTCCTGAGACCACAACTTCCCCATAGCCCACGCCTCGCTGTCTGCAGCCACGCCGGCCTCATGCTGCTTCTGTGCAGGCTGCGCCTCTCCTGCCTCTGGACCTTGGGGTTCACTGTGCCCTCTGCCTAGCACATTCTCCTCCCAGCCACTCGTGTGGCTTACCCTCCATTTAATGCCCACAGAGGCCCTCCCTGCCCACCCCCCAGAGAGCAGCACGTATTGGCCCTCGTGGTCTTCATCGTGCTGAGCATCACCTACGTGGCCTCACTTGTTCTGCTTAACTGACAACTGCTGATGACAATGAACAAGCCAGAGCTTCCTGAGGGTGGCAACCACGTGTACTCCACTCCCTGCAAGCAAGACACCCAGGGTCTGCCTTCGGTAGGCACCCCATGCGACTGAGGAGTGGGCAGGCCTGAGTATCAGGACGGGGGCAGGGCTGGAGATGAGGCCGTGGGGAAGTGTGTGGAGGGTACCCAGAACGGAATCCAGGGAAATCCCAGCAGTAAAGGCACCGAGGGTTTCGGAACAAGGGAGCCCATGGCATACTCCAGGAGGAGGGGCCACCAGGGCACCCAGCGCCATCAGCTGATGCTCTGACCCTGGCCTTCACCAGCAGTCAGGAGGAACAGAGAGACACACCTGCCAGGCCCAAGGGCTTACCTCTTTATCTGCTCCTCGATCTGTTTCACCAGCAGTGACTCCCCGCCACTAAGCCCCGCAGGGCCTGGTGGAGCCCTGGGGGTCCCTTCACTCGGCTCTACTGCCCCGTTGAGCTCCAGCGAACGGCCCAGCAGGGAACGGACGCGCTTGGACCGCATGTCGAGGATGGTGTCCGTGTAGCCCACCTCTTCCAGGTACCTGCAGGGGTGTAGAGCCATGCGGGTCAGACATCCCCCGGGCTTCTTCATGTACTGCAGGGGCCAATGCAAACTGAGACAACCTCGTAAGGGGCCACTTAAGAGCATATGCCAAAATCTGACATAGGCACACTCTCGCTCCAGCTGTTCCCCGTCAAGGCTATTTCCAATGGAAGCCCTTGTACACACACACAATGCTATGTGTGAGGGTGCTCCCTGCACTGCTGTATGGGGAAGCTGAAGCACAGGGACCAGCCTCAGCACCCACCGACAGGGGCTGTGTCAGCAAATGACTCATAGCGCTGCGAGGCAGGAGATCGACAGGGCAGAGCCTGAAGGGAAGCTGGCCACGGTAAACAGCAGAACGAAAATGCTAAGTTCTATGATCCACATGATGCCAATGTTTGTAGAAAAAAAAACAAAAAGGCGTTAATGTGCATAAAGCTTACACCACAAACACACGTTTGTATTATGTCCCCCAAGAGGCCTAGAAAGATCCATAAAAAACGTAACAGCAGCGACCTCTGGAGAATGGGATTAGAGGCGTAAGAGGAACTTTTGCAACTTACTCTACTTACTTCTACAAATGAGCACTTATTACTTCTGCAATTTAAAAACTGAAGCCAGCTGGGGACTGGACTAAAAGTAAAAAAAGAAGAAGGAAAAAAGAACAAAAATCAATTTGGGGTATTTGCGGCTTCAAAATACAGAGACAACAGTCCCTTGCTAGTCCTCAGGAGGCTTCCTGGCCAGGAGGCCTTTGCTGTTCCCTGTCCCTTCGCAGCCCTGACCCTGCCTCTCGAATGTTAGGCTGCACACACCTGCATGTACGTCTCATCCTGTGCACCTGTGTGTGTCTGAGGCTCCTATCTCCCCACCAAGAGAGACAGGGAAGCATGGGGCTTTAAAACTCGGCACTGGGGGGCGGACTGCCTAAGATCCCACAAATTAACCATGCAACCTTGTGTAAACAGATCACCTCTCCACATCCCACTTTTCTCATGAGGGGAATACTAGCATTATACCACACAGAGATCTCAGTGAGGAGCCAACAGGTGGAAAATGTTTAGCACAGTGCCAGGCACATAATAGGTACTTGGTAAGTGTAGCCTGTTAGTATTACTATTATTGTTTTAGGGTTATTGTTTGCACACACTTTAAGCTAGCAACCCCACTTTCAGATATCTAACTTGAGTAAATCAAGGATATGCACAAATGCCTTCCCGATTTTTATCACATTGTCTATAATACTAAAAAATTAAAAGTAACCTCGACAAAATATAAGGAACTGGCCATGAAGAGTTACGGTTATCTATATGACAGACATTATATGTTGGGTTTTTTTCTCCATAGGACCAAAGGAAGGAAATTATAAGGTCCTCAAAATGATGCAACATAACTAATTTATATGGAGAGATGTTCGCAACGCTTAATGGTGAAAACAAATCCCAGCTTTTATAAAATATATAAGCTGGGCTGGGCACGGTGGCTCACGCCTCTAATTCCAGCACTTTGGGAGACCACGGCAGGCGGATCACTTGAGCTCAGGTGTTCAAGACCAGCCTGGCCAACGTGGTAAAACCCTGTCTTTACTAAAAACACAAAAATTAGCCAGGTGTAGTGGCACACGCCTGTAATCCCAGCTACTTGGGAGGCTGAAACACGAGAATCACTTGAACCCATGAGGCAGAGGTTACAGTGAGCTGAGATTGTGCCACTGCACTCCAGTCTGGGTGAAAGAGCAAGACTCTGTCTCAAAACATTAAAAAATAAATAAATAAATAAATAAATGAATAAATGAAATACATAAATTGAGCAGTGTGGCTCATGCCTGTTGTCCCAGCTACTCAGGAGGCTGAGGCAAGAGGATCTCTTGAGTTCAGGAGATCAAGGCTGCTGTGGGCTGTGACTGCACCACTGTACTCCAGCCTGGGTGACAGAGTGAGTTTATTAAGATAACAGAGGCAAAAATATATAGCCATGGAAGAAACTGAGACCATAAATGGCAAAATGTTTATAGGGGTATGAAATTTCTTGAGCAGAGGAATCGTGAGTAATCTTTTTTTTCTTTCTGCTCTCCTATATTTTTAAAGTTTTCTAAAATGCACAAATCTCTTCAGCAATTAAAAACTAATAATTTGAGGCCAGGTGCGGTGGCTCACACCTGTAATCCCAGCGCTTTGGGAGGCCGAGGCAGGCGGATCACCTGAGGTCAGGGAGTTCAAGACCAGAATGGCCAACATGGTGAAACCTTGTCTTTACTAAAAATACAAAATTAGCTGGGCATGGTGCTGCGTGCCTGTAATCCCAGCTACTAGGGAGGCTGAGGCAGCAGAATCGCTTGAACCTGGGAGGCAGAGGTTACCGTGAGTCGAGATCGTGCCATTGCACTCCAGCTTGGGCAACAAGAGCGAAACTCTGTCTCAAGTAATAATAATAATGTAATAATTTGGCCAGGTGCAGTGGCTCACGTCTGTAATCCCAGCACTTTGGGAGGCCGAGGCGGGAGGATCACTTGAGCTCAGGAGTCTGAGAACAGCCTGGCCAACATGGTGAAACCCTATCTCTACTAAAAAATACAAAAATTAGCTGGGCGTGATGGCACCTGCCTGTAATCCCAGTTACTCAGGAGGCTGAGGCAAGTTTGAGGTGGAGGGAGGCAGAGGTTGCAGTGAGCTGAGATCGTGCCACTGTACTGCAGCCTGGGCGACAGAGTGGAAACTGTCTCAAAAAATAATAATAAATAATAATAACATTAATAATTTTCTGGTTCAAACATGGTGAGTTACTGTGACCATTCACAGTCAATTACAAACCTACTTACAGATCTGCCCTCTCCCCACTTCTCACTACTGCATTTGATTAATTTTTTTTTTGAGACAGAGTTTCACTCTTGTTGCCCAGGCTGGAGTGCAATGGCATGATCTCGGCTCACCGCAACCTCCGCCTCCCAGGTTCAAGCGATTCTCCTGCCTCAGCCTCCCGAGTAGCTGGGATTACAGGCATGCACCACCACGCCCAGCTAATTTTGTATTTTTGGAAGAGACGGAGTTTCTCCATGTTGGTCAGGCTGGTCTTGAACTCCCGACCTCAGGTGATCCACCTGCCTTGGCCTCCCAAAGTGCTGGGATTACAGGCATGAGCCACCACGCTGGCCTGATTAGTCTTTAAAAATCTAATTAACAAATAAAAAAATAATTTAATATTACCCTTGGGGAATAAAAAGCCACACTTCATAAATCTTCACAAGGTATTGAAAAAAAAAAAACAAAGCCACAGGGCTCCTATGGCCACCGAGATAAAAAAAAAAAAAAAAGGCCACAAAGGGCTCCTATGGCCACTGAGATTAAAAAAATAAAATAAAAAAGCCATAGAGGCATTCAGGGACACATTCCAATGGGGGCGTTCCCATGTCTGCCTCCTGCAGTGCGTTTCCCTCCCTCTCCCCAGGCCAGGCTCCACCCACAGGGTGAAGGCCACTCCAGCCATGGCGGGCTAAGATACTGATAGTTCAGCGTCCCCACTGGGTACACAAAAGGACTGTGGAGCCTTTGGACTTCTCTCTCAAGCCAAATGTGCCATGTGTCCCCAGCCCCACTCCCCAAGCACACTCACTGTCGGAGAAGCTGCCGCCCCTCCTTCCACACCAGCGGGCTGTTCTCCAGGGTGACCGATTCCACGGGGCCATTGGAGACTGGCGGGTGAGAGAACGGAGGCTGTCTTAGTCGGGCCACTGCCACCTACCCATCATCTCCTCCATCCTCCTCACCCCTCCAACCCAAATCGGTCACTGTCACGGGTCCTGTGGCGTCACTTCCTGAGTGTTGGAACCCTGCTCTCTTCCCCCACGTGGGGATGCCTCCTCCTTGAAGCGGTCCTCATCTCTAGGTCTCCTGACTGGTGGTTCCCCAAACTGGCCCCCGACAAGAAAAGGGCTTTTTCTCAAAACTCTGGGCGAGTTGTCATTTTCCTTCACAGAAAGCTGGCCTGGTTCTGAGAGTAGGGCCGACCGGGTTCAAGCCCGGCTCTGCCCCATCCCAGCTGTGTGACCCTGAGTTAGGGTGAGCGGTGTCAGTTTTGTCCTCTGAGAAATGAGCTTAATGATAACAGCATCTCCCTCTTGGGAGTGCTGGGAGGATGCAATGAGGTAATTTGCTTAGTATTTTATTCAAGTCTTTTCTGGGCATCTACTTCGTGCCTGGCTAGGGACCTGGGCTACCCGGGTCAACAAAGACCTGCCCCTGTGGAACTTCCGTTCCAGTGAGAAGAGCTGGCAGCAGGTAACGACCATCACTATCAGCTGAGCATACAAGGTCTTCTCAGCTTGCCTCAGCCAAGCTTCCCCTCACCTGGCCCGCCCTCCCACATCCTCTGCCCTACACCGTTTGCCCAGTCACAGTGACCGACTCCCTATCCTCTAACCCGTTCAGCGTGCGTCTCTGCATCTGTGCTGTCTCCCCTGACTCTCCTGCTGGGGAACAGAGTCATCTTTCAAGGAGCTTAGACTCTAAGGGACCAGAGGGTAGGAACCACATCTCCCGTGCTCTCTGCTGTATTCCTGATCTGTGATACAAAGCCTGTACCCCACAAATAAAGTCTTTTTGGATGAACGACTGAATGGCAACTCTGTTCAAACGCCACCTCCTCAGTGACGTCTTCCCCGGCTTTCCCGCACCGTCCCCGGCAGTCTATAAATAGTCCTGGCGCCCACTCCTCGCAAAGGGATCCCGTGAGCTGCTCATGTGTCTGCCTCTGTTGCACAGGGGGACGGCAAGCAGGACTGGCCCCCAGGGTCCAGCACAGGACCTGGCAGCCCATGGGGAGGACTCTGAGAGTGAGAATCCGCCCCTCCCCAGCCCCGGGGCCGATTCTGCCTTCTAAGGAGCAAAGTGAGAAAGAGGCACCCCATCTTCCTGCTTCTCCAGCACACTCAGCGTCCACGGGAGGGCGCCGACCGCGCGAGCATCAGAGGGTGGGTACCTTGTTCTGACACATCTGCTTTCTTCTCCCCCTGGTTCAGGTCTGTACCAAACTTCAGTTTATGATATTTGGCCCTAAAAGAGCAAATGGTTAATGAATAAGAGATGCGGGAGAGTAGACAGAGTCAGCAGTTACCTGAGGAATCTGGAATCCCAAACCCCAAATCACAGGGCCTCCCACAACCGGTCTCCTACCACTGAGGCTGAAGCATCCCCCACACCCCTGGCCTGGTGGAAGAGATCACTCCCTAGAGTCAGGCAACCTGAGACCCCTAGTCTCAGGGGTCCTTGAAGAAACCATCAGCCCTTGAAACCCCAGTTCCTCGTCTGAAACAGGGCTAACAATACCCGTTAGGCTACGGGAAGGGGTAAGGGATAACCGAGGTAAGGACTATACAATATTTGGCGCACAGTGGGCCACCAGCATCGTGAATACTGTTTCTGGTAGACGTCTAGCCGGAATCCCACCTACCCTGTCTTGTTTCTCCCCTAGAACCTTATGGTACTGGAACGATGGAAAAGAATGTCGACCCCAAATCTCCCTCAGCTGGAAGGAGGCGTGGCTGGTGGCCTCCTGACGCTGTGCTTGAGATGGACCCAGAAGGCAGGCCCGGGGCAGGACGAAGGCTCACCTTTCCTGCTTCAGTGCGTACTCTAGCATCTTGATCCGCCGCACCAGGTCTGTCTTCAGATTCTCCTGCCCTTTCCTCTCTCCCTGGAGGAAGGCCACCTGAGCCTGGGAGGGCACACAGGAGGCAAATGAAGACAGCGGGGCTCAGGCTCACTGCCGGTGTGTCCGTCACTCATCCAGGCACAGTACCAGCCCACAGCCACCCCACAGTGATGGGTGGCAGCCACTTCCTCAGCACAAAGACCCCGAGCCAGGGTTCAGGAAGCACTGAGAGGACAGGCTGGATCTGTTTCCAGGGCCCCCTGCCACGTCATCCACAACGAGGGCCGAAGGGGAGCCCTTAAACCCTGAGATGACAATGGGGACAGCCTAGGCCTCACTTGCTGGCTGCTTTTGGAGGGAAGTCGGGTCAGGGATGGCAGTGGAGAGGAGGGTGGGCATTCACTGCCCTGGACTCCCCCCAACACCCTCTGGCAGGTGCTGTCCCTAAGGCTACTGGTGGAGGTGGTGTCCCACTATTCTTACCAGAGCATCTGTCTCTGGGAGGCGTGGGAAGCTACTTCTGGAGCTTTGGGACAAGAGTGGGTGGCTTGGCTCGGCTCCCGCTCCAATACAAAAGCTTTACAAGCCAAGCCCACTGTGGGACCAGCCGTCCCACTGCACTCTGCCCAGGGTGTGAGAGAAATGTGCCACAGACACGACTCCGGGTTCCTGCCAAGCACTTCACACCGTCTGCTGGCTTGAGTTGCCCTGTCTGCTCCAGTCTGTCAACAAGTCATTTAGAGACACTGGGCCCACTGCCTTCCAGGCAGGATCCTGGCCTCTGACCATGGTCCAGAAGCCCTTGTGCCAAAGCCCTGGCCCAGGGCTCATCTCTGGCTTCTCCCTAAGCACCCCACCATTCCAGCCCAGAACAGCCAGAGCTCCAGGCCCAACTTAGACACTTACTCGCTACATGATCTTAGGCAGGTCATTGGCCTTCTCTGAGCCTCCATTTGCGCCTCCAGAAAATGAGACTCGTAAGAGTGCCCTCCCCTCATGTGCTAGCTTCTGCTCAGTCCAAGGCCTGGCACAGAATAAAGGCTAACAAATGCCAGCTTCTACTTCTCTTATCACTTTTACTCTCCATGTACATTTTCTGCAAATCCAAAATGGGCCCAGTTCCTTACAGGAGGCAGGATCCCTTGGAGACCCCAGATCAAGTAGAAATGTCTGTGGATTGGCCAGGCACAGTGGCTCACACCTATAATCCCAGCCCTTTGGGAGGTTGAGGTGGGCAGATGACTTGAGGTCAGGAGTTCGAGACCAGCCTGGGCAACATGGTGAAACCCCATCTCTACTAAAAATACAAAAAACTTAGCCAGGTGTGGTGGTACACACCTGAAGTCCCAGCTACTTGGGAGGCTGAGGCAGGAGACTCGCTTGAACCTGGGAGGTGGAGGTTGCAGTGAGCCAAGATCGTGCTACTGCACTCCAGCCTGGGTGACAGGTCGAGACTTTGTCTCAAAAAAAAAAGAAATACATGTCACCAGTTACTTTATAGAAAAGAACCTCATCTGTCCGCTTCGAAAATGGGATTTTTTTTTCCCTCTTAACACTTTTTACCAACACATATGTATATAAACATCCAAGGCCAGATAGGGAAACTACTTATCTGACATCAACATCTCTAAAGCGTGAGTTTCTGTCCTTCATGTATCTTCTCGGTCCCCCAAATCTACTCTCTGAATCACTGGAGAAGGTGTGAGGAGAGGCGGACCGACCACCAAAGACAAGCTCTGACTTTCCTCCTCACTCTCTTCCCTGCCCTCCTGGGCTTTGGTGATTGATTCCTCAACCTCCCTGGGCAGTTCAGCCTGCTGGGAACCCACACCTTGGTCAACACCTGCCACTGTTTGGTGATTGCCCACACGCATGAGGTGCCCCAGTAAGACACTGGGCAATAACAGAGGAGCCACGTGGTTCCTGCACCCACAGGGCTCAGTCCCGTGCAGGAGACAGACATGAGCAGCAGCTCACACGCAATGTGACTAGACCCCGTTGTGGGAGTGAAGGATGCTATGGGAGGAGGGACAAGAGGCGACAGTTCAGCTAAGGCCTCAAGCTGAAGAGAAGTTAGCCAGGGGAGGGAAGGGCCCTGCTGGCAGAGGACGCAGGCAAGAGCAGCACAGTGGGCTTAAGGAACTCTAAAAAGGCCAGGATGGCTGCTTCAGAATGTGTAAAAGGCTCAGGGAAGCCATGGAAGGGTTTTAAGTAGAGAGGGGTAACCGATTCGCATGTTACAAGGGCAGCCCCAGCTAAAACATGGAGAACTGACGAGGGAGCAGGAGAGCGGCAGAGCTGGACACAGAGACCCCCATCACAGATGAGGGCAGTCCCAGAAATCCCAGGACAGAACGGCAGTGGCCTGGACTAGGACAGGGGCACACTGGAGGTCTATCTGTGGGGGCGGGAGGCGGAGTCGGGCATCCCACCCAGACCTGTCACTGGTTGGGTTCCCCCTTCATCCCTCTGCTGCCTCATTGGGCCATGGTCTCCCTCCTCCTAATGAGGACGTAAGGGTCTCAGCCGCCCACTCTGCTTTGCTGTCCCTTTTCCAGTGCCTCTGGAAACAGAACCAGAAAGACGTGGTTGGAGCGTCTCAGGGAGGTGGAAACCCAACAAAAACGGGAAGCATCAGTGGCCAGTCCTTCCCTCGCTGCAGATGCCAGCAGTCCCCACTGGCTGCCTGGTCTGCAAGTGCCAAGGGCTGTGGTAGGCCTGAGGGTCGATCCGGGATCTGGAAGTGCCGCTCACCACTGCTCATCACACCCACCCACTGCCACTCCCTCTGGCCAGAGCCACAGAGCACATGCCCCCAAAACCTTCTGATACCTGGCAGCTACTGCCTCTCCGCCCCTCCAGCTATTCCCAGCAAGGCAACATCTAAAGGCTTCAGAGGAGTCCTAGCAATTCAGTCCTCCCAGGAGCTGATGCCTCTCTGAATTCGCTGCTTCCTGTCCCAGCTCCCTGGGAGGAGTTCCCGTTTCGTGCCACCTAGCCCTGCATCTCCTAAGGGGCTCCTTCCCAAGCTTCAACAGCTGCTGGCAGGGATGAGCCCCCAGGAAGCCGGAGTGCGGAGGGGACAGCTCCGCACATTCTCTGCTGGCACCGCACTCACTGCAGCTCCCTGTCACTGCTCCTATACAAATCTCCAGTTCAGATCCCTCATTCAAATGTCCCTCCTATCCTCAAAAAGCTTCCCCTCTCAGAATTGCCACAGAACAGGGGCAGAGCCACACAATCAACTGTGCATGAACATCTACAGCTCTGCGGTCCCCTGCACAAACAAGCTTCCTCTGCCAGCCTGGAAGTTTCGGATGGGCAGAAACCGCATCACCTACTTCTCAGAATCCCCCACCTAGCAAATGCCTGCTCATTATCAGACTGAAGCTCCACCACCTTCCTGCTCCAAACTTACGACGCCTACTGCCAGGACCTCCCGAGGGGCTGCCTTCCCTGCCATTCAACACACGTGTACTAAACAGGGTCGCACGGCAGGTCTTCTGCTAGGAGCAGCTGTATTAAGCTCTTCACAGAAAAGTTATTCAGAGTCCATCAGGAAAATCTGACACTGCCCAGGTCTTAAGGGATCTCACGGGGGAAGTCACACTGTCTGTTAGCGCTAAGTGTTCAAGTAAAGGTGTGTAAAAGAGGTGCCGCTGATGGGAGAGTAAACTGGTGGGTCAACATGGCAGAGTCGATCCCTGTTTCTTTTTCTTTTCTTTTTTTTTGAGATGGCATCTCGCTCTGTCACCCAGGCTGGAGTGCAGTGGTGTGATCTCGGATCACTGCAACTTCCGCTTCCCGGGTACAAGTGATTCTCCTGCCTCAGCCTCCCGAGCAGCTGGGACTACAGGCGCCTGCCACCACATCTGACTAATTTTTGTATTTTTAGTAGAGACAGGGTTTCACCATACTGGCCATGCTGGTCTTGAACTCCAGACCTCGTGATCCACCTGCCTCAGCCTCCCAAAGTGCTGGGATTCCAGGCGCGAGCCACCGCGCCCAGCCCAATCACTGTTTCATAAACACATCCATTCTACTATTCCACTCATCTGTTCTGCTTCACACTCGCACATGAATAAGGGGTACTCACTGCAGCCATGTCTGATGGGGAGAAAAACTAGAAAAAATCTAAAAGTCCACCAACCAGGGTCACACTCAATCAGCTATGGTGTAAACATCCCATGGGACTCTATGCAACTATGAAAAAGCGTAAGAAAGAGTTCTCTGTGCTGATATGAAAGAAAACCAAAACACATTATGTCACAGAATGATACATACAGCAGCAGTTCATCTATTACACAAACACAATAACTCTTTTCTCTCGGGAGAGAAGAGCAAGAAAGGGATGAAGAGAAGAAACTTTCCTTTTTCACTCACATATATATGTGTATACACACACACACACACACACACACACACACCCCTCTGAGATGTCTGAATTTTTACTAATGTAACAATAAAAGAAAACAAAAGTGCAAAGTGACAGTGCTGGCACCATGCCAGACACTAGTTCCTCTCAAACTCCAAGAAGGGTCATTAAGTGAGGGGATAAACATCTTTTCTCTCATCAGCCTCCAGGATGAGAAGATGGTGTGGTGGGTGCTGTGCAGTGCACTGGTGCAACATCCCAGAGGCTAAGATTCAGTCCAAGCTCTGCTATGACTGCTTGGGTGACCCTGGGGAGGCTACTACGCTTGCCTGAACCAATTTTCTCAACTGTACTGGGTAGCAGAGAGGTACAGAACATGTGCTTAAAAGTCCACCGACGGTCGGGCATGGTGGCTTACACCTGTAATCACAGCACTTTGGGAGGCCGAGGCAGGTGGATCTCTGGCGGCCGGGAGTTCAAAACCAGCCTGACCAACGTGGCAAAACCCCCATCTCTACTAAAAATACAAAAATCAGCCAGGCGTGGTGGTGCACACCTGTAATCCCAGCTACTTGGGAGGCTGAGGCAGGAGAATTGCTTGCAACTGGGAGGCAGTGGTTGCAATGAGCCGAGATCATGCCACTGCACTCCAGCCTGGGTGACAGAGTGAGACTGTCTCAAAAGAAAAAAAAAAAGGTCCACAGACAAGCCCTTCTGCCCATCTGCTGGGATCCTCGATAAATCACCCTCTCAAAACTTCCATTTCCTCGTGATTTTTTTTTAAAGGCAGGGGGAATATCCTTTACCCTTCCAGAAGGCCATAAGAATGAAATGACAGCTCGTATCTACAGTACTTGATACACAGCCCCAGACATGGTATGTGCTCACTAAATTGCAGCTGGTGCCGTTATTGCTGAGTGAGGTAATGACACTGCCTCTGCCTACATCACGGGGCACTGAGAAGATCTGATGAGATGTATGCTGGGAAAGAGCTTCGGAAGTAGAGAGTGGGACACAAGTGAGAGCAGTTACATAAGGATTCTGCTCCCACCCCAGCTCCAAGCCTCAGCCACCACAAGTGAGGGCAGGGGGAGAGTTACTTGAGGTCTTTACTCATCCTACGAACAAAATACCGTTTTTGTTGTTGTTGTTTTCTGAGATAGGATCTCACTCTTTCGCCCAGGCTGGAGTGCAGTGGTGCAATCACGGCTCACTGCAGCCTCAACCTCCGGGGTTCAAGCAATCCTCCCACCTCAGCCTCCTGAGTAGCCGGGACTACAGGTGCACATCACCACGCCCGGCTAATTTTTGTACTTTTTTGTAGAGATGAGGTCTTGCTATGTTGGCCAGGCTGGCCTGGAACTCCTGGGCTCAAGGGATCCTCCCACCTCAGCCTCCCTAAGTGCTGGGATTACAGGCATGAACCACCGCACCCCACCCCTACCGACAAAATTCTCATCAGTTATTTATTTGGGTGCCAGCTTCCACTAGATAGAAAACGGCAAATCGGAAGGGGAAACGTGGGCTGCTACAAGGAATACTAGCAGAAAAGTACTGACAATTTCTGCTAATAATAACCCAGTCCAAGAATCTTCAGACCTCCAGTGGGCCATTCCTAATCCCTTCAAATCCGGACATCTCCATGATCCTCCAGTCACTGCCAATGGACCTGATGCTCCACGAGGTCACAAACCCCAGCCCAACTCTTCAGACTCTTCCATACATCAGCCCGGAGCACATCCCTGTCCCAAGCTACCCCACAAACCATGGGGTCTTTTCCCAGGACTTCCACAAACATATCTCCTTCCCCCCAACCCCACCCTACCCCCGTTCTCTCTGAGATGCCTCCTCATGTTGCCTTCGGGCTCTACAAAATTCTCCCCCTTAAAGCATCACCCCAGGGTAACACCTAACTCGTCCTCATTGGCACCATCCCAGGACCCTCACCTCCATACTGGACATGCCCGACACCCCCACACTCCAGTTCAGGGTTCTCTTCCTACATCCTACACACACGTCCCATCTCAGTGCCATCGCGCCCACTCCTGCACACCCCCAAGTGGAATTTCCACTCTCAAGTTCTCCCACCCAGGCTCCTAGGGTACATCTCCTGCTCTGTCCACACTTCCACTCCAAAGATCCCTTCCCTGCACTCTGCAGCCACACATGCCCGGGATCCCCAAAGTTTCCCCTAAGAGGGAAAGGCACACACCTTCATCCTGGACCCCTCGAAACTCTCTTCCCACCTCTCGGGTCCTTACACAGCCACCCTTCCGTGCCCACTGTCCAGTCGCCCCGAAACACACCCATCTCAGGCTCCCGGACTTCCTCTCCCTAACTCCTCCCGGTTCCCGGTCTGGATCCGCTCTTTCCCAGCGTGTCCCAAGTCCCCCCTCGGACGCTTCTACTTCCCACCTGCACCTGGCTAGGGCCGGGGTCGGGGGTCCCTCTGCGCCCGCCGAGCTTCTGCTCACTCCCACAGGAGACCACTGAGGTCTTTCCCAGACCCCTCCAGCTCCTCTCCACACCCTTTCCCGAGTTCTCTTGGGCTCCCCTCCAGGGCCCGAGTCGCCTCTCTCAGGAGCCCCGCGGCCGGCGCGCTCAGTTCCAGTCCCAGTCCCACTCCCAGCCAGTTCTGGTACCTCGGCCCCTCTCTCTCGGCCGGTCCCGGTGATCCCTCCCACTCCCGGTCCCTCCACTCCCACCTCGGGCCGTCCCGGTCCCCTCCCACCCGGGGTGCCCTCAGGACACCCCTCGGACGGCCCCTCACTCGCCCTCCGGGACCGTCGCGGTCCCCTCCCGCCCCCCCCCGGCCGTCCCGGCGGCCATTGCTCCAAGATGGCGGCGGCGGCGGCGGCGGGTGAGGCCGGGCCGGGCCGGGCCGGGTGGGGTTGGGGGGTCGGGGGTCCCGGGACGGCGCTCACCTGTAACTCGGCGCGCTCGGCCTCCCAGCGGGCTTTCTCGGCTTCAAAGCGCGCCCACTCGTGCTGGATAAAGTGCAGGATCCCCGGCAGGCTCAGGGGCTCCGGGCCCGCCGTGGGCCCAGGGCTGCCTCCGCCGCCGCCTCCCTTACCTGCCGGGCCCGGCCCGGGGGCAGGGGCGGAGACCGGGGCCGCCCCAGTGGGGCCAGGGCCCGCGCCTGAGCCGAGCGGACGGCAGGAGGAGGCGGCGGCGGCGACCGCGGCGGCCGCTCGCTCCTCCATCATGGAGGCCCCGGGGCCGGCCCGCGCGCCCGCTGTGCTTCGCGCGCCTGCGCGGGCGCTCCAACACCCCCCCCCCCCGCACCACACACACCACCACCGCGCGCGCGCCTGACGGAGGACAGTGGGAAGAGGGGCTGGTGGCGAGCGCGAGGCCGGGCACGAGCCTCGCCCACCCGGGTCGACCCCGAGGGCTAGCGTGCCCGCGCGGGGGGCGGCGAGAGGGAGATCGCGCCCCGAGGAGGGCGAGGGAGACCCAGACCCCGCACGACGGTCCCCCTCGCTGGAGTGAGACTGAGGAAGGGGCCACTTTCTGCCCCCCTCCTCCTACTCCGCCCCAGAAAAAGAGCCTTACCCCTTCCACACCCAAACATCACTCTCCTGGACAATTACTTTTACTCTGAGAGAAAGGGCGACCAGCAGTGGCCCCATCCTCTCTGATTCCTGTCCAGGTCGGTTGTCATGGTAACCTTTCCCCATTGGTGGGGGCGAGTTGGTGGGGGACAGCCTTCCCCTCCCTTCCACCTTTGTGGTTATGGAGCCCCAAACCTCTTCGGACTCTGCACCAGGAGAAGGTTGCTAAGGTAACCTAAGTCCCTGGTGGTCCTTCTGCTCCTTTCCTCATTGGTTACTATGGCAACCCCCCACACCTAGCATTCAGGTAGAAAGTACCCCAGCCCCAAAGACGCTGATCTCTAAGAGAAGCACGTCTTCCCCAGCCCCTCCCCCATAGCCACCTAGTTGGCATTACCATGGTAACCGTCTTCCCCTTCCCATTGTGGGAGGCCCATGCACCAAACCAACCAGGTGTTTTTATTTAGAGGAGGAGATGCTCTGCTGAGGGGCAGTTGCTATGGTTACAGGGCCTGGACCATCCTCTGGGGGACGAGAAACAGGCAAGGTCAAGGCCTGGTTACTATGGTAATAGAGAAGCCCCCTTCGAGTGACCCTAGGAACCAAGCCCAACCAAGGAGGGGAATTTTTTTTTTTTTTTTTTTTTTGGAGACGGAGTTTCACTCTTGTTGCCCAGGCTGGGATGCAATGGCCCGATCTCGGCTCACCACAACCCCTGCCTCCCTGGTTCAAGCCGTTCTCCTGCCTCAGCCTCCCGAGTAGCTGGGATTACAGGCATGTGCCACCACGCCTGGCTAATTTTTTTTTTTAGTAGAGACGGGGTTTCTCCATGTTGGTCAGGCTGGTCTTGAACTCCCGACCTCAGGTGATCAGCCTTAGGCCCGCCTCAGCCTCCCAAAGTACTGGAATTACAGGTGTGAGCCATCACCCCTGGCCAGGGGATGTTTTAAGAATCTCTGAGAGGTGGAGTGTGTCTAGGGAGGGGGTTGTCATGGTAACAGCTTCTGTTGGCTTCTAGCCCTACCTTTTCTGGACACATTCATGCTAGAGGGATGGTTATAGGTTGCTGTAATAACTGACATCCCTCCCATTCACCCCACCCCACTCCTGAGACACCCCAGGTGGTGCCTGAGATTATGGGACTTCAAGAGAAAGGATTCCCTGACCTTTCTCTTGCCACTATTGTGGATAAGATGAAATTGTGCTCTATTGTACAGAAATGGCTAATTTGGGGTTTTCTGGTTCTCCTCTCAGGAGTGCAGCTCAGCTGGGCTGGAACTGCCCTCCTGGAACTCCCCCAGCCTGCAACCTAGGAGGTAAAAAGTCCCTCAGTGTCACCCGCATTCTCATGGAAACTGCCCTTCCCTTATTTCCTAAGGCTTTCCCATGTCTCTCATTTTTTTCTTTTCTTTTTTTCCTTTTCTTTTTTTTTTTTTTTTTGAGACAGAGTCTTCCTCTGTTGCCCAGACTGGAATGCAGTGGTACGGTCACAGCTCACTGCAGCCTCCACCTCCTAGGTTCAAGTGATTCTCCTGCCTCAGCCTCCCGAGTAGCTGGGATTACAGGCGCCCGCCACCACGCCTGGCTAATGTTTTGTATTTTTAGTAGAGACGGGGTTTCACCTTGTTGGCCAGGCTGGTCTCGAACTCCTGACCTCGTGATCCACCTGCCTCGGCCTCCCAAAGTGCTAGAATTTACAGGCATGAGCCACCGCGCCCAGACCTCTCATTTTTTTCTAACCGTCACATTCCCATTCCACAGATGCAGGAACTAAGGCTCAGGCCAAATCACAGCTCAGACCCCGTGAACCCAAGGCCTGAAGAGAATTTTGATTCATTTACATTGTTTTGTGGGGACTGAAGAGACAAGTAAGTTCTCAGCTTAACTGTCCTCTCCGGCTCTGACTACCATTTCTAAGGCAAGCCCCTTGTTTCTACTCTTGCGCCCCTTGCTGGTTTCTTGCCCTGTCTGTAAGTTGTATGGTTTTTGTCCGTCTTTTTTTTTTTTTTTTTTTTGGGGGGACAAGGTCTCGCCCAGGCTGGAGTGCAGTGGATCAATCTTGGCTCATTGCAACCTCCGCCTCCCGAGTTCAAGTGATTCTCACACCTCAGCCTCCCCAGTAGTTGGGATTACAGGTGCACACCACCATGCCCAGCTAATCTTTGTATTTTTTGATAGAGAGGGGGTTTCACATGTTGCCCAGGCTGGTCTCTAACTCCTGACCTCAGGTGATCCGACCGCCTGGGCCTCTGAAAGTACTGAGATTACAGGTGTGAGCCACCACAGGTGGCCCTGTCAGTCTTCTTTCTGTCTTCTGGAGGGCTGACCTAATGAGTACCTCATTCATTCTGTATCCTCAAAACACAGGGTCCACTACAAAGAATACTTGAGTTTGTTGAGTTACCGAGTTGAATTAATTTATTAATGTGCCACAGCCAAGCTTTGAAAGCACCTGTCAGGTTAGGGCTGGGGAAGGCTCACCAAAGATGGGTTGAGAGTCAGGGCTTCAGAAAGAACCCAAAAGAGAAGGCAAAGTTTATTGGTTTAAAGCACAGCTCTGTAGCCAGCTTCTTGGATCAACTCTTGGGTCCACTACTTCCCATTGTGTGAGCTTGACAGAGAGTTAAAGAGACTTAACTCTTTAAGACAACTCTGGGCACTCTTGTTGCCCAGAGACTTAACTCTTTAACTCTGTGTGCCTTTATTTCCTTTTTTTTTTTTTCTTTTGAGATAAGGTCTCACTGTGTCACTGTCACACAGGCTGGAGTGCAGTGGCAAAGTCTCGACTCACTGCAGCCTCTGCCTCCTAGGCTCAAGAAATCCTTCGACTTCAGCCACCAGAGTAGCTGGGACTAGAGGCGCGCACCACCATGCCCGGCTAATTTTTTAATTTTTGTGTAGAGATGGGGTCTTACCAGTCCACGCTGGTCTCAAAATCCCAGACTCAAGCAATCTCCCCCCGCCTCATCCTCCCAAAGTGCTGGGATCACAGGCGTGAACCACCGCATCAACTGGTTTCCATTTTTAAATGTGATCATAACGTGAGGATTAAATAAGTGAATATGCATAAAGTGCTTAGAACAGGGCCTGGCACAGGGTGAGCTGCTAGAATTGTTATTATTATCCTCCTGATTCAGAAAAATTTAGAACATTCAGACCTTCAAAATCATCATTGCATCCACTTTGCCCCAACAAAGGGGTTTGTAGCCCTTAGAGGTGGTGAAGTCTGCGTGGCTTTGTCAGGGTACTGGATGATTCCTTTCCCCGCCTCAGCTTCCCTCACATCCTCACCAGCAGGTGGCACCTCCTTATCTGGCCATCAAACCCACTGGTGTCTGGTCTGCAAGGGCCAAGGTCCGTGGTGGGCCTGAGGGTAGCCAGGACCTGGCTGCTGTCCTCTGCCCTGCTGGGCACCTCCTGGCCGACCCAGAGTCAGTCAGACAGTGTGGCAAGAGCCAGGGCCTCGGAAGCGGAGACCTGGGTTCTCATCCCTGCATCCTTCCCATCTCTCTGAGCCAGAGGTTCCTGTCTTTCTTTTTTGAGACAGGGTCTCACTCTGTCGCCCAGGCTGGAGTGCAGTGGCTGGATCACAGCTCACTGCAGCCTCTACCTCCTCGGCTCAAGGGACCCTCCCACCTCAGACTCCCTTCTAAGTAGCTGAGACCACAGGTAGGTTCCACCATGCCTGGCTAATTTTTGTATTTTTTGTAGAGACAGGGTTCCACTATGTTGCCCGGGCTAGTCTTGAACTCCTGAGCTCAAGCGATCCTCCTGCCTCAGCTTCCTATAGTTCTTGGATTACAGGAGCGAACCACCACACCCAGCCCACGTTCCCTATGTTAATAATTCAAGTCACTCATTCATTCAACACATATTTATCGAGCACCTGCTATGTGCCAGGCACTGAGCTGTGCTCTGGGGATACAGTAGGGAAAACAGATCCCTGCCCTCCATGATGATTCTGGCAACAAACAGACTAAGTAAAACCCACGTGACAACTACCAGGGGAGCAAAATAAGGCAGGAATGGGGTATAGGAAGTACATGGGTGATAGGGAGATGCTTAAAAAAAAAAAAAAAAAAAAAGGCCGAGCTCAGTGGCTCATGCCTGTAATCCCAGCACTTTGGGAGGCCGAGGCGATCAGATCACGAGGTCAGGAGTTGGAGACCAGCCTGACCAACATGTGAAACCCTGTCTCTACTAAAAATGCAACAAATTAGCTGGGCATGGCAGTGGGTGCCTGTAATCCCAGCTACTCAGGAGGCTGAGGCAGGAGAATCGCTTGAACCTGGGAGGCGGAGGTTGTGGTGAGCTGAGATTACACCACTGCGTTCCAACTTGGGCAACAGAGCAAGACTCCATTTCAAAAAAGGATAAGGTCTCACTCTATTGCCCGGGCTGGAGTGCAGTGGTGCCATCATGGCTTACTGCACCCTCGACTTCCCCAGCTCAAGTGATCTTCCCACCTCAGCCTCCCAAGTAACTGGGACTACAGGTGCAAAAGCCATCACGTCCAGCTAGTTTTGTTTATTTTTTGTCAGCAAAGCAAGACGCTGTCCCTTTAAAAACAAAAATTGTTTTGGCCGGGTGCAGTGGCTCACGCCTGTAATCCCAACAATTTGGGAGGCCAAAGCGGGCAGATCATGAGGTCAAGAGATTGAGACCTTCTGGCCAACATGGTGAAAACTCATCTCTACTAAAAATACAAAACTTAGCCGGGCATGGTGGCACACTCCTGTAGTCCCAGCTACTCGGGAGGCTGAGGCAGGAGAATCACTTGAACCCGGGAGGTGGAGGTTGCAGTGAGCCAAGAGCACACCACCTCACTCCATTCCAGCCTGGCAATAGAGTGAGACTCTGTCTCAAAAAAAAAAATTGTTTTTGGCTGGGCGCAGTGGCTCACGCCTGTAATCCCAGCACTTTGGGAGGCCGAGGTGGGTGGATCACCTGAGGTCAGGAGTTCGACACTAGCCTAACCAACATGGAGAAACGCCGTCTCTACTAAAAGCACAAAATTAGCCAGATGTGATGGCGCATGCCTGTAATCCCAGCTACTCGGGAGGCTGAGGCAGGAGAATCACTTGAACCTGGGAGGCACAGGTTGCGGTGAGCCGAGATGGCGTCATTGCACTTCACCCTGAGCAACAAAAGTGAAACTTCGTCTAAAAAAAAATATATATATATATATATATAAAATTAACCAGGTGTGGCATACACCTGTAGTCCCTGCTACTCGGGAGGCTGAGGCAGGAGAATTGCTTGAACCCAGGAGGTTGCAGTGAGATGAGATCACTGCCACTGCACTACAGCCTTGGCAACAAAGGAAGATTCCATCTCAAAAAAAAAAAAGAAAAGAAAGAAAAGAAATAAGAGCAGTTTGAGAAAATGTTCAGGGCAACTTAAGCATATAGGTTGGGGAAAGCATGGCGAGAGATGAGGGCGGAATGGGGAGCAGACAAGGGGAATGTCAGAAGAAGCTTCCGCTTTCTCCCCTGGGCACTGGGGAGCCATGGCAAGTTGAGAGCAGGGGAAGGAGAAGCCCGACTTGTGCTTTAGGAAGACTCCTCTGGCTATCACGAGGAGAGGAATTGCCAGGAGACCAGGGGGAGGTTGGATGGGAATGTGGGTGGACCTGGTTGAAGAGGGAGCTGTGGAAATGGGGAGGAGGGGACAGAGGATTTAGGACATAGGGAGGTTAGCTGGATGTCCCCTCTCTCTAGGAAGGACAGAAACCTACAAAAAGTCATCATGGGGACACTTTATTTGATCATCTGCTTGGAACCCAGAGCTACACCACCTGTGCTGGAGACCCGCCAGCCAAACTTTCAAAGTCGCGGTGGGGACAAGGAGACAGCGCCATCTGGTGCTTGAGGGTGTGGCCAATGAATGTGGAGGGGAGTGTCCTAAGGCTGGCAGCCTCTTTTGATGCAAGCTACCCCACTTTTTTGTTGTTGGGTTTTTTGAGACAGGGTCTCACTCTTGTCCAGGCTGAGTGCAGTGGCATGATCATGGCTCACTGGCTCAAGCCATTCCCCACCTCAGCATCCTGAGTGGTTGGGACCATAGGTGAGTAGTGCCGCACCCAGCTAATTTTTTGTTTTTTGTAGAGATGAAGTCTCCTTATTTTACTCAGGTTGGTCTCAAACTCCTGGACTCAAGCGATCCTCCTGCCTTGGCCTCCCAAATTGGTGGGATCACAGGTGTGAGTCACTGTACCTGGCCCACCCCACTTTTGTTTTGTTTTTCTTTTTTTAATTTGTTTTTTCGATTTTTTTTTTTCCCGAGACGAAGTCTCGCTCTGTCGCCCAGGCTGTAGTGCAATGGTGCCATCTCAGCTCACTGTAACCTCCACCTCCCGGGTTCAAGTGATCCTCCTGCCTTGGCCTCCCAAATTGCTGGGATCACAGGCATGAGTCACTGTACCTGGCCCACCCCACTTGTATTTTGTTTTTCTTTTTCTTTTTTTTTTTTTTTTTCAAGACAGAGTCTCGCTCTGTCGCCCAGGCTGGAATGCAGTGATGCCATCTCGGCTCACTGCAACCTCCACCTCTCAGGTTCAAGTGATCTCCTGCCTCGGCCTCCTGAGTAGCTGGGATTACAGGCACCCGCCCTCACACCAGGCTAACTTTTGTATTTTTAGTAGAGATGGGGTTTCACCGTGTTGGCCAGGCTGGTCTCAAACTCTTGACCTCAGGTGATCCACCCACCTTGTCCTCTCAAATTGTGGGATTACAGGCGTGAGCCACCACGCCCAGCCTGACCTTTTTTTCATTTATATTTTTCAGCACCCTACTTAAAAATTTTTTTTTAATTCTAATTAAATACGTATAACATTAAATGTACCATCTTAACCATTTTTCAGCACACAGTTCAGTCGTGTTAGGTGCATTCACATTATTGTGCCAACAAACCTCTGGGACCTTTTCATCTTCCCAAACTGAAACTCTGTACCATCAAACAACTCCCCATTCCCCTGCCCGCAACCCCGACACCCGTCATTCTACTTCATGTTTCTATTAGTTTGACTCATTCTGTTAAAAAAAAAAAAAAAGTTTTTTTTTTTGTTTTTTTTTTTTGTTTTTTTTGAGGCAGAGTCTCACTCTGTTGCCCAGGCTGGAGCGCAGTGGCACTATCTCAGTTCACTGCAAGCTCTGCCTCCCGGGTTCACACCATTTTCCTGCCTCAGCCTCCCGAGTAGCTGGGACTACAGGCGCCCACCACCACGCCTGGCTAATTTTTTGTATTTTTGGTAGAGACAGGGTTTCACCATGTGAGCCAGGATGGTCTCAATCTCCTGACCTCGTGATCCGCCTGCCTTGGCCTCCCAAAGTGCTGGCATTATAGGTGTGAGCCATCGCGCCCCGCCAAAATATTCTTAATTAGTGGCCAACATTTTAAAATTTGGGTAATTCTGATTTTTAAAAGATATTTCTGGCTTTTCATGCAAAATCAGAGTTGTCAGGCTGACCATTAGGGAGATGATGGGATGGCACAGGATTTGAGGATATGAGGTGGCGGCAGGGGAGGGGCTTGAGAGCTGTGGCATCAGCCTCACCCTGGAGCCAGAGCCAGGGTGTTGAGGGGCAGGGAGGGGGAGATCGGGGGTGGCTTCCTGGAGGAGGGAATGGTAGAGAGGGAGATGAGAGTGGGAATGGATTTAGGGTGTTTAAAACTGAGCCTGAATCTGGATAAGTTGACAGAGAATAGGCAGAGGGTGGCACTGAATGAAGACAAAGGGAAGGTGATTCACTTTAAGGAAAAACAAAACAAAACAAAACATCCAGCACCTAACGTGTATCTGGCTCTGTTTTGGTTTTGAGGACCCAGCAGTGACCCAGCCAGGCTCAGGTCCCACCCTCCTGGGTCTCGCATGCTAGTAGGGACACACCCTCTTCCCCAGCGCTGATGACTTAGAGTGGTCAGGCTGTGGTGGGGGAACCCAGGGGGCTGAGGACACCCAGAGTTGGTGCATGGCCCAGACTGGGAGGTCACGGAGTGCTTCCTGGAGAAGGGGAAGTCAAAGCTGAAGCCATAGGGAAGAAAGGGAATTGAGAAAGAGCTGTACAAAGGGGAAAGGCTGAGGGTGGCAGAAGGGGGTGGTTCTGACAGTCAGCTGCTGCCTTCCCTTTCATCCCCCTCCCCAGGATGTCCTCGAGGCCCAGCTAGCCCCAGACTTCGACCCGATGCGGCTCACCCGCTGCCAGGCTGCCCTGGCGGCCGCCATCACCCTCAACCTTCTGGTCCTCTTCTATGTCTCCTGGCTGCAGCACCAGCCTAGGAATTCCCGGGCCCGGGGGCCCCGCCGTGCCTCTGCTGCCGGCCCCCGCGTCACCGTCCTGGTGCGGGAGTTCGAGGCATTTGACAACGCGGTGCCCGAGCTGGTGGACTCCTTCCTGCAGCAAGACCCGGCCCAGCCCTTGGTGGTGGCAGCCGACACGCTCCCCTACCCGCCCCTGGCCCTGCCTCGCATCCCCAACGTTCGTCTGGCGCTGCTCCAGCCTGCCCTGGACCGGCCAGCCGCAGCCTCGCGCCCGGAGACCTATGTGACCACCGAGTTCGTGGCCCTGGTACCTGACGGGGCACGGGCTGAGGCACCGGGCCAGCTGGAGCGCATGGTAGAGGCGCTCCGCGTGGGAAAGGCACGCCTGGTGGCTGCCCCCGTCGCCACGGCCAACCCTGCCAGGTGCCTGGCCCTGAACGTCAGCCTGCGAGAGTGGACCGCCCGCTATGGCGCAGCCCCCGCGGCGCCCCGCTGCGACGCCCTGGACGGAGATGCTGTGGTGCTCCTGCGCGCCCGTGACCTCTTCAACCTCTCCGCACCTCTGGCCCGGCCGGTGGGCACCAGCCTCTTCCTGCAGACCTCCCTTCGCGGCTGGGCTGTGCAGCTGCTGGACTTGACCTTCGCCGCGGCGCGCCAGCCCCCGCTGACCACGGCCCACGCGCGCTGGAAGGCTGAGCGCGAGGGGCGCGCTCGGCGGGCAGCGCTGCTCCGTGCACTGGGCATCCGCCTAGTGAGCTGGGAGGGCGGGCGGCTGGAGTGGTTCGGCTGCAACAAGGAGACCACGCGCTGCTTCGGAACCGTGGTGGGCGATACACCCGCCTACCTCTATGAGGAGCGCTGGACGCCCCCTTGCTGCTTGCGCGCACTGCGCGAGACCGCCCGCTACGTGGTGGGCGTGCTGGAGGCCGCGGGTGTGCGCTACTGGCTGGAGGGCGGCTCACTGCTGGGGGCCGCCCGCCACGGGGACATCATCCCATGGGACTACGACGTGGACCTGGGCATCTACTTGGAGGACGTGGGCAACTGCGAGCAGCTGCGGGGGGCAGAGGCCGGCTCGGTGGTGGATGAGCGCGGCTTCGTATGGGAGAAGGCGGTCGAGGGCGACTTTTTTCGCGTGCAGTATAGCGAAAGCAACCACCTCCACGTGGACCTGTGGCCCTTCTACCCCCGCAACGGCGTCATGACTAAGGACACGTGGCTGGACCACCGGCAGGATGTGGAGTTCCCCGAGCACTTCCTGCAGCCGCTGGTGCCCCTGCCCTTTGCCGGCTTTGTGGCGCAGGCGCCTAACAACTATCGCCGCTTCCTGGAGCTCAAGTTCGGGCCCGGGGTCATCGAGAACCCCCAGTACCCCAACCCGGCACTGCTGAGTCTGACGGGAAGCGGCTGAAGCCCTGATACCCTCGCCTTTGTTTTTCGGGGGTCTGTCTGGATGTGGAGAAGCTCTATGTGAGCAGTGAGGGGTGGAGGGGTGTCGCGGAGACAGGGAAGGGGGAAACTGACCAAGAAAGAAATTCGAGGGAGAGCATGAAAGAAGGCTGACGTTGGCAGGAGGAGAGCACCAGAAGGAGGATGGGAAGCGACCTCCAGATTTCTCAAATGGTCATGCCCACTGGGAGCCGTGGATATGCGTGGGGACATTCTGGGTCATCCCAGTCACGGAGGGAGCCAGGGATGTCACGCCGTCCCGCAGGGTCCAGCAGGGCCCCAGACCCGAAAAAAGTGTCCTGCCCAAGATTCCAAGAGCCCTGCCCTCTAGGGCAGGGACTGAGATTTGGAAACAGAAAGAGTGCAGGCTCTGGAGCCAGATTGGCAAGATTCAAATCCTGGCTCTATCGCTTATGAGCCAGGTGGGCCTGGGGAAGCATCGCCCTTTCTCAGTGCCTCAATAGCTTCCAGGATGCGGGACCCTTGGCTGCAGGGATTGCTTCCGCCACTAGAGGGCGCGCCGGTCCCGCTCCTGGTGGCCCACTGTGGCTGCCCGGGCGACAGTATGCCCAGGGTCTCTGTTCCATAGCCATCTACTCTCTTCAGCCTTTGGACTTCTCTCCAAGCCCCTGTGGAAGGCGGACAGCAGTGACCACCTCCCCTTCTTTCGGACTGCGACCTCCTTCCCTCCTGAGAGAGCCCTGTGACCTGCATGCTACTCTTAACTATTCTATTCAAGACTGAGTAGAAGTATTTCAGTCTTGCAGAGGAGAAAATACTCAGAGCTCCGAGGTGCAGCTGTCGTCGAGAACCGGGTGCTGGACCGGGCGCGGGGGCTCACGCCTGTATTCCCAGCACTTTGGGCGGCCGAGGTGGGAGGATCGCTTGAGCCCAGGAGTTCTAGACCAGCCTGGTCAACATGCCAAGACCCCGTCTCTATTTTTAAAAAAGAAAAAGAACAGACTTCTGAATCTCAGCTCCACTCATGATTATTACCTCATTATTTCAGCTGTCTGCACCTATTTCTCCACTTGCACCGCAGGGTAGACAATAACCGTAGCTCACACTTACTGAGCACCTGCTGGGTACCAGGCACCATTCTCAGTGTTTCCGTTGGATCAACTGATGCGTCCCTCACCTCAGCCCTCTGAAGTGACAGCTGCTATTATTTTCATTATACAGATGAGGAAGCTGAGGCCAGAATGGTGAAGTCACTTGCTTAAGGTCAGACAGCTTAGGAAGGGGCAAATTGGGGGCTTGAACCCAGGTGGTCAGGCTCTGGAGCCCACAATTGTCTTACCCAGTATGCCTCTCTCTAGTCATGGTCCCCACAAGAGGCTTGGAGACTCACTTAGCAGGTGAAAGCAATGGCAGCCTTCCTTATTTGATTATGCACCTAAGAATAAATGGTATTTGGGCATGTATTCCCAATATGTGTATATTTATTCATAAAGACATACAGATACTTATCTGTATGTTAGTAATAAAGCTTAAATTATTCCGTTTTAAAATTATGAATATGAATAGGGTTTTCTTATGTTTCTTGCCTCATCCCAATGACTTGTTTTGCACGCCCAGGTGTGAGCACCCAACATTCAAGATCACAGGTTTAAAAAAAAAAAAAAAAAAGGCTAGCCGGGCGCGGTGGCTCATGCCTCTGATCCCAGCACTTTGGGAGGCTGAGGCAGGAGGATCACTTGAGCTCAGGAGTTCGAGACCAGCCTGAGCAATAGAGCAAGACTCTTCTCAATTAAAAATAATAAATAAGGCCAGGCATGGTGGCTCACACCTGTCATCCCAACACTTGGGGGAGCCCAAGGCGGACGGATCTTGAGGTCAAGAGATTGAGACCATCCTGGCTAACATGGTGAAACTCCGTCTCTACTAAAAATACAAAAAATTAGCCGGGTGTGGTGGTGGGCATCTGTGGTCCCAGCTACTTGGGAGGCTGAGGCAGGAGAATGGCATGAACCTGGGAGGCAGAGCTTGCAGTGAGCTGAGATCACGCCACTGCACCCCAGCCTGGGCAACAAAGTGAGACTCCATCTCAAAAAAATAAAATAAATTTATAAGTAATAAATAAAATAAATAAGAGGCAAAATGTGAAAAACAAGCAAGAACTGGGCACAGTGGCTCATGCCTGTAATCCTGGCATTTTAGGAGGCCAAGATTGGAGGATCCTTTAAGGTCAAGAGTTAGAGACCAGCCTTGGCAACATAGTGAGATCCCTTCTCTACAAAAGAATTAAAAAATAGCCACTGTATTAGTCCCTTCTCACGCTACTAATAAAGACCTACCCGAGACTGGGTAATTTATACAGGAGGAGAGGTTTAATCAACCCACAGTTCAGCATGGCTGGGGAGGCCTCATGAAACTTACAATCATGGCAGAAGGAGAAGAAAACACATCTTGTGATGGCAGGAAAGAGAAGTTCCAAGCAAAAGGGGGGAAAGCTCCTTATAAAACCATTAGATCTCGTGAGAACTCACTATCGTGAGAACAGCATGGGGGTAACCGCTCCCATGATTCAATTACCTCCCATCCAGTCCCTCCCACGACACAAGGGGATTATGGGAACTACAATTCAAGATGAGATTTGGATGGGAACACAGCCAAATCATATCAGCCAGGCATGATGGCATGCACCTGTAGTCCTAGCTACTGGGGAGGCTGAGGCAGGAGGATTGCTTGAGCCTAGGAGATCAAGGCTGCAGTGAGCTCTGATTGCACCTCTGCACTCCAGCCTCAGCAGCAGAGCATTATCCCATCCCCCAGCCCCCTCAAAAAAAAAAAGAAAAGAAAAGACATGGGCTCTGAGGTTGGAGAGGACTGGGTTTCTCAGCGCTGCCACCTCCTCCCAGGGCCTCTGTTGACCTCTGTCTCTGCGACCCCACCTTGCATTTGGGAAATGGAAGCAATGAGATCGCTCCTCCCACAGGAGTGTGTTCGCGGTAAAAGGGCCCAGAGTCTGGCTGGGTTTGAATCCTGGCTTGGCCACTTGCCTTCTTTGTAATCTCAGGCAAGTCACTGCCTCTCTGAACCTGTAAACTGGGGAGATCGGTAATATTGCACAATTGTACATTCCTCAGAGGAGGAGGCCTCACAGACCAGCAAGAGAAGATTACTATTTGGCCCAGTCTCCTGAGGCTCAGACATCCAAAGCCTGATTTCTTGTAACCCAACCCCTGGTTTTAACCACTGAACCCACAAATGGTTCACAAAGAGACTTGGCAGGTCCCCAGGGAGGATTCTGGAATGTATGGGGATGATTTGCATTATCATCATGACTGGAAGCTGCTCTTGGCTCTTGGGAGGCGTGGTCCAGGGATGCAGCTGTCTTATAATATTCAGGAATCTCCACACAGTACAGCATCATCCCTTGTCTCATGCAGCTTCCAGATGTCTCACTGGACATTCAGGAAGGAAGGGTAATATTCAAAATGTTTTGCCACTGGTACTGTCCTATAAGTTAACATATGTCAATGTATGCATAAATTTTTAAAATATTTTAGGCCAGGCATAGTGTCATCCCAGCACTTTGGGGGGCCAAGGAAGGAGGATGGCTTGAAGCCAGGAATTCGAAACCAGCCTGGGGGTCAGGCAACATAGAGAGACCTTCATCTCTACGAAACATTTCAAAAATTGAACAGGGCGTGGTGGCACACACCATTAATCCCAGCACTTTGGAAGGCCGAGGCTGGTGAATTGCTTGAGCCCAGGAGTTCAAGACCAGCCTGGGGGCCAGGCGCGGTGGCTCATGCCTGTAATCCCACCACTTTGGGAGGCTGAGGCGGGCAGATCACTTAAGGCCGGGAGTTCAAGACCAGCCTGGCCAACAAGGCGAAACCATGTCTTTACTTAAAATACAACAATTAGCTGGACATGGTGGTACACACCTGCAGTCCCAGCTACTCAGGATGCTGAGGTGGGAGGATCACCTGAGCCCAGGAGGTCAAGGCTACAGTGAGCCATGATCATGCCACTGCATTCCAGCCTGGGCAACAGAGTAAGACCCTGTCTCAAAAAAACAAAAATCCTTATTATCCCCTAAGTTATGATATGACAAAGATCTGTCACAATTAACCTGAACTAATTCATTTTTATTTGAATACATATTGAATTTTAGTGCTTTCTCAACTACTCTTGTACTATCATCCAGCCAGAATAGAAGTATTTCAGTATTTTAACAACCAGTATTGGCCAGGTGTGGTGGCTCACGCCTGTAATCCCAGCACTTTGGGAGGCCAAGGCGGGCGGATCACAAGGTCAGGAGTTTGAGACCAGCCTGGCCAAAATGGTGAAACCACGTCTCTACTAAAAATACAAAAATTAGCCAGGCGTGGTGGTGGGCACCTGTAGTCCCAGCTACTCGGGAGGCTGAGCAGGAGAATTGCTTGAACCCAGGAGGCAGAGGCTGCAGTGAGCTGAGATCGTGTCACTGCGCTCCAGCCTGGGCAACAGAGCGAGACTCCATCTCAAAAACAAACAAACAAAAAAGAACAGTATTTCCACACTAGTTCAGACCAACTAAATTTTAGCCTTACTTGGAGGTGAAAACCCTGGCCAAAACTCTCTCTCTTGTAAATACAAAGTCCTTTTTGTTTTCAAATGGCCTCAGAATCTTCCAGGAAGTGCAACTACCACAAAAAATGAGGGAAGCTTGTATCGTGTTTTGTTCAAAACTTGGCCAAAGGTTGTCCACCATGTGAAAAAAATCACATTGCACATGGCTGTTGGTAATTGGACACCAGTCCACATGCTTTCAATGTGTTAGAACTGTCTATAGTATAGGTGTAAACATCTGGTTACCTCCTTGGGTTCTGGGGTGCTGGCTCCACACATCTGCATAATAAAATGCATATTGTAAGTTTAGTATGTTCTTATTTCTTCTTTTTATTACGTTTAGGGCAATCAAGGATTGTTTTTCTTGCTGCTGTTGCTGTTGTTGTTTCTGAGACAGGGTCTCACTCTCTCACCCAGGCTGGAGTGCAGTGGCACAGTCTTGGCTCACCGCAGCCTCAACTTCCCAGGCTCAGGTGATTCTCCTACCTCAGCCTCCCAAGTAGCTGGGACTGCAGATATGTACTACCACACCCAGCTTTTATATATATATATATATATATTACATCTCTACTAAAAATACAAAAATTAGCTAGGTGTGGTGGCTCATGTCTGTAATGCCAGCAGTTTGGGAGGCCAAAGCGGGTGAATTACTTGAGGTCAGGAGTTCAAGACCAGCCTGGCCAACATGGTAAAACCCCATCTCTACTAAAAATACATATATAGATAGATAGATAGATAGATAGATAGATAGATAGATAGATAGATAGATAGATAGATAGATATTTTTTTAGGTAGAGATGGGGTTTCACCATGTTGCTCAGACTAGTCTCAAACTCCTGGGCTCAAACAATCTGCCCACCTTGGCCTCCCAAAGTAGGATTTTCTTAAATCATGTTAAATCATGTGCCAGCGGGTTATACTATCTATGAACTTCATTTCAGGAGAACAGAGAGAACTTTCCCAGAACTGACATTCAAGCCAGCACACGCCCTGGGATGGTCATGCCAGTGGTTTAAACCCCAAAACACTAAATTATGGATTATTTATCCATTCATATCACTGCCATGAACCCCCTGACTATTAGTATCCTCCTAGCTCTCCCTGGGGATCCCCTGGGCTGCCCTCTGGCCCAGCAGTCCAGAGGTTAAACTGGGTATAGTGGGAGGTAAGGGGGACCCATATCCCAGATGTTGGATGGACCAATGACTTTGCCAAGCAGTAAATATTTTGTGTATCAGCCCTACATGTTACAAAATATTTGCTATGAACAACGGTGGCATGTAAAGACCTGTCTACATTAGCCAGCTGTGGTGGCTTATGCCTGTAATCCCAGAGCTTTGGAAGACCAAGGCTGGAGAATCACATGAGCCCAGGAGGTGGAGGCCACCCCGGGTAATATGTTGAGACCCTGTCTCTACAAAAAAAATTTTAGGCCGGGCGCAGTGGCTCATGCTTGTAATCCCAGCACTTTGGGAGGCTGAGGCAGGCAGATCACTTGAGGTCAGGAGTTTGAGACCAGCCCGGTCAACATGGTGAAACCACGTCTCTACTAAAAATACAAAAATTAGCCAGGTGCGGTGGCTCACACCTGTAATCCCAGCACTTTGGGAGGCCAAGGCAGGCGGATTACTTGAGGTCAGGAGTTCAAGACCAGCCTGGCCAACATGGTGAAACCCTATCCCTACTAAAAATACAAAAATTAGCTGGGCGTGATGGTGGGCGCCTGTAATCCCAGCTACTCAGGAAGCTGAGGCAGGAGAATCGCTTGAACCTGAGAGGCAGAGGTTGCAGTGAGCCGAGATTGTACCACTGCACTCCAACCTGGGTGACAGAGCAAGACTGTCTCAAAAATAAAATAAAATAAATGAAAAATAAAAAACCTGTCTACAAATGCACCTTTATGCACAATAGCCCCAACCTGGAAACCATCAGATATAAATCAGCAAGTGGGTGGATAAGCAAACTGTGGTACACCCAGACAACATAATACTCCTTAGCAAGTTTTTCAAAAATGGAAAGAACTGGGCCGGCCGTGGTGACTCACGCCTGTAGTCCCAGCACTTTGGGAGGTCGAGGCGGGCAGATCACCTGAGGTCAGGAGTTCGAGACCAACATGGAGAAACCCCATCTCTACTAAAAACACCAAATTAGCTGGGCCTGGTGGCACATGCCTGTAATCCCAACCACTTGGGAGGCTAAGGCAGGAGAATCGCTTAAACCCCGGAGGCGGAGGTTGTGGTGAGCCGAGATTGTGCCATTGCACTCCAGCCTGGGCAACAAGAGTGAAACTCCATCTCCAAAAAAAAAAAAAAAAAAGGCTGGGCGCGGGCGCAGTGGCTCAAGCCTGTAATCCCAGCACTCTGGGAGGCCGAGACGGGCGGATCACGAGGTCAGGAGATCAAGACCATCCTGGCTAACCTGGTGAAACCCTGTCTCTACTAAAAAATACAAAAAACCCCATCTCTAAAAAAAAAAAAAAAATACAAAAAATACAAAAAAAAAAAAACCTCTACTAAAAAAAAAAAGGCCGGGCGAGGTGGCGGGCGCCTGTAGTCCCAGCTACTGGGGAGGCTGAGGCAGGAAAATGGCGTAAACCCAGGAGGCGGAGCTTGCAGTGAGCCGCGATCCGGCCACTGCACTCCAGCCTGGGCGACAGAGCGAGACTCCCTCTCAAAAAAAAAAAACCAAAAACTACTGCCATGTGCAAAAATGAATAAATCCCAAACGCATTATGTCACGTAAAAAAAGTCAGATGCAAGAAGCTATATAGTATATGATTCCACCAATGTAAAATTCTAGAAGAGGTAAAACTAATTCATAGTGACCAAAAGCAGATCAGGGGTTACATGGGCCTGGAGCTGGAGAGAGGAGCAGACTGCAAAGAAACATGAGGAAATTTGAGGATAAGAATATCATGTATCTTGATTATGGGAGTGGTTTTTCACAGTACATTAATCTGTCAAAACTCATTTAATTGTATTTTATTTATTTATTTATATATTTTTGTTTATTTATTTTTTTGAGACACAGTCTCTAGTGTTGCCCAGGCTGGTCTCAAACTCCTGGGCTCAAGCGATCCTTCTGCCTCGGCCTCTCAAAGTGCTGGAATTACAGGCATGAGCCTGACCTAATTGACCTTAATGGGTGCAATTTATAATATGAAAAAAAAATTTTTTTTTTTTTTTTTTTGAGACGGAGTCTTGCTCTGTCACCCAGGCTGGAGTGCAGTGGCTGGATCTCAGCTCACTGCAAGCCCCGCCTCCCAGGTTCACACCATTCTCCTGCCTCAGCCTCCCGAGTAGCTGGGACTACAGGCGCCCGCCACCTCGCCCGGCTAGTTTTTTGTATTTTTTAGTAGAGACGGGGTTTCACTGTGTTAGCCAGGATGGTCTCGATCTCCTGACCTCATGATCCGCCCGTCTCGGCCTCCCAAAGTGCTGGGATTACAGGCTTGAGCCACCGCGCCCGGCCTCGAAAAGTTTTTTTTTGAGCCAGCCTTGCTCTGTTGCCCAGGCTGGAGTGCAGTAGTGCCGTCTTGGTTCACCGCAACCCCTGCCTGCTGGATTCAAGTGATTCTCATCAGCCACCTGAGTAGCTGGGATTACAGGCGTGCACAACCACACCTGGTTACTATTTGTATTTTTAGTGGAGATGGAGTTTCACCGTGTTAGCCAGGCTGGTCTTGAACTCCTGGCCTCAAATTAGCTGCCTTGGCTTCCCAAAGTGCTAGGATTACAGGTGTGAGCTACCTTGCCTGGCCTATTGTATGTAAATTATACCTCAATTTATGTAAATTATACCTCAATAAGGTTGACCTCAAAAAGAGCAGATGGGGGCAGAATCCAACATGCCTAAGAACACTGACCTTTCTCTAAGACAAAACCGAGTCACTGCCCTCTGCCTTTCTGTCCCCATACTGCCACTCTGAGCCTAGAACCCAGGACCAACCCCAATCCAGGGCCAGCCTGGGTGGGTGGGGCGATGGAGAAAGGGAGAGAAAGGTGGGAGCTGGGAACTGGGACTCAGGGAGTGGCCATCAAAGTGCTTTTTCTCCTGCTCTTACGTAACCCGCACCAGCAGCCTGTGGGTGAGGCATAACAGAGCCATTGTCACCAGCGGGTGAGACCTGGCAATGCTCACCCAAGGTCACATAGTTACCAGGCAGCAGAGTCGGGACTGAACCAGCCTCTTCCACCATTCCACCAGTGTTTATTGAGTACTTGCTGTGCTCGTGCACCGGACCCTATGCTAGGCTCTGAGCATACAGCAGTGAACAATTCAAAGACAGGCAGGAAACAATAAACATCATAAAGCAGTGAGTTCTACAGCCTGTTGGGAGGGGACTGTTGCTATTTAAAAAAGAGAACAGGGCAGGGTACGGTGGTTCACACCTCTAATCCCGGCACTTTGGGAGACATAGGTGGGAGGATCCCTTCAGCCCAGGAGTTCAAAACCAGCCTGAACAACATGCAGAGACTGTGTCACTACAAAAAAAAAAAAAAAAAAATTAAGAAAAAAAAAAATAGCTGGGCATGGGAGCATGGGTCTATAGTCCCAGCTACTTAGGAGGCTGAGGTAGGAGGATCACTTGAGCCTGGAAGGTCAAAGCTGAAATGAGCTGTGATCATAAAACTGCATTCCAGCCTGGGCAACAGAGTAAGACCCTGTCTTAAAAAAAAAAAAAAAAAAGTAGAACAGTCCTGGTGTGGTGGCTTATGCCTGTAATCCCAGTACTTTGGGAGGCCGAGGTGGGAGGATTGCTTGAGCTCAGGAGTTTGAGACCAGCCTGGGCTATAGAGGAAGACCCTATCTTTTTTTTTTTTTTTTTTTTGAGACAGGGTCTCTCTCTGTCACCCAGGCTGATATAATGCAGTCCCAGCTACTCGGGAGGCTGAGGCAGGAAAATGGCATGAACCCGGGAGGCAGAGCTTGCAATGAGCCAAGATCGCGCCATTGCATTCCAGCCTGGGTGATAGAGCGAGACTCCGTCTCAAAAAAAAAAAAAAAAAAAGGGTAGAACAGGGTATGGGTTGGGTGGGTGAGGGTGGGGGCAGGAAGCAGGGGTGGTAGAATTAAATAAAGTGGTCAGAGAAGGCTCACTGAGGTGACATTGCAGCTAAGTCAAGAGGGAGGTATGGAAAGAGCCAAGTGGAAATCTGGGGGCAGAGCAGCCAGGAGAGGAACAGCCTGTGCAAAGGCCCTGAGGCACCAGCAGGCCTGGCATGTTCAAGGAATGGCAGAGGCTGGAGTGAGAGAGAGAGGAGGAGAGTGGGAAGAGGTGAGGTCGGTGAAGTAAGGCACATCCTACAGAGGCTATGGGGAGCACCTTGGATTTTTCTCTGGGTTCTGAGCAGCCCAGGGCCACGAGTGCCATGATGGAAACAGGCGCCCTCTGGAGGCCATATGGGGAACAGACGGAAGAGGCTGGGGCTCAGGAGTCCCGCGTGAAGGCAATTGCAATACTTCAGGTGGGAGATGATGGCAGCTGGCCAGGGTGGTACCCAGTGTGGAAGGTGTAGAGGGGCCAGATTTGGGGTTTGAGGACAGAGAAACTGAGATTTCTGGTAGCTTGAATGTGGGGTATGACAGCAGGGGAAGGAAATAAAGTGGCTTGTCCTGTACGTGACTGGAGCCCAGCTCCTTGCACCAACCCAGGCTCCTGCACCCCTCAGCAGGCCTGGGGCTCCCCAACGCCAGGCCAGAGCCAACCCCATGGAACCCAAAGTGCCCAAGCTCTCCAGTGAATGAGGCTCTTAATGTATCACCGCCCGTCAGGCCTGGCCTGGCATCCGGGTTTCTCCACCTGCAGAGTGCAGGGGCCTCATTGGTAGGTTCCAGATTCCAAGTTCCAGTACTTGGAGGAGGTGGCAGAGGACGGCCCCCACCCCACCGTTTTCATCTTTCACCCAAGATTTGCACAGATTTCATTTTAATGACAGTCCGTTGTCTGTTTGTTTTGAGATAGAGTCTCACTCTGTTGCTCAGGCTGGAGTGTGGTGGCAAGATCTCAGCTCACTGCAACCTCCGCCTCCTGGGCTCAAGCGATTCTCCCACCTCAGGCTCCTGAGTAGCTAGAACTGCAAATGCCCAGATAATTTTTTACATTTTTAGTAGAGATGGGGTTCCACTATGTTAGCCAAGCTGGTCTCAAACTACTAACCTGAGATGATCCACCTGCCTCGGCCTCCCAACGTGCTGGGATTACAGGCATGAGCCACCGCATCCGGATACCCAGCCACTGGTTTTAAAAAATGTTTGACACTGGGCACAGTGGCTCACGCCTGTAATCCCAACACTGGGAGGCTGAGGCGGGCGGATCACCTGAGGTCAGGAGTTGGAGACCATCCTGGCCAACATGGTGAAACCCCATCTCTACTAAAAAAAAATACAAAAATTAGCTGGATTTGGTGGTAGGTGCCTGTAATCCCAGCTCTTCAGGAGACTGAGGCAGGAGAATCGCTTGAACCCGGGAGGTGGAGGTTGCAGTGAGCCGAGGTTGCACCATTGCACTCCAGCCTGGGGGACGAGAGCGAGATTTCATCTCAAAAACAAAACAAAACTAAACAAAACAAAAAACAGTAGCTGGGTGCAGTGGCTCATGCCTGTAATCCCAGCACTTTGGCCTGGGAGTTCCAGACCAGCCTGGGCAACATAGTGAGATCCCTTGTTTACAAAACAAAACAAAAAACCTTTTCTAATTAAAAATAGCTGGGTATGGCCAGGCACAGTGGTGGCTCACTCCTGTAATCCCAGCACTTTGGGAGGCTGAGGCAAATCACCTGAGGTCAGGATTTTGGGACCAGCCTGGCCAACATAATGAAACCCAGTCTCTACAAAAAATTAGCCAGGCCTGGTGGCAAGTGCCTGTGTGGGGAAAAGAAAGAGAGATCAGATTGTTACTGTGTCTATGGAGAAAAGCAAGATACAAGAAACTCCATTTTGATCTGTACTAACAAAAAATTGTTTCTGCTTTGAGATGCTGTTAACCTGTACCTTTAGCCCCAACCCTGCGCTCACAGAAACATGTGCTGTGATGAATCAAAGTTTAATGGATTTAGGACTGTGCAGGATGTGCCTTGTTAACAATATGTTTGCAGGCAGTATGCTTGGTAAAAGTCATCGCCATTCTCCGTTCTCGATTAACGAGGGACGCAGTGCACTGCGGAAAGCCGTAGGGACCTCTGCCCAAGAAAGCCTGGGTGTTGTCCAAGGTCTCCCCGCACTGAGACAGCCTGAGATATGGCCTCGTTGGAAAGGAAAGACCTTCCCATCCCCCAGCCCGACACCCCTAAAGGGTCTGTGCGGAGGAGGAGGAGGGAAAGAGGGAGGCCTCTTTGCAGCTGAGATGAGAGGAAGGCTTCGGTCTCTTGCTCGTCCCTGGGAATGGAATGTCTCGATGTAAAGCCGACCATTCCCATTCGTTCTATTGAGACAGGAGAAAACCGCCCTGTGGCTGGAGGTGAGACACGCTGGCGGCGACACTGCTCTGTTGCTCTGTGCTACACTGAGATGTTTGGGTAAAGTGAAACGTAAATCTAGCCTACGTGCACATCCGGGCACAGCACCTTTCCTTGAACTTATTCATGATACAGATTCCTTTGCTCACATGTTTCCCTGCTGACCTTCTCCCCACCTGTTGCCCTGCTACACTCCCCTCGCTAAGATAGTACAAATAATGATCAATAAATACTGAGGGAACTCAGAGGCTGGCGCCGGTGCGGGTCCTCCGTATGCTGAGCGCCAGTCCCTGGGCCCACTGTTCTTTCTCTATATTTTGTCTCTGTGTCTTATTTCTTTTCTCAGTCTCTCGTCCCACCTGATGAGAAATACCCACAGGTGTGGAGGGGCTGGTCCCCTTCATGCCTGTAATCCCAGCTACCCAGGAGGCTGAGGCAGGAGGATTGCTTGAACCTGGGAGGCAGAGATTGCAGTGAGGTGAGATCATGCCACTGCACTCCAATCGGGCGACAGAGTAAGATTCTGTCTTTTTTTTTTTTTTTTTTTTTTTTTTTTGAGGCGGAGTCTCGCTCTGTCGCCCAGGCTGGAGTGCAGTGGCGCGATCTCGGCTCACTGCAAGCTCCGCCTCCCGGGTTCCCGCCATTCTCCTGCCTCAGCCTCCCGAGTAGCTGGGACTACAGGCGCCGCCACCACGCCCGGCTAATTTTTTTGTATTTTTAGTGGAGACGGGGTTTCATTGTGTTAGCCAGGATGGTCTAGATCTCCTGACCTCGTGATCCGCCCGTCTCGGCCTCCCAAAGTGCTGGGATTACAGGCTTGAGCCACCGCGCCCGGCCAAGATTCTGTCTTAAAAAAAAAAAAAATAGCTGGGCATGGTGGTGCACGCCTGTGGTCCTAGCTACTTAGGAGGCTGAGGTGGGAGGGTCGATTGAGCTCAGAAGTCGGAGGCTACAGTGAGATAAAATCACACCACTACATTCCAGCCTGCGAGACACAGCAAGGTCCCAAATCTTTAAAAAAAAAAAAAATTTAAAAACAGTTTGAGCTGGGCGCAGTTGAGCCGGGTGCAGATTACAAATTCACGCTTGTAATCCCAGCACTTTGGGAGGCTGAGGCGGGTGAATCGCCTGAGGTCAGGAGTTCAAGGCCAGGCTGACCAACATAGTGAAACCCCATCTCTACAAAAAATACAAAAAATTAGCCCGGCATGGTGGCACACACCTGTAATCCCAGCTACTTGGGAGGCTGAGACAGGAGAATTTCTTGAACCTGGGAGGTGGAGGTTGCAGTGAGCTGAGATCGTGCCATTGCACTCCAGCCTGGGCAATAGAGCAAGACTCTGTCACACACACACACACACACACACACACACACAAATTAGAATAGAAAAAAAAATAAGTAACGTTTGGTAAAGCTTGTTTCATGAACATATTTTTCTATATACACATAGGTTGTTTATGAAATATTATGTAGGTAGGTTTATAGCTCCATAAATAGGCATCCCTCAGACTATAAAACTAATCTATTCCCAAAAAAGTATTATATAGAAAATTTGGGGATACATCATTATTTATTTATTTATTATTATTTTTTTGAGACGAAGTTTCGCTCCTGTTGCCCAGGCTGGAGTACAATGGCACAACCTCTGCCTCCCGGATTCAAGCGATTCTCATGCCTCAGCCTACCAAGTAGCTGGGATTAAAGGTGCATGCCACTAACCCGGCCAATTTTTGTATTTTTAGTAGAAACAGAGTTTCACCATGTTGGCCAGGCTCGAACTCGTGACTTCAGGTGATCCATCCACTTCACCTCCCAGAGTGCTGGGATTACAGGCATGAGCCACCTGCCCAGCTTTTATTTATTTATTTATTAATTTATTTGAGATGAAGTCTTGCTCTGTTGCCAGGCTGGAGTGCAGTGGCGTGATATCAGCTCACTGCAACCTCTGCTTCCCAGGTTCAATTGATTCTGCTGCCTCCACCTCCTGAGTAGCTGGGACTACAGGCGCCTGCCACCATGCCCAGCTAATTTTTGTATTTTTACATCCATGTTGGCCAGGGTGGTCTCCATCTCTTGACCTTGTGATCCGCCCACCTCAGCCTCCCAAAGTGCTGGGATTACAGGCGTGAGCCACTGCACCCGGCCTTGGCTTTTATTTTAAGCAGAGAAAGTAATGCACTCCCAGCTTCATCCAAAAACGCTAAAAAATTTCCCAGAATATCAATAAAAGACCCTTTAAACACCTATATAACAACCCACCATGGTTTATGGCATAGTAGAAAGCATTTAAAATACCAATTACCGGGCCGGGCGCGGTGGCTCACGCCTGTAATCCCAGCACTTTGGGAGGCCGAGGCGGGCGGATCACAAGGTTAGGAGATCGAGACCACGGTGAAACCCCGTCTCTACTAAAAAATACAAAAAATTAGCCGGGCGCGGCTGTGGGCGCCTGTAGTCCCAGCTACTCGGGAAGCTGAGGCAGGAGAATGGCGTGAACCCGGGAGGCGGAGCTTGCAGTGAGCCGAGATCGTGCCACTGCACTCCAGCCTGGGCGACAGAGCGAGACTCCGTCTCAAAAAAAAAAAAAAAAAAAAAACCAATTACCTAATTATTCAACACTTAAACTCATGAATGATTATGTGTGTGTACAATACAAAACTATTCTGCACAGAATCAGATGTAAATTATATTTTCCTTCCACAGGAAGGAAACAAACTAAACAAACAAGCAAAAAGATACTAAAGATACTATCTCTAATTGGACCCAGGTCAGTAGTGCCTCCAGGCACCTGGCCAAAGTCAACACAGGGGGTTTGGAAGAGGCAGATAATATCAACGATGGCTAACAAATTCAACGCACAAAACAGAATCCTGTTAGAACAGGTGAGAAGTAGGGCTGGGTGCAGTGGCTCATGACTGTAATCCTAGCCCTTTGCGAAGCCGAAGTTGGAGGATCACTTGAGTCCAGGAGTATGAGACCAGTCTGGGCAACATAGTGAGACCCCGTCTCTACAAATAAAAATTAGCAGCCAGGTGTGGTGGCTCATGCCTGTAATCCCAGCACTTGGGGAGGCCAAGGCAGGCAGATCACCTGAGGTCGGGAGTTTGAGGCCAGCCTGACCAACATGGAAGAAATCCTGTCTCTACTAAAAATACAAAATTAGCCGGGTATGGTGGCGCATGCCTGTAATCCCAGTTACCCAGGAGGCTGAGGCAGGAGAATCACTTGAACCCGGGAGGCAGAAGTTGCGGTGAGCCGAGATCGTGCCATTGCACTCCAGCCTGGGCAACAAGAGCAAAACTCTGTCTCAAAATAACAATAATAATAATAATAATTAGCTGGGTGTGGTGGTGTGCACCTGTAGTTCCAGCCACTCAGGATGCTGAGGCAGGAGAACTGCTTGAGCCCAGGAAGTCGAGGTCGCAGTAAGCCATGATAGCACCACTGCACTCAGCTTGAGAAACAGAGACCCTGTCTCAAAAGAACAGGTGAGATACAATAGCAGCCTAGTCCTTTTTTGGGGGGGGGAGGGCGGGGAGGGTGAGACAGAGTCTTGCTCTGTTGCCCAGGCTGCAGTGCAGTGGTGCGATTTCCAGTCACCGCAACCTCTGCCTCCCGGGTTCAAGAGATTCTCCTGCCTCAGCCTCCCGAGTAGCTAGGATTACAGGTGCCTGCCACCACACCCAGCTAATTTTTGTATTTTCAGTAGAGAGGAGGTTTCACCATGTTGGTCAGGCTGGTCTCAAACCCCTGACCTCAGGTGAGTCACCCACCTCAGTCTCCCAAAGTGCTAGGATTACAGGTGTGAGCCACTGCGCCCAGCCAGCATAGTCCATATTCTGAACTTACACAGGATGTAAAACAGTTGCAAAGTGGGTTTTTATCCAAATAGCTATTTTGGGGTTTCAAGGAAATAAAATAATTATTGGGACAATTTGGATAGTGAGAGTTGGGATATGAAGGGATGCTGCATTCCTATGTAGGTGGTCACAAAGGAAAAAAAAATTGTTACCATGAGTTGTGTAGATTTTTGTTGTTGTTGCTTTTGAGACAGAGTCTTGCTCTGTTGCCCAGGTTTGAGTGCACTGGCGCAATCTTGGCTCACTGCAACCTCCACCTCTTGGGTTCAAGCAATTCTCCTTGGGCAGATTTTTTTAAGAGACAGAGTCTCGATCTGTTGCCCAGGCTGGAGTGCAGTCACATAATCATAGCTCACTGCAGCCTTGAATCCTTGGGCTCAAGTGATCCTCTCGCCTCAGCCTCTTGAGTAGTGGAAACTCCAGGCATGTACCACCACACCCAGATTGTAGAAAAAATTTAACTGGAATGCACATAGGGCAAAATGCACATGATTTTTGTACAGGTTCATTAACTTTTCCAAATGCATACATCTGTGGAATCATCACCCAAATCAAGGTGAGACATTTGCTTTATCATAGAAAGTTCTATTTGCTTTATCATAGAAGGTTCTTTTGTGCTCCCTTCTGATCAATACGCTTTTTTTTTTTTTTTTTTTTTGAGACGGAGTCTTGCTCTGTAGCCCGGGCTGGAGTGCAGTGGCCGGATCTCAGCTCACTGCAAGCTCCGCCTCCCGGGTTAACGCCATTCTCCTGCCTCAGCCTCCGGAGTAGCTGGGACTACAGGCGCCCGCCACCTCGCCCGGCTAGTTTTTTGTATTTTTAGTAGAGACGGGGTTTCACGGTGTTAGCCAGGATGGTCTCGATCTCCTGACCTCGTGATCCGCCCATCTCGGCCTCCCAAAGTGCTGGGATTACAGGCTTGAGCCACCGCGCCCGGCCACGCTTTTTTTTTTTGAGACAGGGTCTTACGCCGTCGCTCAGGCTTGGGTGCAGAGGCATGATCATGGCCCACTGCAGCCTCAATCTCCTTGGCTCAATCAATCCTCCCACCTCAGACTCCTGATTAGCTGGGACTACAAGAGCACCACCATGCCCAGCTAATTTTTGTATTTTTTGTAGAGACAGGGGTTTCATCATGTTGCCCAGGCTAGTCTCAATCTGCCCGCTTCAAGCAGACTCAAGCAATCTGCCCACCTCGATCTCCCAAAGTGCTGGGATTACAGGCATGAAACCACCGTGCCTGGCTCCACATGCATTCCCATAGGTCACCACTGTTCTGATTTCCTACCATAGACCAGTTGAGCATGTTCTAGCCCTCCTCTAAATGGAACTATACAGTATTTACCGTCTCTGGCTTCTTTCTCTCAATAAATTATCTGAAATGCATTTCTGTTGCAGTGTAGGTCGATATCACTGTTATTTATTGCTGAGTAATCTTCCATTATGGTACATATGAATGTACCAGTGTATTGTACCAATGTAAATGGATTTGTTCCCAAATTTTTGCAACAATGGGTATAGCAGCTAAACATTTGTGGACACATTTTTGTATAAAAAAGTTTTCATTTCTCTTGGGAGAAATGCAACTCCTAAGCTGCATGGTAAATATATATATATATATATATATATATATATATATACACACACACACACACACACACACACACACACACACACTTTTTTTTTTTTGAGACAGAGTTTTGCTTTTGTCACCCAGACTGGAGTGCAATGGTGTGATCTTGGCTCACTATAATATTCTGCCTCCCAGGTTCAAGCAATTCTCCTGCGTCAGCCTCCCAAGTAGCTGGGACTACAGGCATGCACCACCACGCCCAGCTAATTTTTGTATTTTCAGTGGAGACGGGGGTTTCACCATGTTGGCCAGGCTAGTCTCGAACTCCTGACCTCAGATGATCCATCCACCTCGGCCTCCAAAGTGCTGGGATTACAGGCATGAGCCACTGTGCCCAGCCTGTATTTTTTAACTTTATTAAGAAACTGCCCAGTTATTTTCCAAAACAACTCAGCCATCTACCAAGGGAGCACCAACCAAGAGATGAGGAGTCCTGTTGCTCCCCATCCTCCCTTGGTCTTGTATTCAGCCATTCTAGTATGTATAGTGGTGTCTCACTGTGGTTTCCCGTGGTGTTTAAGAGACAGGGTCTGGCTGGGCGCGGTGGCTCATGCCTGTAATCCCAGCACTTTAGGAGGCCAAGGAGGGGGCATCACTTGAGGCCAGGAGTTGGAGACCAGCCTGGCCAACGTGGTGAAACCCGTCCCTACTAAAAATACAAAAATTAGCAAGGCATGGTGGTGGGTGCCTGTAGTCCCAGCTACTTGGGAGGCTGAGGCAAGAGAATCGCTTGAACCTGGGAGGTGGAGGTTGCAGTGAGCCAAGATCGTGCCACTGCACTGCACTCTAGCCCAGACAACAGAGCCAGACTCTGTTTCAAAAAAAAAAAAAAAAAAAAAAAAGCGACAGGGTGTCCCTCTGTTTGTTGCCCAGGCTGGAGTGCAGTGGCACGATCATCGGTCACTGCATCCTTGAACTCCTGGGCTCAAGGGATCCGCCCCACCACAGCCTTCTGAGTAGCTGGGACTACAGGTGCACCACTGCACCTGCCTAATTTTTTGTTGTTGTTTTTGAGGTGGCAGTTTTGTTCTTTCGCCCAGGCTGGAATGCAGTGGTGCGATCTCGGCTCACAGCAACCTCTGCCTCCCGGGTTCAAGCAATTCTCCTGCCTCAGCCTCCTGAGTAGCTGGGACTATAGGCACCCACCACCACGCCCGGCTAATTTTTGTATTTTTAGTAGAGATGGGGTTTCACCATGTTGGCCAGGCTGGTCTTGAACTCCTGACCTCGTGATTCGCCCACCTCAGCCTCCCAAAGTGCTGAGATTACAGGCGTGAGCCACTGTGCTTGGCCTTAATTTTTATATATTTTTTTGTAGAGACGACGTCTCACTATGTTGCCCAGGCTTGTCTTGAACTCCTAGCCTGGAGCGATCTCAAAGTGCTGGGATTAGAGGTGTGAGCCCCCACGCCCAGCCCAGTGGTGTTTGATGAGCAGATACTGTCATTGTAGTGGCTGGTGCTTTAAGTCAAATTCTCAACAACACCTGATTAAATAGTTGACACTCAATTTTATTGCTAAAAAAGTGTCCTCTGGAGTGACAGCAGGTATTTGCCCTCAGCCTCTCCCCAGAGTCCCTGGGAGTATTTCTTTTTTTTTTTTTTTTTTTGAGACGGAGTCTCGCTGTGTCACCCAGGCTGGAGTGCAGTGGCGCGATCTCGGCTCACTGCAAGCTCCGCCTCCCGGGTTTACGCCATTCTCCTGCCTCAGCCTCCGAGTAGCTGGGACTACAGGCGCCCGCCACCACGCCCGGCTAGTTTTTTGTATTTTTGGTAGAGACGGGGTTTCACCATGTTAGCCAGGATGGTCTCGATCTCCTGACTTCGTGATCCACCCGCCTCGGCCTCCCAAAGTACTGAGATTACAGGCTTGAGCCACCGCCCTGGGAGTATTTCTATTATTGTGGAGGGAATAGGGGATCTGGGGACATGGTGGGACGTGCTGTGGAGACAGGAGGTCACAGAACACATATACACACGTGCACACATATTCCCCCCAACAACTACAGCCGCCAAAGTAACCAGCATGGTGTTGAAACATCCCCCCAATGGGGCTAGAATTCCCCGTGGTGGCCTGTGACCTGCTCCCTGACACAGGTAAGGCCAGGCAGGTCGTGGCGGGTAGACAGCAGGACATCATTTCTCCATCTTGATGTTTTCTAGCCTTGAGTTGGGGACATGAGTGAGAATTGGGGGTTTTGAGGAGTAACCCTCATGAACACATGTACTCCAGCAGCCAGGCATCCCAGATCTCCTGTCCAGGAGGGGGCTGGGGCCCCCAGCTCCCCAGAGTGTGCAGGCAGACCCCAAGAGCCCTAGTTCATTCATCTATCCATTCCTCATAATCCAGTGTCCAATGAGCACCTCCAGCAGGGCAGGGAAGGTCCCTCCTGGGGTTTACATGACTGATTCCTTCTCAGAGGCGACCGTGGCATCCCCCGCAGGCCCCCGATAGTGTCTGAGGAGGGGGTTCCCTTCCTCAGTGGGGGCTGGCAGCGGATCCAGGGGCAGCTCACTCTTCACTTGTATCAACTCGGGCTCTGTGCTTCTCACCTCCGTACGGTCCACGTAATTTTGGAGGAGTCCTGCCCCCAGAGCGTCACCTTCTACATTGAGGACGGTACAGGACCGGTCACTAAAGGGGTAGAAATGACAGCAAAGTAAGTGGGACGGGAGAGGGTGACAGGGAAGGAAAGGGCCAAGGCCTAAGCCTCCTGCCTCTCTCCCCTTGGAATCTAAAAAGTAAAAATTAAGAGTTGGAGTCAGCCTGGGCAATAGAGTAAGATCCCATCTCCATATAGATAGAAAAAAAAAAAAAAAATTAGCCAGGGATGGTACTGCACACCTATAGTACCAGCTACTCAGCAGGCTGAGGCAGGAGGATTGCTTGAGCCTGGGAGGTGGAGGCTGCGGTGATTACAACCATGATCACATCACTACACTCCAGCCTGGGCGACAGAGTGAGACTGTGTCTCAAAAAAAATTAAAGTATAATTCACCTACCATAAAATTAACCTTTTAAAAGTATACATCTTGGTATTTTTTGGTATATTCAGACTTGTGTAACCATTGCCAATAATTAATTCCAGAATTTTTTTTTGAGACACGATCTCACTCTGTTGCCCAGACTGGAGTGCAGTGGCACAATCTTGGCTCACTGCAACCTGCACCTCCTGGGTTCAAACGATTCTCCTGCCTTAGCCTCCTGAGTAGCTGAGATCACAGGCATATGCCACCATACCGGCTAATTTTTTTGTATTTTTAGTGGAGACGGGGTTTCACCATGTTTGTCGGGCTGGTCTCCAACTCCTAACCTCAAATGATCCACCTGCCTGGGCCTCCCAAAATGTTGAGATTACAGGCGTGAGCCACCGTGCCTGGCTGCTTTCCAGTCTTTATACTCTTAATAGCTTAATCGTGATAGCAAATAATTATGTAGCAATTACTGCTTACTGGGGGCTGCTCTAAGGCAGGTGTGTCTATTATCTAATCCTTAGGGAGAGACTGTTCTTCTCCCCATTTTACAGATGGAGAAACTGAGACACAGGGAGATTAAGCACTTCCCGAGGGCATAACAGCGAATGTTGGAGCTGGGATGTGACCCCGAGCAGTCTGGCCGAAGAGTCTGCTGTATTCACCACACAGACGCCCTACTTTTCTGATGTTCCTCTTAGAGCCGCAAAGATGCCATTCCTTGCCCTCAGGAATGCTCACGTTTCCCCCCCTTTTCTCCAGAATTCCTTCCTTCTTCTCCTCCTCTTCTGTCCAGAGGCTCTAAGGACTCTCACTCACTCATCCTCTTTTCCGGGCCCCTGCCCCAGTCTCTAGACCCACACTCACACTAGCCAGTCCACAGCCAGGATCAAGGAGATATGGTCGACCGGGAGGTTGACTGCTTCGAGGATGATGGCCAGAGTGAGGACACCTCCAGCAGGGATGCCCGCTGCCCCCACGCTGGACGCTGTGGCCGTGACCCTGAGGGAGAAGGAAGGAGGTTAGGCAGACGCCTCTGTTGTGGGAGAAGATGGAGGTCAACTGGGGTCCGGGGGTCCCATCCATAGCCCCCTGACACTCACAGGATGGTGATGATCTTTACGAAGTCCAAGGACTGCTCGCTGAGCTGTGCAATGAACACTGCAGCCACGCACTGGAAGAGCGCGGCACCGTCCATGTTGACGGTGGCACCGATGGGCAGGATGAAACGGCTGATGTGCTTGGCCACGCCATTATTCTCCTCCACGCACTTCATCATCAGCGGCAGCGTGGCAGAACTACAAGGGATGGGGGAGCTGAGTTAGGTCAACCTGCTGACGGGGCTCCACCCACCCTCCAGGTCCGGCCCAGGCGAGGCCCCGAGTACCCCATCCCAACCAGCCAAAGCCCCACTCACCCCACCTAGTGGATCCCCACCAAAGCCTGCCTAAGCAAAGCCCTGTCACCCAATCAGCCAAAGGCTGCCCACCCTCCAGGTCTGACCCGCACCACCAACCCAGCTGAAGCCCCGCCTACCCAGAGCCCACCCACACCACTTGCCCAGCCAAAGCCCCGCCCACCAGATCCTGCCCATACCACCTGTCCAGCCGAAGTCCCGCCCACCTCCCCAGCCTGTCCCTTGGTCCAAGGCCCTCCCATCTAATCTAGATCCCCTTCTCTCCTACCATGTCCAGACTCCACCCCCAGCCCTCACTTGCTATATCTAAGCTCTTTTCCCACAAGCAGGCAGCACTAGGGAACTCAATACCAGGATTACAAAATCTACGAGTCCTGGAACCTCTGGGAGAGTATAGACTACTACCTCCCCAAATACCCACACAATTCACACCTAAATTCTAATGTTTGGGTCCTGCTGACTCTCACCAATAATATACTAATAATTACTATTATCTTGGAAGGGGACAGGGCTAGCAGGGACAAATGAAATGCCCAGGAGAGAGGGTGGAAGGAGTTCTGAGGTTGAATCAGAGCAGAATTTAAGAGCCCCCCAGGGGCTGGGCATGGCGGCTGTAATCCCAGCACTTTTGGAGGCCGAGGTGGGTGAATCACTTGAGGCCAGGAGTTTGAGACCAGCCTGGCCAACATGGTGAAACCCCGTCTCTACTAAAAACACAAAAATTAGCTGGGTGTGATGGTGGATACTTGTAGTCCCAGCTACTCGGGAGGCTAAGGCAGAGAATCACTTGAACCCAGGAGGCAGAGGTTGCAGTGAGCCGGGATCACACCACTACACGCCAGCCTGGGCAACAGAGCGAGACCCCATCATTTAAAAAAAAAAAAAAAAAGAGTGCCTCCAGTGCCATGGGGAGGCAGTATAAGAAAGGGGGGAATAAATCTCTAAGGCAATCGTTTCCTATTTTTTTAAGGGTGGGGACAAATCCAGGACCTTATGAGGATCTCCTAAAGTATGGCCCCTGTACCCAGATCCAATGTCCCTGGCACAGAAAATTTCATCCACTCCATGCCGCTTAGCTTAAACATCTCACCCTAGCCCACCCCAAAGCCGTACCTGGAGGAGGTCCCAAAGGCAGTGGCCAGCGGTGTCACGATGCCCCACAGAAAGCGGTAGGGGTTTTTGCGGGTGAAGAGGAAGTAGATGAGGGGCAGTACCAGGAGCCCGTGGATGGCATGGCCCAGCAGGCAGCACAGAATGTACTTGCCAAGGCGGGCAAAGAGTAAACCCACGTCCTCCATCTCCACGATCTTGCCGGCCACCAGGAACATGATGCCCACAGGGGCGTACCTGATTGGTAACACAGGCGACAGCTTGTTGCCTCTTCCACGGGCCCAGTGGCCAGGCGAGAGGCTCAGCACCCTGCCCACATCTTCCCGCCTTCTCCTGAGGTCAGGAGAAGCCCCAGCAATGTGTGCTTCCGCGTGGGCACCACTCCCAGGCCTGGGCCCTGAAGCTCCCGTGCCAACCTCACACTCTCTTTTCCCCTCAAAGGTAGAGCAGCCCGGAAATAAAAGTCTCTGTGCAGGCCGGGCACGGTGGCTCATGCCTGGAATCCCAGCACTTTGGGAGGCTGAGGCGGGCGGATCACCTGAGGTCGGGAGTTCAAGATTAGCCTGACCAACGTGGAGAAACCCCGTCTCTGCTAAAAATACAAAATTAGCCAGGCATGGTGGCATGTGCCTGTAAGCCCAACTACTCGGGAGGCTGAGGCAGGAGAATTGCTTGAACAGGGGAGACGGAGGTTGCTGTGAGCCGAGATTGCACCATTGCACTCCAGCCTGGGCAACAAGAGTGAAACTCCATCTCAAAAAAAAAAAAAAAAAAGGTCTCACTGCTTCCATCAGCACATGAAGCAGTTACCAGATTTGGACTTCACATGTGAGCCACAAAGAAATGTCCATCAGTGTGTGCCATTCACACTTCTGGGTTGCTTTGCTATGGCAGCTAGCATGACTTGAACCAATACGCTCTCCGCAGATGATGAAAGATAAAGAGGACGGGCACAGTGGCTCATGCCTATAATCCCAGCACTTTAGAAGGCCAAAGCAGGAGGATTACTTGAGGCTAGGAGTTCTCGAGACCAGCTTGGGCAACACAGTGAGACCCAGTCTCTACAAAAAATAAAAATAGGCCAGGCACGGTGGCTCATGCCTGTAATCCCAGGATGTAGGGAAGGCGGAGGCAGACAGATCGCTTGAGCCCAGGAGTTCAAGACCAGCCTGGGCAACATGTCTGTCTCTCTTTTTTTTAAATTTTATTTTCTGCCAATATGTATTTTTTTAAATTTTATTTATTTTATTTTATTTTTTTTTGAGACGGAATCTCGCTCTGTCGCCCAGGATGGAGTGCCGTGGCCAGATCTTAGCTCACTGCAAGCTCCGCCTCCTGGGTTCACACCATTCTCCTGCCTCAGCCTCCCGAGTAGCTGGGACTACAGGCGCCCGCCACCTCGCCCGGCTAGTTTTTTGTATTTTTTAGTAGAGACGGGGTTTCACCGTGTTAGCCAGGATGGTCTCGATCTCCTGACCTCGTGATCCGCCCGCCTCGGCCTCCCAAAGTGCTGGAATTACAGGCTTGAGCCACCGCGCCTGGCTTAAATTTTATTTTCTGCCAATATCTTGATCTTGGAAAAACCCAGTTTCTTTTTTTTTTTTAAACAGAGACTTGCTCTGTCACCCAATGCAGTGGCGTGATCTCGGTTCACTATACCCTCCACCTCCCAGGTTCAAGCAATTCTCCTGCCTCAGCCTCCCAAGTAGCTGGGATTGGAGGCGCGTGCCATCATGCCCAGCTAATTTTTTGTATTTTTAGTAGGGACAGGATTTTATCATGTTAGCCAGGATGGTCTCGATCTCCCGACCTCGTGATCTGCCTGCCTCGGCCTCCCAAAGTGCTGGGATTATAGGCGTGAACCACTGAGCCGGCCACCCAGTTTCTTTAAAAAAAAAAAAAAAAAATTAGCTAGGCTTTGTAGCTGGGGTCTGTAGTCCCAGCTACGTAGGAGGCTGAGGTGGGAGGATCACCTGAACCCAGGAGGTCAGGGCTACAGTGAGCTGTGATCATGCCACACTGCACTCCAGCCTAGGTGACAGAGCGAGATCCTAGCTCAAAAAACATTTTTTAAAATTACTATTATTATTATTATTTAGGTCTTGCTCTGTTGCCCAGGCTGGAGTGTAGTGGTGCAATCTTGGCTCACCGCAAGCTTTGCCTCCCAGTTTCAAGTGATTTTCATCCATCAGCCTCCCGAGTAGTAGCTAGGATTAAAGGTGTATACCACCATTCCCAGCTAATATTTGTATTTTTTTGTAGAGAAGAGTTTTCGCCATGTTGGCCAGGCTGGTCTCTAACTCCTGGCCTCAAGCAATCCTCCCACCTCAGCTTCCCAAAATGCTGGGATTACAGGTGTGAGGTGCCACAACCAGCCAAAAAACACATTTTTTTTTTTTTTTTTTTTTTTTTTTTTTTTTGAGACGGAGTCTGGCTCTGTGGCCCGGGCTAGAGTGCAGTGGCTGGATCTCAGCTCACTGCAAGCTCCGCCCCCCGGGTTTACGCCATTCTCCTGCCTCAGCCTCCCGAGTAGCTGGGACTACAGGCGCCCGCCGCCTCGCCCGGCTAGTTTTTTGTATTTTTTAGTAGAGACGGGGTTTCACCGTGTTCGCCAGGATGGTCTCGATCTCCTGACCTCGTGATCCGCCCGTCTCGGCCTCCCAAAGTGCTGGGATTACAGGCTTGAGCCACCGCGTCCGGCCCAAAAAACACATTTTTAAAATAAAAATTTGAAGGCCGGGAGCCGTGGCTCATGCCTGTAATCCCAGCACTTTGGGAGGCCGAGGAGGGTAGATCGCTTGAGGTCAGGAGTTTGACACCAGCCTGGCCAACATGGCAAAACCCTGTCTCTACTAAAAATACAAAAATTAGCTGGGCATGGTAGTGAGTTCCTGTGGTCCCAGCTGCTCAGGAGGCTGAGGCAGGAGAATCACCTGACCATGGGAGGCAGACGTTGCAGTGAGCTGAGACTGTGCCACTGCACCTTCAGCCTGGGCGACAGAGCAAGACTCCGTCTCTAAATAAATAAATAAAATACAAATTGTAGAAAGGCCATGGCCCGGGTCTTAATAACAACTCCCAGGTATGAAGCATTTTTGATGTGCTGTGCCCTTGAACATGATATTGAATCTTCCCAACACCCACCAGAGGGAGGTTCTATGAGTCAGATTACAGATTACACAACACCCAACAGATTCCTCACAGGAATGCTGGGAGGATGCAATGAGATGCCAGTTGAAAGGAGCTAAAGCTGCCGGGCGCGGTGGCTCACGCCTGTAATCCCAGCACTTTGGGAGCCCGAGGCGGGCAGATCACAAGGTCAGGAGATTGAGACTCACGGTGAAACCCCGTCTCTACTAAAAATACAAAAAATTAGCCGGGCGAGGTGGTGGGCGCCTGTAGTCCCAGCTACTTGGGAGGCTGAGGTAGGAGAATGGCGTGAACCCGGGAGGCGGAGCTTGCAGTGAGCCGAGATTGTGCCACAGGACTCCAGTCTGGGGGACAGAGCGAGACTCCGTCTCAAAGAAAAAAAAAAAAAAAGAAAGAAAGGAGCTAAAGCTTTTTTTTTTTTTTTTTTTTGAGACGGAGTCTCGCTCTGCCACACAGGCTGGAGTGCAGTGGCCGGATCTCAGCTCACTGCAAGCTCCGCCTCCCGGGTTCACGCCATTCTCCTGCCTCAGCCTCCCGAGTAGTTGGGACTACAGGCGCCCGCCACCTCGCCCGGCTAGTTTTTTGTATTTTTAGTAGAGACGGGGTTTCACCGGGTTAGCCAGGATGGTCTCGATCCCCTGACTTCGTGATCCGCCCGTCTCGGCCTCCCAAAGTGCTGGGATTACAGGCTTGAGCCACCGCGCCCGGCCCGGAGCTAAAGCTTTTTACAGACAATAAGCGATCTATAAACTTCAGGTGGGGTTATTATCACCCTCCCCTGCCGTGAAGATCCCAGGGATGGCTCCAAGCCAAGAGGACTCCCAAGGCTGGGCATGGTGGCTCACGCCTATAATCCCAGCACTTTGGGAGGCCGAGGTGGGCAGATCACCTGAGGTCGGAAGTTCGAGACCAGCCTGACCAACATGGAGAAACCCCTGTCTCTACTAAAACTACAAAATTAGCTGGGCATGGTGGCGCATACCTGTAATCCCAGCTACTCGGGAGGCTGAGGCAGGAGAATCGCTTGAACCTACGAGGCACAGTTTGCAGTGAGCCCAGATCACATTACTGCACTCCAGCCTGGGCAACAAGAGCAAAACTCTGTCTCAAAAAAAAAAAAAAAAAAAAAAGCCTCCCAGCATCACTTCCCTAGATTACTCAATCATGGATCGCCCATCAATCATCGCTGACTAGTTACTTCCCCAGCTCCTTCTTGTAAGTCACAGAAGAAAGGCATATTTTCCCAGCCACTTGTGCAGAGAGGGGAGGCTAGATACCCAAGTTCTGGCCAGTGGGAAGTGTCCGGAAGTTATACAAGCAAAATGCCCAATAAATATTAGCTATTAGGATTTACTGTAGGCACGCAATAAGCCAGGCACTGTCCTAAGACCTTCCGTGTACCGTATTAACTTTCTTTTTTTTTTTCTTCTTGAGACAGAGTTTCCCTCTGTCGCCCAGGCAGTGGCACGATCTCCACTTACTGCAACCTCCGCCTCCCAGGCTTAAGTTATTCTTGTACCTCAGGCTCCCGAGTAACTGGGATTATAGGCGCATGTCCCCACGCCTGGCTAATTTTTTTGTATTTTTAGTAGAGACGGGGTTTCACCATGTTGTCCAGGCTGGTTTTGAACTCCTGATCTCAAGTGATCCACCCACCTTGGCCTCCCAAAGTGCCGTTCCCATTTTATAGATGAGGAAACTGAAACAGAGAGGGAAAATCACTTGCCTAAAATCACATAGCCAGGGCATGGTCAATGCTGGATTTAAATGCAGGCCATCTGGCTCCAATGAGTGACAGAGGGTGCCTCACCCCACACAGAATGCCCCACACCTGCCTCTGGCAGCAGACCCACCCTCCAACCCCACCCACCCCAGCCTCCTCTCCCACCACCTACCACATGATCCAGGAGACCAGAACCATGGTGGCCTCATTGAAGGAGTTGAAGAAGCGGATAAGCAGCTCCCCCTCAGGCCCCAGCTTCCGCAGTGCCACACCAAAGACAATGGCAAACACTACTAAGCCCAGGATGTTCATGCCCTCCACCTCCTGCCCCACGGGCACCTGTAGGCAAGGAACAGATCGGGGTGGAAGGGACACTCAGTCTACCTGCACAGTCACTGAGGGCCAGTCCTGGGCACCACTGCGACCCAGCAGAGACATGGCAGCCCTCGGACCCCTTCCTCCTAAGGCTTCCAGGGGAAGTCCAGGTCCAGGGGAAATATATTAGTCATCAGGGATGGCCCAGAGTATGTGGGGCTGGAATAAGGGAGCCCAGGGGAGTGTGGGAACCGAGAGAGGGCAGTGCCAGCTTGGGGAGTAGGGGGCAGTCAGGGGGGACTTCCTGGAGGAAGGGGCATCTGAGCTGAGACCTGGAGGACAGGAGGAGTGAACCAGGTAAAGGGTGGTAAAAGGATCTAGAGAGAGGAAGCAGAATGTGCAACAGCCTAGAAGTGAGTACAACTTGGGCATTCAAAGAAGAGCCATAATCTACTGTAGCTAGAGTAGAATGACCTGCGCAGGGTCACTAGCTGAGGCTGGGCAGCCAGGCGGGCTGGCAGGGGTTTGACCTCACAGGGACCCCTTGGTCATAGACTGTAGCAAGGAGACTGGACTTTCTCCTGAGGGCACTGGGGCACATGGCAGGGCTCTGGGTACTGTAGAGATAGGGTCACATTTGTGTTTTGAAAAGATCCTCTGGCCGAACGTGGTGGCTCACACCTGTAATCACAACACTTTGGGAGGTTGAGGTGGGTGGATCACTTGAGGTGGGGAGTTCGAGAAACCACCCTATCCAACATGGAGAAATCCCATCTCTACTAAAAATACAAAATTAGCCAGACGTGGTAGCACACGCCTGTCAGCTACTCAGGAGGCTGAGGCAGGAGAATCACTTGAACCCAGGAGGTGGAGGTTGCAGTGAGCAGAGATCGTGCCATTGCATTCCAGCCTGGACAACAAGTACAAAATTCCGTCTTAAAAAAAAAAAAAAAAAGAAAAGATTCTCGGGGCCAGGAGCAGTGCCTCACGCCTGTAATCCCAGCACTTTGCGAGGCCAAGGTGGGCAGATCACTTGAGCCCAACAGTTCAAGACCAGCCTGGGCAACATGGCAAAACTCAGTCTCTATAAAAGATACAGGCCGGGCGCGGTGGCTCAAGCCTGTAATCCCAGCACTTTGGGAGGCCGAGACGGGCGGATCACGAGGTCAGGAGTTCGAGACCATCCTGGCTAACACGGTGAAACCCCGTCTCTTAAAAAATACAAAAAACTAGCCGGGCGAGGTGGCGGGCGCCTGTAGTCCCGGCTACTCGGGAGGCTGAGGCAGGAGAATGGCGTAAAAACCCGGGAGGCAGAGCTTGCAGTGAGCTGAGATCCGGCCACTGCACTCCAGCCTGGGCGACACAGCGAGACTCCGTCTCAAAAAAAAAAAAAAAAAAAAAAAAGATACAAAAATTAGGCCGGGCGCGGTGGCTCAAGCCTGTAATCCCAGCACTTTGGGAGGCCGAGACGGGCGGATCACGAGGTCAGGAGATCGAGACCATCCTGGCTAACACGGTGAAACCCTGTATCTACTAAACACATAAAAAAAAAAAAAATTAGCTGGACGTGGTGGCAGGCGCCTGTAGTCCCAGCTACTCGGGAGGCTGAGGCAGAAGAATGGCGTGAACCCGGGAGGTGGAGCTTCCAGTGAGCTGAGATCCGGCCATGGCACTCCAGCCTGGGCGACAGAGCAAGACTCCGTCTCAAAAAAAAAAAAAAAAAAAAAAAGATACAAAAATTAGCTGGGTGTGTTATAGTCCCAGCTACTGAGAAGGCTGAGGTGGGAAGGATCACTTGAGCCCAGGAGATCGAGACTGCAGTGAGCTGTGCTCGTGCCACCGTACTCCAGCCTGAATGATGGAGAGAGATCCTGTCTCAGAAAAAACAATAATAACAGCAACAACAAAAACCTCTGGCTGCTTGCCAGGTTGAGCAGGTTGAGGGTGGATGGAACAGGGCAGGGAGGGGGCAGCATGGAATGGGGTTGGGGGGTGAGGGATAAAGGGAGAAAGGAAGAGCCTGAACCAGGAAAGGAAGACCAGCCTGGGGCAGGAAAAGAGGGGACAAAGTAGAGACCTATCCAGAAGGCAGAAAAGACAGAAACTGGGGAAGGACAGCAGAGTGTCAATCAAATTCCACAGTAAAGATTGAGGCAGAAATAAAACCAAAACATTACAGCAATGGGCAAAGACGTAGAGCCCCCACTGCCTCCCACTGCTCTCACCTTCACCCTGGTTCCGGTGATATTCCTCTCTTCATAGGAGGTAGAGTACTGTAGGTGGGGTTGGGAAGAGTCAGTGTCCATTGTCACCAGGGCCCCCCAACCCCATGCCAAGTTAACAATGCTCAAAGCCTGCCCTTCCATATCCTTTCAATGTGATCTCATTTCGTCTGCTGGCAACCCCACTGAGGCAGGATGATCAATATCCCCATTTTCCAGAGGTGAAAAACTGAGGCTCAGAGAGGTAAACACATTTGCCCAGAGTCACACAGCTAGAATTAAAACTCACAGGAGGCTCTGAGCCTGTGTTCTCATTGCACATGCATTTTTCCAGGCACTCACCAAAATCAGGTAGCAAGGGCTCCCCCTGGCTGGCATCCCTCCCTGTCCACCCCCCACCCCTCAGGACACCCCTGAGGACTCACTGAGCGAAAGGCTGCGGACACCAGGTTGGAAGGGAAGATATTTCTGCAGAGACAGAGACACAGAGGGTTATTAGATACCACAGGGGGAGGGCAGTATTGTCTGAGAGGCTGGGTTGGTGTTTTAAGGCAGTGAGTGGAAGCTTTGGGGCCCCATCTGCACCCAAACGCAGTCCCTACTCATGCCTCAGCCCGGCAGGTTTGGAACTAGACTTGCACCCCTTTGCAGGATGTGGGGAGTCAGCCTCCTTCAGCCCCAAGAGGCTGGCGTGCTAGCCCTGAGGCATTGTGCGTTCAGGGTGAGGAATGCTGGCCTCCCACGGCAGGCCGGGGGAGGTAGGGAGGTAGGGAGGTAGGGAGGTAGGGAGGTAGGGAGGTAGGGAGGTAGGGAGGTCGCCCCGGGCCTCAGCTCCACCCCATGCAGCAAACTTAATACCCCGGACGGCTTGCATCATCCACTTCCTCCTGGAGGGCCGGCCAGCGCCTCTGAGAGCATGGGGGAGGATCTGGGTGTGTTGGGAGGCGGTGGCAGGAAGGGAGACAAGGGACGGCTTCATATCTCATGAATATGCATCTGTGTTTACAAGGCTACTCTTAAACTCTTGTTTGACAGTGTCTGCCTTGAGATGAAAACAGTAGCTAAGGCCAAGGCGCTTCCCTGGAATCCCAGCACTTTTGGGAGGCCAAGGCAGGCAGATCGCTTGAGCCAGGAGTTGAAGACCAGCCTGGGCAACATGACGAAATCGTGTCTCTACAAAAAATACAAAAATTAGCCAGGCATGGTGGCGTGTGCCTGTAGTTCTAGCTACTCTGGAGGCTGAGGTGGGAGGATCACTTGAGCCCGAGGAGGTTGAGGCTGCAGTGAGCCAAGATCACACCACTTCGTTCCTGCCTGGGACAGAGTGAGACTCTCAAAAACTATATATAGCAGCTAAGCCATCTACAGCACCTACTGTGTGGCAGGCGAGCATTTTGGCCTGTGCTTTACACAGATTAACCCATTTCATCCTTATGACAGCCTTAGGAATAAGCACTATTACCCCATTTTATAGAAAAGGAAGCTGAGGCCCAAAAGGGTAAAGAAAATTGCCCAGCTGGGAAATGGCAGAGCTGGGATCTGAACCCAGCCAGCTGGCTCCATAGCCCCAACCACTCCACATGCTCCCTCTCACCAATGACCGGTGTATAGCCAATGCCATATGTCCATATACAATCTGTCAAATGTTATCGGTTTGGGTGTAGGTTAAGATTCAGCAGTATGGGACAATGCCCACGGATGGCCAGCCACGCGTCATGATAGAGTAAAATAACGTCATGGTAGAGTAATGAATTTGGCCGGGTGTGGTGGCTCACGCCATTAATTCCAGCCCTTTGGGAGGCTGAGGTGGGCAGATTATTTGATGTCAGGGGTTCGAGACCAGCCTGGCCAACATGGTGAAACCCCACCTCTACTAAAAACACAAACATTATCCAGGCGTGATGGCGCACCCCTTTAATCCCAGCTACTCGGAAAGCTGAGGTATGAGAATCACTTGAACCCAGGAGGTGGAGGTTGCAATGAGCCAAGATCGTGCCACTGCACTCCAGCCTGAGTGATAGAGACTGTCTCAAAAAAAAAAAAAAGCATGAGTTTATTGGTGTGTGACCACAGAGGTGTGTATGTGAGTGTGTATTGTGTGCTCCTGAGCCTGTGTTTAGATGTTGGCGTGGCTGGCAGCATCACTGAACAGCTGTGCTACAGGGCTGTGTATGACCCAGTGAGCGTGTGTATGCGTGCTGGTATCTGGCCATGGGTTTTTGTCGAGATGTTACAGCCTCAGCTGAGTGTCTGTGTGCCTGTGTCCAGCTGTGTGTCATTTGGTTGTAAGCCTGTGTGGCCGGCCAAGTGTGAGCCACAGCTGTGTTTAACACGCAGGGGAGGCCTGTGCTCATAAACAGCCTTGGAGTGGGTGTGTCTACCTGAAGGTAGGCCTGTATCACCCAGGCCCAGAGGCTGGGCCAGGACCCAGCTAATCTCCCCCGGCCAGAAGGTGCTCCCAGGCTGCAACTCGGGACACCAAGCCTGCCCCAGTCTCCCATCTCAGCCTGCACTGACACCCCAAAAGCTGGGGAAACCCTGTTCCATGACTCATCACTTCCTCCCCTCAACTTCCAGGAAGTCCCCAACCTGGAGACACTGAATCAGCAAGCCCTAAAGGCAAGGGCATCGGGGCCTCTGCCCCCGCCCTCCTCAAAGTCGGGGAGGCCATTCTCGGGGGTGCGGGGCAGAGGCCAGGAGAAGGAAAAGAATCTGCTCCCCTTTCTAACTGGTCCTCTTCTGGGCTGCCTGCTAGGGGGTGGCCCAGACAGAGGAGGAAACAGGAGGGAAAGGTAGGGGAAGCAGGGCTGAACTAAAAGATAAAGGGGAAGCGGCCAGGCCCCAGCTGAAATGGTTGGGAAGCGGAGCCCGAAAACAGAACCTGGTTATATCGGAGTGACACGTGGTGTGGGGGTGCCCCAGGGCTGGGAAGAGGGCCTGGTGGGAGTTACTCAGATCAGATCCTCCAGGAGCTCCTTACCCAGGGATCCCAAACTCTCCCACCCTGGCCCCAAATTATATCTAGAAGCCCCATCTTGGGGCCCTTGAGGACGCAAAGATTCCCTCCCCGAAATTTCCTCCTGGGGTCCCCTCCCCTCACAGTATCTTTCTCCCCTAGGCAGACCCTCCTGTGTCTCCCCACATCACTTTCTTCTCCCTCTAAGACCCCACTTATGTACCCAGGCCCCCAAATTTAGAAACCCCCTTCCCCAGGACACGAGACTTGCACTCCCGAGGGCTGGAGCTCGCCGCAATATCCTGTCGAGTTTTCCTAAGACTCTAGAGGGAAGTCTCGGCTCTAGCTGCCCCAAAGCCCCGTCCTGCCCACGTGGCCACTCCCGCCATCCCTAACACTCTTCCCCACTTCCCAAGGGAGCAGGGTCTGACCTCGCAAGATCCAGGAACGAATCGAGCACCTCCTTCTTGGGGGCATTTTCGGCACTGCCAGCGGCTCCCACCGAGGCGTTGATGGCGGCGGAGGCGGCGCCCGGCTGCAGCGCCAGGGCCAAGGCCACTCCGAGCGCCGACGCCAGCAGCGTAGTGACCAGGAAAAACAGCAGCGCCCAGGCGCCCAGGCGGCCGAGCGCGCCGGGGTCCAGGCTGGCGGCGCCGCCGATCAAGCTGCACACCACCAGCGGCAAGATGATCATCCGCAGCAGGCGCAGCAGCAGCTCGCCCGGGAAGACGAAGGCGCTCAAGCGCTCCGGGCCCAACGCCAGCGCACCTCCGGCCCCCGATACCCCCAGCCCCAGCGCCACGCCGACTACCACGGCCACCACCGTCAGCAGCACAAGCAGGTTGGCTCGAAGGCAGCGTCGCACCCGGTCCCGGGAACCGCAGCAGCCCCCTGCTGCCTCGCCTTGGTCCTCGATGGAGGCCAGCGCCAGACCCCCGTTGGCGGTGGGCTCCGCCGCTGCGAGCCCCTTGGAGTCTCCACGAGGAGGATCGGCCACCATGATGGGACGCACCGCGGTTTCTTAGCGCCTGGAAGCTGGCTGGGAGCGCTTGGGCTCCTTCCCAGGACCCGACGTTCCTAGGACTGAGTTGAGTAACAGCACCTGGAGACTGGAACTTTGGAGGGCTCCTTAGACTTGTGAGTTCACAGCACTGAAGTTCCTTGACTCTTGGAAGCTGGAGTGTTTAAATTTCCCAGGCTGGGCGCTGGGGCTTCTCTGCTCTGCCCCGTGTGCCAGATGCTCGAAAACTGGGAGTTCAGAGCGCCTGGGTTCCTTGGCTGTAGGAGCTGGGAATACGAGAGTTTCTCTGGGTGGGGCGTGGGGCCCTTGGCTCCAGGAGGTTGAGTGCGCCCAGATGGAGGTCTGCAGGAGGCTAGGTTCTGGTGGCGCAGATCCGGGACGCCTGGATCCGGGAGGCTGGGACCCCGGGTGCCTGGGTCTTGGACATGGAGGGCTGGGGCGCCAGAATCTGGGGCCGGGAAGCGGAGCTCCGGGACCAGGGGACCCAGACTCTTAGGTCCAGGAGGGTGGGATGCGGGCGCCTGTGTACGGAAGGCGGTGGTCTGATGCCCAGGAGTAGCGGTTACCAGGGCAGAGAAAACCTCCGCGCGTGCCGCGTAGCTCTGAGCCGGTTTAGCGGAAGCTGCCAGGAGTAAGGGTAGCGGGGCGGGGTTTGAGAAGGCGGGGACCGACCCGTGGGCGCCGATTGGCTGCAGAGCGTTCGGAGCCTGGGCGAGTAGGGGTGGGGCTGATACCCGAGATGGGCCAGGTCGCCCATAGAAGGCCGAATAATAATACCCATCTCCAGGGGCGGGGCCCGGAGAGGACGGGGCGGGGCCAGGACGGGGCGGGGCCTTGGGAGGGTGCTGTTTCCCGCCAAAGGAATTGGGTTGTGGGTTGGAGCTCTTAAACCACAGGGGTTCGTTCCCTGGTGCGAGGGTCGCTAGAAAGCTCAGGTGGTCCTCGGATGATTCATTTGCAAATCAACTCAGCTTTGGAACTCCTCGGCCCTGAGTTTGGTTTTTAGTTGCCTTTGAGAACTTTAATTCCTCGAATATAAAGTGCAGGTGATAAAAGCTTTTGTCTCATATGATTACTGTAAGATTTAAATAAAATTGATGTATTTATTTAGGGAGCCGTGGCTCACGCCTGTAATCCCACCACTTTGGGAGGTGAAGCGGGCGGATTATTTGAGGTCAGGAGGTCGAGACCAGCCCAGCCAACATGGTGAAACCCCGTCTCTACTAAAAATACAAAAATTACCCGGTGTGGTGGCACGTGCCTGTAATCCTAGCTACTGGAAGCCTGAGGCAGGAGAATCGCTTGAATCCCAGAGGCAGAGGAAGTCATTCGCCTTGAGGCCACACTTAGAGAGGATGCCACTTGCATGTCCACGTCCCAAGCCTCTAACCGCACCCACTCTGCTGCCTCCTCCCCAAATTCTCTGTTAGTGGCCGTTTGGGAGGTTAACAATGAATCATGATTCCTTACTCCATCTGACAGTGTTGAAATCCTCATTCTTTTCCCATCTCTAGCCTGTTCTGTGACATTTCAGGCTTTCACACTTGCTCAAAGATTGTAGTGGTAATGCCAGAAGCTTCCTGAGGCTGTGAGGCCGCAGGTAATTTACAACCTCTGTGAGACTCAGTCTTCGTATGTGTAAATGGGAATAATAATAAGTCATACCACCTTGAGTGTTGCAAGGGTTCAAATGAGATAGTATGGCCGGGCACAGTGGCTCACGCCTGTAATCCCACCACTTTGGGAGGTGAAGCGGGCAGATCACTTGAAGTCAGGAGTTCAAGACCAGCCTGGCCGACATGGCGAAACCCTGTTCCTACTGAAAATACAAAACCTAGGTGGGTGTGGCAGCACATGCCTATAATCCCAGCTACTCAGGAAGCTGAGGCAGAAGAATTGCTTGAACCCAGGAGACAGAGGTTGTGGAGAGCCGAGATCTCACCACTGCACTCCAGCCTGAGTAACACAGCGAGACTCCATCTCAAAAAAAAAAAGTTATTTCTTTGTGCTTTAAAAATTTTTGTTCTTTCTCTCTTCTTTTGTTTCTAACAAAAATGTCTTTCAGAAGAAAGTCAAATACTACTACTACTATTGCTGTTATTGTTATTATTATTGAAGAACAAGCTGGATGCAGTGGCATGCACCTGTAGTCCCAGGTACTTGGGAGGCTAAAGCAGGAGGATGCCTTGAGACCAGGAGTTCAAGGCTGCAGTGAGCTATGCTCGTGCCCAAGATTAGCCACTGGACTCCGTCTGGGGCAACATAGTGAGAACTTGTCTTTAAAAACATGAAAATAGGCCAGACACGGCAGCTCACGCCTGTAATCCCAGCACTTTGAGAGGCCAAAATGGGCAGATCACAAGGTCAGGAGATGGAGACCATCCTGGCCAATATGGTGAAACCCCATCTCTACCAAAAATACAAAAATTAGTTGGGCATGGTGGCGGGCGGCTGTAGTCCCAGCTACTTGGGAGGCTCAGGCAGGAGAATCGCTTGAACCTGGGAGTCAGAGGTTGCAGTGAGCCCAGATCACACCACTGCACTCCAGCCTGGGCAACAGAGCGAGACTATGTATCAAAAACAAAAACAAAAACAAAAAAACAAAAAATTCCTTGGTTGCTAGAGTGGAGAGACAAGACAATAAACCTGGGCTTGGCCAGGTGCAGTGGCTCATGTCTGTAATCCCAGCAATTTGGGAGGCCGAGGCGGGCAGATCACTTGAGGTCAGGAGTTCAAAACCAGCCTGGCCAACATGGTAAAAGCCATCTCTACTAAAAATACTAAAATTAGCCGGATGTGGTGGTGCATGCCTGTAATCCCAGATACTCGGGAGGCTGAGGCGGGAGAATCACTTGAACCTGGGAGGCAGAAGTTGCAGTGAGCTGAGATCACATCATTGCACTCCAGCCTGGGCAACAGAGCTAGACTCTATCACAAACAAACAAACAAAAAACCCCACAAAATTCCTTGGCTGCTAGAGCTTGCATTCTAGTGCTGAGAGACAAGACAATAAACTTGGGCTGTCAGCTGGAACTAAGTGTTGGGAGACAGCAAAAGCATCCTGTGAGTGACAGAGTGGACAGTACAGCCACTGGAAGGAAGGAACATCTGCACTGAGATCTGAAAGATAAGAAGGAGCCCAGGACACAATGTGGAAACATTCAAAGGAGGCGTGCAAAGCCCTGAGGCAACAGACAGAGAGGCTGCCTTCTCTGTTAGCTGTGCTCGCAGACACGGTTTTATCCCCACTAATCCAGGAGACCAGCTCACACTCCCATTTTCCTGATTTGGAAGCAGATAAGGGTAATGAGGTTTGCTGTGGTCCAAACCCCAGGCCTAAGCAAGAAATCTGAACTCAGATGTTTCTGATCCTGGTCTGCATCTCCTATCAGACACCATGGCTACTCCTGCACTCGGCTCTCTCCAACTAGACGTTTCCTTCAAGGGGCAGTCATTTATTCTGAGCCTAGTGTTGGGCCCTGCGACGGTTGATACCAGGGACACAGCGGCGACCAAGACAGTTCTGGCCCCGTTCTGCTGGGACTCAAAGTTCAGTGGGGAAGACAGATAGTGATGATACAGAGTGGGCAGGGCTGGGATGGGGAAGCTCGAAAGGGATGCTTGACCAGGCTTGGGGGACAGGGAGAGCTTCCTGGAGGAGGAGGCATCGGAGCTGGGATATGAAGGAGTTGGACCAATCCCAGGGAAAGAATATTCCAAACAAAGAGAATAGCACATGCAAAATCCCAGACTTCTGGCCGGGCGTGGTGGCTCATGCCTGTAATCCCAACACTTTGGGAGACTAAGGCAGGTGGATCGCTGGAGACCAGGAATTCCAGACCAGCCTGGCCAACATGGCAAAACCCTGTCTCTTCTAAAAAAAAAAAAAAAAAAAAAATAGCCGGGACTAATGGCACATGCTATTCTGGAGGCTGAGGCAGGAGAATCACTTGAACCCAGAAGGCGGAGGTTACAGTGAGCCAAGATTACACCACTGCACGCCAGCCTGGGCGACAAAGCAAGACTCTGTCTCAAAAAAAAAAAAAAAAAAAAAAAATCCCAGACTTCAGAAGAGTCTGGAATATTTCAAAGCACAGATTGAACTGGGCCACCCCTACTCTCTGAACAGCCCCAGTGGCTTCTCTCAGGATAAAATCCAGTCTTCAGTTGGGCATTTGTCCACTTGGTGATTCGTTTCTTCAGTCATTCAACAAACCACATCCACAGAACAGAAGGCTGAGAGACATCAAATAGAAGGAGACGGATGCTCGTGAGCCGACATGGGATCGTTGTGTCGACTCATCTGACTAATATTTATCAAACACTGAGAAAAACAGTTGAGGAGCCGGGCACAGTGGCTCACTCCTGGAATCCCAGCACTTTGGAAGGCTGAAGTGGGTGGATCTCTCAAGGCCAGGAATTCGAAACCAGCCTGGCCAACATGGTGAAACCTCATCTCAACTAAAAATACAAAAATTAGTGGGGCATGGTGGTACATACCGGTAATCCCAGCTACTTGAATGGCTGAGACAGGAGAATCGCTTGAACCTAAGAGGCAGAGGTTGCAGTGAACCAAGATCGCGCCACTGCACTCCAGCCTGGGCGACAAAGCATAAAAAGAAAAAAAGACAAAGAAAAACAGATGAGAAAAACATGAGCAAAACAGATGAAAATCCCTTCTCTGCTGGCACTGATATTCTAGCAGGGGGACACGGTCAATAAATACTAAACATAATATACAAGTAGGCTAAGTGGGTTATCTGGCTTGTAACTTATTGTCACAAAGCAGAAAGTGCTGTGGAGGGAAATATATGTGTACGTATGCATGCATTAGGAAAAGTGAGGAGTTAGATGAAAGAAAGGTAAATTGCAATTATAAATCAGGCTGAGCTCAGTGGCTCACAATTGTAATTCGAACACTTTTGGAGGCCAAGACAGGAGGATCACTTGAGCTCTGGAGTTTGAGATTATAGTGAGCTGTGATCGTGCCACTGCCGCACTCCAGCCTAGGGAACAGAGTGAGATCTTTTATCTAAAACAATAAAAATTAGGTGGTCACAAAAGTATAGAAGGAGGCCAGGCACAGTGGCGCACACACCTGTAATCCCAGCACTCTGGGAGGCTGAGACAGGAGGATTGCTTAAGCTCAAGAGTTCAAGGCTAGGCGCAGTGGCTCATGCCTGTAATCCCAGCACTTTGGGAAGCCAAAGTGGGTGGATCATTTGAGGTGAGGAGTTCGAGACCAGCCCAGTCAACATGGTGAAACCCCACCTCCACTAAAAACACAAAAATTAGTTGGGTGTGGTGGAGGGCACCTGTAATCCCAGCTACTCGGGAGGCTGAGGCAGGAGAATCGCTTGAACCCGGAGGACGGAGGTTGCAGTGAGCTGATATCGCACCACTACACCCCAGCCTGGATGACAGAGTGAGACTCCATCTCAAAAAAAAAAAAAAAAAGAGTTCGAGACCAGCCTGGGCAACATTTCGAAAGCTCATCTCTACAAAAGAATACAAAATTAACCAGGCATGCTGACACACGTCTGTGGTCCTGGCTACTTAGGAGGATGAGGTGGGAAGATCACTGGAGACTGGAAAGTTGAGAGTGCAGTGAGCAGAGGTCGCACCACTGCACTCTAGCCTGGGCGACAGAGGGACATCCTGTCTCCAAAAAAAAAAAAAAAATAGAGAGAGGGAAAGCAAGGTGCAAGAAAGTGTGTAGAATGGGGAAAAGCAAATGAGCATATAATAGCATCTGTTTTATTTGTTAATCTTTTTAATTTTTATTTTTTATTTTATTGTATTTATCGTATTTATTTATTTATTTATTTATTTATTTTTGAGACAGAGTCTTGCCCTGTCACCCAGGCTGGAGTACAATGGTGTGATCTCAGCTCACTGCAACCTCTGCCTCCTGGGTTCAAGTGATTCTCCTGCCTCAGCCTCCCGCATAGGTGGAACTACAGGCGTGCACCACCACATCCGGCTAATTTTTGTATTTTTAGTAGAGACGGGCTTTCACTATGTTGGCCAGGATGGTCTCAATCTCCTGACCTTGTGATCTGCCCAACTTGGCCTCCCAAAGTGCTGGGATTACAGGCGTGAGCCACCGCACCCGGCACATTTTTTATTTCTATTTATTTATTTTTTTGAAACTGAGTCTCGCTCTGTCTCCCAGGCTGGAGTGCAATGGCACGATCTCACCTCACTGCAACCTCCACCTCCTGGGTTCAAGTGATTTTTCCTGCCTCAGCCTCAAAAGTAGCTGGGATTACAGGCACCCGCCACCATACCCAGCTAATTTTTTTGTATTTTTAGTAGAGATGGGGTTTCATCATGTTGGTCAGGCTGGTCACAAACTCCTGACCTCAGGTGATCCACCCGCCTCAGCCTCCCAAGTGCTGGGATTACAGGTGTGAGCCACCGCGCCCAGCCAGCAGCATCTCTTTTAAATGCATTGACTATTCAAGAATTTGCAGAAACTGCTAAAAAGGATTTGCTTTCAGGAAGGAAAGCTGTGACTTTGTGGTTCGGTGCCAGGACCCTGAAATCTGTCATCTTGAACTTGTATCTCACTTAGCAGCTGAATGGTTTGGGCAAGTCATTCAACTCTCCCGGCTCAGTTTGCTGGGCTGTACAGTGGGGATCACTGTAGCTTCTGCCTTGGAGATCATGGAGGGGTGAGCAGAGTTCACGTGTATGAAGTGCTTTGGTTGGTGCCCGACAAATCACAACCCCATGGTATTTTAAGTTATGACGACCGTTTGCAGATAAAGATTATAAAGAAAGGAAAAGAAATATTTATTCTAGGCTGGGTGCAGTAGCTCACACCTGTAATCCCACCACTTTGGGAGGTCAAGGCAGGTGCATAGTTTAAGTCCAGGAGTTTGAGACCAGCATGGGCAATATGACAAAACCCCGTCTCTACCCCCCAAAATATAAAAACTAGCCAGGCGTGGTGACACAGCCCTGTAGTCCCAGCTATTCTGGAGCCTGAAGTGAGAAGATCGCCTGAGCCTAGGAGGTGGAGGTTGCGGTGAGCCGAGATCGTGCCACTGCACTCCAGCCTGGGAGACAGAGTCAGACCCCATCTCCAAAAAAATAAAAGAGAACAGATCTCTTCCAGTGCTTACCCCGGAGCACAGATTCACAAGCTGGGAGCTTTTCCCCTGAGGACCCAGGGACCACTGGGTAAAGGGAGGCCTCAGAGGCCCCTGAGGGCCCCAGCAGCTGGTGACGCGGCTGGGGTGTGGAAGCTCTGGCAGCCCTCCAGGTCATCAGCACCCGGGGGTTTGGAGAAGTGGCCCAGGCCAGTTGGGCAACTTGAGCACAGGCCAGGCTCAGCCTAGTCACTGACCACCCACTCTAGGGCTAGAGGTGCCAGACAGGGGGAAGCTGGAGGGAGGAGGCTCCAGGACTCAGGAGACCCCAGAATCCTAGACCCTTCAGGGAATGTGGGGTGGGTCCAAGCCAAGAGGGCAGGGTTTGAGGGTTTGGACGATGTTGTCTGGAGCGCCTCGCCCCCTGCCCTCCCCCTTCTTAGAGAAGAAAATATACCAGCTGGTGTCATCGGGCTTTGCTCCCACTAAGCCAAACCTCCTACCCAGATTCCGATTTCATCATTGGAAAAAAAAAAAAAAAAGACCTGGGGCTCCAGGAAGGGGGTGAGAGAGGCCAGGAGGAGGCTGGATGGAGCAGTGGGGAATCTGGACCCCACAGAGCAGAGAGGCCCTTTCTGGCCTCAGTTTGCCACCTAGGAAATGGCTTTGGGTCTTGTCTTGTATTGTCTTGTCTTTTTTCTCTTTTCTTTTCTTTTTCCCTTCCCTTCCCTTCCCTTCCCTTCCCCTCCCTCTCCCTCCCCCTCCCTCTCCCTCCCCTCCCCTCCCCTCCCCTTCCTTCCTTGAAACAGAGCTTTGCTCTCTTGCCCAGCCAGGAGTTCAGTGGTGCAATCATAGCTCATTGCAGCCTCAAACTCCTGGGTTCTGGCTATCCTCCTGCTTCAGCCTCCTGAGTAGCTAGGACTATAGGCACACGCAACCATGCCTGGCTAATTTCTTAAATTTTTTTGTAGACCTGGGATTTTGTTATGTTGCACAAGCTTGTCTGGAATGCCTGGCCTCAATAGATCCTCCCACCCTGAACTCCTGAAATGCTGGAATTACAGGAGTGAGCCTCCGCACCTGGCAAGGTGCTGTTTTGAATGGTATGCCCCCTGGGAAGCCTGGTGTTGAATAACTCCACACCTTCAGCCTCATCCTCAAAAAAACAGGACCTGGGCAAAGTCCTCCCAGAGCTGAAGAGCCCCGGCATTTTGGGGGCGGGAGGGGGAGGGCAAAGGGGCTCCAGTGAGGAACCCACCTGAGGCTCCAGTGAGGCCTAGGCCCATGAAACCGAGGAGGCCGATCCCGTCCTGATAGAGACAAGGCAACCAAGTCTCCGAGTCCCACAGCCAATGAATGGAACAGCCAGGGGAGAAGCCAGGAGCTGGGAAGGCTTTATGCTTCCAACCACCAAAGCCCTGCGGTGGGACCCTCACACGGCCTGAGAAAATCAGCAACACACATTCCACACAACTGTTTTTTTCCAAGGGCCAATTTATGATGATGATTATTATTTTGAGATGGATTCTCACTCTGTCGCCCAGTCTGGAGTGCAGTGGCGCAATCTCGGCTCACTGCAACCTCTGCCTCCCAGGTTCAAGCAATTCTTGTGTCTCAGCCTCCCAAGTAACTGGGATTACAGGCATACACCAATCATGCCTGGCTAGTTTTTGTGTGTATATATATATATATATATATATTTTTTTTTTTTTAATATGGAATGCTTCATGAATTTGCGTGTCATCCTTGTGCAGGGGCCATGCTAATCTTCTCTGTGTCGTTCCAATTTTAGTATATGTGCTGCCGAAGTGCGCACGATTTTTGTAGTTTTTGTAGAGATGGGGTCTCTCCATGTTGGCCAAGCTGGTCTCAAGCTCCCGACCTCAAATGGTCCACCCGCCTCAGCCTCCCAAAGTGCTGGGATTGCAGGTATGAGCCACCGCCCCCGGCCCAAGTGCCAATTAAAAAACAAAAAACTTTACTATTATTTTTATTTAAGTAACAAGGTCTCACTCTGTCACCCAGACTGGAGTGTGGTGGTGAGATCATAGCTCACTGCAGCCTCTAACTCCTGAGCTCTAGTCATCCTCCCATCTCAGCGTCCTGAGTAGCTGGGAGTACAGGTGTGCACCACCAATACATATAGATAGATGATAGGTAGATAGATAGATAGATAGATAGATAGATAGATAGATAGATAGATTTGTTTGTTTGTGATGGCGTCTTGCTCTGTCACCCAGGCTGGAGTGCAGTGGTGCCATCTCGGCTCACGGCAACCTCCACTTCCCAGGTTCAAGCGATTCTCCTGCCTCAGCCTCTTGAGCAGCTGGGACTACAGGCACATGCCACCACACCCGGCTAATTTTTGTATTTTTAGTAGAGACAGGGTTTCACCAGAAAAAAAAAAAAAAAACTTCTTTTTTTTTTTTTTTTTTGAGACGGAGTCTCTCTCTGTCGCCCAGGCTGGAGTGCAGTGGCACGATCTCAGCTCACTGCAAGCTCCACCTCCTGGGTTCACACCATTCTCCTGCCTCAGCCTCCTGAGTAGCTGGGACTACAGACGCCTGCCACCATGCTTGGCTACTTTTTTGCCTTTTTAGTAGAGACGGGGTTTCACCGTGTTAGCCAGGGTGGTCTTGATCTCCTGACCTCGTGATCCGCCCGCCTCAGTTTCTCAAAGTGCTGGGATTAGAGGTGTGAGCCATAGCGCCCGGCCAAAACTTATTTGCTTTATATTTTCGCTTTCCCCTGGACCTGCCAGCCTGATTCCTTTTCCCTAATTAGGAGTCCACAACTAATGCTTATTGAACATTTACTATAGCCCAGAGGTACAGCTTCTCAGCAAACCAATGGGTCCTATTAGTATCCTCATTTTATAGCTGAGTAAACAGAGGTACAGACAGGTGGTGTGACTTGGCCAAGGTCTCACAGCTTAATTGATAGAGCCACATATTTTGCTTTCTCTTTTTTATTATTATTTAAAATTTTTATTTTATTTTTTTTTTTTAGAGACAAGATCTTGTTCTGTTGCCCAGGCTGGGATGAAGTGGCATGATCACAGTTCACTGCAACCTTGAACTCCTGGGCTCAAGCAATTCTCCCGCCTCGGCCTCCTGAGTAGCTGTAATCCCAGCACTTTGGGAGGCTAAAGAGGGTGGATTGCTTGAGCCCAGCAGTTTGAGAACAGCCGGGGCAACATGACGAAACCCCATCTCTACAAAAAATATAGTAACTGTATACCAGCTACTCGGGAGGCTGAGCCTGGGAGGTCAATGCTGTAGTGAGCTGTGATCGCAACACTATACTTCAGCCTAGATGCAGGAGTGAGACCCTGTCTCAAAACACACACACACACACACACACACACACACACACACACACACAGCCTGACAGAGGCATGCACTATTGAAGGTGCTAACATGGAAGAGAACAACAGTGAAAGGCCAGGCGCTGGGCCTCATGGTAGCACTCAAACTCCGGGAGCCAGCCATGCCTGAAGCCAGCCCATCGATTCCTGATGTCGCTGAAGAGTTACAATCAGGTTTTCAGCCACTCGAAACAGAAAGAGACCAAACTTACCCAGGGGAGGGACGAATGGATTCAGCCTGCTGATATGGCAGTGGGAAGTAGGGTTCATGGAAAGGGGAAAGGTGGGACCGTGCAAGAGTGAGTGGGAACACGACCCATTCCAGGGGACAGACAGCAGATCATCGGGGTGGCTGTCATGCAAAATTTATAAGGGGTCATGGTGAGGTCATGGTGCCACCTTTCAGTTGCAAGAGAAAGGGAGAAGCCATGACTATTGTGAAAGAAAAATAGAATCTCAGGACCCCAAATTCACTAGGCCAAAGGGAAAGTTAAGCTGGGAAACTGAGGCATCAGTCCAGTCTTCCTTTTGTTCCAGATTGCTGTAATTTTCCAACCCCGTATCATAGCTTAATTAATTAATTATTTTTTTTTTGAGACAGAGTCTTGCTCTGTTGCCCAGGCTAGAGTGCAGTGGCACGATCTTGGCTCACCGCAACCTCCGCCTCTCGGGTTCAAGTGATTCTCCTGCCTCAGCCTCCCAAGTAGCTGGGACTACAGGCACGTGCCACCACACCCCGCTAATTTTTTGTATTTTTAGTAGAGACGGGGTTTCACTGTGTTAGCCACGATGGTCTCAATCTCCTGACCTTGTAATTCACCCACCTCGGCCTCCCAAAGTGCTAAGATTACAGGCGTGAGCCACCACGCCTGCTCATTTTAAAATTTAATTTACTTTATTATTTTTTTTTAGATGGAGTCTCATTCTGTTGCCCAGGCTGGAGTACAGTGGTGAGATCTCAGCTCACCACAATCTCCACCTCCTGAGTTCATGAGATTCTTGAGCCTCAGCTTCCCAAGTAGCTGGGATTACAGGTGCCTGCCACCACACCCAGTTAATTTTTATATTTTTAGTAGAGACGGGATTTCGCCATGTTGGTCAGGCTGTTCTTGAACTCCTGACCTCAGGTGATCCACCCGCCTCTGCCTCCCAAAGTGCTGGGATTACAGGTGTGAGCCACTGCGCCCAGCCAACACCGGATTATATCATGAAGGGAGAATCCAAAGGCTTCACGCAGGATCGGTGAGGACCACTGAAGGGTCTAAGCAGCGGAGTGACACAATCAAGTTTGTGTTGTTAGAAGCTTCTGCACTCTGACACATTTGCTGGTGGGTGTGGAAGTTAGTACAGCCTCCCTGGAAAGTCATTAGGCAAAAGGCCTTAATCTTAGATCTTCCCCCACCCTTTGACACAGCAGTTCTTCTCTGAGGGATTTATTCCACGGCTATTGTCTTGCATGCGAAAAATCACCACAGCCCTGCTTGCAGTAGCAAAAGACTAGAAGCAAACTAAGTACATATCAGGAAGAAACTAGCAAAATATGTTATGGCCCATTCATGTTATGGAACACTAGGCAGCTGTAGAAAAGAATGAGCCACATCTACAGGCATCGTACTGGCATGCTGGTAAATATTTGACCAGGCCGGGCATGATGTACTTGCAGCATTTTGGGGGGCTGAGGTGGGAGGATGGCTTGAGCCCAGGAGTTTGAGACCAGCCTGGGCAACATAGCAAGACCCCTGTCTCTACAAAAAATACAAAAATTTGGCTGGGTGTGGTGGCTCACGCCTGTCATCCCAACACTTTGGGAGGCCGAGGTGGGCAGATCACCTGAGGCCAGGAGTTCAAGACCAGTTCAAGCCTGGCCAATGTGGCAAAACGCTGTCTCTAGTAAAAATATAAAACTTAGCCAGGTGTGGTGGTACGTGCCTGTAATCTGAGCTGTTTGGGAGGCTGCAGCATGAAAATCGCTTGCATCCAAGAGGTGAAGGTTGCAATGAGCCGAGATCACACCATTGCACTTCAACCTGGGTGACAGAGCTAGACTCTGTCTCAAAGAAAATACAAAAATTAGCTGGGTGTGGTGGCACATGCCTATAGTCTTAGCTACTCAGGAGGCTGAAGTGAGAGGATCGCTTGAGCCCAGGAGGTCAAGGTTGCAGTAAACTCTGATTGCACCACTGCACTCCAGCCTGAGTAACAGAGCAAAACCATCCATATATATATATATGATATATATATAATATATACTATATATAATATACATATAATATATATAATATATTATATATAATATATATTTTATATATATCATATATATATATAATTTTTTTTGAGGTGGAGTCTTGCTCTGTTGCCCAGGCTGTTGCCCAGGCTCTGTTGCCCAGGCAGTGTAGTGGCACAATCTCGGCTCACTGCAAGCTCTGCCTCCCGGGTTCACGCCTTCTCCTGCCTCAGCCTCCCGAGTAGCTGGGACTACAAGTACCCGCCACCATGCCTGGCTAATTTTTTGTATTTTTAGTAGAGATGGGGTTTCACCGTGTTAGCCAGGATGGTCTCAATCTCCTGACCTTGTGATCTGCCCACTTTGGCCTCCCGAAGGGCTGAGATTACAGGCATGAGCCACTGAGCCCAGCCAATTTACTCTTAAGGAAAAAGGTGCATCAGCCTAGGCAATATAATGCGATACTGTCTGCAAAAAAAAAATTTTTTTTTTCTTGAGACAGAGTCTCATTCTGTCTCCAGGCTGGAGTGCAGTGGTGCAATCTTGGCTCACTGAAACCTCCGCCTGCTCGGTTCAAGCTATTCTCCTGCCTCAACCTCCGGAGTAGCTGGGATTACAAGCATGCACCACCACGCCCAGCTAATTTTTGTATTTTTTTTTTTAGTAGAAACGGGGTTTCACCAAGTTGGCCAGCATGGTCTCGATCTCTTGACCTTGTGATCCGCCCGCCTCTGCCTCCCAAAGTGCTGGGATTACAGGCGTGAGCCACCGCGCCGGCAAAAGTTTTTAATAAATTATCCAGGTGTCATGGACTCTAGCCTCAAGTGCATGGCCGCTGCCATTGACTGTGTGGGCCAGACCATGGAGCATATGCGCTCGAGCGTGGAGCACATTCACCCTGCCATTGAACGCATGGGCCTGAACATGGAGCATATGGTGCTTGCAGGCATGGAGGCTGGCTTGGGGCACATGGGCCCCATGACGGATCACATGGTCACTGGCCTAGAGCACATGGGCGCCAAGAGCCTCGCGTGCATGGGTCTGGCCATGGGTGGTAGTGGCAATGCCAGCTTTGACTGTGCCATCAATATGGAGTGTAACAACTTTGGAAGCTTTGCAGGTTCCTTTGGCAGAGCAGGAGACCATGCTCCTGGGAGTGGCCAGGAAGGCATACCAGATATTTGTAAGAAATCTCCCATTCAGTTTTACATGGAAGATGCTAAAGGACAAATTCAACCAGTGTGGCCACGTGCTGCACACTGACATCAAAATGGAGAACCGGAAGTCCAAGGGGTGCAGTGTGGTTAAGTTCGGATAGCCAGAGGTGGCTGAGAGAGTCCGCCAGATGATGAACGGCATGAAGCTGAGTGGCCAAGATTGATGTTCGAATAAATAGAAATGCTTAAGCAGTTGCCTTTTTGAAACATCAATACCAGACCTCTGAATTTGTATTGTTTTTTTTTTTTTGAGACAGGGTTTCATTCTTGTTGCCCAGGCTGGACTGCAATGGTGCGATCTCAGCGCTCCGCAACCTCCGCCTCCCGGGTTCAAGCGCTACTCCTGCCTCAGCCTCCTGAGTAGCTGGGATTACAGGTATGCTACCACACCTGGCTAATTTTGTATTTTTAGTAGAGACAGAGTTTCTCCGGGTTGGTCAGGCTGGTCTTGAACTCTTGACCTCAGGTGATCCGCCCGCCTCGGTCTCCCAAAATGCTGGGATTACAGGAATGAGCCACTGCACCCGGCCCTCTTGCTAACCATTTTATTTTTTCCTTCTTTTTTTTTCAGACACGGTCTCACTCTGTTGCCCAGGCTGGAGTATAGTGGTGCAATCTCAGCTTATTGCAACCTCTGCCTCCTAGGTTCAAGCGATTCTTGTGCCTCAGCCTCCCAAGTAGCTGGGACCACAGGCATGTGCCCCCACACCTGGCTAATTTTTGCATTTTTAGTAGAGATGGGGTTTCACCATGTTGACCAAGCTGGTCTCAAACTCCTGACCTCAAGTGATCCACCCACCTCGGCCTCCCAAGTGCTGGGATTACAGGCATGAGCCACCACACCGGCTTTTTTTTTTTTTTTTTTTTTTTTGGAAACAGAGTCTTGCTCTGTCGCCCAGGCTGGAGTGCAGTGGCGCGATCTCAGTTCACTGCAAGCTCTGCCTCCCGGGTTCACGCCATTCTCCTGCCTCAGCCTCCCGAGTAGCTGGGACTACAGGCGCCCGCCACCACGCCCGGCTAATTTTTTGTATTTTTAGTAGAGACGGGGGTTTCACCGTGTTAGCCAGGATGATCTTGATCTCCTGACCTTGTGATCCGCTCACCTCGGCCTCCCAAAGTGCTGGAATTACAGGTATGAGCCACCACACCTGGCCTTTCTTTTTCCTTTTTTTTTTTTTTGAGACGGAGTCTCGCTCTGTAGCCCAGGATAGAGTGCAGTGGTGCGATGTAGGATGTAGGCTCACTGCAAGCTCTGCCTCCCAGGTTCATGCCCTTCTCCTGCTTCAGCCTCCAGAGTAGCTGGGACTACAGGTGCCTGCCACCACGCCCAGCCAATTTTTTTTTTTTTTCGTATTTTTAGTAGAGAGTTTCACCATGTTAACCAGGATGGTCTCGATCTCCTTACCTTATGATCTGCCTGCCTTGGCCTCCCAAAGTGTTGGAATTATAGGCATGAGCCACCATGCCTGGCAGCAATTTTTTTTTTAATTTAGCATTTTAATTTTTTTTTTTTTTTGAGACTCTGTTGCCAGGCTGGAGTGCAGTGGCACGATCTCGGCTCACTGCAACCTCCAACTCCCTGGTTCAAGTGATTTTCCTGCCTCAGCCTCCCAAGTAGCTGGGTTTATAGGCACATGTCACCACATCCAGCTAATTTTTTTTTTTTTTTTTTTTTTTTTGTATTTTTAGTAGAGACGGGGTTTCACCATGTTGGCCAGGATGGTCTTGAACTCCTGGCTTCATGATCCACCCGCTTCAGCCTCCCAAAGTGCTGGGATTACAGGTGTGAGCCACCACGCCTGGCCAATCATTTTATTATTTATTTATTTATTTATTTTTGAGACAGTCGCACTCTGTTGCCTAGGCTGGAGTGCAGTGGTGCAATCTCAACTCACTGCAAACTCCATCTCTTGGGTTCAAGCAATTCTCCTGACTCAGCCTCCCAAGTAGCTGTACTATATAGGCACCCACCACCGCACCGGGCTAATTTTTTTGTATTTTTAGTTTCACCATGTTGGTCAGGCTGGTCTCAAACTCCTGACATCAGATGATCCACCCACCTCGGCCTCTCAAAGTGCTAGGATTACAGGTATGAGCCACCACAGCAGACCACTTGTTAACCATTTTAATTTGTTGGCTGGATATATAAATATGTTAAAAAAGCTTGAACCCAGGGAGGCAGAGGTTGCAGTGAGCCAGAGGTGGTGCCATTGTGCTCCAGCTGGGCAACAAGAGCAAAACTCCATCTCAAAAAAAAAAAAAAGTTAAAAAAAAATCAGTTGCTCTTCAGGCTAATTTAATTACTTGTTAATGACTGGGGTTCCATCTGACTGTTTGCATTGAGATTGCACTGTGTGCAATTTTTTTTTGTAGTTATGGCGTCTTCTTGATATTGAATATGATTTTGATAATAAATACTGGTTCCTAAAAAAAAAATTAGCCAGGTGTGCTGGGGCATACCTATAGTCCTAGCTACTTAGGAGGCTGAGATGGGAGGATGGCTTGAGCCCAGGAGTTGGAGGAAGCAGGTGAGCCCGAATTGTGCCACTGCACTGCCGCCTGGGTGACAGAGAGAAAGAGAGAGAGAGAGACAGACAGACAGACAGAGATAGAGAGACCCTGTCTCAAATATAAATAAATGAGGCTGGGCAAGGTGGCTCACACCTGTAATCCCAGCACTTTAGCAGAGAACCCCGTCTCTACTAAAAATACAAAAATTAGCTGCACGTGGTTGTGTGAGCCTGTAGTCCCAGCTACATGGGAGGCTGAGGCAGAAGAATTGCTTGAACCCAGGAGGCAGAGGTTGCAGTGAGCTGAGATTGCCCCACTGCACTCCAGCATGGGTGACAGAGCAAGACTCCGTCTCAAAAAAAAAAAAAAAAAAAAAAATTTAGCCGGGCGTGGTGGCACGCACCTGTAATCTCAGCTACTTGGAAGGCTGAGGCAGGAGAATCGCTTGAACCCGGGAGGTGGAGGTTGCAGGGAGCCGAGATCGCGCCATTGCACTCCAGCCTGACTGACAAGAGCGAAACTCCGTCTCAAATAAACAAGTAAATAAAATAAATGAAAGTTGCAGACACATGTGAATGGCCTGGGCAGCATTTCTCCACCTGCGCTTGCATTTGGTAGACAGTCTGGGACTCTCTGCGGGAGAAAACACGAGAAACCGGCCCCTCTGCTGGTTCCCCACCTGGCCTGGCTCTCCTATTCTCCACCCTGCACGCTCATGCCTGGAAACCTGCTTCTCCTCTGAGCCTCCCTCACGGCAGCCCGGCCCACGTGGCATTTGATCTGCCCACTTCAGAGCCTCCACCTCCGGCCTACAGCCCATCAGAGGCAGCTGGAGCCGGGCATCCTCCCCACGTGGGCCTTTGAGGATGGGATGAAGGAAGCTGAGCGGAGGTCCCGGTGCCTCCCAGGAGGAGCCTGGAGGGGAGGGAACAGGGGAGAGGAGAAGGTTTTTCCACTGTGTCCCCTCCTGTGACTGTAGAAATGAGCCTTGTGACTTCAATTACCTATTAATATTTTTTGAAGTGTTCTATAAAAAGTGCCTGCCTCGGGCTACCGTCGGGGGCAGGGAAGGAGGAGGGTGAGTCCAGGCACGAGGAGGCCTGGGCGGTGACCCGGGAGTGGGGACGGCCGAGGCTGCCAAGCAGTCACGGCCTGTTCCAGAAGGCTCCGTGGTGGAACGCTGTGCAGAAAGTCCTTAGAAGGCTCTGGCCGGGGAGGCCTTCCCTCAGCACCCTCCTCTCCAAGCCAACTTGAGGGTTTCCCAGAGAGGCATCTCCTCCACCACTGCTGCCCCTACCCAAAAAGATCCCCAAATGTCCGGTGGATAAAAACTCTCCATCTTTCCTTCATGCTACGTCTGCGAGTGTGGGAGCTGACTCACATCTGGCCCTCCACCTCCACCCTTCTCCTCTCTCCTCCCCTCTTCCTCCTCTCTCACTTCTGTCCTCTCTCTTCCTCTCCCTCCTCTCCATCCTCCCCTCTTATCCTTCCTCCTCGCTCCAACCCCTCCTCCTCCCACTGCCTCTCCTGCCCTCCCTCCTTCCAGCGATACACAACCTCCTCCAGGCCCCCAAACACCAACCCTCTCTCTGCTCCATACCTTTGCCCATGCTGTTCCCTGATAGATTTCATTTGAATTTCTCTGATGATTTGTGACGTTGAGCATCTTTTCGTGTGCATTGTGGGTCATTTGTATGTCTTTGCAGAAATGTCTATTCAAGTCCTTTGCTCATTTTTGAATTGGGGTGCCTGGAACTCTCTGCGCCCCCACCCCGCCCCCTGCCTCTTCACCAAACCCTGTTTTCTTCTGGAGATCTTGGATCCTTCCTTCATCTAACAAATATTTGCCAGATGTCAACTCTGCGTCAGGCACCCTGCCAGGGATTGGGGAACACAGGGTGAGGAGAGGCTACATCGTAGCCGAGAAGGCAGGAAATAAAGGAGTCAACAGAGACTGCAAACAAGGGAATGTTTTCTCTTCTTCTTTTTTCTTTTTCTACAGCGTTCATGGGCTTGCTTTAAAAGCTTCCTTGCTTATTTATTATTCATTTATTTATTTTTGAGACAGGATCTCATTCTGTCGCCCAGGCTGGAGTGCAGTGGCGTGATATGCACCCACTGCCACCTCTGCCTCTAATTCTTTTTTTTTTTTTTTTTTTTTTTTTGAGTTGGAGTCTTGCCCTGTCGCCCAGGCTGGAGTGCAGTGGCCGGATCTCGGCTCACTGCAAGATCCGCCTCCCGGGTTTATGCCATTCTCCTGCCTCAGTCTCCTGAGTAGCTGGGACTACAGGCGCCCGCCACCTCGCCCGACTAGTATTTGTGTATTTTTTTTTTAGTAGAGACAGGGTTTCACCGTGTTAGCCAGGTGTTAGCCAGGTGTTAGCCAGCGTGTTAGCCTCCTGACCTCGTGATCCGCCCGTCTCGGCCTCCCAAAGTGCTGGGATTACAGGCTTGAGCCACCGCGCCCGGCCAAATTCTTTAAAAAAATTTTTTTTTAATTTCAAAAATTTTTGGCCAGGTGAGGGGGCTCACGCCTGTAATCCCAGCACTTTGAGAGGCCAAGGCAGGTGGATCACTTGAGGTCGGGAGTTTGAGACTAGTCTGGCCAACATGGTGAAACCCCATCTCTACTAAAAATACAAAATTAGCCGAGCATGGCGGCGCACACCTGTAATCCTAGCTACTTGGGAGGCTGAGGCAGGAGAATCACTTGAACCCTAGAGGCAAAGGTTGCAGTGAACCGAGATCATGCCATTGCACTCCAGCCTGGGCAATAAGAGTGAAACTCTGTCTCAAAAAAAGTAAAAATAAAAAACCCTTTCATTTTCATTTTACTTTTATATTTTATTTATTTATGCATTTATGTATGTGTGTATGTACGTATCGATTTAGTTTTTGAGATGGAGTCTCGCTCTGTCGCCCAGGCTGGATTGCAGTGGCATGATCTTGGCTCACTGCAAACTCCGCCTCCTGGGTTCACACCATTCTCCTGCCTCAGCCTCCTGAGCAGCTGGGGCCACAGGTGCCCGCCACCACGCCCAGCTAACTTTTTGTATTTTTAGTACAGATGGGGTTTCACCGTATTAGCCAGGATGGTCTTGATCTCCTGATCTCGTGATCCGCCGGCCTCGGCCTCCCAAAGTGTTGAGATTACAGGTGTGAGTCACTGCGCACGGCCATATTTATTTATGAGACAGAGTCTTACTCTGTTACCCAGGCTGGAGTGCAGTGGCGTGATCTCAGCTCACTGCAACCTCTGCCTCCCGGGTTCAAGCGATTCTCCTGCCTCAGCCTCCTGAGTAGCTTGGATTACAGGCATGTGCCACCACATCCAGTTATTTTTTTTGTATTTTTAGTAGAGATTTTTAGTAGAGTTTTTAGAAGAGTTCCAGGCTGGTCTGGAACTCCTGATCTTGGGTGATCCGCCTGTCTCGGCCTCCCAATACAGGCATGAGCCACAGTGCCTGGCCCACTTTTATATTTTTTAATTTAAATCTAATAGAGACAGGGGTTTCCTTATGCTGTCTATGCTGGTTTCAAACTCTTGGCCTTAAGTGATCCACCTGTCTTGGCCTCCCAAAGTGCTGGGATTACAGGTGTGAGCCATGGCACCTGGTCTCCATCTGATTCCTGAACACTTCAGTTCATTCTCATGTCTGATTCATTGCACTTGCTATTTCTTCTGCCAGCTTCTCTCTTCTCAGTCCCTCACCAGGGAGGTTCCTTGTCCTCCCTCAGATTGCAGATGAATTCTTCTTGCAGCACTGAGCTCTTTTAAAAAAATTTCTTGGCCAGGTACTGTGGCTCAGGCCTGTAATCCCAACATGTTGGGAGGCCGAGATGGGCGGATCACGAGGTCAGGAGTTCGAGACCAACGTGGCCAACATGGTGAAACCCCATCTCTACTAAAAATGCAAAAACTAGCTGGGTGTGGTGGTCGGGTGTGGTAATCCCAGCTATTCGGGAGGCTGAGGCAGGAGAATCGCTTGAATCCGGGAGGCGGAGCTTGCAGTGAGCCAAGATTGCACCACTGCACTCCAGCCTGGGCAACAGAGCAAGACTCTGTCTCAAAAAAAAAAAAAAAAAAAAAAAAGTCTTGGCCAGGTGCAGTGGCTCAAGCCTATAATCTCAGCACTGTGGGAGGCTGAAGCAGGAGGATCACTTGAGCCCAGGAGTTTAAGATCAGTCTGGGCAATCTACTGAGACCTCATCTCTACAAAAAAAATCAAAAAATTAACTAGGCATGGTGGCGGGCGCCTGTAATCCCAACTACTCGGGAGGCTGAGGCAAAAGAATTGCTTGAACCCAGGAGGTAGAGGTTGTAGTGAACCGAGATCATGCCACTACACTGCAGCCTGGGCGACAGAGCGAGATTCCATCTCAAAATAAATAAATAAATAAATATGAATGAAAAGAATTAGAAGGAACAGTGTGGCTGGATTCAAGGGATTGCAGGGAAGTGTCATCAGATGTTGCTGAAGAGGTAGGTCAAGATGGGCATCATAGACTCTGTGAAGAACTTAAGAACCTCCTCTTCCAGGAAGCCCTTCTTGACTGCATCAGCTAGGTTTTCCCATCCCAGCCCTGTGCCCACTAGGTTGTTGCTCTCGGGGCACTGGCCTATCTGCTCCACTGGCCTGTAAGCCCTGTGAGGGCCAGGCCAGTCACCACTATGTCCTCAGCATCACCTAACACAGGCCTGAGCACACAGGAGGTGATCAGTAAATGCCCAGGTCATTCTGGCACTGCCAGCTAACCCCAAGAAGCATCCCTTGCTCTGCCTCCCCGCCACCCACCCCTATTCCTGGGCGTAGCACCAGGGATTCCTGAGTTCCCCGTTTGGCCACTCATGTTGGTTTCAGCCTAGCCTCTTTCATCCCATCCTCAAAGGCCCATGTGGGGAGGATGCTTGGCTCCAGCTGCCTCTGATGGGCTGCAGGCCAGAGGTGAAGGCTCTGAAGTGGGCAGATCAAACGCCATGTGGATCGGGCCGTCGTCGGGGCGGCTGAGAGGAGACGCAGGTTCCCAGGCATGAGTGTGCAGTCTGGAGAACAGGAGAACCAGGCCAGGTGGGGAACAGCAAAGGGGCCTATATGTTCACCCGTCTTTATAATAACGCAAATTCCAATTGTTGATTCATTACGGCCAGGTGCAGGGTTAATTTTTTGTTTTGTTTTTTGTTTTGTTTTTTTTTTGAGACAGGGTCTCACTCTGTCACCCAGGTTGGAATGCTGTGGTGACATCATGGCTCACTACAGGCATGTGCTACCATGCCTGGTTTATTATTTTTAAAAATGTTTTGTAGGCTGGGCACGGTGGCTCACACCTGTAATCCCAGCACTTTGGGACGCCGAGGCGGATGGATCACCTGAGGTCAGGAGTTCAAGACCGGCATGGCCAACATGGTGAAACCCGTCTCTACTAAAAATACAATAATTAGCCTGGTGTGGTGGCGGGCACCTGGAGTCTCAGCTACTCAGGAGGCTGAGGCAGAAGAATTGCTTTTACCCGGGAGGCGGAGGCTGCAGTGAGCCAAGATCGCGCCACTGCACTCCAGCCTGGGTGACATCACGAGACTCTGTCTCAAAAAAGAAAAAAATGTTTTGTAGAAGCAGGATCTCACTATGTCACCCAGGCTGGAGTGGAGGCACAGTTGTAGCTCAATCCAGCCTCGAACTGTTGAGCTCAAGTGATCCTCCCACTTCAGCCTCAGAGTGCTGAGATTATAGGAATGAGCCACCACGCCCAGCTAAAAGTCAATTCTTTTGATAGAAAGGTCAGAAGAGAAGGGAAGCTCAAACAGCAGGTTCACGTGCTGATGGGAATGATCTGGATTTCTAGATTCTAGAAGAGAAGCAAGAGGGGAAAGTGGCTGGATTGTTGTTGCTGAGTAGGCAAGAGGGGAACCATCCCTAGGCTCAAGAGGAGGAGAGGTCTTGAGAAAGAGTGTAAGGTGGCCGGGCGCAGGGGCTCACACCTGTAATCCCAGCACTTTGGGAGGCCAAGGCAGGTGGATCACGAGGTCAGGAGATCGAGACCATCCTGGCTAACACGGTGAAACCCTGTCTCTACTAAAAAAAAATGCAAAATAGCCAGGCATGGTGGCAGGCGCCTGTAGTCCCAGCAACTCAGGAGGCTGAGGCAGGAGAATTGCTTGAACCTGGAAGGCAGAGGTTGCAGTGAGCGGAGATCGTGCCATTGCACTTCAGCCTGGGCTACAAGAGTGAGACTCCCTCTCAAGAAAAAGAAAAGGAAGGAAGGAAGGAAGGAAGGAAGGAAGGGAGGGAGGGAGGGAGGGAGGGAGGGAATAAGGCCTTCTGAGAGGCTGAGGCGGGCGGATCACTTGAGGCCAGGAGTTTGAGACTAGCCTGGCCATCATGGCGAAACCCCCTCTCAACTAAAAATACAAAAATTAGCTGCTTGTGGTGGTACATGCCTGTAGTCCCAGCTACTCTGAGGCATGAGAATCACTTGAACCCAGGAGGCAGAGGTTGCTGTGAGTAGAGATCACACCACTCCACTCCAGCCTGGGTGACAGAAAAAAAAAAAAGAGAGAGTATAAGTCTAGACACAGTGGCTCATGCCTCTAATCCCAGCATTTTGGGAGGCGGAGGCTTTCAAATCACTTGAGGCCAGGCGTTTGAGACAAGCCTGGCCAACATAGTGAGACCTCATGTCCACTTAAAAAAAAAATACAAAAAATTAGCTGGGCGTGGTGTCACACACCTGTAATCCCAGCTACTTGGGAGACCAAGGCATGAGAATCACTTGAAACAGGGAGGCGGAGTTTGCAGTGAGTTGAGATCGCACTGTTGTACCCCAACCTGGGTGACAGACTGAGACTCTTTCTCAAAAAAAAAAAAAAAGAAAGAAAGAAAGAAAGAGTATAGAGTATAGTTCAGCCGGGCACAGTGGCTCATGCCTGTAATCCCAGCATTTTGAGAGGCTGAAGTGGGAGGATGCCTTGAGCCCAGGAGTTTGAGACCAGCCTGGGAAACATGGCAAATCCCCGTGATATGATTTGGGTGTGTGTCCTAACCCAAATCTCATGTAGAATTGCAATACTCAGCCGGGCGCGGTGGCTCACACTTGTAATCCCAGCACTTTGGGAGGCTGAGGCAGGAGGATCGCAGGAGTTGGAGACCAGCCTGGGCAACATATGAAGAGTCTCTACAAAAAATTTTTAAAAATTAGCAGGGCATGGTGGCACACACCTGTAGTCTCAGCTACTCAGGAGGCTGAGACAGGAGAACTGCTTGAACCCAGGAGGCTGAGGTTGCAGTGAGCCATGATCAGGCCACTGCACTCCAGCCTGCACCACAGAGCCAGAACCTGTAGGAAAAAAAAAAAAAAAAAGGAAACCTCCAGAACAGTAAGGTAATAAATATTATCTGTCTCCTATGGAGCCACTAAGTATATGGTCATTTGTTACAGGAGCAATGAGAAACCAATACCCTTGGCTGGGCGCGGTGGCTCACCCTTGTAATCCCAGCACTTTGGGAGGCCGAGGCAGGCGGATCATCTGAGGTCAGGAGTTCGAGACCAGCCTGGCCAACATGGAGAAACCCCATCTCTACTCAAATACAAAAAAAATTAGCTGATTTTAGTGGTGGGTGCCTGTAACCCCAGATTCGAGAGGCTGAGGCAGGAGACTCATTTGAACCCAGGAGGCAGAGGTTGCAGTGAGCCGAGATCACACCACTGCACTCCACCCTGGGGGACAAGAGCAAGACTTTGTCTCAAAAAAAAGAAACAAAAAACAAAACCCAGTCACAGTGTGCATGGAATAGAGGAAGAGCGGGTGGAAGATGAGGTCAGACAGGGAACAGGGAGCTTGTAAGTTGTGGTGAAGACGTCTTTTAGTGAGTGTGGCAGGAGCCGCAGGAGGGATTTGAGGAGGGAAGTGACATCACGTCACTTCTGTCAAAGGATTCTGCTGCCATATGGGGACCTTTCTGTTGGGGACAAGGCCAGAAGCAGCCAGGAGGTGACTGTAATTGTCTAGGTGAGAGAGATCGTGGCTAGAGTAGCTGTGGGGGGTCAGACTTTGTTTTTGTTTTTGTTGGGGTGCAGTCTCACTGTGTCTTGTCCAGGCTGGAGTGTAATGGTGCGATCACGACTCACTGCAGCCTCCGTCTCCCGGGTTCAAGCGATTCTCCTATCTCAGCCTCCCGAGTAGCTGGGATTACAGGCGTGTGCCACCATACCCGGCTAATTTTGTATTTTTTAGTAGAGACAGGGTTTCACCATGTCGGCCAGGCTGATATTGAACTCCTGACCTCAGATGATCCACCTGTCTTGCCTTGGCCTCCTAAAGTACTGGGATTACAGGTGAGAGCCATGGCGCCCGGCCTTTGGGGCTCCGACTTTGGGTGCATTTTGAAGGTCAACAGGATTTCCCACTGGATGGGATGTGGGGTGTGAAAGCAGAGAGGAGTCATGAGCCCTTTCTAAGTTTCCAGACGGCATGCTTGAACAGACGATGGTTTCTCTGCCGCTCAAGGAAATTAGGCTACTCACGGCCCTAAGGGTGTAACTGTACACACGAAGTGTACTACTGTGCTATGTTAATTAAAGCGGATGTTGTCAGCCAAGTTGGAGACATCCTGGGGGAGGAAAGGTCGGGCTGACCCTGGTTAACTTCAGGCAGGTGTCAGGCATGCAGCCAATGTCATCTTCTGCCTCTCGTTCTCCCTCTGGGCTGGGCCTGCCTCTTCCTTCCCCAGCTGGCAAATAAATCATCTCTCCCATTTCCGCCTCGAATTCATTCTCACTCAGGTTTAATGAGGCATCCCACACCCTCCTGCCAGGCGTGTCTTCACCCAGGTCGCTGATAACTACAAATAGGTTATATTTCAACTCTTTTGAGTATGCTGTGAGGTAGAGATCTAATTTCCTGCTGCATGGGCAGAACAGGAAGACCGTCTCACAAACAAAAAGAAAACCCAAAACAAGTATTTTAGGCCGGGCGCAGTGGCTCACACCTGTCATTCCAGCACTTTGGGAGGCTGAGGCAGGAGGCCGAGCTGGAGCTCAGTAGTTCGAGACCAGCCTCAGAAACATAGGGAGACCCCTGTCTCTGCTAAAAATTTTAAAAATCAGCTTAGCGTGGTGGCGCACGCTGTAGTCCCAGCTACTAGTGAGACTGAGGCAGGGGTGACAGCAGTGGCTGCTGTCATTATGCCGGCTGCAGCAGGGAGGTGCAGCTGGGGCTACACACTCCGTGGAACCGGTGGAAGCTCTGCCCCTTCTGAGCTGTGGCGGGAGTTCCCCAGGTGCCACTGTAGCCGCCCAAACCGCCGCTGTGGATTGACTGTGCTCTTGCGGGGGCCAGGAGTAGACAGGGTCTGCCCTCCCGGGTGCAGCTGCAGCGGGCCACCCATGGCTGCCAACCTGGGCCTCCTGCTCCACAGAGTGGGCAGGAGCCAGAGACAAGTGGGAGCCCCGCCCCTTCCCAGTTGGCAAGGCAGGAGCTCCCCGGATGCAGTTCTGGCCGCCCTCCGAGGCTCAGGACCTGGGCCTCTCTGTAGCCTACACTCTCAGGGGCCGGGAAGTCTCCCCCAATCTCTGTAGGCTCCCGGGTGTCTGCTCTTGCTGCCTGGCCTCTCTCCTCTCCCAGCACCAGCTCTGATCTGGGATCGGGGTTGGGGTCCAGTCCTGGGGCCATGAATGGCAGCGGGAGGCAGACAGATTCTTGGGCGGAAGTTGAGGGTAGGGATCCCCTGGTAAGGCCCCACCTTCTTCTTCTTTTTTTTTTTTTTTTTTTTGAGGTGGAGTCTTGCTCTGTTGCCCAGGCTGGAGTGCAGTGGCCAGATCTCGGCTCACTGCAAGCTCCGCCTCCCGGGTTCCCGCCATTCTCCTGCCTCAGCCTCCCGAGTAGCTGGGACTACAGGCGCCCGCCACCTCGCCCTGCTAATTTTTTGTATTTTTTAGTAGAGACGGGGTTTCACTGTGTTAGCCAGGATGGTCTCGATCTCCTGACCTCGTGATCCGCCCGTCTCGGCCTCCCAAAGTGCTGGGATTACAGGCTTGAGCCACCGCGCCCGGCCGGCCCCACCTTCTTGCCAGGGATGGCCTGAAGGTTGGGGGCCAGGCTGCCAATCCCACAGACAAGAGTGAGGACTTGTGCCTCCTCTGGGCCCACCCATGGCGGCCCATGGACCAACCAGCACGTACTTCCTCCTCTCTGAGGTCCATAAAAGCCCCGGGCTCCACCAGAGCAGGGCAGAGGGCAGAGGACAGAGGGCAGAGGACAGAGGGCAGAGGGCAGAGGGCAGAGGACAGAAGGCAGAGGGCAGAGGACAGAGGGCAGAGGACAGAGGACAGAGGGACAACGGGATGACCAGCTGCACAGAGGAGCTACATTCTCTGCTGAGAGCTTCAGAGACCTGCAGAGACGCCTAAATGACCTGCCTGCGGAGAGGAGCCACCCCCTCCAGGGACTCGTCTCTGCTGAGAGCCGAACACTCGATGGGGTGACCTGCCTACTGAGAGGAGCTACCCACCATCGGTCTCCTCTGAGCTGTTCTAAGACTAAATAAAGCTCCTCTTCGCCTTCTTCACCCTTTACTTGTCTGCATACCTCATTCTTCCTGGACACAGGACAAGAACTTGGGGAAAGGCACTGCAGCCACAGAGGTTTATGGGAAGAAAATCTACACCCCAAAGATCCCGTAACAGGAGGATCACTTGAGCCCGGGAGGCGGAGGCTACAGTGAGCTGAGATTGCACCACTGCACTCCATCCTGAGTGAGAGCAAGGCCCCATCTCAAAAAAAAAAAACAAAAACAAAATAGCCCAAATATTTTATAATAAAAAAAACTTATGACTGGCCGCAGTGGCTCACACTTGTAATCCCAGCACTTTGGGAGGCCAAAGTGGGCAGATCACTTGAAGTCAGGAGTTCAAGACCAGCCTGACCAACAGGGTGAAACCCCGTCTCTACTAAAAATACAAAAATTAGCTGGGTGTAGTGGTGTGTGCCTGTAATGCCAGCTACTGAGGAGGCCGAGGCATGAGAATCGCTTGAACTCAGGAGGCGGAGGTTGCAGTGAGCCAAGATCACACCATTGCACTCCAACCTGGGCAAGTGAAGCTGTGTCTCAAAAAAAAAAAAAAAAAAAAAAAAAAAAAAAATCGTGACCAGCCTGGCCAACATGGTGAAACCTCATTTCTACTAAAAATAACAAAAACTTAGCCCAGCGTGGTGCTGTGCACCTGTAATCCCAGCTACTTGGGAGGGTGAGGCGAGAGAATCACTTGAACCAGGAGGCGGAGGTTGCAGTGAGCCAAGATTGTGCCACTGCACTCCAGCTTGGACAACAAAGTGAGACTCTGTCTCCAAAAATAAATAAATAAATAAATAAATAAATAAATAAATAAATAAATAAAATAAAATTTATTGAGACTGAGCCTTGCTCCATCGCCCAGGCAGGAGTGCAGTGGTGTAATCACAGCTCACTGTAGCCTCTATCTCCTGGCCTCCAGTGATCCTCCTGCCTCAGCCTCCCAAGTAGCTGCACCTAGCCCTCTGGGTTTTTTTTTTTTCTGTTAATGTGCTTATCTAATCTTTATTCTATTTTTTTTTCTTAATCCCCAGTGGGATAGTATGCTTTGTCTAACCTTATGTAAATGCCATGCTTTCCTCTTTGCTAAGGCTGAATAATGAGCTGGATTTCTGGTTGGGCAAGCCTCTCTCATGTTTGTCTTCAAAATTATTTTGCCTTTTCTCAGAGCTTCGTTTTCCTACATATATTAGTTTTCAAGGACTGCTATAAACAAGTACCACACTGGATTGATTAAACAACAGAAGCTTATTGTCTCACAGTTCTGGAGGCTGGACGTCCAAAACAAGGTGTCGGCAGGGTTTGTTCCTTCTGGGGCTGTGAGGGAGAATCTGTTCCTGGCTGCTGCTTTGGCTTGTAGCCACCTTCTCCCTGTGTCTCTTCACTTTGTCTTCTCTCTGTCCATGCCTGTCTGTGTCCAGATTTCTCCTACATTTTTATTTTGAGATGGGATCTCACTCTGTCACCCAGGCTGGAGTTCAGTGGTGTGATCTTGGCTCACTGCAACCTCTGCCTCCCAGGCTCAAGTGATTCTCCTGCCTCAGCCTCCTGAGTAGCTGGGATTACAGGCGCACGCCACCATGCCTGGCTAATTTTTGTATTTTTAGTAGAGATGGGTGTCACCATATTGGCCAGGCTGGTCTCTAACTCCCGACCTCAGGTGATCTGCCTGCCTTGGCCTCCCAAAGTGCTGGGATTGCAGGTGTGAACCACCATGCCCAGACTAACATATCTTTTTTTTTAAGTGGGACACAATTCAACACATAACATTACGTAAACTTGGAAATCAGCTTAAATGTAGAAAGACTTTTCGTGAGGGGAAGGGGTAGATATTAATCAGAATTGCCTAAAATAGATAAATCTCCTGAAGTCAGGAGTTTGAGACCAGGCTGGCCAACATGGCAAAACCCCATCTCTACTAAAAATACAAAAATTAGCTGGGTGTGGTGGCACACACCTGTAATCATAGCTACTCGGGTGGCTGAGGCAGGAGAATCACTTGAACGCAGGAGGCGGAGGTTATAGTGAGCGGAGATCTCGCTACTGTACTCCATACTGGGTAACAGAATAAGATTTCATCTCAAAAAAACAAAAAAGAAAAGAAAAAAAGATAAATCTCAGTCCATTTCCTGAAATTATTTCCTGCTTCTTTTTCTATTTTTTTAATTATTATTATTATTATTATTATTATTATTTTTTTTTTTTTTTTTTTTTTTTTTTTTTTTTGAGACGGAGTCTCGCTCTGTCGCCCAGGCTGGAGTGCAGTGGCTGGATCTCAGCTCACTGCAAGCTCCGCCTCCCGGGTTCACGCCATTCTCCGGCCTCAGCCTCCCGAGTAGCTGGGACTGCAGGCGCCCGCCACCGCGCCCGGCTAGTTTTTTGTATTTTTTAGTAGAGACGGGGTTTCACCGTGTTAGCCAGGATGGTCTCGATCTCCTGACCTCGTGATCCGCCCGTCTCGGCCTCCCAAAGTGCTGGGATTACAGGCTTGAGCCACCGCGCCCGGCCTAATTATTATTTTTTAAAAAATTGTAGAGACTGGATCTTGGTGTGTTGCCAGGCTAGTCTTGACCTCCTGGCTCAAGCCTCCGAGTAGCTGGGACTACAGGCACTTTGTCCTCAAAGTTCCCTCCCCTCACTGGGCGCGGTGGCTCACGCCTGTAATCCCTCCTGCTTTGGTCTCCAAAAGTGCTGGGATTACAGGCATGAGCCTCCGTGTCCAGTGTTTTTCTTACCTTTTAGAGACAGATCTCTCTTTTTTTTTTTTTTTTTTTTTTTTTTTGAGACGGAGTCTCACGCTGTTGCCCAGGCTGGAGTGCAGTGGCGCGATCTCGGCTCACTGCAAGCTCCGCCTCCCGGGTTCCCGCCATTCTCCTGCCTCAGCCTCCTGAGTAGCTGGGACTACAGGCGCCCACCACCGCGCCCGGCTAATTTTTTGTATTTTTAGTAGAGACGGGGTTTCACTGTGGTCTCGATCTCCTGACCTTGTGATCCGCCCGTCTCGGCCTCCCAAAGTGCTGGGATTACAGGCTTGAGCCACTGCGCCCGGCCGAGACAGATCTCTCTTAAACATCTGTGCCCCTTAAAGTAAATGGGGGTCAGGCGTGGTGGCTCACATCTGTAATCCCAGGATTTTGGGAGGCCAAGGCAGGTGGATCACTTGAGACCAGCAGTTTGAGACCAGCCTGGCCAACATGGTGAAACCCCATGTTGGCCAGGCTGGTCTCAAAAATACAAAAATTAGCCAGGCGTAGTGGCACACGCCTGTAATCCCAACTACTGGGGAGGCTGAGGCACGAGAATTGCTTGAACCTGGGAGGCAGATGTTGCAGTGAGCTGAGATTGTGCCACTGCACTCCGGCCTGGGCAACCGAGTGAGACTCTCTCTCAAAAAATAAAATAAAATAAAATAAAATAAAATAAAATAGGCCGGGCGCAGTGGCTCACACCTGTAATCCCAGCACTTTGGGAGGCCAAGGCGGGTGGATCATGAGGTAAGGAGATCGAGACCACAGTGAAACCCTGTCTCTACTAAAAATACGAAAAAATTAGCCAGGCGTGTTGGCGAGCACCTGTAGTCCCAGGTACTCGGGAGGTTGAGGGAGGAGAATGGCGTGAACCCGGGAGATGGAGCTTGCAGTGAGCCGAGATCACGCCACTGCACTCCAGCCTGGGCGACAGAGCAAGACTCCATCTCAAAAAATAATAATAAAATAAAATAAAATAAAATAAAAATAAAGTGAATGGGAAGACACAGAGTCTAGCACTCTAGAAATCTGGGTTCTGGTCTCATCTGCCCATTGTGTGTCCTTGGGCAAATGATCTTCCTTATCTGCAAAGAGGAGATAATACTCAGAATTGCAGCGCCACTTCACAGCATCATTACAAGATTAAATGGGATTATGTCTTTAATCCCAAGATTAAATGGGATTATGCCTTTAAAAGCCTTGGAAGCTGCTGGGCCTAGAGCAGGAGCTCCCCCTAACATTTCAGAAGCTTCCTTGAGGCTGGGCTCGGTGGCTTACACCTGTAATCCCAGCACTTTGGGAGGCTGAGGTGAGCAGATGATTTGAGCCCAGGAGGTTGAGACCAGCCGGGGCAACATGGTGAAACCCCATTTCTACTAAAAAATACAAAACTTAGCCGGCCTGGTGGCAGACGCCTTAATCCCAGCTACTTGGGAGGCAGAGGCAGGAGAATCGTTTGAACCCAGGAGGTGGAGGAGGTTGCAGTGAGCCGAGACCACGCCGTTGCGTGATCTCAAGCCTGGAGAACAAGAGCGAGACCTTTCGTATTTTTTTTTTTGTTTGTTTGTTTTTTTTTTTTTTTTTTAGATGGAGTCTCGCTCTGTCGCCCAGGCTGGAGTGCAGTGGTCGGATCTCCGCTCACTGCAAGCTTCTGCCTCCCGGGTTCGAGCAACTCTCCTGCCTCAGCCTCCCGAGCAGCTGGGACTACAGGCGCCTGCCACCTCGCCCGGGTTATTTTTTTTTTGTATTTTTAGTAGAGACGGGGTTTCACCGTTTTAGCCAGGATGGGCTCGATCTCCTGACCTCGTGATCCGCCCGTCTCAGCCTCCCAAAGTGCTGGGATTACAGGCTTGAGCGACCGCGCCCGGCCTAAGAGCGAGACCTTTCAAAACAAAACAAAACAAAAAAAGTTTGCCAGGCGCGGTGTCTCACGCCTGTAATCCCAGCACTTTGGGAGGCCGAGGCGGGTGGATCACGAGGTCAGGAGATCGAGCCCATCCTGGCTAACATGGTGAAACCCCGTCTCTACTAAAAATACAAAAAAATCAGCCGGGCGTGGTGGCAGGCGCCTGTAGTCCCAGCTACTCGGGAAGCTGAGGCAGGAGAATGGCGTGAACCCGGGAGGCGGAGCTTGCAGTGAGCCGAGATCGCACCGCTGCACTCCAGCCTGGGCGACAGCACGAGACTCTGTCTCAAAAAAAAAAAAAAAAAAAAAGCAGGATGCAGGATACATGTACAGAATGTGCAGGTTTGTCATATAGGTATATGTGTGCCATGGTGGTTTGCTGCACCTATTGACCTGTCCTCAAAGTTCCCTCTCCTCGCCGGGCGCGGTGGCTGACGCCTGTAATCCCAGCACTTTGGGAGGCCGAGGCGGACGGATCACGAGGTCAGGAGATCGAGACCATCCTGGCTAACACGGTGAAACCCCGTCTCTACTAAAAATACAAAAAATTAGCTGGGCGAGGTGGCGGGCGCCTGTAGTCCCAGCTACTCGGAGGCTGAGGCAGGAGAATGGCATGAACCCAGGAGGCGGAGCTTGCAGTGAGCCGAGATGGTGCCACTGCACTCCAGCCTGGTGACAGAGCGAGACTCTGTCTCAAAAAAAAAAAAAAAGTTCCCTCCCCTCACCCAATCCTTTTTATTTATTTATTTATGTATTTTTGAGATAGGGTCTCGCTCTGTCTCCCAGGCTGGAGTGCAGTGGTGTGATCACAGCTCACTGCAGCCTTGCCTCCAACTCTTGGGCTCAAATGATCCTCCCACCTCAGCCTCCCAAGTAGCTGGGACTACAGGCAGGAACCACCGTGCTTGGCTAATTTAATTTAATTTTAATTAATTTATTTATTTCAGAGAGACAGGGCCTTGCTATTTAACTCACGCTGGTCTCAAACTCCTCGGCTCAAATGATCCTCCTGCCTCAGCCTCCCAAAGCTGGGATTAGACGTGAGCCACTATGCCTAGCCCAGAACATGTTTATCACCCAAAAATGAAACTCCACAAACATTAAGCAAACATTCCCTGCTCTCCTCTTCCCCCAGCCTCAGGCAACCAGTAATCTACTGTCTGTCTCTGTGCTGTACAGTTCATGTGAATGGAATCCTATGCTAGATGGCCTCTTGTGTCTGGTTTCTTTCACTGAGCATCACGTCTTCAAGTTTCACTCATGTTGTAGCATGTGTCAATGCTGGGTTTCTTTTTTTTTTTTTTTTTAAAGACAGAGTCTCGCTCTGTCGCCCAGGCTGGAGTACAGTGGCCGGATCTCAGCTCACTGCAAGCTCCGCCTCCCGGGTTTACACCATTCTCCTGCCTCAGCCTCCCGAGTAGCTGGGACTACAGGCGCCCGCCACCACACCCGGCTAGTTTTTGGTACTTTTTAGTAGAGACGGGGCTTCACCGTGTTATCCAGGATGGTCTCGATCTCCTGACCTTGTGATCCACTTGTCTCGGCCTCCCAAAGTGCTGGGATTATAGGCTTGAGCCACCATGCCCGGCTTTTTTTTTTGAGATGGAGTCTCGCTCTGTCAACCAAGGCTGGAGTGCAGTGGCACGATCTCAGCTCACTGCAACCTCTGCCTCCCGGGTTCAAGCGATTCTCCTGCCTCAGTCTCCTGAGTAGCTGGGACTACAGGCGTGTGCCACCACGCCCGGCTAATTTTTTTGTATTTTTAGTAGAGATGCGGTTTCACCGTATTGTCCAGGCTGGCCCCGAACTCCTGACCTCATGATCCGCCTGACCTGGCCTCCCAAGGTGCTGGGATTACAGGTGTGAGCCCTCGCACTCGGCTGAGTTCTGTACTTTTAAGCTTTTCTCTTGACATAAAATTCAGACATGAAATGCAGTTTCCATGCAGTGAGACACACAAACGCCTTTGCTGTGAATCCCCCATTTCGCACATGGGAACAGACGCATTTCCCCAGGCAATTAAATACCAAGGACTTCCTGAGGACACTGAGTGTCCAGGCCACAGGGTTTGTGCTTCAGTGGCTGTGAACACCCACACCCCCGGGTATCCAGGAAGGTGCCCGATGCCCTGGTGGCCAGCTCTGGGCATTAACAGCTTCCTCCCCATTACCAGCAGTTTCCTTCAGTTACTGAGTGGAGAGTTACTGAGTCAGAGGCTGGGGAGTTGAGGTTCCTTGGCAGATGGCTTTCATTTTTACCTCTCCCTACTGCCCTGTCATCCACACAGTCCCAACACACACACACACACACACACACACACACACACACACACACACACACACACACAGAGACCTGTTTTCTTATCTACTAAACCTCTTTTTTTATTTAATATGGGAGGGAGAAGAACAGTAGAAATAGCTCCTTAAAGCCCCGTTCTACAGGATGTAGTGGGGAAGAGGGAAGCGCTGACGTTAGTCTCTCCCTTCATCCATTTATTTTATAAACTGCCTGCTCTATTTTTATAAACATTTTGTCCTGGATAAACCTTCCCAAAGGCCATAATATACAATGAAGAAAGGCTAACAGAAAGCAAAACACTAAACCCTTCTTCCTGAAAAAAGATACCACATACAAAGTCAAAAGACAAAAGCAGCCTTGGGGGAATGTTTGTGACATGTAAGACAGACTGTGGATCCACAATAAATAAAGAGCTACTACAAGTAAACAAGAAAATGACAAACAGCACAGGAGGAAAATGGTCAGAAGGTTTGTACCAACACAGAAGAGGAATATGAATGGCTAGTAATGTTCAACCTCATTGGTAACCAGGCACAATAAAATAAAAATAGTGAGATCACACAGTAGCAAAGCTATACGGAAACAGGGGGGCTCCTCCTATGCTACCGGAGAGTAAAAATCAGCACAGTCCGTTTGGAGAGGGATTGGGTTGAACCTATCAAATGACCTGTTACAGAACATGTACCCTTCAGCCCAGAGATTCATTTCCAGGTACTTAGCCTCCACATGTATGTGAAAACACGCGTGGACAAAGACATTCTTTCAGCTTCATTAGGAGGAGCCGCACAGGCCTGGTTAAGTAACATATGGTGCACCCACATAATGAGATTCCACACAGACTATACACAGAATCACCTCCAAGATGCACTGATAGCAAGCTGCAGAACCATGTACGGTGTGGTCCTAAGACATCAGAAAAACCAGTTCTATCCTCACAAGTACGTGCATGAAATTTATGTATGTATGTATGTATGTATTTCTTTTATTTTATCTTATTTTATTTTATTTTATTTTTCCCAATATGGAGCTTCGCTCTGTTGCCTAGGCTGGAGTGCAACAGTGCAATCTTGGTTCACTGCAACCTCTGCCTCCAGGGTTCAAGCAATTCTCCTGCCTCAGCCTCCCAAGTAGCTGGGATTACAGGCAGGCGCCACCACATCGGCTAATTTTTTATATTTAGTAGAGACGGGGTTTCACATGTTGGCCAGGCTGGTCTCGAACTCCTGACCTTAGGTGATCCACGCACCTCAGCCTCCCAAAGTGCGGGGATTACAGACGCGAGCCACTGTGCCTGCCCTTATTTCTTTATTTTGAGATAGGATTTGCTCTGTTGACCAAGCTGGAGTGCAGTAGCTCGATCTTGGCTTACTGCAGCCTCAATGCCTTGGGCTCAAGCAATCCTCCCATCTCAGCCTCCCAAGTAGCTGGGATCACAAGCATGATACCTACTACGTCCAGGAAATTTTTTTTTTTTTGGTGGAGATGGGGGGGGGTCTCACTGTGTTGCTCAAGCTGGACTCGAACTCCTGGCCTCAAGCAATCCTCCTGCCCTGGCCTCCCAAAGTGCTGGGATTACAGGTATGAGCCACCGCACCCGGCCAGGTTTACTCCTTTTCAATGTTGAGGAGTGCTCCGTTGTCTGGATGGGAAAGAGTTTGTTTTTCTATTCATTTTTGAAGAATGTTTGGGTTGTTTCCAGTTTTTGCTGAATAAAGCCACTGTAAACATTTGTGTGCATTTTGGTTGTTTTTCTGTTTACATCTACAAGGTAAATGTCATTCATTCATTTGTTTTGTAACATCTTTGTTGAGATATATTTACATACCATTCAATTCACTTATTTAGAATGTATACTTTGGGCCAGCGCGGTGGCTCACGCCTCTAATCCCAGCACTTTGGGAGGCCGCGGCTGGCGGATCACAAGGTCAAGAGATTGAGACCATCCTGGCCAACATGATGAAACCCTGTCTCTACTAAAAATACAAAAATTAGCTGGGCATGGTGGTGTGCGCCTGTAGTCCCAGTTACTTGGGAGGCTGAGGCAGGAGAATCCCTTGAACCTGGGAGGTGGAGGTTGAAGTGAGCCTAGATAGCGTCACTGCACTCCAGCCTAGTGACAGAGTGATACTCCGTCAAAAAAAAAAAAAGTATACTTCTTTCAAGTGCTTGGGAGTTGAAAAATAAATTAAATAAATAAATAAAGCATATACTTCAATGATTTTTAACATATCCACAGAGTTGTGCAACCACCACCACAGTCAATATCACATTTTCATCACTCAAAAAGAAACCCAAGGGCAGGCGCAGTGGTTCACACCTGTAATCCCAGCACTTTGGGAGGCTGAGGCGGGAGGATCACCTGAGGTCAGGAGTTCGAGACCAGCCTGGCTAACATGGTGAAACCCTGCCTCTACTAAAAATACAAACAAAAATTAGCCAGGCGTGGTGGCGGGCGCCTGTAGCCCCAGCCCGCTCGGGAGGCTGAGGCTGGAGAATGGCCTGAACGCGGGAGGCGGAGCTTGCAGTGAGCTGAGAACAGAGTGAGACTCCGTCCGGAAGGAAGGAAGGAGGGAGGGAGGGAGGGAAGGAAGGAAGGAAGGAGGGAGGGAGGGAGGGAGGGAAGGAAGGAAGGAAAGAAGGAGGGAGGGAGGGAGGGAGGGAGGGAGGGAAGGGAAGGGAGGAAGGAAGGAGAGAGAGAGAGAGAAAGACAAAGAGAGAAAGAAACTGTGACAGGGGCCAGGGTGTTCTCAGCTTGCTAAAGGTGCCAGGCATAGGCGTGGCCAGCAGCCCCCACATTCTGCTCTCAGTGGGCATGGGGGGCCCCTTAACTCCAGAGGGCCCTAGAAACACTCAGGGGTGGCTTCTACCATCACAATGGCCAGAAAGCCACTTCTGGCACTTGGTCGGTGGGTCAAAAGTCCAGCCACTCCTGGGGCAGCCTCACAATGAGGGATTGTCCTGGCGCAAATGCCAGCAGTGCTGTTGCCTAGAAACACAAGTCACGAAGCCCAGTGCCTACATTTCCAACAACCACCAGGGAGAGCGGATAAAAATGAGGGTTCTGGAGCTGCCCGCCTGGCTTCAAAACTGGCTCAAAACAAACCTGGTTTGGTCACTGACTAGCTACAGACCTTGGTCAAGTCTTTTTTTTTGAGATGGAGTCTCGCTCTGTTGCCCAGGCTGGAATGTAGTGGCGCAATCTCAGCTCACTGCAACCTTCACCTCCCAGGTTTAAGTGATTCTCCTGCCTCAGCCTCCCAAGTAGCTGGGACTACAAGTGCATGCCACCACGTCCAGCTAATTTGTTTTTTTTTTTGAGATGGAGTCTCACTCTGTCACCCTGGCTGGAGTGCAGTAGCGCAACCTCAGCTCACTGCAAGCTCTGCCTCCGGGTTCACACCATTCTCCGGCCTCAGCCTCCCGAGTAGCTGGGACTACAGGTGCCTGCCACCACGACCGGCTAATTTTTTGTATTTTTAGTAGAGATAGGGTTTCACCGTGGTATCTCTCCCCTGACCTCATGATCTGCCTGCCTCGGCCTCCCGAAGTGCTGGGATTACAGGCGTGAGCCACAGCGCCCAGCCTAATTTTTATATTTTTAGTAGAGACAGGATTTCACCATGTTGGCCAGGATGATCTCAATCTCCTGACCTCGTGATTCGCCCGCCTCGGCCTCCCAAAGTGTTGGGATTACAGGTGTGAGCCACAGTGCCCGGCCCAATTTTTGTATTTTTAGTAGAGACAGGGTTTCACCATGTTGGCCAGGATGGTCTCGATCTCCTGACCTCGTGATCCACCCGCCTCAGCCTCCCAAAGTGCTGGGATTACAGGCGTGAGCCACAGCGCCCGGCCTGGTCATCTTTTAATGTTCTTGGGCTTGATGATCTCACTTGGAAAATGGAGATAATAACAGTCCCGTCCTTGGCTGGATGGGATGGCTCATGCTTGTAATCCCAACACTTTGGGAGGCCAAGGCAGGAAGATCGCTTGAGCCAGGAGTTCCAGACTAGCCTGGGCAACAGGGAGAGCCCTCGTCTCAGGACGAGGCAGGCTGATCACCTGAGGTCAGGAGTTTGAGACCAGCCTGGCCAACATGGTGAAACCTTATCTCTACTAAAAATACAAAAAATTATCTGGGCATGGTGGCACACGCCTGTAATCTCAGCTACTTGGGAGGCTGAGGTGGGAGAATCACTTGAAACTGGGAGGCGGAGGTTACAGTGAGCCAAGCCAGCGCCATTGCACTCTAGCCTGGGCAAAAAGAGTGAAACTCCGTCTCAAAAAAGAAAAATTAACCAGGCGTGGTGGTACACATCTGTAGTCCCAGCTACTTGGGAGGCTGAGGTGGGAGGATCAACTGCGCCCAGGAGGTCAAGGTTGTAGTGACCCACGGTCCTGCCACTGCACTCCAGCCTGAGCAATAGAGTGAGACCATGTCTCAAAAAAAAAAAAAAAAAAAAAAGTCCCACGCTCATCATCTAGTGAGCTTTAAGTAAGGTAAGACACGTCAATTATTAGAACAATGCCTGGGAGAGGGTGAGTGCCATTCAGCACTAGCTGAGGATTGTTATTTTAGTCACAAGTGCCTGGAATCTAAACCTATCACCCCTTCCAGCCTGGGGGCCCTTGGTGGGCAGGAGCAGGTCTGAAGAGCACCCGGGTGTCTCACCTTGCTCAGCACAATGAGGGGTGTTTGTTGACTGACTGACGGACTGAAGGCAGGGCATCCTGGGTATCTGGTTCCCAGGGGAGATAGGCAAGGGCTCAAAGACGGCAAGGCTAGGCAGGACCACAGGTTTATTGGGGGCTCCACGCACACACGCTCATGGCGTCACACGACAGCAGCACGGTTACTCGGGACACACACAGTGGCCTCCGCCCACAGCCAGGGCCCAGAGGCAGTGGGGTGCAGTCTCCTCCCTTGCGGCCCAGACCCAGCTGGGTCCCTTCCTCCTGGGCGGCTGAGGGAGGGACTGCTGGGTTGGCGACGGGCCTGGAAAGGGGAAGCGAGCAGGTGAGTCCAGGAGGGGCCGGGGCCGGGGCCGGGGTGGGGCTCGCCTGCCCTCACTCCAGGGACTGTAGCATCAGCAGCTGTTTCAGCACCTTCGTCTGGCTGGTCTCTCGGATTTCACCGGCCAGGAACATCTCGTCCACGACCGTGTAAACCTGTGTGAGGGGAGACCCTGGGGTGAGAGGAGGCCCTCTGGGATGCTGGCCCGGACCCTGGAAGCTGGGGCTCTGATGCCCCTCGAGCCGGGACACAGACCTCAGCAGAGGCTCTGGGTGGCTAGTGCACCACGGGTCCCCCTCTGTCCCCCTCTGTCCCCCTCCTCCGGGTCCTTCAGCCTCCTCTTCACCAGGAGCCTACCTTGTAGAAATTGAACACCAGGTCCAGTTCACAGACATTGTGGAAATATTCGTTTAAGACCTGGGAGAGGAAGGCAGAGATGGTAAGAGATGGGCAGGGAGAGAGCCACACATGCACAGGGATGAGAACAAGGTCATCAGAAAGAGATAGCTAAAAAAAAGAGACCAAGGGGGAGGCAGGGGAGAGAGAGAGACAGTGATAGGGAGAGAGGCAAGGACACACACAGAGAGAAACAAAAGCCAAGATCGATGCAAAGAGATGGTAAAAGGTCAGGTGCGGTGGCTCACACCTGTAATCCTAGCACTTTGGGAGGCTAAGGCAGAAGGATCACTTGAGGTTAGGAGTACAAGACCAGCCTGGTCAACATGGTGAAACCCCATCTCTACTAAAAATACAAAAATTAGCTGGGCATAGTGGCACGCGCCTGTAATCCCAGCTACTTAGGAGGCTGAGGCAGGAGAATCACTTTAACCTGGGAGGTGGAGGCTGCAATGAGCCAAGATTGCACCACCGCCCTCCAGCCTGGGTGACAGAGCAAGACTCCGTCTCAAAAAAAAAAGAAAGAAAAGAAATGGAGAGAGTCCCAGCCACCGCAGAGGGGAAGACTCAGGAGGGACCAGGGCAGGTTCCCAATCCTCGGGGGCCACTCCAGGACTGCCCGCCTGCCTCCCCACCTCACCTCCCCCTCCTGCCATACCTCCACGAAGTTGTGAATGGCCTCCAGGTAAGCCAGGTTGTTGTCATTGACGTCCACACAGATGCAGAAGTAGAGGCCAGCATAGCGGCGGTAGATGATCTTAAAGTTCCGGAACTGCAGAACAGAGAGGCTGTCAGCAACGCAGCTTGCCGGGACCCAACGTGCCAGATACGGTGGGGCCAAAACATTCAGTCCTTCACTCCACACGTGGTCCCAAGGCCCAGCTCTGCGCCTGGCCCTGTGCTGGGGTCACAGCAGTGACCGAGACAGCCCTAACCCTGCTCGCGGTACAGTGGGGGCAGGCATCCCCAGAGTGGACAGGACTGGGCTGTGAGAACCCAAAGAGGGGGCCTAACTCCCTCTGATCCTGGGGAGTCAGGGGGGGCTTCCTGGAGGAGCAGGTATCGGAGCTGAGACCTGGAGGATAGGCAGGAATGTTCCAAGCAGATAGCAAAAGCCCAGGGCTGGGCGGGAGCCTGACATGTTCACCAGCATCCATGCAACCTTGCCGCTCCTTTCTGTGACTTCCTGCTACCTCTGGAGACAGTCACGTTCCTTAGCCTGGAATTAATTAACTCAATTATTTAACAAATACTTCCTGAGCAGCTACTCTATGCCTGTGATAGGCAGTGCGGGGAGGAGGGTCACCACTGTCACCAAGACGATCCTGGGTCCTTGTCCTGCCCTCACTGAAATGTGATATATACAGTTAGCATAGTAACACAGACACACACCGTGAACAAATATGCCAGGATCAGGGACACGGATTCTAATTTTATGCGTGTGTTAAGTAGATAGAGACAGATACATATATATGCATACTGGGTTGCAAAGTACAATGTCTTTGGCCAAAACCTGAAAATCCCAGTTCAGTTCTATATGTTCTCAATGTGAGGTCCATTACCAAAAAAAAAAAGAAAAAAAAAAAAATCCCAGCACTCCAGGAGGCCGAGCGAGAGGATCACTTGAGCCCAGGAGTTTCAGGCCAGCTTGGGCAACATGGTGAAACCCCGTCTATACAAAAATATAAAAAGTAGCTGGGTATGGTGGCGTGTACCTGCGGTCCCAGCTACTCAGGAGGCTGAGGTGGGAGGATGACCTGAGCCTGGAAGGTCAAGGCTGCTGTGAGCCATGTTCACATCACTGTGCTCCAGCCTGGGAGACAGATACCCTGTCTCAAAAAACACACAAAAACAGCAGCTGCAGGTCTGGGGTGTGCGTGTGGCGCCACCAGCTGGCAGCTATGAGTGCCAGCATCAGTCCTCGGCTTTCTTTTTTTTTTTTGAGTCTTGCTCTGATGCCAGGCTGGAGTGCGTGGTGCGATCTCGGCACACTGCAATCTCCACCACTGGGTTCAAGCGATTCTCCTGCCTCACTCTCCCAAGTAGCTGGGATTACAGGTGTGCCACCACACCCAGCTAATAGCTTTTTACTCATTTTTTCAGCTCAATCTCTTGTTCATTGCTATACTCCAAGCATGTTTTCAGGGATTTTTTGGTTTTTTTTTGAGACAGAGTCTCACTCTGTTGCCCAAGCCGGAGTGCAGTGGCACGATCTCAGCCCACTGCAACCTCCGCCTCCCAGGTTCAAGCAATTCTCCGACCTCAGCCTCCTGAGTAGCTAGGAATACAGGTGTGCACCACCATGCCTGGCTAATTTTTGTATTTTCAATAGAGATGGGGTTTCACCATGTTCGCCAGACTGGTCTCCAACTCCTGACCTCAGATGATCCACATGCCTCTGCCTCCCAAAGGGCTGGGATTACAGGCGTGAGCCACCGCGCCTGGCCTGAGTCCGTTCTTCTGGTGTAATTACGGTAAGGCCTACATATAACCCATAGGTAAATGACCTGACACTGATCAGCAGTGCTCCTCTCTTCCTGCAATCCAGCTTTTCTGACTCTCACCCTCCTCTGCCTCCAGCTACTGCTCCATCTTTCCAGCCTCCCCTTCCTGTTTTAAATTTCGAGGCTTCTCAGGGATCTGCTACAGACCCCCGTATCTCCTCCAGCTATATTCTCTCACAGAAGCACATTCTCTCATCCTGCAGGCTGGGGCAGGTGTCCCCTCTGAACACCCCACGCCACTGCCCCACCCCTGCCCCGCCCCAGCCTGACCACTGCCAGTCGTCACTGTATGGGGATGGGTCTGTCTCCCCATTGGACTGTGAAGGAAGCTGGAGCTGTCACACTGTGTCCTCCGTGCCGCCCTGCAAAGGGCTGACACAGGATAATGGCCCCCAAAGATGTCCACATCCTAATCCCAGACCCTGTGAATATGGGACCTTATATGGCAAAAGGGACTCTGCAGTCCCTTAATTTGTGATGAAGTTAAGAAGCATGAGATGGGGCGATAATCCCAGATGGTTCAGGCGGGAGCAATGTCATCACAGGGCTGCTAATAAGGGAAAGTGGGAGGCGGGACAGTGCGAGTGAGAGAGAGATTGGAAGATGGCCAGGTGCCCGGCCTCACGCCTATCATCCCAGCACTTTCGGAGGCCAAGGCTTGAGCTCAGGAGTTCAAGGGCAGTCTAGGCAACATATCAAGACCCCATCTCCATAAAACATACAAAAAATTAGTTGGGCGTGGTGGAAGGTACCTGTAGTCCCAGCTACTCAGGAGTCTGAGGTGGGAGGATCCCTTGAGCCTGGGAGGCGGAGGCTGCAGTGAGCTATGATTGCACCGCTGCACTCCAGCCTGGGATACAGAGTGAGACTCTGTCTCAAATAATAATAATAATAACAAGAGGGATAGCCCGCATCTTCCAGCTGCCTACTCCTCCCTTTGATCTTCACTCACAAGTCCCCTCCAGGAAGCCCTCCAGACCCCCAGGCTGGGTCAGGTGCCCTCCCCCAACCAGGCTCCTGGATCCCAGCCCAGGCCACTCTGGTTGTCACTGTCTACGGACACGCTTGTGTTCCCTCCTGGGCTGTGAGTCCCAAGAAGGCAGCACAAGGCTGTCTCAGCGGCCGCTGTGAACCCAGCACTGGGCTGATCACGAGGAGGCAGGCAGAAACATTGGGTGAACACATGCACAAAGGAACAGCTGAATGAATGGGCAGGCCTGGATCCTGGAGGCACGGAGGAACTCAAGAGCTGAGCGTCAGCCTCCTCTGTCACATTCTCATCTGCCCAGCCGGCCTTTCTGGCTGCTCCTGTATCACTGGGCCTCACTGACCCCTCCTGGGCCCCAGCCCTCAGCACAGGACCGGCCACTACACCAGCAGCAAGGTGCCCACACAGCCAGAACACCCGACACCCAGTTCCTCTCCCCCTTCCCACCTGCTGCTCTTGTGAGAACACCAGTGGCCTCCTCCTGGAGAGGCAGGTCCAACCCTTTCCCCCTCCGGGCTTCTGGGACACCCAGTCTCTTGGTTCTCCTCTCCCTCCTCGTCTCCCTGACTGCAGATGTGGCCCTCTGGTGCTCTCCTCAGTCTATCCTCACTTCCCTGGTGAGTTCCTTGGCCTCGGCGTCCCTCTTCGTGCAGAAATGCTGTTTCCATATCCTACTCAGCTCTCTCCAAGAACCCTGACTCATCACTTCTTCCTGGACATCTCTGCTGGGATGTGGACGATACTCAGGGCCTGACCCCCAACACCTCCCTCCTGATCTTCACCTCCACCTGCCCTTCCCATCTGCCCATCTCAGATAATGACAGCTCCATCCTACCCAGGGGCTCAAGTGGGAAACCTAACTGTCGTCCTGGCTCTGCCTTCTCTCACATTCCATGTCCAGTTCTTGGCCATTCAGCTGGGTCCACCTCCAAAACGCTCCTGGCCACCCCGACGGCTTCCATGCTGGTCCAGTCACCAGCATCCCCCACCTGGACGACTGCAGCCACCTCTCTCCGAGCAGTCTCCTGCTCTGCTCTTGCCCTATAGGGCAGCCTCAAGTTGGCCCATGGCCCTGCTCTGCTCAAAAACCTCCGTGGTTCAAGACCAGCCTGGACAACATAGCAAGACCACATCTCTACAAAAAATTTAAAAATTAGCCAGGCATGGTTGCTCATGGTTGCAATCCTAGCACTTTGGAAAGCCACAGTGGGCGGACTGCTTGAGCTCAGGAGTTCGAGACCAGCCTGGGCAACATGGAGAAACCCTGTCTCTACCAAAAATATAAAAACTAGCAGGGCGTTGGTGGCACATGCCAATGGTTTCAGTTACTTGGGAGGCTGAGGTGGGAGAATCGCTTGAGCCGAGAGGCGGAGGTTGCAGTGAGCTGAGATCGCGCCACTGCACTCCAGCCTAGGTGACAGAGTGAGAACCCATCACAAAAGAAAAAAAAAAAAAATTAAAATTAGATGGGCATGGAGGTGCATGCCTGTAGTCCCAGCCACTTGGAAAGCTGAGGCAGGAGGCTTGCTTGAGCCTGGGAGGGTAGAGTGAGCTGTAATTGTACCACTGTACTCCAGCCTGGGAGACAGAGCAAGACCGTGTCACTAAAAAACACCAAAAAACAAAATCAACCTTTCTACGGCTCCCATCTGAGTCAGAGTAAGAGCCCAAGTCTTCCCTGCAACCCTGCACCAACAGATTACCCTGTTATCTTCTCTCTTTCATCACTTCCCCTTCCTCGCTGGCATTCCTGCTATCCCTGGAACGCCCTAAGCATTCTCCTGCCTCGGGGACTTTGTACTTGCTGTTCCCTTGGCTTGAAATGTTCCTCTCAGACACTGCTTCCTTCCTCCCTCTTAAGTCCTTCAGGTCTTGGTCCAGTGTCACCTTTTCAGCAATGCCATCCTGACCAAACCACTGAAATCTGCACCCGGGCTGGGCGCAGTGGCTCATGCCTGTAATCCCAGCACTTTGGGAGGCCGAGGCAGGCAGGTCACTTGAGCTCAAGAGTTTGAGACCAGCCTGGGCAACATGGTAAGACCCTGTTGCTACCAAAAATACAAATATTAGCTGGGCTTGGTAGAGCACAGCCTACTCAAGAGGCTGAGGTGGGAGGACGGCTTAAACCCAGGAAGTTAAGGCTGCTGTGAGCCATGTTCGTGCCACTGCACTGCCGCCTGGGTGATAGAATGAGTTCCTGTTTCAAAAAAAATTTTTTAAAGAGGGCTGGGCGCAGTGGCTCACACCTGTAATCCCAGCACTTTGGGAGGCCAAGGTGGGTGGATCACTTGAGATCAGGAGTTCAAGACCCGCCTGGCCAACATGGTGAAACTCCATCTCTACTAAAAATACAAAAATTAGCAGGGCGTGGTGGCGAGCACCTGTAATCTCAGCTACTAGGGAGGCTGAGGCAGAGAATAGCTTGAACCCTAGAGGAGATTGCAGTGAGCCAAGATTGCCCCCATTGCACTCTCCAGCCTGGGTGACTGAGACAGACTCCATCTCAAAAAAAAAAAAAAAAAAAAAAAGGCCAGGCACAGTGGCTCATGCCTGTAATCCCGGCACTTTGGGAGGCCGAGGAGGGTGGATCACGAGGTCAGGAGTTCGAGACCAGCCTGGCCAATATGGTGAAACCCCGTCTCTACTAAAAATACAAAATTAGCCGGGCGTGGTGGTGGGTGCCTGTAATCCCAGCTACTTGGAAGTAGGCAGGAGAATTGCTTGAACCTGGGAGGCGGAGGTTGCAGTGAGCTGAGATCACACCACTGCATTCCAGCCTGGACAACAGTGTGAGACTCTGTCTCAAAAAAAAATTAGTTAATTAATAAAATAACATGAAATAAAAAATAAAGATGAGGTTTTGCTACATTGCCCAGGCTGGTCTTGAACACCTGGGCTCAAGCGATCCTCCCACCTCAGCTTCCCAAAGTGCTGGGATTACAGGCATGAGCCACTGCACCTGGCCTATTCTCTCTACTTTTCTGTGTTTGAACATTCTATAGGAAGTCTGAAAAAGGCACCAGCAAAAAAAAAATTATTTGGCAAAAAAAAAAAAAAATTCTTTTTTAATCTTAGGTAAAAAAAATTAATAATAATAGTGCAAAACAAAAAGGCAAAATATTAATACTGATTAAATTTGGGTAGTAGGTATATGAATCTCCAATACACTTTTCTTTCATTGTACTAATCTATATGTTTATGATTTTTCACAATGAAGAGTACAAAGGAAGGGAAGAAGCAAGCAAGCTCAAAGCAGGTTGAGTGAATGAATATAGGATGGATAGAGGGTCCAAGGGGGTTCTTGCAACTAGAGGCTGGGCAGGGAGTGGGGAAGTAGGGCATGAGGAAGCAGCGGGGTGCAGGAGGCATGAAACAGGCATCACCTCCACAAAGTTGGTGTGTTTGGCGTCTCGGACGGTGACCACGGCGTGCACCTCCTCAATCAGCTTCTGTTTCTCATCATCATCAAACTGCATGTACCACTTGGCCAGGCGCGTCTTGCCTGCCCGGTTCTGGATGAGGATAAAGCGGATCTGGGGAGAGCAGGAGAAGGAGGAAGTGAGAGAGGCAGGGAGGGCGGGTTGGGCGCTGCCCAACGACCCCACCCATCCACCCAGAGGAGAGATAGGGCTCAGGGCCTCCCTGCTGTCTGACTTCCAGGAGTCTCGGCTGCTCCCCAGACCCAAGCCAGGCCAGCCTGGCCACATGCTCTATCCCTGGTCCCTCCAGCACCCCTGTGAAGTGACTTCCCTTCCACAAGTCAACTCAGGAGTCAGCTCCGAGTCCCAGGCTCCACCACCTCTTGTCTCTCTCTCTTTTTTTTTTTTTTTTTTTTTTTTTTTTTGAGACGGAGTCTCGCTCTGTCGCCCGGGCTGGAGTGCAGTGGCCGGATCTCAGCTCACTGCAAGCTCCGCCTCCCGGGTTTACGCCATTCTCCTGCCTCAGCCTCCCGAGTAGCTGGGAATACAGGCGCCCGCCATCTCGCCCGGCTAGTTTTTTGTATTTTTTAGTAGAGACGGGGTTTCACTGTGTTCGCCAGGATGGTCTCGATCTCCTGACCTCGTGATCCACCCATCTCGGCCTCCCAAAGTGCTGGGATTACAGGCTTGAGCCACCGCGCCCGGCCGTCTCTCTCTCTTTTTTTTTGTAGAGACAGAGTCTTGCTATGTTGCCCTGGCTGGTCTTAAACTCCTGGGCTCAAGCAATTCTCCCACGTCAGCCTCCCAAAGTGCTAGGATTACAGGCACGAGCCACCGTGCCCAGCCTTGTCTGCCTCTCTAGGCCTCAGTTTCCTCACCAGCAAAACAAGTCTCCCAAGAAGATTCATCTCGCCAGGGTGGTTTTTCATTATTGTTTTTTGTTATTTTTAAATGTTTAGTGTTTCGTCTGTCACCCAGGCTGGAGTGCAATGGTGCAATCTTGGCTCACTGTAACCTCCACCTCCTGGGTTGAAACAATTCTCCTGCCTCAGTGTCCTGAGTAGCTGGGATTACCGGCACCTGCCACGACACCTGGCTAATTTTTGTATTTTTGGTAGAGACGGGGTTTCACCATGTTGGCCAGGCTAGTCTCGAACTCCTGACCTCAGGTGATCCACCCGCCTCTGCCTCCCAAAGTGTGGGGTTATAGGCATGGGCCACCATGCCCAGCCAACCAGGGTTTTTTTAAAGGTTAAAAAAAAGTTTATAAACTTAGTCCAGTGGCTAGGAGGTGGTAGATACTCAAATGTTTGAGGTTCAGACTCCTTTGGGCTAAGTCTCAGCTCTGCCACTTCTTTTTTTCTCTTTGCTTACTAACTTTTTATAAAATTGAAATGTAATTCACACACTATAAAATCCATCCACTTAAAATGTAGACAGTTAAAATGGGTTTTGGTATATTCTCTTAGTATATATTCACAGTTGTGTAAAAATCACCACTATCTTTTTTTTTTTTTTTTTGAGACAGAGTCTCACTCTGTCGCCTAGGCTAGACTGCAATGACACTGTCTCAGCTCACTGCAACCTCTGCCTCCCAGGTTCAAGCGATTCTCCTGCCTCAGCCTCCTAAGTACCTGGGATTACAGGCGCATGCCACCATGCCCGGCTAATTTTTGTATTTTTAGTAGAGATGGGGTTTCACTATGTTGGTCAGGCTGGTCTCGAACTCCTGACTTTGTGATCTGCCCGCCTCAGCCTCCCAAAATGCTGGGATTACAGGCATGAGCCACTGTGCCCGGCCTTTTCTCTTTTCTTTTCTTTTTTTTTTTTTTGAGACAGAATCTCACTCTGTCACCTAGGCCAGTGGCACAGTCTCGGCTTACTGCAGCCTCTGCCTCCCGGGTTCAAGCGATCCTCCTGCCTCAGGCTCCCAAGTAGCTGGGATTACAGGCGTCCACCACCACGCCTGGCTAATTTTTGTATTTTTAGTAGAGAGGGGGGTCTTACCATGTTGACCAGGCTGGTCTCGAACTCCTGACCTCATGTGACCAGCCTGCCTCAGCCTCCCAAAGTGCTGAGATTACAGGCATGAGTCACCACCCCAGCCTGAGAGTCTTCTCTTAGGAAAGAGTCCACTCTCTTTCCTAAGCCTCATTCTCCACACACTCTATCCTCCCTCCCCCAACCAACCAAACTGGACTGCAACAGGATGTTACACTCTCCTTCCAAGAACTCCTTCTGCTGAGCCAGGGAAAACCACTTCCTAGCAGGGGAGGGGTCCCGGGCAGGAAGGGACATTGGGGGACCTACACCAGGCAGCCACAGCCTGGGAGCCAAGCCCGAGACATATGCACAGAGTTAGGAGAACTAGAAGCAAACCCACAGAGTTGACAAAACGCTCTGCCTCTTGCTCCCAAATTCCCTCGTATACCTCTCCCTGTTTTCTTCCCAATCGGAATCTCAAGTCCCCTCCGTCCTGAATCCCTGCATCCTCACGCCTCTACCGTCCCCCCTAGATGCCCCCCAACCTTCCCTGTCTCCAATCCCCCTCATCTGGAGTTGTTCCCTTTTGACCTCCACTTTCTCGGTCTTAGTTCCCCTCCTTGGGGCCTCAATGGGCTTTTTATTGGTGACATCCCTTGTTCCACTCCCAGGTTTCCTCCCTTCTTCAAAAGGTCACATTTTGCCTCCAAGGACCCTGTTCCTGGAGGAGACTCCGCCCCGACTCTGACACCCTTTCCCATTCGTTTTCTTTCCCAACTTCCAGCCCGAGGAACCCTTTCCTAGATCCAAAGCCCCAACCTGGGGGATAGGGGCACTCCTAAATCCAATGTTCAGTCTTTGCCCCAACAAAGATTCCTCCCCAGATCTCACACTTTCAAGCCTACTCCCCACCCCACAAGATCTCTCTTTTTGGAAAGACCTATTCAATTGCTATTCAATTGCTCCCCATTCATTCCGAGTGTCTATCTTATCTCCAGGCCCTCTCTCCTTTTACAGAGCTCTCCCAGACGCTTAAGTCTCATTCCCTACAGTTGCCTCCTTTTGGTTTCCTGTGCCAGGTCTCTTCTCCTTGAGATGATCCCTCTCTCATAGGCAGTCTCCTGCCCCTGTTTCAACATCCCCTCTCCACCTGCAATCAGATCCTTGTCTCTAGAGACTCCTCCCACCAAGAAAACCTCCCTCCCCTTTTCCAAGGTCTCGCGTTCTTGTCCCAGCGCTCCCGCCACACTTCCAGAGCGCCTTCCTCTTTGGGACGCCCCCTCCCCACCTCCAATGCCTTCTCGCTACCCCCAAGACTGTGTCTCACGAGTTTCCTCCCGTTTCAAAGCTTCCAACTATCTACAATGTCTCCCACCTGCACGGCCCTTTCCCCTTGGAACACCACCCCAATGCCTGTCGCCGCGAGACCCCTGGTAACCCCCGCGCTTAGAATCACCGCCCTGTGCCCTCCTTCCCGGCCCTGGCCCCAATCCCCGGAGCCCGCGCCCGACCCAGACCATCCGCAGCAGAGAAGGGGCTTGTCAGCGCCCAATCGAGCCTCGGCTATTTACGCGTGGACCCCCCTCCGCCAGTCCCAGGCGTAGCGCGCCCCCGTTACCATGGCGACCCCCGTCCGGACCCCAGCGGCCCCGGTCCCGCGGCGACTGGGCAGCTCCGGCTCAGGGTGCAGTTGTAGGGCCCAGAGCTAGAGCGGACTTCCGGTAGAAAAACCCGCCTTCCCTCTCGCGCACAGACCCCTGGGAGTTGTAGTTTCACCAATGGGGCCAGCCTGGGTGAAGATGGGTGAAGAGTCACAGCCAGTCCTTTTCCTACTAAACGAGTCAGATCCCAAGTGCATGCTGGGATTTGTGGACAAACATCTTTACAGAGGACTACAGTTCCCAAGATGATGAAGAACCAGCGGTGCAGGCGTTGCATTCGGGGAAATGTAGTTCTCTTAGGCACCCCCCCCCCCCCAACCCCAGAGAGAAGGGCATGCTGGGAATAGTAGTTTTAAATTTTGAAAAACTGTCCTGGGGAGCTAGAAAATGTCTTTCCATTCCTCATTCAGTGATTTCTTCAATTTTTTTTTTTAAATAGAGACGGGTCTAGATATATTGCCTAGGTTGATCTCGAACTCAGTTCAAGCGACCCTCAGCCTCCCAAATCACCAAGATTACAGGCATGAGCCACCACCACACCAAGCCAGTGCTTTGCTTAAAACATGTTGCATGTGTCTCTCGGGAGACAACAGTTTAAGAGCATGCATTTGAACCGGCCGGGCGTGGTGGCTCACCCCTGTAATCCCAGCAGTTTGGGAGTCCGAGGCGGGCGGATCACTTGGTCGGGAGTTCGAGAGACCAACCTGACCAGCATGGTGAAACCCCCATCTCTATTAAAAATACAAAAAATTAGCCGGGCATGGTGGTGCGCACCTACAATCCCAGCTACTCAGGAGGCTGAGGCAGGAGAATCACTTGAACCCAGGAGGCAGAGGTTGCAGTGAGCCCAGATCTCACCACTGCACCCCAGCTTGGGCAATAAAGACTCCAAAAAAAAAAAAATCTCTAGGTTGGCCAGGGTGTGGTGGCTCATGCCTGTAATCTCAGCACTTTGAGAGGCTAAGGTGGGTGGATCACCTGAGGTCAGGAGTTCGAGACCAGCGTGGCCAAAATGGTGAAACCCTGTTTCCACTAAAAATACAAAAATTAGCTGGGTGTGATGGAAGGTGCCTGTAATCCCAGCTACTCAGGAAACTGAGGCAGGAGAATTGCTTGAACCCGGGAGGCAAAGGTTTCAGTGAGCCGAGATCATACCATTACACTCTAGCTGGAGTGACAAGAGCAAAACTCTGTCAAAAAAAAAAAAAAAAAGCAAAAACTCCAGGTCCGCAGTTAGTTTAGTTTTTTTGATGTGTTTTGCTTTTGTCTTTGTTTTTTTCCTGAAAGAGGGTCTCCCTTGGTCACCCAGGCTGTAGTACAGTGGCATGATCTCAGCTCACTGCAGCCTCAACCTGCTGGGCCCAAGCGATCCCCTGGCTTCAGCCTCCCGAGTTGCTGAGACTACATACACATGCCGTCACACCTGGCTATTTTTGGGTACTTTTTGTAGAGACAGGGTCTTGCTATGTTGCCTAGGCTGCTCTTGAACTCCTGAGTTCAAGCGATCCTTCCTCTTCCACCTCTCAAAGTATTGAGATTACAGGCATGAGTCACCATGCCCAACCTAGTTTGGTTTTTTTAAATGGCCTTTATTACATTTTAAAAATTATTTCATTTGCCCTATGAGTATGTAGTGTATGTTTGTCTAGATCTCTCATTAGGTAGTGAGTTGTTGAGGGCAGGGACCCTGTCTGATAACTGTATCTTCATTACCTAGAACATGATGACAGATGGTAAGCAGTCAATAAAGTTATTACTATTAGTACTGAGGGGAGATTGGCCCTAATAAGAACAAAGCAGGCCAGGCGTGGTGGCTCACTCCAGTAATCCCAGCACTTTGGGAGGCCAAGACGGGCAGATAACCTGAGGTCAGGAGTTTGAGACCAGCCTGTCCAACATGGCGAAACAGCATCTCTACTAAAAATACAAAAATTGGCCAGGCTTGGTAGCACATGCCTGTAGTACCAGCTACTCGGGAGGCTGAGGCAAGAGAAGTGCTTGAACCCTGGAGGTGGAGGTTGTGGTGAGCCGAGATTTTGCCACTGCACTCCAGCCTGGGGGACAGAGAGAGACTCTGTTTAAAAAAAAAAAAAAAGGCCGGGCGCGGTGGCTCAAGCCTGTAATCCCAGCACTTTGGGAGGCCGAGACAGGTGGATCATGAGGTCAGGAGATCGAGACCATCCTGGCTAACACAGTGAAACCCCGTCTCTACTAAAAAATACAAAAAAAAAACTAGCCGGGTGAGGTGGCGGGCGCCTGTAGTCCCAGCTACTCGGGAGGCTGAGGCAGGAGAATAGCGTGGACCCGGGAGGCGGAGCTTGCAGTGAGCTGAGATCCGGCCACTGCACTCCAGCCTGGGAGACAGAGCGAGACTCCGTCTCAAAAAAAAAAAAAATAAAAAATAAAATAAAATAAAAAATTTAAAAAAATTAATTAAATAAATAAAACAGAGTGTATTATGGAATTATGTAAATTTAAGGGATAGTACTGGCAGAATTACCAACACATTGTTGTTGAATATTACAGGGGCAAAAAGAGGCCAGAGATCATTTCTGTCTTATGTACTTTTTGTCTCCAACAGGGTTGATACTAGGATGACATAAGCAAAGTGTCCAGCTTGCAAAATTTTAAAAGGACCTCACTCTTACATGCCAATTCCTCTCTTACACAGGACTGAGAACATGTGCCTCATTAAATTTTGTGCCCTTGCCTCCCCTTAGTCCCAGTCCTGATCTCCAGTGCTCAACTTCATACTTGGCACAAGTCTGGTGTTCAATAAACATTTGTTGAATGAATGAATGCATTTGCAGCAAGAAAACAGACACAGCCCCCACCCTCACAGCATTCACAGTATAACAGGAAAAATGGACTTAAATGACATAACACAAATAAATTTTAAGGCCAGGCGCAGTGGTCATCCCTGTAATCCCAGCACTTTGGGAGGCTGAGGTGGGTGGATCACCTGAGGTTGGGAGTTCAAGAGCAGTCTGGCCAACATGGTGAAACCCCATCTCTACTAAAAGTACAAAAATTAGCTGGGCATAGTAGCTTGTGACTGTACTCCCAGCTACTTGGGAGGCTGAGGCACGAGAATCACTTGAACCCGGGAGGTAGAAGTTGTTGTGAGCTGAGAGTGTGCCACTTCACTCCAGCCTGGGCAACAGAGTGAAATTCTATCTCAAAAGAAAATAAAAAAAGGCCGGGCACGGTGGCTCATGCCTGTAATCCCAGCACTTTGGGAGGCCAAGGTAGTCAAATCACCAAAGGTCAGGAGTTTAAGACCAGCCTGGCCAACATGATGAAACCCTGTCTCTACTAAAAATACTTTTTAAAAAATTAGCTGGGTATGGTGGCAGGTGCCTGTAATTCCAGCTACTCGGGAGACTGAGGCAGGAGAATCACTTGAACCCAGGAGGCGGAGGTTGCAGTGACCCGAGATCATGCCATCGCTCTCCAGCCGGGGGCGACAAGAGCAAGACTTTGTCTCCAAAAAATTTAAAAAATAAATAAATAAATAAAAGAAGGCCAGGGGCGGTGGCTCACACCCATAATCCCAGCACTTTGAAAGGCAGAGATGGGTGGATCACCTGAGGTGAGGAGTTCGAGACCAGCTTGATCAATATGGTAAAACTCCATCTCTACTAAAAATACAAAAATTAGCCAGGCATAGTGGTGTGCAACTGTAGTCCCAGCTACTAGGAAGGCTGAACAGGAGAACTGCTTGAACCCAGGAGGCAGAGGTTGCAGTGACCACACCATGGCACTCCAGCCTGGGCTATGGAGCGAGACTCCATCTAAAAAAAAAAAAAAAAAAAAAAAAGATATTAGCCAGTGCTACAGTCACGAGAACACTATCTTTTTTTTCTTTTTTTCTGTTCTGAGACAGGGTCTTGCACTATAAGCCATACTGGCATGCAGTGGTGCAATCACAGCTCACTGCAGCTTCAACCTCCAGGGCTCAAACAATCCTCCCACCTCAGCCTTCTGAGTAGTGGGAACTACAGGCACGCACCACCATGCCCAGCTAATTTTTAAATTTTTTGGAAAGAAGAAGTCTTGCTACATTTTCCAGGCTGGCATGTAAACGCTTGACTGGAGCTGAAGCACCTGTGTTCCAGGTGGCTCGCTCCTGCGGTTGGTAAACGAATGCTGGCTATTGGCCAGAGGTCTCAGTTGCTCTCCACGTGGATCTGTCCACAAGGACATATGAATGTCCTCACATGGCAGCTGTTTTCCCAAAGAATGAGTGATCTAAGAAAGAGCATGGTGGAAGCTGCTATGTCTTTTATGACCTTGCCTCAGATCTTTTATGACACTGTCATTTCCACAATGTTCTATTGGTACCTAATCAGCCCTGTCCAATGCAGGAGGCAATGCAAATACCAGGTGAGACTCACTGGGGTCCATCGTGGAGGCTGGCTGCCACAGCTGCTCATAATGGGTAGCTAGCCAAGTTGAAGAGTTAGTGACAGCTTCCTAGATGGGGTGACGTTTGAGCTGAGATCACAAGGACGAGTGGAGCCGGGCATGGTGGTGCATGCCTGTAATCCCAGCTACTCAGGAGGCAGGAGAATCACTTGAACCTGGGAGATGGAGGTTGCAGTGAGCCAAGATCGTGCCACTGCACTCCAGTCTGGGCAACGGAGTAAGACTCTGTCTCGGAAAAAGAAACCAAAAAAAACAAAAAAAAAAACAAGCGCAGTGGCTCATGCCTCTAATCCCAGCACTTTGAGAGGCCAAGGTGGGCGGATCACTTGAGGTCAGGAGTTTGACACCAGCCTGGACAACATGGTGAAAGCCTGTCTCTACTAAAAATACAAAAATTAGCTGGGCGTGGTGGTGTGCGCCTGTAATCCCAGTTACTTGGGAGGCTGAGGCAGGAGAATCGCTTGAACCTAGGAAGCAGAGGTTGCCGACAGCCGAGATGGCGCCACTGCACTCCAGCCTCTGTGACAGAGTAAGCTTCCTTTTCAGAAAAAAAAAAAAAAAAAAAAAAAAGGAGTGGAAATTAACCAAGCAAGGATTAGTGTCCAGGATGGGGCAGAGTGCTGGACAGAAGAACACAGGTAGGGAGAAGATCAAAACAACTTTGTCTCTACCCTGAGGAGTCTCATGGCTTGAGTGGTTTCGAGTCTGTTTGGGGCTACGTGGCACAGACATAGAAAAGATAAGTCCTGAAAGAACAATTATTTATTTATTTTGCTACACAGGGTCTGGAACTCCCCCTGGCCTCAAGTGATCCTCCTCCGTTAGCCTCCTAATGTGCTGGAATTACAGTGGCGAGTCAGCGCGCCCGGCCTCAACTTTAAACGTTTATTAAAATAGAGAGGTTGTGGCGGGGCGTGGTGGCTCACGCCCGTCATCCTAGCACTTTGGGAGGCCAGGGCAGGTGGATTGCCTGAGCTCAAGAGTTTGAGACCACCCTAGGCAATATGACAAAACCCCGTCTCTAATAAACATACAAAAAATCAGCCAGGCGTGGTGGCGCGCGCCTGTAGTCCCAGCTGTTTGGGAGGCTGAGGCACGAGAATCGCTTGAATCCGGGAGGCAGAGGTTGCAGTGAGCGGAGATCACGCTACTGCACTACAGTCTGGGTGACAGAGAGAGACTGTCTCAAGAAAAAAACAAAAACAAAAACAAAAAACAGAGAGGTTGGCTGGTTGCGGTGGCTCACTCCTGTAATCCCAGCACTTTGGGAGGCCGAGGTGAGCGGATTACTTCAGTCCAGGAGTTCGAGACCAGCCGGGGCAACATGGCGAGGCCCTGTCTCTACAAAAAATATAAAAATTAGCCGGGTGCACTGGCACACGCCTATAGTCCCAGATACTGTGGAGGCTGAGGTGGGAGGATCCCTTCAGCCGGGAAGGAGGAGCTTGCAGTAAGCTGTGATTGCAGCACTGCGCTCCAGCCTGGGCGACGGAGCGAGACCTTGTCTCACATTTAAAAAAAAAATAGATGTTTATTATGCATTCATGCAGTAGATATTTAGTGCCTATCTACTAAGCAAGGGGCCCAGGCACTGCGATTCCGCGGTGAATCCGAGCATCCCCGCCTCCTGTTCCTGCCTCGTGATTGGCTACTCTTGAACCAATGGCTGAAGAGTCCACCGCTCCGCCAGCCCTGCGGCGTCCTCCGGCTGCAGCTTCCCCGGTTCGGTTTGCAGGCGGCGCTGTGGACCCACTGACTCCTCCGTCACACGCAGACCTGGTCCCCACCCTCTCTGTTTCTTCAGACTCTCAGAAATGAAGACAGTGTATACCCCAGCGTCCCACCCTCTTTACAAAATCCTTTTGTGCATTTTTCTGCCTGTGCAGGTTTCCAATGCAGGTCCGGAATCCCACGCCCGCCTCTTATCAACCAACCCCGACGGCTCTCCAGTTGATGTGACCTCCAGACATTCGGGCCCCTAGGGCGATGCTTGGGAAATCTTGACAGCTACCCAAGCCGGCAGTCGGCACTTCTCTGTGTCGGTTAATTGTTTACTCGTTTGTTTATTTATCCTGGAGTGGAGGCTAGCCGGGTGCGCGGAGGCGGCTGCCCCCAGGGAAGCCCGCTTCCTGTGGTTGACTTGCTCAACTACTGTCCGCCCTCTTGCGCACTGGAAAAAATTGCAGAGCTGGGAATGCACCCCTTGATGGTTCCGTTCATGCAGTAAAACAATGCCTGGGCCCCTGCCTTCTGCCTGGATCCGTGCTAGAGATGTCTACGATGACTGAGACAGCCCTGGCCCTGCCCTCAGGGGCCTCGCAGTCCGATGGGAAAGACCTATCACCAGATATGGACCACCCAAGGTGGCCAGGGCTTGGACGGGAGACCTAAAGGGACTGTGGGAGCCTGGAAGAAGCAGCTGACCCAGCCTGTGGCATCAGAGAAGGCCTCCTGGAAGAGGGGACATCTGAGCTAGCATCTCAAAGAAGGCTAGAAGGACAACGACTTTGTCTCTGGCTACCATGTCCCCAGTGCCTACCACCCCCTTGTTTAGCATTGGATTCTTTTTTTTTTTTTTTTTTTTTTTTGAGACGGAGTCTCCTCCTTTCATCCAGGCTGGAGTGCAGTGGTGCGATCTTGGCTCTCCCGGGTTCAAGTGATTCTCCTGCTTCAGCCTTCCAAGTAGTTGGGATTACAGGCGTGCACCACTATGCCTGGATGATTTTTGTATTTTTTGTAGAGACAGGGTTTCGCCATGTTGTCCAGGCTGGTTTCGAACTCCTGGTCTCAAGCAATCCACCCGCCTCAGCCTTCCAAAGTGCTGGGATTACAGGCCTGAGCTACTGCGCCTGGCCGACTCGTTCATTTTTATTTATTAACAAGTTTTAATTGTGGGCCATTTGCCAGACTTTGGAACTAGCCAGAGTCCCCTGCCTTCAGAGGGCTCACACACAAAATGGTGATATCAACACAGAACTTCATTTAATCTTTTTAGAGACAGGGTCTGGCCCTGTGGCCCAGGCTGGAGTACAGTGGCACAATCATAGCTCACTGAAGGCTTGAACTCCTGGACTCAAGTGATCTTTCTTCCTCAGTCTCCCAAAGTGCTGGGATCCAACACAGAACTGCAAACCCTGAACCCTGAAGAAATGTTATGTGTAGTAACGTGACCCAGTTGTCTGGGTTTATATCTCAAACCTGCTACTTACTAGCTGTGTAACCTTTCTGTACCTTATAACTTAACTCATAAGGTTGTGAGGATTCAGTGAGTTAATGGGTCTAAAGTGCTTTTAAACTGCTGCCTGGCATGTCCAGGTATGGTGGCTCATGCCTGTAAACTCAGCGTTTTGGGAGGCTGAGGCAGGAGGCTTGCTTGAGGTCAGGAGTTTGAGACCACCCTGGGCAACACAGCAAGACTCCATCTCCACCAAAAGATAAAAAAAAACTGACCAAGTGTCATGGTGAGGTCATGTAGTTCCAGTTGCTCAGGAGGATTGCTTGAGTCCAGGAAGTTGAGGCTGCAGTGAGCCCTGATTGTTCCACTGCACTTCAGCCTGGGCAACAGAGCAAGACCCTGTCTCAAAAAAAAAAAAAAAAAATCCACCAAAAAAACAAATAAAAAGAATGTTGACTAGCCTGGCCAACATAGTGAAACCCCATCTCTATTAAAAATACAAAAATTTGCCAGGTGTGGTGGCAGGCAACTGTAGTCCTAGCTACTCGGGAGGCTGAGGCAGGAGAATCGCTTGAACCTGTGAGGTGCAGGTTGCAGTGAGCCGAGACCACGGCATTGCACTCCAGCCTGGATGCCAGAGTGAGACTCCATCTCAAAAAAAAAAAAAAAAAAAAAAGTTGTGGCCAGGCTTTGGGAGGCTGAGATGGGTGACAGCTTGAGGCCAGGAGTTCCAGACCAGCCTCGTCCGAACAGGTGAAACCCTGTCTCTACTAAAAATACAAAAATTAGCCAGGTGTGGCGCCTGTAGTCCCAGCTACTCAGGAGGCTGAGGTAGAAGAATCGTTTGAACCCGGGAGGTGGAGGTTGCAGTGAGCCGAGATTGCACCACTGCACTCCAGCCTGGGTAACAGAACAAGACTCTGTCTTGAAGGAAAAAAAAAAAAATGAGTGGGGCATGGCGGCACAAGCTTGTAATCCCAGCTGTAATCCCAGACTCTGTCTCAAAATAAAAAATTTTTAAAAGACTGTTGCTTGGTACAAAGTACTCATTTTTATTATTAAAGAACGAGGTATTAGGCCAAATCTGGGAGACTACCCTGAGAAGGTGACTTCAAGCTGAGAGTCGAAGGGTAAATCAGAGCTGATGGGTTCCCAAGGGGTTTGGGGGATCCAGCGTGAGCCCAACTGTCCTTGTTCTCCAGGTGCCGCCAGTTCACAAATTTAAGATTGAAAAGACCTGGAATACTGCATAGGTGTTAAAGACATTAATTTGAAGTACGGGTATCAGGAATTCACTGCCCCCCACCTTGTCTTTCCTGTGTCTCCTCAAGTAATATCAAAAGTCCCTTACACACCACGGTTTATAATGACAGCCCATGCACTCGATTTGGCAGCCCCACAGTGCTTAAAGAAAAGTTGTTGCTGTTGTTTCAAGCCACTAACATCTAAAAATCAGATTGAATGCATTAAAAGTACTTTTTTTTTTTTTTTTGAGACGGAGTCTCCCTCTGTTGCCCAGGCTGGAGTCCAGTGCGATCTCGGCTCACTGCAACCTCTCCTTCCCGAGTTCAAGCCATTCTCCTGCCTCAGCCTCCCGAGTAGCTGGGATTACAGGCGCCCACCACGACGCCCACCTAATTTTTGTATTTTTAGTAGAGACAGGGTTTCATGTTGGCCAGGCTGGTCTCGACCTCCTGACCTCAAGTGATCCGCCCGCCTCGGCCTCCCAAAGTACTGGGATTACAGGCGTGAGCCACCATGTCCGGCCCTAAAAGTGCTACATTAAAAAAAAAAAAAAAAAAGGAAAATCCTTTAATATAAAAAGCTTTATTAATGGAATAAACAAGCCCATGTAATTTTATCAACGCTTACAGAGCGCTTACTATATGCAAGGCCTGATTTCCAGAGCTTTACAAAATATAATCTATTTAATTTTCACAGCAGCCCTACGAGAGAGGTATGATTATTATCCCATTTTATAGATGAAGAGACTTATGGCAGAAATGCCAAATGTAATAGGAAACAGCCTTTCTTCATGCATTCCACAAATATTGGCTTGGCGCCCGGGAAGCTCATCTTCCACGATCTGTACTTCCGGAGGAGTCCCAGAGGAACACCTCCTCAGTTCAGAGGAGTCAAGGGTTACAGCGGTGCCCTCTCCCATCACTACTCTTTTCCTTTCAGGCGCCCTAATTGACATTTGATTTGTAGTCATTTGCACAATGCTAAGTGACAGGCTTGGGCTGCACACAGTACCAGGCCGTCTTCCCTCTCCTGGGGATCAGGCGATCACAGAACCAAAAACAAGTTGCAAGGACGCGCGCGTTGGCTGCGGATTTTCTTCACAGCCAGGAGAAAGAGCACGCGCTCTCCATCCCCGCCTCTTCTTCCGGGACGACGAATTGCGGGACTCGGATTGGGCTGAGGCGGGCCACGCCTCCTCATATCCTCCAATCAACTCCCTCTCTGGTGGGCTCCCTCCTTCTCAGCCCCGCCCCACCGCCCCACGTTACGTCGCTCCTTCTGGCCTCCTCCGTTATCCCGGGGGCTGCGGCTCGCGCGGCAAACCCACCTCCCGTTGCTTCCCATTGGCTGCTCAGGTCCCGCGCGAGCGGGATCGCGCCCTTCGCCCCCCACCCCCAAAACCGGGCCATGCCTCTCTCCTTCGGCTTTCTCTAGAAGCCAGCGCGAGGTGGCAGATCGGCTGCTTGAGGCGCGCGCGGAGACGCGCGCTCCTCCTGCGGGCCACTCCCTCTGCCCTGCGCCAACAGCTGCGCCGGCTGGCAGCCCCCCGCGCACGCGCGCTCCCCCACCCCGCTCCCTCTGCTCGTTTGCAGCTCGCCTAGAGCTCAGTCACGACGGCGGCCGCCGCAGTAGCTGCATTTTTGGGGGCGCACGCGCACTGCACCGTCCGCGGCGGTTCCTAACCTCAGGCAGCGGCGGTGGCAGTGAGACCCTCGGGTGCGCACGCGCTCTGACCTCTCCCCACTGCCTCGCTGGTCGTCCCTTCGCGGCGCGCGCCCGGGGGCCGTTATCCCCCTGCAACGGTCCACGCGCCGCGCACGCGCAGTAGCGAGGGGGCGCGCGCGCGGGAGCGGCCGTCGCAGGAAGGAGGTGCAGCCGCTGCCGCCATTGCGAGTGAGGGAGGGAGGGAGGGAGGGAGGGAGTGAGCGAGGCTGGTCCGCCCTCCCCCTGGTTCCCGCCCCTCCCCCCTTCCCCTCCCCGCCCCCCGCCCCGAGGGAGAGCCGCGGCGCGGCGGCAGGAGGAGGTGGAGGAGGCGGAGGAGGGAACCCGCGAGGGAGGGTCCGCCCGGCCCCCCGCCGCCGGAGCCGCCGCCGCCGCCGCCGCCTCAGCAGCCGCTGGACTAGGAGCAGGGGAACATGGCGCCGGGGCCCCCGTCGTTGCTGCCGGGATCCTGGAGGCCGGGGCCGCGCTGAGGGCGCCCAGCTGGTGAGTGCGCGAGCTCACGGGCCCCGGGCGGCGAGGCCGGGCGCCGCCCCGCTGAGGGGTCCAGGGGGAGGCGGGGACGGCGGGGCCCGGAGCCCGCGAACAATGGAGGAGCTGGAGGGGGAGGGGAGGAGCGGCCCCCCCAGCTCCCCGGGCCCCGCCGTCCCCGTCGCTTCGCGCGTCGGCCCGGCCCGTGGGGCCTTTCTGCCCTTTGGACCTACCCCTGCCCGCCGCAGCCCTGCTGTCCTCGCTGCCGCCCCCACCCCCGATCAGTTGGGATCTCGGTGTCTGCCTCAGAGCCTCTCCGACTTCAGCCATCCGGCTCCCAATTCTGCGACCCCCTTCCCTCTTCCACCCCTCCATAATGCCCTTCGCTCCTCCCGGGCTCTGCAGTGCTCTTGGGACCCACCTTTTTCTCATTGACCATTCTGCATCCCTTAATTGTGGCTCCCACTTTTGAGATCCGTGACCCTTCTGCCTCTTCTCGATTCTGCTCTCACCACCCTTCAGATCTGTCCTCGGCCCCTTCTTTGACCTACCTGCTGTGCTATTATTCTTGTCTCAGAATATGTTGCACCCTGGGAGCTGTCCCTTTAGGACCTGCGGTTCCAACCCCTTGGAGATCCATCTGAGACCCCTGTTCAACCAGGCACTGCTGCCCCAGGTCTTCCCCTTGGACTTAATCCGGTTCCCTCGTGGGCCCTACTATCTGCATTTCTGTCTGCCCTCTCACAGAGCCTGCTGCACCCCGGGATGCCCCTCGGCTGGCCTTCTGACCCTTCCGTGCCCCAGTTCATTCCCCTGATCCCCTCGGACTTGGCTGCACCGTGCTTGCCTCTTCCCCTTCTCAGCTCTTGTTACCGTTTGCCATTCAGACCCTTTCCTCTCTTCCATACCTTTCTGCCTCTTAGCTCTGCCCCTTGCCCGACCTCAGATCTTGCTGCGCTCCCCTCACCTGCTTGCTTCTGACTCTGCCTTCCCGGGAAGCAGCCTCTTCCCGCTTCTCTGACTCTGCAGGTCTCCCATTTCTGCTGTTCACTCAACTGATCTCTCCCTAACTCAGACTGCCTTCAGTTTCAGCCCCAGTGTTCTCTTGGAGGTTTCCTGTTTCCCCCACCTCCTTTTTGGCACTTCTCTGAGCTACTGCATGCATTTGCTACTCCTTTCTTTGGCCTGTATCTCCTTCAGTTCTCTGCCTAAAAACTGCTTCCTGTCCCCTTTGCTCCAACTCCTCTCCTCCCCGTTTTAGCCCTTAGACATGCCCTTTAACGTCACTATACCTCTGATACCTCCCGGGCTGGTCACCCATCCCCTTCCCGTTGTGCATCTCACAGACCTGCCCCTAGATCCATTTTGTACCTGCACTTTCTCCTCGTTTTTTTCAATTCTGCCCCATCCTCTATTTAGTGTTTCCCTCCCCAGCTCGGCTGTTTCGGAGCTGTCCACTTGCCCGCATGTTTTTAGACCGGTTTTTAACTTCTGTATTGCCGTCCGCGCTTGGAGCGGTCCTTTAACACTGGGGTTCTTGTCACTGTGTCCCCTCTCTGTTCCCTCCCGAGTCTTAAGTTTTCCACATGACATTCTCTTCCCCCCACCATTTTGATTCAGCCTTCACCCTTCACTCTGCTTTATTTGCCCACCGTCCACTGCCCTGCCTCTTGTCTTCTTTTGGAGTTCTCACTCCCTCCAATTGTGACATTAAGATGTCTTCTTAATCATTCTTTCCTATGTATCCCCCCCACCTTCCTCTTGGAGCTGCCTCAGTGCTGTGATAGATTCTCACTCCCCTTACTCACCTTTGATATCCCTCTCCCAATTCTGTTCGTCTTGGACTTGTTTCCTTCCTCACCTTTTTTTTTTTTTCCCTTTCCCCTTGTATCTTGTCAGGCTCCTCTTCCCATTTAGTTCCTATCAGACCTGCTCATCGCAGCTCACCACCCGTGGCCCACCCATTCCCCATTGAGCACTTCCCCTTTCAGGCATGTCTTTCTCTGTTTTCCATCCCTCTGCTGCAGAGGCAAAGGGGCTGGATTGGGCCTTAGGCTCTCAGGCTCTGAGACTGCAGATTCTCTCTCTGCACCCTAACCCTGAGGGTTCTATCCCCAGGGATCCTGAGAGATCTGGGTAAATAGGTGGGAGTTGGTTGATTGTTACTGCTCTGTGGAGTCTGGGAGTGTCTCCCCCATTTCTCCCACTTCCACTAGGTTAGTAGTGTGGAGGGAGGTAGATCTCTTTCCGTTGCCCCATTTTCTTTTCTCTGCTGTTTGCTCTCCCCCTTCCGATTTCTGGGCTCTGCAGCTTTGTGTCCTTTGGAAAAGGGGATTGCAGCTGCTCACAGATCTTTATTCTCTTTCTCACTTTCCCTCTTTCCTTCTCTGAGCGGTTGCATACAGTACCCTGTCTCCTATTCCACCTCTAAGCCAGCACCCCTAGGAGTGTGCTTTTTTTTCCCCCAGCTGACAAGTCATTTTGTTTTACCTCTAGCTGGGGAAATGCCAGTTCTCAGATTCTCCCGATCCCACTGGGGGTTATGGCCACACTTGGACCTAGGGAAGCTACAGTCTTGCCTTCCCTAATGGCCTCTGGTTTGCAGTGTGACCTTGGGGGAGGGGATGGGGAAGGTGGGCTTATTATTTCTTTTTCACCTCTGCTCCAGGGAAGGCTCCAGCTTCCTGGTCTTCAAAATGGTGAGGGCTTGGGTTTGGAAAGCACTTTGCGGTTGTTTGTTGAAAGAGAGAGTGCCAAGTGTCACTCAGATTTCTGCCCTCTGGTATTGCAGGCTCTCCCTGCCACAGGAGCTGAGTGCCTCTGGGCAGATCCATGCTAGATTCTGGGGCTCATTGGTGTACAAGGGGTGTGTGGGTGGGCGCTGACATTCCTTAAGCTTTTTGAGTGACCTGATTTGGTAGAGTTAGAAAAGGGTGCCAGGAACTGGTGGATGTGATTGGATTTTTAGTCTTATTATCTGAGAAATGCGTCTTAGCTACCATTCCTGAGCGATTTTCTTTAATGACTATATGGTTGGGCGGCGGGGCGGATTTAGGAAGTTCATTCAGGGGTAAAGGTGGTTTTTACAGAAAATCTATCCAACCATTTTCCTTCCTTAACTTGGGAAAGGGGATCTTTTGCATGTTCTAGGTTTATTTATTTTATTTCTTAAGTAAATCAAAAGCCTGATTTTTTTTTCCCTGCTGTGGCCTAGGGCAATTGTATATTAAAGTAGCCATCCAACTGTGAAGGAGCATTTACTGGAAGGACTTTCTTAACTGAGCTATGATCAAACTTTGTTTATTTTAGTACTTATTTAGAAATAATTCTGTGTGGACATATTTGAAATAAAAAACATTCACTGTCATCTACAGAGTTGGACCATTCATTCATCAAATATTAGGGCATTTGTATATGAGACAGTGAAGAGGGCTGATAGTAGATCTGTATGGCTCCTTGAACTTTTTAAAATTTTCTGACAGAATCTGGTAATTTTAATGATCTATGTATGGCATGGGTTTTCACCATTATTGACTTAAAGATTTTTTGATTCATTTCTGTTGGTGAATTTTTAGCCTTGTATATCATGATTAATTTCCTGAATTTATGTTAGAGTTTGTGTTACCCATGTTAGTATCAATGGTTGTTTTGTTTTTTATTCTTAATATAGAAGTGACAGATAATTAAGAATAAAAACAACTGTGTATGCAGTACTGCTTAAATGTGTGTCCCAGAGTTTTAATATCATTGGCAGCATAAAAAGGTCCTGCATGCCAAAAGCCTAAGTTTACATAATAGGGAGAGAGGAAACACAGAATAAAGAGCTGATTTTTCCACCTACACGGCTAACCGATGTTCTTAAAGACTGTCAGATTTCTCTGAGGCCAGCAGAGGCCCCAACTCCAGCATTGACATTTGCTTTCATGATGGAATTGGGTGCTACAGAAATGTGAGGTGGTAGCCTTGGCCTTCTGGCACAGTTAATATGCCATTTGGAGTCGGGGGGCTGGAGCAGGAGATGGCGGTAGGCAACTGCTTTCGACGTAGTAACATGTTTTCAAGGGCTCTTGCCCTGCCTAGGAAATCTTTGTAAAGACTTTTAAAAACTAATCTGATCAAAGTTCCTCGTTTAAGTCATCATCTTGTTTTCAACTAACCTTTTTTTGGCCATCCCCCCCGCCTTTTACCTGCCCCCCATTTTCCTTGGCATGGTGAAGGTTGACGCATTTAGGACGGTGACAAATCAGAAAATACTCATTCTTCTTGATCCAGAAGAGAAGAAGTTGAAAGAAGTTGTCGGTGTGCAGATTCATGGGCAGATCCATGGACCTTGATGGTGACTTTTGGCAAAGGACACAGCCTGGGAGGGGTGGGGGCTGCACAGGTGACAGTGAACCATAGCCTGATAAATGTTTGGTGAGTCTGCATGTGAGGAGGTGAGGCATCAGGTCAATATAGTTGGAGATTGAAAAGGTTGGAGTGGCTGTTGGTCTCCGTCTAGTCTGGTCTGCTTCCCATCTTTGGTCCACTGTGGTCTCCTGAGAGGTGTTAGGCTGCTTGCAGGGTCTTCCTGTGATCTGCTATAACTATTGTCAGTCACCACCTGGCAGTCTAAACAATGTCTTAATTTACACAGTCATCGTGACTTTTTTTTTTTTTTTTTTTGAGACGGAGTTTCACTCTTGTTGCCCAGGCTGGAGTGCAGTGGCGCAATCTCAGCTCCCCACAACCTCCGCCTCCCGGGTTCAAGCGATTCTCCTGCCTCAGCTTCTGAAGTAGCTGGGATTACAGGCATGCGCCACCACGCCAGGTTAATTTTTGTATTTTTAGTAGAGATGGGGTTTCATCATGTTGGCCAGGCTGGTCTTGAACTCCTGACTTCAAGTGATCCACCTGCCTCGGCCTCCCAAAGTGCTGGGATTACAGGCATGAGCCACCACGCCTGACCTGTTTTTCCCTTTTTAAAAAAAATCTTCTGTTATTCATCACGGCACTATCCATGATGTCCAGTTGGTAAGATTTCTTTTTCACGATCTATAAAATGGCTAAAATTGAGATTCTTTGCATGAAGAGAGAAGGTGACTAGCAGAAATACCTCCTTTGACGCCTTGCGTTCATTGGAACTCAGTGTGAAAGTCAGTGCCTGGTCTAGCCTCCTCATTTACAGATGGAGGAATGGAAGGCTGGCATAACGCATTGTGACAGGCTTCCTGCCACAGCAGAAAAGTACTGGACTTATATAACGGCGGGGACCTGCCTTCTGATCTAGGCCTTGTCCTAATTAGTTGGGACCTTGAACAAATTGCTTTACCTCTCTGGGCTTCACCTTCCTAGTCTGAAGTCTGGTGTGCTGTCCAGGTCTGATTGTAGATTCTTGTTGTCCTGGGTCACGTACCAAGTTAGAGCTGGGGCTTAGGACTAAGCTCCTGTTGCTGCTCTTTGATTCCTCCCTCACCTGCCAATCCCCAACTGCCTGTCATCAAGTCCTATAACCTGGAGTTTGTGTAGGGGGCTCTTTCCCTGGGAGACGCAGTAAAATGAGCTGGATTACCCTTGTATACTTTTTCAGATATAAAATAAACACTGCCTGTTTTTCAACTGTTCACATGGAAATTACTTTATAATTTAGGGGGATGGGATTATCCAGATTATATTAGCTACATAACTGAAACCATATATCTCTTTTAAAAACAATATGGAATTTTTCAAGCTGAGTCATTGTTGACCTAGGCTCTCAAACAGCAATGGTCTGAATAGCACTTGTATTCCTGGCATTAAGAAATGCAAACAAATAATTCATGTTCATCTTCCCGAAAGTTTCTTTCTATTTAACTTTTGATCCAATGCTTTATCAGGCTTCATCTATGAAGAATTCTTGAAGATAACTTTTGGCACCTGTCAATCTAATTTTCATTTATTTGCTTTTCTGATATTGAGAAATGCCATTAAGTTGATATATTAGCAGAGAACCAGATAGTTTCAGCCATGAAGTATCATTACAGGAAAGTAATATTTATTTTAGTTGAAAATAGCCAGACTTGCCTATCTCTCTCATTTTCCTTTATTGAAACAAACATTTTCTTTTTATGCACTTTGCAGCAGTTGTGACTGTTGTATTATAGATCTGTAGGTATTTCCTGCCTCTTTTGCTCTCCTAATATCTCTGCATTCTTACTTGGATGATGTCCTGGTCCTGGCCACTGTAGTAAATTGGTAATTGAATTTGAACAATTGAGAGGCAACTTCCTATGATGTAAAGAATGTTAAAGAAACCTGGATTCTAGCCCTAGCCCTGCCATTTACTAGCCGTGTAACTAGCCAAATCATTTTCAATTCTGTGGACTACAGTTCCTTCATTTGAAAAATGAGGGGATTATACTAGTTAGTTCCCATTCTGCCTTATGTTGTGGCTAATAATAGATTGTCATTTCTCTCTAGATAGATAGTAAACTCCTGAGGATGAGGAGCCTCTTACATTATCTTTGATTTCCCACCACACCTAGCAGAATACTTTGTACTTGGTAGGCCCCCATTGCATCCATGTTGATAGAAGATAAAACAGGTGCTAGAGTCTTTTTTTTTTTTTTTAGATGTTTATACCAACTGTAATGGCCATTTGCAGACTTTAAATGCTTAGAGGGCCTGCTGTCCTGGTCAGCTTTTTTTTTTTTTCTTTCTTTCTTTTTTTTTGAGACGGACTCTTGCTCTATCGCCCAGTCTGGAGTGCAGTGGCGAGATCTCGGCTCACTGCAACCTCCGCCTCCTGAATTCCAGCTATTCTCATGCCTCAACCTCCCGAGTGGCTGGGATTACAGGCGCACGCCAACCATGCCCATCTAATTTTTATATTTTTAGTAGAGACGGGGTTTTGCCACGTTGGCCAGCCTGGTCTCGAACTCCTGACCTCAGGTGAGCCACCCGCCTTGGCATCCCAAAGTGCTGGGATGACAGACGTGAGCCACCGCGCCTGGCCCTGGCCCAGGATACTTTAATCTGCATACTTGCTGTATTATACATTTCTTGATCATGGTGACACAGTTAATAAGTAGTAAGGCAGTGTTAAGAATCCACATCTGTCTGATTTCAAAATTTGTGTTTATTTTATTAGGCTACGTTGCCTCTCTGGGCATATAATAATTAGCATAGTTCATCACCTTAAGGAATTTATAGTCAGTTGTAAACAATTAACCATATAGGGTGAAGAGAAGTAAATGTTGAATAGACTATTCTGATTAGTATCTGGCTTCTTGGGACATAATCCTGTATTAATGGTCTTGAAGACTTTCATATTCAGAGATTTGAGCACACAGTAGGTTCTGTATCACAGCATTTTGAAAAGAGTCTACACCACAAGTACCAGCTTGCCTTTTTAGCCAGCATATTTGGAAAAGTTGAGCATTTTATTTCTGACCTGGATTCAAACACAGGTGTAACAAAACTGTAAGTAAACTAGTCTAACAGGAAGAAGGTAGAGATGTTTGGTCATGTAATAACTCCTTAAATCTACATTTTTTTCAGCAAGTAGAAAAGTATTTGGGTAGCTACAAATTGAAATATTTTCTTTAGGTAGGCAACTAAAAATATATGCATAGAATATATGCAACTACAATTTGTCAATTTACAATTAAAAATAAAAAAAGAAACATACAGATAGAAATACATCTTTCCTCTTGAGTTATTTATGTGGAGCTCACTATGATACTCTTTTTTTTTTTTTTTTTCTCGCGACGTAGTCTTTCTCTGTCACTCAGGCTGGAGCACAGTGGTGCAATCTCAGCTCACTGCAACCTTCACATCCCAGGTTCAAGTGATTGTCCTGCTTCAGCCTCCCGAGTAGCTGGGATTACAGGCGCATACCACCATGCCTGGCTAGTTTTTTGTATTTTTAGTAGAGATGGGGTTTCACCATGTTGGCCAGGCTGGTCTTAAACTCCTGACCTCAGGTGATCCTTATGCTTCGGCCTCCCAAAGTGCTGGGATTACAGGCCTGAGCCTCCCCATAGGGCCATAATACTTTATTTTTATTTTTATTTTTTTTTATTTTTTTATTTTTTTTGAGACGGAGTCTTGCTCTGTCACCCAGGCTGGAGTGCAGTGGCGGGATCTCAGCTCACTGCAATCTCCGCCTCCCGGGTTTACGCCATTCTCCTGCCTCAGCCTCCCGAGTAGCTGGGACTACAGGCGCCCGCCACCTCGCCCGGCTATTTTTTTGTATTTTTTTAGTAGAGACGGGGTTTCACCGTGTTAGCCGGGATCGTCTCTCGATCTCCTGACCTCGTGATCCGCCCATCTCGGCCTCCCAAAGTGCTGGGATTACAGGCTTGAGCCACCGCGCCCGGCCCATAATACTTTATTTAGTAACTTTTTGCATTTAATAAAATGTTAGTCTAAAAGTATGCTGGTTAGTTACAGCTAATAGCCTCCTGAGGTGTATATATATAGTTGGCCAGGCGTGGTGGCTCACGCCTATAATCCCAGCACTTTGGGAGGCCAAGGTGGGCAGATCACCTAAACACCTAGCCCCCAGAGGTAAAGGCTGCAATGAGCCATGATCGCGCCACTCCAGTCCTGCCTGGGTGATGAAGTGAGACTTTGTCTCAAAAAAAAAAAAAAAAATTATATGTGTGTGTGTGTGTATGTGTGTGTATATGTATTTGCATTGTGTGTTTGTGTATGTATATAGTTGCATTGTACTTTTTCCTCATTTTCATTTAAAAGAAAGGTCAAAACTGTGGCTTTATCTTTTGCAGCCTGCACTACTTAGGAATGAGACAAAGGAAAATGATTACCATTAATTGCCATGGGCAATTAAAAAGAGTTCTTTGTTCAGTAACAAATTGATTGTATACAAATGAAAGTCAGCACTGCGTTAATACAAGATTATTAGATTCTTGAAATCTGCACTTCTGGTAGAGTAGCTTTCACTTCAAGGGAATTATTTCACTGGGAATAGCTTACCTAAATGATTGGTGATAAAACGTATCACTAGATCTTTATTTTTCAGAAATGCCTATTAACGTTGTAGGTAGAGGCTGGTGGATATGCTGCTTTTATAGTAACCTTTTTAATGGCCTGAAATCACTGTGTATGTTTTTTAATGCTGCCAGCGTATAAGAAATTTCTTCCTCTGATTGCTCAGTCATTTGAGGAATGTAGATAAAGCCTTTGATAAATGAGGAAAAAGAGAAGACTCCTGACTGCTGTGGAGTGGGTCGTGGCTGTTGGCATGTACCTAGTAGTAGCCACTCAATAACCACAAAGGCTTAAAAAATGGCAGCCTTAGCTAAAGTTGTTATGATTTGATGTTATGTATATACAAGGTGTATATATTTTCTTGTGTACAAATCCCCTTTTAAGTTTTTTCTTAAAAAATTAAAGTATAATCTACATGTAGAAAAGTAAATAAATCTTAAGTGTCCATTTCTGAATATTTTGCATGTTGTACAAGCCCCTTTTTCCTATGATGGGGCATGATTCCCTTTTCTACATAGTTCTTACTGAGCTGGAAATTATTTGAGAGTCTAGTCTATATAAGGCACTTCAATTATTACTTTAATATACAAATGTGAACATGTAGGATGTTTCTAACTTTACCTATCTGGGCTGGGTCAAATACCTGATAAAGAATGGGATAACGGTGATTTCATTGTATAAATTATCACAAGTGTGAAAGCATTCCTTTAACAGATCTTTTCTACTCGTGTTGTAATTCCAGATTATTTTGGTCTCTGTTTGCAGAAATTAAAAGAAAAGAGATAGTGGTCGATGCTGATGAGAGTGAAATGGAACTGATATTGAAATTACTATCAGGCCTGCAAACTAGTGTGAACTTTCAGGAAAGTAGTTTAGCAATGTTTTATTTGTTTGTTTTTTGAGATGGAGTCTTGCTGTGTCACCCAGGCTAGAGTGCAGTGGCATGATCTCGGCTCACTGCGAGCTCTGCCTCCCGGGTTCAAGCAATTCTCCTGCCTCAGCCTCCCCATTAACTGGGATTACAAGCGCGTGCCACCATGCCTGGCTAATTTTTGTACTTTTAGTAGAGATGGGGTTTTGCCATGTTGGCCAGGCTCGTCTTGAACTCCTGACCTCATGTGATCTACCTGCCTCGGCCTCCCCAAGTGCTGGGATTACAGGCGTGAGCCACCGCACTCGGCCTGTTTTTCTTGTTGTTGTTGTTTGTTTTTTGTTTTTTTTTTCCAAGAGAGAGTTTTGCTCTGTTGCTCAGGCTGGAGTGCAGTGGTGTAATCTTGGCTCACTGCAACCTCCGCCTCCCGGGTTCAAGGGATTCTCTTGCCTCAGCCTCCCAAGTAGCTGGGATTACAGGCACCCACCACCATGCCTAGCTAATTTTTGTGATATATTTATGTGTGTGTGTATATATATATATATTTTGTTGTTGTTGTTGTTGTTTTGAGTAGGTACGAGGTTTCACCATGTTGGCCAGGGTGTTCTTGAATTCCTGACCTCAAGTGATCTGCCCACCTCGGCCTCCCAGAGTGCTGGGATAACAGGCGTGAGCTACCATGCCCATCCAGCAATGTTTTAAGAAACATACAATCCTTGATCTACTTATAAGAATCTATAGGACCGGGTGCGGTGGCTCATGCCTGTAATCCCAGCACTTGGGGAGGCCTAAGTGGGCGGATCTCTTGAGGTCAGGAGTTCGAGACCAGCCTGGCCAACATGGTGAAACCCCATCTCTACTGAAAATACAAAAAATTAGCCGGGCATGGTGGCGGGTGCCTGTAATCTCAGCTATTCGGGAGGCTGAGGTAGGAGAATCGCTTGAACCTGGAAGACAGAGGTTGCGTTGAGTGGAGATTACGCCATTGCACTCCAGCGTGGGTGACAGAGTGAGACTCTGTCTCACAGAAAAAAAAAAAAAGAATCTATAGGGACCGAGAAATAGAGATGTGAATCAAGATTGTATACAAAAGAAATGTTAACTATGTTAACTATATGGATGTTTATAAATTAACAAAAAAAAATCTAAATGTTTTAACCTTAGGGGAATGGTTTGCTTTATGGAAAGGTTATGGAGTCATTAAAAAAGTATGTTTTTGAGAATATTTGACATGGGAAAGTGCACACAAAATAAAATTAAATGTGGGAAAAAATAGGATATAGAACTATAAACAGCATGAGTCCAGTTATTTTAAAATATATATACGAAAAAGTGGAAGAAATATGCTGAAGTATTACTAGTTAACTCTGTGTTGTAGGATTATGGGTGATTAAAACTTTTTTTTGAATTTTCCCAAGCTTTCCACAATGATTTTACTATTTCTGATTCAGGGAAAACAAGATTAAACAAGTTTTTTTTTTGTAGTGTGGTTGTCTTGTGTTTGGCTTTTCTTATAAACATATGAAGGAAAAATTGAGCCAAAAAGCAATAAATTAGCCATGGTAAGATCTGTTGGACTCTTTAGTATCTTCGAAGGTAAGACATTCACCCTTTCTTAGAGAATAATCAAATTAATTACTAATAATATTACCAAATAATAACAGTGACCTGTTTATTACATACCAGAAGACTACGAAACGTTATCTTATATTCTCCTCACAATAACCCTCTGGGGTAGGTGGTATTCTCACCTTCTAGATGAGGAACCGAGGTTCCAGAGAGGGGACTTGCCCAAGGCCACATGGCTAGTAGGTCCCCAAAGCAGTCTGGCCCAGAGTCTCTGCTCCCTACTGCCTTCTCTGGCCAACTTTACAGTTTCCAGAATGCTTTTTTTACACACTTTCCAGAAAGTCTGGAAAGGACTTTACACTTTCCAGAATGGTTTCGCCCAGTGTGATCTCAGCCCAGAGATGAAAATAATTCAAATCTACTCCATGGTGGATAGAGCTGAACCCTTGGTTATCTTTAAACAAGGTTCTCTTCTAATCCCTGAAGTGTGCTTGTTTTAAGAGAAAGGAGCAGGGCCAGGCGCAATGGCTCACGCCTATAATCCTGGCACTTTGGGAGGCCAAGGTGGGCGGATCACGAGGTCAGGAGATCGAGACCATCCCCGATCGATAATACGATGAAACCCCCTCTCTACTAAAAGTATTTTCGTGAAAATATGAAAAAATTGGCTGGGCATGGTGGCAGGCGCCTTTAGTCCCAGCTACTCGGGAGGCTGAGCCAGGAGAATGGCGTGAACCCGGGAGGCGGAGCTTGCAGTGAGCGGAGATCGCCACTGCACTCCAGCCTGGGTGACAGAGCGAGACTCCGTCTCAAAAAAAAGCAGGCTGGGCACGGTGGCTCACACCTGTAATCCTAGCACTTTGGGGGGCCGAGGTGGGCGGATCATTTGAGGAGTTCAAAACTGCCCTAGCCAACATGGTGAAACCCCATCTCTACTAAAAATACAAAAAAAAATTTAGCCAGGCTTGGTGGCGGGCACCTGTAATCCTGCTACTTGGGAGGCTGAGGCAGGAGAATTGCTTGAACCCAGGAGGTGGAGGTTGCAGTGAGCTGAGATCGTGCCACTGCACTCCAGCCTGGCTGACAGAGTGAGACTCCATCTCAAAAAAAAAAAAAAAAGCCATTGGTCAAAGTCGGAAATGGCTATAAAATTAGTTATGTGTTCCCTTTTATGCGCCAAAAACATTTTAATAGGCTGGCGTGCAATGGCACAATCTTGGCTCATTGTAACCTCCACCTCCCGGGTACACGTGATTCTCTGGCCTCAGCCTCCTGAGTAGCTGGGATTACAGGCATGCACCACCACGCTGGGCTGATTTTGTATTTTTAGTAGAGACAGAGTTTTTCCATGTTCATGAGGCTGGTCTCAAACTCCTGACCTCAGGTGATCTGCCCGCTTCAGCCTCCCAAGTGCTGGGATTACAGGTGTGAGCCACCTTGCCCGGCTAAGCTAAGCTATTAAAATTTTTTTTCCCAGAGTCCTATTTTGAAGTCCTGTCTTTAATTAATTTTATTTAAATAATTTAGCAAAAGTATTAAGCAGAAGAGGGAACAAACTAGTTCTTTGTAGTTCAGAGGATAGAGGTAGAGATATGGGTATCTACAAGGTTTACAGTGCACAAAACATGCCTCCTCCTCTCTCGGAGAATTTATATGCCGTTTATAAAACAAAAGCAATTCTTCCCTTACAGGTAACACAAGGAACACCCTGTTTCTTTAGCAGAATGTAAAAAATTTAGAAGGCCAGTGGCCTGATTATTTTTCCTTGATCTTATCTTAAAGAATTATGTGTGACTAAGCATTTCAATGCAAGAATGCATTGACTAGGAAGACCGATTTCATCTTATTATGAGAAAGAACTTTTTTTTTTTTGAGACGGAGTCTCGCTCTGTCACCCAGGCTGGAGTGCAGTGGCTGGATCTCAGCTCACTGCAAGCTCCGCCTGCCGGGTTTTATGCCATTCTCCTGCCTCAGCCTCCCGAGTAGCTGGGACTACAGGCGCCCACCACCTCGCCCAGCTAGTTTTTTGTATTTTTTTTTTTTAGTAGAGACGGGGTTTCACCATGTTAGCCAGGATGGTCTTGATCTCCTGACCTCGTGATCCGCCCGTCTCGGCCTCCCAAAGTGCTGAGATTACAGGCTTGAGGTACCGCGCCCGGCCGAGAAAGAACTTTTAAAGAAAGTGATCCAAGCTCGTGTTTTATGTTTTGTCTTTTTTTTTTTGAGTCGGAGTCTTGCTCTGTTGCCCCGGCTGGAGTGCAATGATGCGATCTTTGGCTTACTGCAACCTCCGCCTCCTGGGTTCCAGCAATTCTCCTGCCTCAGCCTCCTGAGTAGCTGGGATTATAGACGCACGCCACCACACCCGGCCAATTTTTGCATTTTTAGTAGAGATGGGGTTTCACCATGTTGGTCAGGCTGGTCTCGAACTCCTGACCTCTTGATCCGCCTGCCTGGGCCTCTCAAAGTGCTGGAATTCCAGGCATGAGCCACCGCGCCCGGTCTCGTTTTGTCTTAAATAAACAATAATTTTAAAGTTTACCCCATTTGGTTTTATTGTCGTTTTTATTTAACAAGACGTCTACACATATATCTATTAAATGTTTATTTACTGATCATTCTTTCTGTTGTTGGGGAGAGTAACAGATCTTCAAGGAGGTTGGTGTTCAGGCATCAGGAAGAAATTGCAAAATAAAGCATTTTGGATGCTCTGTGAGATTTTTGTCTTTTGTTCCTCCATTTGTTCTGTGACATCACCTAGAACATGACCTGACAGGTCAGTAGGAGCTCAGTGTTCGTTGAATAAAGGTATGAGTTTCTGAATGAGAGAACCCTGGAATAGATGAAGTTTGTCGCCTTTCAGTCTTCAGATTCTTGTGATTCCTCAAGCCAGGTAGAGGAAAGAAACTTACCTATTGTTAGTTTTCATTTGCATCTCACCAACTTTGTGACTTAGGACAAGTCATTTATTCTTATTCTGAGTTCTCTTGTCTATAAAATGGGCTTAAATACCTATTTTGCTTGCCACGGTCTTTTTATTTTTATTTTTTGAGAACTAAATGCCGAGAGTAAATATAACGCTGAAGTTGGTAACCTTTGATTTTGCTGGAAGAATGAAAGAGAGCAATTAGGTAATTAAAATGTTCAGGTAAGTGAGCATGTGAGAGTGCTGCAAAGACGGCATAATGAAACTTTGGATCAGTGGAGCAGCACATGCTATTGATTTGTTATCTCGGTCTTTGTACAACTTGTAATTTGCCCCCAGGTAGCAGATAGTTTGAAGGTCTTATCAGAAAGTGTCTCATACACCTAAATGTTAACACCAGGTCATAGGCCAAATAGCAGTTGTCCACATTTGTTGAGGCCTCCGTTACTCTTTTTCTCATCATGACACATGGCTTAGGTTTGAGTCCCAGTCCCACCTCTTACCTGCTCTGCACCCTCCGACAAGGCCCCTTAAACTCTTGGTGCCTTAGGCACGTCGTCTATTAAAAAGGAGAATATGGTAGTGCTTACTCATAGGGTAACTGTGCTAGTTAATATGCTTACTATATGTCATTATTAGTGCTGCCCTACCTGGACCTGGCTTTTTTTTTTTTTTTAATTTTTTTTTTTGAGACAGGATCTCACCCATGCTCCATGGAGTACAGTGGCATTATCACACCTTACTGCAGCCTTACCTCACAGGCTCAATCATCTTGCTTCAGCCTCTGAGTAGCTGGGACAACAGGTGTATGCATGCCATCAAGCCCAGCTAATTTTTTTAAAATTTGTTGTTGTTGTTGTTGTTTTCTTTTGAGATGGAGTCTCACTCTGTTGCCCAGGCTGGAGTATAGTGGCGCAATCTTGGCTCACTGCAACCTCTGCCTCCCGGTTTAAGTGATTCTCCTGCCTCAGCCTCCCATGTAGCTGGGACTACAGGCACCCACCACCACACCTGGCTAATGTTTGTATTTTTGCTAGAGACGGGGTTTCACCATATTGGCCAGGCTGGTCTGGAACTCCTGACCATGATTCTCCCGCCTCAGCCTCCCAGAGTGCTAGGATTACAAGCGTGAGCCTCCGTGCCCAGCCTAAATGTTTTTATTTTTCACAGAGGCATGGACTTGCTGTGTTGCCCAGGCTGGTCTTGAACTCTAGACTCAAGCCTCCCTTTTCAGCCTCCCAAAGTGCTGGGATTACAGGTGTGAGCACTTGGCCGGACTTGGCTTTAAGAGACCAGCTAAAGAATATAGTGGTAGGAAAATAAATATAGGCATAACTCAGAGATAGTGTGGGATTAGGTCCAGACTACTGCAATAAAGCATATATGGCAATAAAGCCAGTCACATATTTTTTGGTTTCCCAGTGCATATAAAAGTTATATTTTGGTCAAGCGCAGTGGCTCATGCCTGTAATCCCAGCACTTTGGGAGGCAGAAGTAAGTGGATCACCTGAGGTCAGGAGTTTGAGACCAGCCTGACCAACATGGAGGAACTCCATTTCTACTAAACATACAAAATTAGCCAGGCGTGGTGGCGTGCGCCTGTAATCCCAGCCACTCAGGAGGCTGAGGCAGGAGAATCACTTGAAACCAGGAGGCAGAGGTTGCGGTGAGCCAAGATCATGCCATTGCACTCCAGCCTGGGCAACGAGCAAAACTCTGTCTCAAAAAGAAAAAAAAGTGATGTTTTGGCCAGGTGCGGTGGGTCATGCCCGTAATCCCAGCACTTTGGGAGGCGGAGGTGAGTTGATAACCTAAGGTCAGGAGTTCGAGACCAGCCTGGTCAAAGTGTTGAAACCCCGCCTCTACTAAAAATACAAAAATTAGCCAGGCATAGTGGTGGGCACCTGTAATCCCAGCTACTTGGGAGCCTGAGGCAGGAGAATTGCTTGAACCTGGGGGGCAGAGGTTGCAGTGAGCCGTGATCGTGCCATTGCGCTCCAGCCTGGACGACAAGAGCAAGACTGTCTCAAAAAGTAATAAAAAAAATTAAGAAATAAAAGTTATCTTTACGCTATACTGTAGTCTAAGTGTGCAGTAACATTATGTCTTTAAAAAGGTATATAAATTTTAAAATACCTTTTTAAAAAATTTAAATATTTTATCAATTAATTTTTTTGTGTTGGGGGCGGACAGAGTTTCGCTCTTGTTGCCCAGGCTGGAGTTTAGTGGCGTGATCTCAGCTCGTTGCAACCTCTGCCTCTCGGGTTCAGGCAATTCTCCTGCCTCAGCCTCCCAAGTAGCTGGGATTACAGGCGCCTGCCACCATGCCTGGCTAATTTTTTGAATTTTTAGTAAAGATGGAGTTTCATCATGTTGGCCAAGCTGGTCTCGAATTCCTGACCTCAGGTGATCTACCCGCCTTGGCCTCCCAAAGTGCTGGGATTACAGGCGTGAGCCACCGTTCCCGGCTTAAATTTTTTTATTTTTTATGTTTTTTTTTTGAGACAGAGTCTTCTTTTGTTATCCAGGCTAGAGAGTGCAGTGGTGCTCACTGCAGCCTCCACTTCCCAGATTTAAGCAGTTCTCTCAGCATCCTGAATAGCTGGAACTACAAATGCGCACCACCACACCTGGCTAAATTTTTTGTAGTTTTAGTAAAAATGGGGTTTCTGCATATTGACCAGGCTGGTCTCAACTCCTGGCCTCAAGTGATCCATCCATCTCGGCTTCCCAAAGTGCTGGGATTACAGGTATCAGCCATCACGCCTGGCCTAATATTTATTTTATTTTTTTGAGACAGACTCTCACTCTGTCACCCAGTTTGACATGCAGTGGTGCAGTCTTGGCTCACTGCAACATCTGCCTCTCAGGTTCAAGCAATTCTTGTGCCTCAGCCTCTGGAGTAGCTGGGTCTAGAGATGCGCACACCACCATGCTTGGCTAATGTTTATATTTTTCGTAGACATGGGGTTTCGCCATGTTGGCCAGGGTGATCTCAAACTCCTAGCCTCAAGTGATCTGCCCACCTCGGCCTCCCCAAGTGCTGGGTTGATAGGCAGGAGCCACGGTGCCCAGCTCCCCCAACTTCTTTTGTTGTTGTTGTTGTTGTTGTTGTTTTTGAGATATCTCATTCTGTTGCCCAGCCTGGAGTGCAGTGGTGTGGTCACAGCTCACTGCAGCCTCAACCTCCTGGGCTCAAGTGATTCCTTGGCCTCAGCCTCCTGTAAAAATACGTTATTGCTTAAAAAATGCTAGTGATCATCTGAGCCTTTGGTGAGTCATAACCTTTTTGCTAGTGGAGGGTCCTGCCTTGATGCTGATGGCTTCTGACTCATCAGGGTGGTGGTTACTGAAGGTTGGGCTGGCTGTGGCAGTTTGTTAAAATAAGGCAACAGTGAAGTTTGCCACATTCATTGAGTCTTCCTTTCATGAAAGATTTCTTTGATAGCATTTTATCCACAGTAGATATTCTTTCAAAATTAGAGTCAATCTTCTGAAACCCTGCTGCTACTTTATCAGCTAAGCTATGTAATACTCTGAATCCTTGGTGTCATTTTTACAGTGTTCACAGCATCCTCACCAGGAGTAGATTCCATCTTAAAAAATTGCCGGGCGGGCCAGGCATGGTGGTTCATGCCAGTAATCCCAGCTCTTTGGAAGACTGAGGTGACCTCATCTGAGGTCAGGAGTTGGAGACCAGCCTGGCCAACATGGAGAAACCCTGTCTCTACTAAAAATACAAAAATGGCCAGGTGCGGTGGCTCACACCTGTAATCCCAGCACTTTGGGAGGCCAAGACAGGCTGATCACGAGTTAAGGAGATAGAGACCTTCCTGGCTAACATGGTGAAACCCTGTCTCTACTAAAAATACAAAAATTAGCCAAGTGTGATGGCACGTACCTGTAATCCCAGGTACTCAGGAGGCTGAGGCAGAAGAATCAGTTGAACCCAGGAGGAAGAGGTTGCAGTAAGCCAAGATCATGCCACTGCACTCCAGCCTGGACAACAGAGTGAGACTCCATCTCAAAATAAATACATAAATAAAAATACAAAAATTAGCCATGCATGGTGGTGAGCACCTGTAGTCCCAGCTACTCAGGAGGCTGAGGCAGGAGAATCGCTTGAACCCAGGAGGCGGAGGTTGCAATAAGCTGAGATTGCACTATTGCACTCCAGCCTGGGTGGCCGAACTAGACTGTCTCAAAAATCATCATCATCATCATCATCATCATCATCATCATCATCGCTGGGCGCAGTGGCCAACCCCCAGCACTTTGGGAGGCCGAGGCGGACAGATCACTTGAGGCCAGGAGTTAGGGACCAGCCTGACCAACATGGTAAAACTCCATCTCTACTAATATGCAAATTAGCCAGGCACGGTGGTATATGCCTGTAATCCCAGCTACTTGGGAGGCTGAGGCATGAGAATTGCTTGAAACCTGGAGGCGGAGGTTGCAGTGAGCTGAGATTGCGCCACTTCACTCCAGTCTGGGCGATGGGGCAAGACACTGTCTCAAAAAAAAAAAAAAAAATTTACTTTCTTTGCTCACCAATAAGAAGCAATTCCTGGCTGGGCGTGTGGCTCACGCCTGTAATCCCAGCGCTTTGGGAGGCTGAGGCGGGCGGGTCACCTGAGGTCAGGAGTTTGAGACCAGCATGGCTAACATGGAAACCCCCTGTCTACTAAAAATACAAAATTAGCCAAGCATGGTGGTGCACGCCTGTAATCCCAGCTACTCGGGAGGCTGAAGCAGGAGAATCACTTGAACCCAGGAGGCAGAAGTTGCAGTGAACTGAGATCGTGCCATTGTACTCCAGCCTGGGCAACAAGAGTGAAACTCCATCTCAAAAAAAAGTAATTTCTCCTCTATTCAGATTTTATTATGAGATTGCAACAATTCTGTCACATCTTCAAACTCCATTTCTAATTGTAGTTCACTTTCTACCACATCTGTGGTGACTTCATTCAATGAAGTCTTGAACTTCTCAAAGCTGTCTGTGAGGGTTAGAATCAACTTCTTCCCAATTCCTGTTCATGTTGATATTGTGACCTCTCTCATGACTCACGAATCTTCTTTTTATTTTTATATTTTTTTAAGAGATGAGGTCTTGCTCTGTCACCCAGGGTGGAATGCAGTGGTGTGATCATAGCTTACTGCAACTTTGAACTTCTGGGCTCAAGGGATCCTGTCTCAGCCTACCGAGTACCTGAGACTACAGGCATATGCTGCCATGCTGGACTAATTTTCTTTTTTTTTTTTTAAAGATGGGGTCTTGCTACATTGCCTAGGTTGGTCTTGAACTCCTGGCCTGAAGGAATCCTCCTGCCTCAGCCTCTCAAATGGATGTTCCTTTTTTTTTTTTTTTTTTTTTTTTTTTTTGAGATGGAGTCTCACTCTGTCACTTGGGCTGGAGTGCAGTGGCGCGATCTCAGCTCACCACAATCTCTGCCTCCCGGGTCCAAGCAGTTCTCTGGCCTCAGCCTCCCAAGTAGCTGGGATTACAGGTGCATGCCACCATGCCCGGCTAATTTTTGTATTTTGAGTGGTGATGGGGTTTCACCATGTTGGCCAGGGCTGGTCTTGAACTCCTGACCTCGTGATCCACCCACCCTGGCCTCCCAAAGTGCTGGGATTATAGGCATGAGCCACCGTGCCTGGCTCAAGTGGATGTTCTTAGTGGGATCATGGGATCTAGAATGGTGAATCCTTTTCAGAAGGTGGACTTTACCCAGATCCATCAAAGGAATGACTATGGCAGTGTTGCCTTATGAAATGTGTTTCTTAGGTAATAAGACTTTGAAGTCTGAATTACTCCTGGATCCATGGGCTGCAGAAAGGATGTTGTGTTAGCAGGCAAGAAAACAACATTAGTCTTGTACATCTCCATCAGAGCTTTTGGATGACTGGGTGCCTTGTCAATGAGCAGTAATATTTTGAGAAGAATCTTTTTTTGCAAGCAGTAGGTCTCAATAGTGGCCTTAAAATATTCAGTAAACTGTGCTGTAAACAGATGTACTGTCATCCAAGCCTTGTTCCATTTATAGAGCACAGGTAGAATACAGTTAGCATGATTCCTAAGGCCTGTAGGATTTTCCGAATAGTAGATAAGCATTGACTTCAATTTAAAAAGTTACTAGCTACATTTGTCCCTAACAAGGGTCAGCCTGTCCTTTGAAGCTTTGAAGCCAGCCATTGACTTCCCTCTAGCTCTAGAAGTCCTAGATGGCATCTTTTTCCAACATAAGGCTGTTTTGTCTACAGTAGCCACCTTCATCAAGGTGAGCTAGGTCTTCTAGATGACTTGCTGCAGCTTCTCCATCAGCACTTGCTGCTTCATCTTGCACATTTATGTTATGGAGGTGGCTACTTTCCTTAAACCTTGTTAACCAGTCTGCCAGCTTCCAACTTCTCTTCTGCAGCTTCCTCATCTCTCAACCCTATTGGATTGAAGAGAGTTAGGACCTTGCTCTGGATTAGGTTTTGGTTTAAGGGAATGTTGTGGCTGGTTTGATCTTCTGTCTAGACCACTCAAACAAACTTCATTTTTCTTTCCTGTTTTTTTTTTTTTTTGAGACAAGGTTTCACTGTGTCACCCAGGCTGGAATGCAGTGGCATTATTATGGCTCACTGCAGCCTCAACCTCCCAGCCTCAAGCAGTCCTCCCACCTCAACCCCCCAGGTTGCTGGGATTGCAGGCATGTGGCGCCATCCCTGGCTAATTTTTATTTTATTTTTTGTAGAGACAGTATCGGCCTATGTTGACCACACTGGTCTTGAATACCTGGCCTCAAGCAGTTGTCCCGCCTTGGCCTCCCAAAGCACTAGGTTTACAGGCATGAGCCACTACACCCTGTCAAACTTTCTCCGTATCAGCAATAGGCTGTTTCACTTTATTTTATTTATTTATTTTTAAATTTTACTTTAAGTTCTGGGATACATCTGCAGAATGTGCAGATTTGTTACATAGGTATACATGTGCCATGGTGGTTTGCTGCACCTATCAACCTGTCATCTAGGTTTTAAGCCCCACGTGCATTAGGTATTTGTCCTAATGCTCTCCCTTTCCTTGCTCCCCACTTCCCGACAGGCCTGATGTTCCCCTCCCTGTGTCCATGTGTTCTTATTGTTCAACTCCCACTTATGAGTGAGAACATGCAGTGTTTGGTTTTCTGTTGCTGCGTTAGTTTGCTGAGTGATGGCTTCTAGCTCCATCCATGTCCCCCCTGCAAAGGACATGAACTCATTCTTTTTTATGGCTGCAGGCTGTTTCACTTTCTTATTACTCATGTGTTCACTAGAGTAGCACTTTTAATTTCTTTTTTTTTTTTTGAGACGGAGTCTGGCTCTGTTGCCCAGGCTGGAGTGCAGTGGCCGGATCTCAGCTCACTGCAAGCTCCGCCTCCCGGGTTTATGCCGTTCTCTTGCCTCAGCCTCCAGAGTAGCTGGGACTACAGGCGCCCGCCACCTCGCCCGGCTAGTTTTTTTTTTTTGTATTTTTTAGTAGAGACTAACAGGGTTTCACCATGTTAGCCAGGATGGTCTCGATCTCCTGACCTTGTGATCTGCCCGCCTCGGCCTCCCAAAGTGCTGGGACTACAGGCTTGAGCCACCGCTCCCGGCCAGCACTTTTAATTTCTTTCAAGAACTTTACCTTTGCATTGACAACATGGCTGTTTGGTACAAGAGGCCCAGCTTTCAGCCCCTCTTGGCTTTTGACATGTCTTCCTCACTAGGCTCAATCATTTCTAGCTTTTGATTGAAAGCAAGGGACATGTGACTCCTCCTTTCACTTGAGCACTTAGAGGCCATTGTGGGATTATTAATTGGCCTAATTTCTTTTTTTTTTTTAAAGAGTCTCACTCTGTTGCCCAGGCTGGAGTACAGTGGCACGGTCTTGGCTCACTGCAACCTCCGCCTCCCAGGTTCAAGTGATCTTCCTGCCTTAGCCCCACTAGTAGCTGAGATTACAGGCATGCGCCACCACGCCCGGCTAATTTTTTTTTTTTTTTTTTTTAGTAGAGACAGAGTTTCACCGTGTTGGCCAGGCTGGTCTCGAACTCCTGACCTCAGGTGATCCACCCGCCCTTGGCCTCCCAAAGTGCTGGGATTACAGGCATGAGCCACCATGGCCGGGCAATTGGCCTAATTTCAACATGCTTGTGTCTCAGAGAACAGAGACAGAGATGAGGAGCAGTTAGAACACATGCAACATTTTTTCAACTCGCCGTCTTATATTGGTGCAGTTTATGGTGCCCCAAATCAATTGCAATATTAACAGCAAACATCACTACTCACAGATGACCATAACAGAATAATAATGGAAAAGTTTGAAATATTGCAAGAATTACCAAAATGTGACATCGAGACAGTAAGTGAGCATATGCTCTGGAAAAATGGTGCTGATAGACTTGCTCAAGGCAGGGTTGCCAATGACCTTCAATTAAAAACACACACACACACACACACACATAGTATCTGAAGCGCAGTAAAAGGAATGGCAATAAAACGTCTTATGCCGGTCAGATGCGTTGGCTAGTACTTTGGGAGGCCATGGTGGGTGGATTGCCTAAGCTCAGGAGTTCGAGACCAGCCTGGGCAATATGGTGAAACCCCATCTCTACTAAAATACAAAAAATTAGGCATGGTGGCGCATTCCTGTAATCTTACCTACTTGGGAGGCTGAGGCGGGAAAATCTCTTAAACCTGAGAGACACAGGTTTCAGTGAGCCGAGATTGCGCCAGTGCACTCCAGCCGGGGTGACAGAGTGAGACTCCATCTCAAAAAAACATAGTATGCCTATACGAGTTTACTAGTTTTTAGTTTTGCCAAGGAGAGCATTTAAAAAAGAAAAATTATTCCCACCATTGTTTCATAAAAAGTAGGATCTAGGCTGGGCATGGTAGCTCACACCTGTAATCCCAACACTTTTGAAAGCCGAGTCAGGAGGATTGCTTGAGCCCAGGAGTTGGAGGCTGCAGTAAGCAATGATTGTGCCAGCTACACTCCAGCCTGGGCAACAACAACAACAACAACAACAAAGGATCTAACTTCAGAATAAAAGATATCCCTTCCCGAGGAAACTAGCTGCCTTATAGGGACATATGTAGGTATATGCTTATAATTCTCATTTTAAAGATAAGCTGAGGAAAACTGCCACAGGCATTTATTCTGTTATGGTCATCTGTGAGTAGTGATGTTTGCTGTTAATATTGCAATTGATTTGGGGCACCATAAACTGCACCAATATAAGGCGGCGAGTTGAAAACATGATGTATGTGTTCTAACTGCTCCTCATCTCTGCCACAGGCCAGCTATTTAACTTTTTGGGGCCTTAGTTTTCTCATCTATAAAATAATGATAATTTTTTTTTTTTCTTTTGAGATAGGGTCTCTTGCCCAGACTGGAGTGCAGTGGCATGCTCACAGCTCACTGCAGTCTCAACCTCCTGGACTCAGATGATCCATCTCAGTGTCCCTTGTAGCTAGGACTACAGGCATGTGCCTCCATGTCTGGCTAACTTTTGTATTTTTTTTGTAGAGATGGAGTTTTGCCACGTTGCCCCAGCTGGTCTTGAACTCCTGGGCTCAAGCAATCCCCCCGCCTAGGCCTCCCAAAGTACTAAGATTACAGGTTTAAGGGCTAGAGTGCAGTGGCATGATCATGGCTTGCTACAGCCTCGACTTTCTGGGCTCACATGATCCTCCTGCCTCAGCTGAGACTACAGGTGCGCACCCACCGTGCCTGGCTACTTTTTAAAATTTTTAGTAGAGATGAGATCTTGCTATGTTGCCCAGGCCGCTCTCAAACTCCTGGCCTCAAGTGATCCTCCTGCCTTGACCTCCCAACATGTTGGGATTATAGGCTTGAGCCACTGTGCCTAGCCCATGGGTCTATATCTAAATCCTAAAGCTTGCAGAAGTTCTTTCAGTTGTCCTCATGGCTTTGGACATTATCAATAATAATTCATAGGACATGATTGGAAGATGTTTCAGCTTAGGTTGGATTGGACTTTTCAAAAGCGCCCCTTCTTATAGTCAGCACAACATCTCATTCCCCTGCGAGCTCACCCTTAGGGAAATCATTTTACTTTTGGACAAGTGAGACTAGATCCTCAGAGATAGTTTGTGACTCTTGCAATAATAATAGCAAATATTTCCTTAATCTTTTCTATATGCCAGGCACTGTTTTAGGTAGTTTACGTGTATTAACTCAGGGAATCCACATAATGATCCAATGAAGTAGGTGCTATCCTTGTACCCATTACTCAGAATAGGAAACTAAGGCCATACGTGCTAGGTGAGGTAAACGAAGGATTCAGATGAAGCAAAATAATAAACTACCTCCCACTTAGAAAGTACTAGTCTGGGTTTGTGTGCTCTCTCTTCTCCTCACCTCCCTCTTCTCTCTCTGGCCCTACTTGTTTTTATTAATGTGGGGTTAATGCCTGTGATTTCACATACTAACCTTGATCATTGGGAAATGTTTCTCTCACTGGAAGGTATTTGGATGGGCATAGTACATTCTTTGGTTTGTCCTCTTGATCTCTAGTTTAGCTTACTTGTTAAAGATTTCCAGAATGATCTAGCAGTTATTTCCAGTTCTATTTTCCCCTCCACCTTTTTAGTGAGGTCCTAATTGGATTTTTTTAATCTTAAGTTTTTTAATTTTTACCTTTTTAGAGATGAGTTATTGCTGTGTTGCCCAGGCTGGGCTCTAACTCCCAGGCTCAAGCAATCCTCCCACCTCAGGCTCCTGAGTTACTGCTGAGGTGGCTACTGCACCCAGCTGTAAATAGATTTTTATAATGTGATTTTTTCATTTTAGGGTATTTTTATCTAAGCTTATCTTAAAGTACAATCAAAGCCTGTCACCCATTTCATTTCTCTAATGCCTCCTTCTGACTTCAGGGAAGAGCCTTGGAGATTGGGTATTGCATGATGCTGTAGGGAGGCCAGTGGTGTATGTTGTTGTCCTCCATCCTGGAGTACTTGCCTTAATGCTGCTCATTTCAAATGCCTCCTCTCTGTTTCCAAGGTTGAATTAGCATCAGGTCTTCCTTTACATCAGCCTCGTCTAATAGAACTTTCTGCGTTGTTCATTGTGGTAACCACCAGTCACGTGTTGCTACTTGAAATGTAGCTAGTGGGGCTGAGAAACTAAATTTAAAATTTTTATTTAATTATTTATTAGTTTAACTTTAAATGGCCGAAGTAGTGCAGATATAAACTATGCTCCCTAAGGGAGGTTATTTTTTTTCTTTTCTTTTTTTCCTACTTCTAACTCTGACATAGGGCTGTGCTCTTTATATATTTGTTGAATGCTTTCACTAGCTGAAATACAAGGAAAGTTAAAGTATTCCTTAAAGTCTTCCTCCCAGGGATAACCATTGTTAGTAGTTGTATTTTTTAATTGTAGAATAAATTGCCAGTTTGTATTAGCATTACAGTGATTTCTGCACAGGATTCACCCTTGATTCTAGAAATCGGGCTTTACTCAAGGTTGTTGTAGATTTGGGAGTTTTAGGAGATGGAGGAGGCTTAGAACGTAGGTTATAAATGTAACAGAAAGAAGTATGACTAATACTGGTAAAGTGTCTTTATAATGATTGTTGCGATACGATTGAATTTCTATCCTAATGCTTAAAGAGTCCTTAGTGAAAATGTGGGAAAGGGGATGAATCACTGTTTTCTTCCTTCCCAAATCCCAGATGATTTTGCTAGAATTTTAAGGATGGATTGAGCATTCAGGTGATTTTGTCTTGACTTTTTCTTGGGGTGGTTGGGATCTTTAAAGAGAGAGAGATTAAAGAGGACTTACTACTAGCAAAACTGAAAAAGCAGAAACATGTCTGCTTGGTACCTTCTATTCGGTACTGAAAGGATATATTTACCTTCTCAGTGAGTTGGTGAAGTTGGGGGATGGGCAAGCATACATGGAAACTGATGAAAATGATAAAACCGTGGTGCTCTGAAGTAAAGAAAGGGATTTTTAAAAACCTCTGAATTTAAGTGGAATATGGGATCTTGGATTGGATCCTGGTACAGAAAAGGCAATAAATGGAAAAACTGGTAAAATCTAAAAGTCTGTAGTTTAGTTTTTTGTGCTAATTTCTTAGTTTTGACAAATACATCATGGTTATGTGAACATTAGGGGAAGCTGGGTGAAGGGTATGTGAGGACTCTGTAACATCTGCAACTTTTCTGTATATCTAAAATTATTCCAAAGTAAGAAGTTAAAATAGAAGCTGTGACTAGCAAGAGCTTCCAAGGGCTGTGGCTTCACCAAGGGAGCATGTTTATAAGTAGGGCTTTTCTCTAAGGGCCTCTAGAAGTTCTGCCTATCTGCCTACTTCCCTCTTTCAACTCAGTGCTCTAACCATGTGGAATGACTAGCTCTTCCCAAAATCCATGCTTCTGGGCCATTTCATACACTTCTCATCAGAGGTATTCTCCTGCTAGCCCCTGCCCAACCGAACCAAAAGCAAAATACGTAAAGATCACCTAAAAAACAAAAACTGCAGTTTGACTAATTCCTTTTCATTCTTTAGGTCTCTGACTTAGATTTTTTTTTTTTTTCCAGGAAGCCTTCCCTGACCCTTCCCTGACCACAGAAGTCAGCCCCTTGCCTGAGTTTGCCTGCTGAGTGGACCCCCATTGTGGTGGTACTTAGTACTTTGCCTTCTTTTTTTTTTTTTTTTGAGACAGAGTCGTTCTGTCACCCAGGCTGGAGTGCAGTGGTGCCATCTCGGCTCACTGCAAGCTCCGCCTCCTGGGTTCATGCCATTCTCCTGCCTCAGCCTCCTGAGTAGCTGGGACTGCAGGAACCCACCACCACAGCCGGCTAAGTTTTTTGTATTTTTAGTAGAGACAGGGTTTCACCGTGTTAGCCAGGATGGTCTTGATATCCTGACCTTGTGGTCTGCCTGCCTCGGCCTCCCAAAGTACTGGGATTACAGTTGTGAGCCATCACGCCCGGCCTAGTACTTGCCTTCTAATGGTCTGTTTTCTTGACTCTATCTCCACCAATATCTTAAGTTCCTTGAAGGCAGGGGCTATGCTTTTCATCATTGTATCTCTAAACATGTAACTCAGGAAACTAGGCATTGATGTTGTTCAGGAAATGTTTATTGAAAAATATCTCTGGGAGGCCGAGGTGGGAAGATTGCCTGAGGCCAGGAGTTCGAGATCAACTTGGGCAACATAATGAGACTCCATCTCTAGAAAATTTAAAAAATTATCTGGGCATGGTGGCGCACACCTGTAGTTGCAGCTACTCAGCAGGTGGAGGTGGGAGGATCGACTGAGCCTGGAAGGTCGAAGCTGCAGTGAGCTATGATCGTGCCATTTCACTCCAGTCTGGGTGACAGAGCAAGACTCTGTCTCCAATCAATCAATTATATATATATATATATGTATTTCATACACACACACCCCACAACAAGAAGGAAGGCTGCTGCTCACAACTTCTTAGGCTCCACTGGCAGCAGCTTCCCTCATGCCCTTGGGTAATGGTGGCTGTGGTTTGCTCTGTACCAGCATATATGCTGTAGATGGCCAAATCCCTGTCAGAGAGACAAACTCAGCACCATAAAGATGAGAAAGCACGTTTTGTAAGGCTTACTCTATTTCAAGGTCCCAGGGGTCCAATTTAGGAAAAAGTTTTGTTTTTTAAAATCTGCCTAGTATGTATCTTTTCCTGGACTATGTGAATTTACAGCTCATTTTACCATAAAAGATAATGTGTAGGTTGTTTAAAACCTGTTCTTTGGCCAGGCGTGGTGGCTCATGCCTATAATCCCAGCACTTTGGGAGGCCCAGGCGGGCGGATCACTAGGCCAGGAGATCGCGACCATCCTGGCTAACAGAGTGAAACCCCGTCTCTACTAAAAATACAAAAAAAAAAAAAAAAAAAAAATTAGCCAGGAGTGGTGGTACGTGCCTGTAGTACCAGCTACTCAGGAGGCTGAGGCAGGAGAATCACTTGAACCCAGGAGGTGGATGTTGCAGTGAGCCAAGATCATGCCACTGCCCTCCAGCCTGGGCGACAGAGCAAGACTCTGTCTCAAAGAAAAAAAAAAAAAAAAAAACCCTGTTCTTAGGCTGGACATGGTGGCTCATGCCTTTAACCCCTGCACTTTGGGAGGCTGAGTCGGGTGCATCACCCAAGGTCAGGGGTTCGAGACCAGCCTGGCCAACAGGATGAAACCCTACTAAAAATACAAAAAATTAGCCAGACATGGCCGGGCGTGGTGGCTCACACCTGTAATCCCAGCACTTTGGGAGGCCGAGGTGGGCAGATCACAAGGTCAATAAATAGATTGAGACCATCCTGGTGGACATGGTGAAACCCTGTCTCTACCAAAAATACAAAAGTTAGCTGGGTGTGGTAGCATGTGCCTGTAATCCCAGCTACTCGGGAGGCTGAGGCAGGAGAATTGCTTGAACCCAGGAGGTGGAGTTTGCAGTGAGCCAAGATTGAGCCACTGCACTACGGCCTGGAGACAGAACAAGACTCCATCTCAAAAAAAAAAAAAAAATTGGCCAGCTGTGGTGGCAGATGCCTGTAATCCCAGCTACTCAGGAGTCTGAGGCAGGAGAATCGCTTGAACCTGGGACCCATCGGAGGTTGCAGTGAGCCAAGATTGCACCACTGCACTCTAGCGTGGGTGACGAGCGAAACTCCATCTCAAAAAAAAACCCAAAAAACTGTTCTTTAGTAAACCAGTCAACAGCGATTAATTATCTAAAATGTGCACCTCCCTAGGTGGAATACATAGCACTATCAGACATGGCTCCTGCTTTTGAATTTCTTACTTTCTAGTAGGGGAAAATAGAATATCCTCACCCCATTCTGTGGCTTAACCACATGAATCAGGAAACGAGTAGAGGCCATTGTGGTAGGTGGTGAAACATTACAAGTACTAAAGCCATTGCTTCAGCTTCCTTTAACAGTGTGACCGCTGAAAAACTAAATGGTTAGTGTTTTGGGTTGCCTGTAGTCAGACATGGCTAGAGGTGCAGATTCTAAGCAAAGGTTATAGGAACTTGAAGTTCTGTAGTCCCTTAAGGGGTTGGGTCAGGGGTGTCTGTGATGCTTTCAGAATGAGTATATGCTGAATTTTTAGTTCTGTTTATTTTCTGCAGAGAGAGAATTCGTAGATTTCATCAAATTCTCAAAGGAATCCATGACCCAAAAAAGACTAGAACCACTGGCTTAGAGGAACACTGAGCCCCATGGCCTCATTTTGTCTCCGTTTTACTTTACTGTTTTAGATTGAGACCTGCCTTTTATTTTTCCCTAATACTTATTTGGAGGGGTCCTTGGTGCAAAGAATTCTCTTGTTGAACATCTAAGGGAGGAGTGTGTACGCTTTCTTTTTTGGAAGCTTGGTATTATGGCTCTTAAATCTTCATCTCTTTTGTCATTGTTTAGTAAAAATGTCTTTCTATTTGAAATAATAATTATTGTATTTCTACGTGCAAGTATTCATTCATTTGTCATATATTTATATGCTGAGGCCCATGCTGGGCAGTGGTCATAGAGATGAAATTACTGGATCCTGGCCCTTAGAGGCTTATAGTGATACACACGTAAGTGCTCAGAAATTGTAGCTGTTAGTCTCATGGGAACAGCTATCATATGGTGTCATGGCCAAAGTCATGGAGGATATACAGGGTAGAACAGGAACACAGGAGAGGTTATTTAGACTATGTTTCACTGAAATTTCACTGTTGATTTATCTCATTACCTCATTGATGTGTTGCAAACAAAAAGAGGGTGTAACAGATCAGGTGTTTAGGGCCTTTGCCAAACTGGAGACAGTGACTGAGGCTGTAGCTGTGACACATGTATTCAAATGGAACTCACTTAAAAACTACTGACTCCATTCCTCTACTTTTCTGTCGCCAACAGTATATGGTTCTCTTTGCCCTTAGTGACTCAGGAGGTATTTATTGGATGCCCAGAGGGTGTGTAATACTGGACTGGACCCTTGGACTGGACTGTTTACTTACTAGAAGAGCAGATGGAAATGATTGGGTTGTGGCTCTTTGTCAATATTCTTTGCTGTCTCCCAGTAATCAGTATGGTAATAAGGTTCCCTCTGGTGGGAGGTAGGATAGTTGGGCTTTGGAAGTCAAAATACCAGAGTTCCAAACCCAGCTCTGCCACTTTCCATCTGGGTAGCCTTGGCCAGGTCAGTTGATACCTCTAAGCCTTGGTTTTCTGATATACAAAATGGGGATATAACTATTACCTGCCCTCCAGGCCTTCTGCCACATAGTAGAGCCCAATAAATGGAAGCTGTATTGTTACTAGCAGGTGAGGATTATAAACCGTGGAGGAATTCTCTCATTTTATTTATTCATTGAGGATAATTATTACGTTGTGCAGAAGAAGGAGTATTCTTCTTATGTGAATGGGGGAGTTGGGTATTCCTAGTTAGAAACAGGCTCAATCTCTCATTTTTGGCCACTTTTCTTAGGCTTTTTGCTAGGGCAAGTTTTTTTTGTTTTGTTTTGTTTTGTTTTAGATGGAGTCTCTTTCTGTCACCAGGCTGGAGTGCAGTGGTGCAGTGGTGCAGTGGTGCAGTGGTGCGATCTTGGCTCACTGCAACCTCCACCTCCTGGGTTCAAGCAATTCTCCTTCCTCAGCCTCCCAAGTAGCTGGGACTACAGGCTAGCACTGCCACGCCCAGCTAATTTTTGTATTTTTAGTAGAGATGGGGTTTCACCATGTTGGCCAGGATGGTCTCAATCTCTTGACCTCATGATTCGCCTGCCTTAGCCTCTCAAAGTGCTGGGATTACAGGCATGAGCCACCGTGCCTGGCCAGGGCAAAGGTTCCTAATCCAGGGTTCCTGAATTTTTTGTATAAGTGCATTCTATTTTCTGGGCGAAAGTGTTCAAGTTTTTATCAGATTGTCAAAGGGATTCTTAACTGCCAAAAGATTAAGAATTGGTTAATTGGCCAGGCATGGTGGCTTACGCCTTAATCCCAGCACTTTGGGAGGCCGAGGCAGGCAGATTGCTTGAGCTCAGGAGTTCGACACCAGCCTGGGCCACGTGATGAAATCCTGTCTCTACCAAAAATACAAAAATTAGCCAGGTGTTGGCTGGGCACAGTGACTCACACCTGTAATCCCAGTACTTCGGGAAGCCGAGCCAGGCAGATCACTTAGGTCAGGAGTTCAAGACCAGCCTGGCCAACATAGTGAAACCCTGTCTCTACTTAAAAAAAAAAAAAAGAAAGAAAAATTAGCCAGGCATGGTGGCACGCCTGTAATTCAAGCTACTTGGGAGACAGGCAGGAGAATTAACTTGAACCCTGGAGGCAGAGGTTGCAGTGAGCCGAGATCACACCACTGCACTCTAGTCTAGGCGACAGAGTGAGACTTTGTCTCAAAAAAAAAAAAAAAAAAAAGCCAGGTGTGCTGGTACACACCTATAGTCCTAGCTACTTGGGAGGTTGAGGTGGGAGGATCGCTGGAGGGAAGTCTAGGCTGTAGTGAGCCGTGATCGTGCCATTGTACTCCAGCCTGGGTAACAGAGTGAAACCCTGTCTCAAAAAAAAAATGGTTAATTGACCTGTTGGGTGGGTATGCAGCCACAGTTGGTTCCTTTGATTCTGAAATTGTCCATTATAATAAGATATTACCGAGAGTACTTTTACAGGGAGAATATTCAGAAGTTTTTGTTGGCTGCTTTTTTTTTTTTTTTTTGCCAGGAGGAGGTGGGACATGTATAAAGGAAAGTGGTATCGGGAGGAAGTAAGAAACCACCTAAATAATTGTTAGCTTCTTGTCCTCATAGTTCTTTCCATAGGATGATTCCAAGTTGGGGCTTCTCTGCAGTGTACCTTGCAATCAGGCCGGACCACTTGCTTTTTCCTGAACACTGTGTTCAGGCTTTGTCTGTTTGTGAGGTCCCTCTGCCTAGAGTGTCTCTTCCCCCAACATTTGTAAGTCCAGTTCTCCGTGCATCAGAGCTTCCTGGTGTTGCCTTTTAGAGTTCTCATCGGCTTATAACTCCCTCGAGAGCACTGATTCTCATCTTCGGATCCTCCACAGTCATGGTCCTTTGCACATGGTAGGTGCTAAATAAAGGGTTGTGGAACTAAATGAAGGTGATACATATGAAGGAAACAAATACCTGTGTAAGGGAGAAGGATATAAGTTAAAATTATCAGATGCCAGTGAATTTTGGGGGGGGCAGCTTGGGAAACCCTTAGAGTTTCAGTGACAACCTGAGTAGGGGGAAGAGCCTGCCCTGAATTAGGAAGCAGGAGTGTGGGGAACAGGTAGCCAGCTATAAGGTCTTGGCCAGGTCATATCACTTCTGAACTGGAGTTAACACCTTCAAAAACTGTTCAGGTTGGACTTTTTGAACATATAATAGAGGTGATGTTGATGAGCATCTACCATATATCAGGTACTACTCTAGGTCCTGGGAATATAGTGGATAGCGACGAGACAAGACCCCGTCTTCTTTTCTAGTGGGAAGCATTGGGTGGGAAGTTAGTCCTTTCTAGCCTTAAAATGCAGTGATTCTGTCATCTGAAGAATGGGCACCAACTTCTGCTTGGGATCATTTTGAGGATCAAATGAGAAAGCACTTTAAAGATTATAAAACACACTTAACTTGTTTATTATGAATACTTCTCTCCCGCCTTGGTTTTGCCCCCCTTGGTTTTGACTTAGGTTTTTTATTTTTATTTATTTTTATTTTTTTATTTTTTGAGATGGAATCTGCTCTGTGGCCCAGGCTGGAGTGCAGTGGCGCGATCTCAGCTCACTGCAAGCTCGGCTTCCCGGGTTCATGCCATTCTTCTGCCTCAGCCTCCAAGTAGCTGGGACTACGGGCGCCCGCCACCGCGCCCGGCTAATATTTTGTATTTTTTAGTAGAGACAGGGTTTCACCGTGTTAGCCAGGATGGTCTTGATCTCCTGACCTCGTGATCCGCCCACCTCGGCCTCCCAAAGTGCTGGGATTACAGGCGTGAGCCACCGCGCCCGGCCGACTTAGGTTCTTTAAAAGTTTAAAATTGAATAGAAGCTTTTTGTACCAATAGGAGTATGAACTAATGATCCCAGGGTTTAGGTAGATTTGGGGACATAAATCTTTCAATAAGTGATCCCTTAGCTAGATTGGGATGTAGGTTTGTAATATCTTCACCAGTGAAAAATATATTTGGCAGGGGGCATCCATTTATTTATGGATATTTTGGATATTTTGTTTCTGCCTTAACATAAGTTCTTTCATTCGTTTTCTTTCTTTCTTCTTTCTTTCCTTCCTTCTTTCCTTCTTTCCTTCCTTCCTTCCAAGATTTCAGACTGTGTCTGCCTTTATTCTTAAATACAACTTCATATTGGTGAAGGCTGCTTGTCAGAGAAAAACCAAACTTCTCTACTGATTTGGTGTTTTTTTTGTTTTGTTTTTTTTTTTTTTTTTCCTGTAAACTCAGGGTGCAGTTGTTCTTGAAGTGGCTCCATTTTGTGATTCGGCTGAGTATTGTTAAGCACCACTCTCTGCCTCGTCCTTAGAATTATCTCCAGTATCCTCAAAACAAAGAGCAAATGATGCAATTAGGATGCAATCCCTTGCCTGTGGATTTCAAGGAAAATTATTTTCAACACTACTTGGAAGCTCATGGACAAAGTCGAGCTTTCTTTAGGTCTGGTGAACTTATAAAAAATAACTTGATAAAGTGAGATTCTTACCTTGAGGTTAGTTTTTGAGAGTGGATCAATGATGTGAAATTTCTAAGATATTCTAGATTTATAAATAAAATATCACTTTGTGACTCATTCCTTGGAGCAGTTTTTATTTTTTCCTTTGAAACTTTAGATGTAATTGACTTTGGTTTACGCTGTATCCTGGTGTTTTTTTTTTTTTTCTTTTTTGGAGACGGAGTCGCTCTGTCGCCTAGGCTGGAGTGCAGTGGCATGATCTCTGCTCACTATAACCTCCGCCTCCTGGGTTCAAGGGATTCTCCTGCCTCAGCCTCTGGAGTAGCTGGGACTACAGGCATGCGCCACCACACCCAGCTAATTTTTGTATTTTTAGTGGAGATGGGGTTTCACCATGTTGACCAGGCTGGTCTGAAACTCCTGACCTCAGGTGATCCACCTGCCTCGGCCTCAGAAAGTGCTGGGATTACAGGAGCAAGCCACCATGCCCGGCCATACTTTTAGTGAAAGGAAAGCCATGTATCTTTTTCTGCTGTCTCCTGTGTCATGTCTTACTCTGCCGTTTTGTAATGGTCCTTGAGATTGAGATGATAGAGATAGATTTTCTAGATTTTCACCTACTCACTGATTTTTACTACCGGCATTTTAATTCCTTTAAGTCTGAGACTGATTTTCTTCCCATAGTATTTAACTTACCATCATTCTTATAGGTGGGCCAGACCCTTCAGATTTATGTGAATACTGCTAGTTGGAAGGAAAGGTACTTTTCCTGAAGCCTTGAAAGAGTATTTCCAGAATAGTGAACTTCATATTTTTTTGGTGACTTTTTTTAAAAGGTATACTTTCTGTGTAAATAGAAATGGATTTTTGCAATTGGATGAGGGGAAAAAAAGAGCTGAAATTTAAGGGCAAAATCTTACAGCATCTTATCCCTTCTATGGTTTGGGAAATTAAGAAAAGTGCAAGTTGGTGTTTTCTCACAATTTAATGCTCAGGCAAGTAAAATTATATTCTTAATAGCAAGTTTCTGAAGTTGAAAGGTGATCATTTCCCATCAATTAGAAATGATCTTTATGGTTAACTCTGGCGGAAATTCTGTTTCTTCTGTGAGGCTTGAGTGATATCAGTAGTCCCATTGAGGAGACAGCATATTGAATCCTCTGACTTTGGGCAAATAATTTAGTCTCCAGGTCCCAATGCCCTTGTCTGTGGAATGAAGAGAATACTTACCATTCCTGGGTGGGTTTAAAAATCTGTGAGGAAAGCCAGGTGCAGTGGCTCACGCCTGTAATCCCAGCACTTTGGGAGGCCAAGGCGGGCGGATCTTCTGAGGTCAAGAGTTTGAGACCAGCCTGGCCAACATGGTGAAACCCCATCTCTTCTAAAAATACAGAATTGACCGGGCGTAGTGGCACATGCCTGTAGTCCCAGCTACTCGGGAGGCTGAGGCAGGAGAATCACTTAAACCTAGGAAGCAGAGGTTGCAGTAAGCCAAGATCATACCACTGCACTCCATCCTCAGTGACAAGAATGAAACTCTGTCTCAACAAAAAGCTATAAGGAAGCCCCACACGGTGGCTCACACCTTTAATCCCAAGCACTTTGGGAGGCCAAGGTGGGAGGATCACTTGAGCCCAGGAGTTCGAGACCAGTCTAGGCAACATGGTGAAACCCTGTTTCTACAAAAAATTAGCCAGGTGTGATGGTGCACGCCTGTAGTCCCAGCTGAGGTGGATCACCTGAGCCCGGGAGGGCGAGGCTGCAGTGAGTGGTGATTGCGCCACTGCACCTGAACTCCATCTGGGCAACAGCAAGTCCCTGTCTCAAAAGCTGATAAGGCAAGTTTTCTAATAGTACTTTGAGCAGCTTAAGGTACATATACAAAATATTGTGGGGAATATATTGTGAAGCTTTGCATCTAGGTACATAAGAGACTGTTTCCCTCACAGTGGAGAGCTTTGGTAAAAGAGCAAGTAGATTAGAGCAGTAGTAGCTTCTGTTTTCTCCAGAGAGCTCACGCTGTGCAGCAGCTCTTTTTGTCCATTCTGGCTTTGCAGCAGTGCAGTATTGGGGTTAAGCCACATGTGTGGGCCTCAGAGGCAGGCGGTTGGGGCCGTACTAAGCTGGGTGATCTTGAACGAGTCTCTTGACCTCTGCGAGCCTGTTTTCTCATCTGTAAAATGGGGATTATAATAGTAACTGCTCTGTTGGGTTACTGTGAGAAGTGCTTAATGTGGGTTGTAGGGCTTGATTTCCTATGGTAAGGTTTTTAGAAGTAATAACCCGCTAAAAATGTTCAAGCATTCATTTATCTACTGGGCATGTTGTCTTTTTTTTTTTTTTTCTTTTGAGACAGCGTCTTGCTCTGTCACTCAGTCTGGAGTGCATTGGTGCGATCTCAACTCACTGCAACCTCCACCTCCCAGGCTCAAGTGATCCTCCCACCTCAGCCTCCCAAGTAGCTGGGACTACAGGCGCACACCACCACACCTGGCTAATTTTGTGTATGTGTTTTTTTTTTTGTTTTGTTTTGTTTTTGGCAGAGATAGGGTTTTGCAATGTTGCCAGCCTGGTCTTGAACTCCTAAACTAAAAAAATCCATCCACTTCAGCCTCCCAAAGTGCTGGGATTACAGGCATGAGCTATTGCACCCAGCCTTCAGCGTGTTGTCAAAGGAAGTATGAAAATGACAACCGCTGATGGCCCATTTTCGTCAGTCATCCTGGAAATCAAAAGTCAAGCTGCTTTGTGCACTTATTGGGGTGCACTTATTTTCTCCAAGGTATCCATTTCTTGAGGCATTTTTTTGTTAATGGAAAGCTGGGTTAGCAAATGCAGTGATGAAGGGCCATAAGTATAGTTTCAGTAGTTGTTAACCCTTGAAGGTAGTGGGTTTATTTTGTCTTTTTTTTTTTTTTTTTTTTACAACCTCCAACATTTTATCCTTATCTTGACTTAATATAATACCTGAAAATGAATTTTAGTTAGGACTTAGAGATTTGTCTAAGCAATCTCCAACTGATTGAAAACTCAGAGTTTCAAGAGCCAGGGGATTTGAATGTGTTCCAGATTAACCTGGTTCTTCATCTTTCCAAGAAAGGTAAACTGTGTTCTAGGCAGTTTTTGTAATGGGATTTTCAAGCTAGATCTTTAACCAAAAAAAAAAAAAAAAAAGAGGCCCTACAGAAACCTAGAAACAGCCTTTACAGGGTCAGGGGGAGCTTTGACAAGGAAGAGGCAAAAATCTCTGCCCCATGTGCCAGCTGAACTTCTTCCACCTTCCCTCACCAGTGGCTACATTTCAGGGCTGAAAGGGCTTTGGAATCCTTTGCTGAGTGCTTTGGATGAGATTTGTTTTCAAGTTGCTTTTTAGAATTAGAGTGACCATTTACATGGCTTTAATTCCCAATCTGTGAATTCCAAAGCCTTATACCAGTCACCAGGCAGATACATGACCTAAGAAGTGCCTACTTTGGGAGGCTGAGGTGAGTGGATCTCGAGGTCAGGAGATCAAGACCATCCTGGCGAACATGGTGAAACCCTGTCTCTACTAAAAATACAAAAATGAGCTGGGCGTGGTGGGACATGCCTGTAATCCCAGTTACTTGGGAGGCTGAGCCAGGAGAATCGCTTGAACCCGGGAAGCGGAGGTTACAGTGAGCTGAGATTGCGCCACTGCACTCCAGCCTGGCTACAATGCGAGACTCTGTCTCAAAAAAAAAAAAAAAAAAAAAAAAAAGAAGGGCCCTCTGTATATAAAGTTCTGAGGAAACATAAAGGAAGGATTTTCCCAATTTCGCAGAAACTTGATTTAGTCAAAAAAAGTACTTACTGACTTTCTTTAAAAATGAAAAAGAAAAACAACTAAATATACAGCCAACTAGCATCTTCATTTTCAGAACTCAAAAATTAATTGGAATATACCTAGGGAGAAATTTTCTGGGATTTCATTTTGTGGGATATTTTTTAAAATTGCTAGTCCTCATTCCTTTGTCATTTTATATTTCATTTTCCATCTTAGTTAATATTGCTGTTTTTATTTCCTCATTCTCTGTTGTTGTATCAGTTATTGTCCAATCAGGAAAGTAGAAACCACTCTAGATAGTTCCAGCAGGAAGGGATTTAAATGCAAGGGATTTATTACAAAGATGTTGGAAAGGCTTAGGCGGAGCAAAAGGGAGAAGAGGGTTGTTATCCAGAGATGAGAAAACTGCCTGTGGGCTAGAACCCAGGAGCCTACATGCACAGATGAGCTGCTGCTGCTGCTGTTGGAGCTGTATTGCTGCAGTTCACCAGGAACCCAGAAGCCAGCACTGCGCTGATGTGCTGGAACCTGTGGTGTGTGTAGTTGCCTGCGTTCTTCCATAGTCGTTCACTGCTCCTGCTCCTGCTGCTGCTGCCGCCGCCGCCGCCGCCACCGCCGCTGCTCCCCAAGACAGAGCAGCAACAGGAAAAAAGTGGCGTTATCCTTCCACTTGCCAACCAGTCTCCAGCCTTTGAAAACCTAACTGTGGAAGCCAGCTAGCAAAAGGAATCTGGGAAATGTAGTGTGCAGGCTTTCAGTTCTGCTGATACAGAAGAGAATGTAGAAGGGCATATGTGACCAAATGAATGCTGTAGTTGCTTGGGTGATGCATTTCTCATAACAGAGATGGGCAGAGAAGGCATTATTTTACACTGATAACATTCAGAGAGGTGGAGAAGAGGCACAGTGGCATTCCAGATAAGGGGATAGCCAGAGTGGTGGTGTGGAGGCAGGAATGCTCACGGCATGTTCAGAGAATAACTTAGCTGGACCATGGAGTTCTTTTTGAAGGATAGCTAGAAATGAAGGTGGAAAAGAAGGTTGGGGTCAAATTGAACTGGGATTGTGGTAGTAAAAACTGTCTTACGATTAACCCAGGTCGGGTGTGGTGGCTCATGCCTGTAATCTCGGCACTTTGGGAGGCTGAGGCTGGCAATCACTTGAGACTAGGAGTTTCAGACCAGCCTGGCCAACATGGTGAAACCTTGTCTCTACAAAAAAACACAAAAATTGGCCGGGCGTGGTAGCACACCCACACATCTAGTCCCAGCTACTCAAGTAACTGCAGCAGGAAGATCGCTTGAGCCTGGGAGGTTGAGGCTGTGGTGAGCCATAATCTCGCCACTGCATTCCAGCCTGGGTGACAGAGTGAGACCCTGTCCAAAAAAAAAAAGATTAACCCATAGCAGTTTACACAGTGATTTGACCTGGGACACACCAATGAGGAAACTCTTATGATAGCTCAAGCTTTAAGGGCTTGAGGACTATGATAAAAACCTGTACATTCAAGACAAAGTTGTCTTGAATGAACTGTTTCTGTCTTAAGAACTGAGGCTATGGTAGTGGAGTTAGAGATAAACAGTTCATTCAAGATGCTTTTAACTAATGCACCTGTCAATGGCTTGGGGCAAGTAATTGGAATAAATAATGAATCCTGATTTTCTGTTGATTTTTCTATATAAATTGAGTTTGTCGATTACCTTATGCTCTTGAAAAGGCCATAGTTCTCTACTTTTTATGCTTTTACCTCTCTGGGATAATGCCTTGATAAGTTAGACTCATCATGGTATTGTTAGGATCTTCCTTGAAGTGGCATTAAATTCACTTTGATCGTAAACTTTATTCGTAAATTTGTTGTTTGTTTTTTTTTTTGTTTTTTTGTTTTTTTGTTTTGAGATGGAGTCTCACTCTGTCACCCAGGTTGGAGTGCAGTGGTACAATCTCGGCTCACTGCAGCCTCTGCCTCCCAGGTTTAAGTGATTCTCTGCCTCAGCCTCCCAAGTAGCTGGAATTACAGGCATGCGCCACCATACCTGGATAATTTTTGTATTTTTAGTAGAGATGGAGTTTTGCCCTGTCGGCCAGGCTGGTCTTGAACTCCTGGCCTCAAGTGATCCACCCACCTTGGCTTCCCAAAGTGTTGGGATTACAGGCGTGAGCCACCATGCCTGGCCTTTATTAGCAGATTTGAAACCTGTGCAACAAGTTCTGCAGGGCCTTGATAACTGAGGTAACACTTAAATTACTTGTGGACAGCTTTTTGGTTTTTTCTTTAGACACTAATTCGTTAATTGCATTTAGCAGGTATTTGTTGAGCCAGCAGTGTGTGTGGTGCTGAGGTCCCATGAGGAGCAGAATAGATAAGACATTAAGTCCCCATCTTTTTGGAGTTAACAATTTAATGAGAAACAAATTAAAACAAAAAAAAGAAAAAATTCCTCGGCCTTAGGGCCCTTGCAGTTGCTGTTCAGCTGCCTGGAACACTGTCCCCCAGACGCACAGATTCTTAACTCCCTTGCCTCCCTCATGGCTGCTCCCACACCTCCTGCTCGATGGGACCTACTCTGGCCATCTCTTTCAGCTCCGTGCATACTCCTCTACCATGTGCCAGGGCTTTCACCCTGCTTTACCTTTTCCCCATTCTATTTCTCTCCTAACCTAAGTTTGCTTTGTAATTGTCTGTTTCCCTCTGCTAGAATGTAAGTTCCATGAGGCAGGCATCTTTGTCTCTTTTGTTCATTGCTGTATCCCCATGCCTAGTACAGTGCCTGGCACAGCAGTAGGTGCTTGCTCAGTAATTTTTGTTGAATGATTGAATGGGCGAATGAGAATAAATAAATGAGGGCATCCAGGGAACCCAAGGAAGTCTACAGTGGCTAGTGAGAAAAAGGCAGAATGGTGGAGATGAGATCACATAGGGAATGAGAATTTGAGGGTTTAATATAAGAGCAGGCCAGGCATCGTGGCTCACCCCTGTAATCCCAGCACTTTGGGAGGCCGAGACAGGTGGATCACTTGAGGTCAGGAGTTCGAGACCAGCCTGGCCAACGTGGTGACACCTCATCTCTACTAAAAATACAAAAATTAGCTGGGCATGGTGACGCACGCCTGTAGTTTCAGCTACTTGGGAGGGTGGGGCAGGAGAATCACTTGAACCCGGGAGGCGGAGGTTGCAGTGAGCCGAGATCGTACCATTGCACTCCAGCCTGGGTGACAGCTTAGATTCTGTCTTACACAAAAAAATGATCAAATATGTTTTTTGAAAGATAACTTGCTGCTCTAGGAGACCGAGAGTATACATGGGAAGAAACACATGAGGCTGTGGGGATCCAGGCGATCTAGATTCCCTGGCAGCAGATATGTTGGCTTTCTCAGCTGTTGAATTTGAGTGCCCATTCCAAGGGTAGGGATTGATCGTTATCATTCTGATTATAATTGCATGCACTTAGGTTATCATTAGCCCCTAGAGACTTACCTGTCTCCTTGAAGAACGTCATTGTCCAGTGATCCTGCTGACAGATGAGAGCTGTCAAGATAGCTTGGCTATGAGATGCCATTTAACTAGTTTTTATCTGTGTATGCTTTCCCTCCCCCTGCGAGATTTAATGACCTAGCTAGGAGAGAGTCTAGGCTTCCTGGCTCCTCTCCAAGTGTTCTACCACTAAAATGTTAATATTACCTTTCTCAGAATTCTTCTGAATCACTTGCTGGCACTGTAAGTGGCTTTTTAAACTTTGATTTTGCCATTTTTGAGTTTGTTTGTACTAGGATTTTTTGCAGGAGGAATTTGAACTGATTTGATTACTTAAAGAAGACCTTTTCACTTGCCTTTGCTTTTTAAAGTTGAGTAGCCTGTGATAGGTGGGAATGTTTCTGCCACCTGACATGTTAGTTGGCAAAGTAGTAGAGGCAGCCTTTAATAAAAGTCACTCTGGAAGAATATTAGTTGGGTACTTAGCATTCTTGGCATTCTTATGGAATGATACAGGTTTATGGCCTTTTTATTAACTTCTTAAAATCAAATGATCTTTAATTAGAAGCAATCATATATAAAACTTTGTGACTCCAGACAACACTGGCCTTACTGTATTCCACTATGGAGTGGGGTTTGTGCCTGTAGGAATGCAGGTTTGGGTTAGGGGAGCAGAGAAAGGGGTGAGAAGGCCATATTGAACACACTGTAGCCCGGTCTGTGCCATCTGCTCCCGGCAGCCTTACCGGTATGGAATGTGGACATACAGCTTTTGAGCCCAGCTGTACCTCACTTGGCTTTTAGCTCTCGTGATTCAACTGGCTGAGCTTAGCTTTTTGTTACAGTCAGTAAGGAAAATGGAGTCGAGCAGCCTGTTTCTTGAACTCAGGTAGTCATGAGGCTTGACAAGCCATGACATATATTTTAATCACCACGGCCCCCTCTAATGTTTTAAATAAGACAGTAGAGGAATATTTACATTCAAGGAGCAACACGTTATCACAAAACTCCCCCCAACACACACAGCGAGAAAAATCCCACCTTATTCTATTGTATATGATTCTTCACTGGGCAAAAAGGGCTCTTTATCTGAATGCAATCCATGATGTCCTCAGTGAAGAAGACTAAAGGGTTGGTGTGTATGATATCACATTTTGGTATGAACAAATTATATATGTTTCTGTGCCCACACCTGTACCCTTGAGGAGCGGTAATAGCCAGAAGGGATCATGGTGTTAGAGATGGCAAAGCTAAGGCTCTGACAGGCTGTCTTAAGTTAAAGCCTTGACAGTGGGTTTTCTGAGCAGAAAGCAGAAATCACAGATGGACTCAGGGGCCAGGGAGTGGTCTGCGGCATTAGGGAGATACATGCAATAGTGAAGGAACTGGGTTGAGACACCTACTCATCCCCAAACCCTCTTTTCATTCTGCACACAGTAATCACATTAGCTACGGTACAAGTTTCCCATAAGATTTTAACATAGTAGATGCCATGGGAGTCAGAGTCGGTCTGCTGACAAGGTTTTTATAATGGTGATGTGCTTTCCTATTCCATTCTTGCTGGTGTGAGTTAGAAATCCACAGTAGCTATTTGTTGTGCGTTGATTTTAAGATGATTCAAAAGAAAGTAGCTGCTCTGTGCTCTTCCCAGTGCCATTCAGAGCCAGGGAGTGGGAGGTGAGGCCACGGAGGGAACCACTCAGTGGGTTTATCTTGGGCATTCTGTGCATATGTAACTGAGAAAGGTATGTTGTTACCTAACGTATGCTTTTGATAATTTGGACCAAGAGACATAGTGTTCTGAATAGCAGCCAAATATATGAGGTCAAGGTGACTTCCTCTAGCAATTAGGACAGCTGTCATGGAAGAGTAGGCCAGACCTGTTTTCCTTCTTAAGTCCGAGGGCTAAACCAGTGATAGGAGATGACTCATTGATCTTCCTGATATTATTACTGGCCAAACACTTTCTAAGGAATGACGATTGATAAGGAAGAACAAACTACTATTCTGGTCTCTTATCTTAAGGAAAATCATGAAGCTAGCACTTTGTAGAAAATGCACTTATTCAGTTCCTTGTATGATCACAAATGTTTTCTTAGTTATTTTTGGGCTCCCCAACAGGATATGTTACTTATAGTTTGAAATTCGTCTTTTTTTTTTTTTTTCTGAAATGTATCTTGAAGTGTTGAGTGGTGGCTAGGTGCCATATAGAACATATAAGCAGAATTTTATAGAAGTATACATTTAGTGAGGGGTGGAGATTATTGCTGTAATAAATGGGACTGGCAGGATGTCATTTTTTTTTTGTCCCCTTTCTAGTCACTTTGACTCTAGGGCCTTGATTAACGTGACCATCTCTGCAGAGTGTGGAGAGACAGCACTGGGATGGGGGTGGGAAGTGGGCGCGAAGCCCTTCTTAGCACATAGACAGCTCTGACAGCAGCTTCTGGGACTGCCCTCCCCTCTCCCCTTCAGCTTCCGCATCTGTGACGTGAGGGAGCTGGCTGCCAGCGTTCCCAACTTGGCCTGCCTTCCAGCGGCTTTCATTCAGAGACAGCAGATCATGTGCATCTGGAAGTCTTCCTAGTTGTTCATCTCAAGAAGAATCTTAGGAATTTTTTTTCAAATCAGCCAGTTTTCCTCAGATTTTGCTGCTTCTTTATCTGCCCTGTTCCCTTGGCTGACTCCCCTGTCAGCGAGACACAGGGTCATCGGTTTAAGTATGGGAAGGAAATTACGGCCTTGAGCACAGGCAGAAAGCATCTGGCTCCCAGGCGCTTCCTGTGAGCCACCGCGAAATTACAAAGACTGGGCCTGACAAGGCTTTTCAAAGGAGCATCTCACACCACCACTGTGTCAGCATTTCCGTGATTCCATCGTAAAGCAGTTGTTTTTCCTAGTGCTTATTATGACCAGGTTGGAGTTGGCCTTTACATGGGAAGTGTTTATCCAGTGGATGAGAGTGAAATAGCAGGACAGAGGTGGCGGGGGAGAGGGCACAGATCACTCTCAGAATTCCTTTCTCCAGTCCGGTCCTGACCAAGCCATTCTTGCTCAGAAGCCTGTGGTTCCTCAGAGGATGAAGTCCAGACTGTCTTTAGCATGTCAGGGCCCTCCACAGACTTGCCCTCAGCATCTCCTGCCATATGTGCCTATGCTCCGCGTTCCTGTTCTCTAGCCAGGGCAGTGGGGGGAGTGGAGGGACAAGAGCTGGGGGTGGTGTCAGGAGACATGGGTTCTGAACTGGGGTTCGTGTCTATCTAGCTGAGTTATTTCCTTTCTCTCTGTCTCAGTTACTAATCTGGATGGGCTTACCAAATGAGAGGAGGAGAAGAAAAGGTTTAGGGGACAGATTACAAGCCTCTTGTCTCCTGGCCTAGCTTGGAAATTAGAACACCAAATGTCTGAGCATTGAATGGTTTTTTGAACCATGAAATTTTTTTAACTTCTTTTTTGGGAGAAAAAAAAAAAACAACAACTGTAGATCTGGCATGGTGGCTCATGCCTGTAATCTGAGCACTTTGGGAGGCTGAGATGGGTGGATCAGGAGATCGAGGCCAGCCTGGCCAAGATGGTGAAACCTCATCTCTACTAAAAGTAGAACTTAAAACTTCTTTTTTTTTTTTTGAGTTGGAGTCTCGCTGTGTCACCCACCCAGGCTGGAGTGCAGTGGTGCGATCTCGGCTCACTGCCACCTCTGCCACCCAGGTTCAAGAGATTCTCCTGCCTCAGCCTCCCGAGTAGCTGGGACTACAGGTGCCTGCCACTGCGCCCGGCTAATTTTTGTATTTTTCACCACCGCACCTGAGACGGAGTCTTACTCTGTCGCCCAGGCTGGAGTGCAGTGGCGCGATCTCGGCTTGCTGCAACCTCCGCCTCCCAGGTTCAGATGATTCTGGTACCTCAGCCTGCTGAGTAGCTAGGACTACAGGTACATGCCACCATGCCTGGCTAATTTCTTTGTATTTTTAGTAGAGACAGTGTTTCACCATTTTGGCCAGGCTGTTCTCGAACCCCTAACCTCACATGATCCGCCCACCTCAGCCTCCCAAAGTGCTGGGATTACAGGCGTGAGCCACTGTGCCCAACTAATTTTGTATTTTTAGTAGAGATGGGGTTTCACCATCTTGGCCAGGCTGGTCTTGAATTCCTGACCTCGTGATTCACCTGCCTCAACCTCCCAAAGTGCTGGGATTACAGGCGTGAGCCACTGTGCCCAACTAATTTTGTATTTTTAGTAGAGATGGGGTTTCACCATCTTGGCCAGGCTGGTCTTGAACTCCTGACCTCGTGATTCACCTGCCTCAACCTCCCAAAGTGCTGGGATTATAGGCGTGAGCCACTGTGCCCATCCACTTTTTTTTTTTTTTTTAACATGGGACACAAACATACAAAACAGATCAAAAGCTAGGTAAGGTGGCTCACACCTGTAACTCCAGCACTTTGGGAGGCCAAGGCGAGAGGATTGCTTGAGCCCAGGAGTTCTGTACCAGCCTGGGCTACATAGTGAGATCCTGTCTTTACAAAAAATAAAAATTAAAAAAATTAGGTGGGCATGGTGGCCCAGCTACTCGGGAGGCTTGGTGGGAGGATTGCTTGAGCCCAGGAGATCAAGGCTACAGTTAGCCATGATTGTGTCACTCTACTCCAGCCTGGGTGACGGAGTGAGACCCTGTCTCATAAAAATAAACAGAAACAGATCAAATTGGACTTGCTTTCTTGAGGGTGAAAGGTCTGACATGCCACCTGTTGAGCCTTAAAATGTGCCAGTTCTATCCAGGGTTCCCCAGGGCACTGCTTCTCTGTATTTCTTCTATCTTGCTATGCAGCCAGGATTAGAGTCACCTGTTTGACATGACCCCAGGCAGGGGCCTAGTGTAGAAGCGGGAGAGTGTATAGAAAAGTGTATAAAGTATGTACGGTGTGAACAACTATAAAGTGAATACCAATATAACCACTACCCAAGTCCAGAAATAGAACAGAAGCTCCACTTTGTAGTTAGTATTTTCCTTGGTTCCATTCATTCTGTTTCTTAGCTTCTTAGCCTTGGCTTCAGTACAGATGCATTAGCTAAAATAAAAGCCAATGGTCCTTTTTCTGTCCTGTCTCCTTAGTCTCAAAGCAGGAATCCAAAATGCTGCTTTCAAATACAGATGGTAAATATTTGAATAAGAAATAATATTTTGGCTGGGTGCAGGGGGTCACACCTGCAATCCCAGCACTTTGGGAGGCTGAGGTGGGTGGATTGCATGAGCCCAGGAGTTCGAGACCAGCCTGGGCACCATGGTAACACCCCATCTCTACACAAAATAGAGAAGTTAGCCAGGCATGATGGCACACACCTGTAGTCCCAGCTACTCTGGAGGCTGAGGTGAGAGGATCACCTGATCCTGGGGAGATTGAGGCTGCAGTGAGCTGTGATTACACCACACTGTGCTCCAGCCTGGGTGACAGAGTGAGACTCTGTCTAAAAAGAAGAATATTATTTCTTAATAAAAAATATTAAGAATAAGAAATATTTTATAATAATTTTTTTTTTTTTTTTGAGACAGAGTCTCGCTCTGTTGCCCAGGCTGGAGTACAGTGGCACGATCTCGGCTCACTGCAAGCTCCGCCTCCCGGGTTCACGCCATTTTTCTGCCTCAGCCATTTTTCTGCCTCAGTCCTCAGTAGCTGGGACTACAGGCGCCCGCCACCATGCCCAGCTAATTTTTTGTATGTTTAGTAGAGACAGGGTTTCACCGTGTTAGCCAGGATGGTCTTGATCTCCTGACCTCATGATCCGCCCACCTCGGCCTCCCAAAGTGCTGGGATTACAGGTGTGAGCCACCGCACCTGGCCCAAATTTTTGTTTTTGTTTTTTTTGAGACAGAGTCTCGCTCTGTCACCCGGGCTGGAGTGCAGTGGTCAGATCTCAGCTCACTGCAAGCTCCGCCTCCCAGGTTTACGCCATTCTCCTTCCTCAGCCTCCCGAGTAGCTGGGACTACAGGCGCCCACCACCTCGCCCGGCTAGTTTCTTTTTGTATTTTTTAGTAGAGACGGGGTTTCACCGTGTTAGCCAGGATGGTCTCGATCTCCTGACCTCATGATCTGCCCGTCTCAGCCTCCCAAAGTGCTGGGATTACAGGCTTGAGCCACCGCGCCCGGCCTCCAAATTTTTGTTAATAGTGCCCACATGTAACGTTTTCATTCAAAAAAATCCTTTTAATTTTAAACCTATTAACTCATATTCATCTCTAGAAGGTAGGAACAAACAGCCTCAATTTAGCGGATTTTCAAATATGATGAGTATGTTTAATTGACCCTAGGGCACAAGTATGTGCTGATTCCAGGACCCTCTTCATGTTCTGCCTTGTAACTGTTCATTTTTTCATTTCTCTCATACCTCTGTTTTTAACTTCATTTGAAATAAGGCGAGCATTTAAGTAAATTTGGAGGCCAGAAAATGGAAAGATGATATTTATTTTGCTAATGTGAATCTGTAGTTCTTTAATCTCTAAATCCAAATTGTTCCCTACTAGAATTTGCTGGATTTAGATGTTGGTTCCATTCATTCTGTTCCTTTCTTTCTTTTTCTTTTCTTTTTTTTTTTTTTGAGAGGGAGTCTCCCTCTGTCGCCCAGGCTGGAGTGCAGTGGCGTGATCTCAGCTCACTGCAAGCTCCGCCTCCCAGGTTCACACCATTCTCCTGGCTCAGCCTCCCAAGTAGCTGGGACTACAGGCCCCCACCGCCTTGCCGGGCTAATTTTTGTATTTTTAGTAGAGATGGGGTTTCACCATGTTAGCCAGGATGGTCCTGATCTCCTGACCTCGTGACCCACCCGCCTCGGCCTCCCAAAGTGCTGGGATTACAGGCGTGAGCCACCGCGCCCGGCCCTTTTTTCTTAGCTTCTTAGCTTGGTCTTAGCTTCACTACAGGTGCATTAGGTAAAATAAAAGCCAACCGTCCTTTTTAAAAGAAGGGTATACATGTGGTATAACTTTTATTACTTGCGATAACCTGTTTTAGGACTGGCAGTTTACAGAATAATGCAAATGAATAGTGAAGAATAATTAGAAATAATGGGCTGAAATCCTCATGTCATCCTAACATGCCATCAGGGAATAGCAAGGCTTACTGTTGGACTTGAAAATAAGCTGACCCATTTTTCCCAATGGACAGAAATGCCTGTTTCTTCAGCACTGTCCTTTGTTGGCGAGGCACATTTGGCTGGACGCAGCCTCCACTCTTCTTGCATCAGGGACATTTATATAGAGAATGTTCTTTCAAAAAGAACTTTTTTCCTAGTGAGTTTAAAACAATTAATAGATTAGAACTGCTTAGAAGCAACTGCTGGAATAATTTTATAGGTTTTACTTACCATTTCAAAAATCAGTATAAAATTGGTCTTAATGCCAGGAAATTTCAAAGGTGAGACTCGGCTGTGTTTTTGTATTTTGACTTGGTAAGAATCTCGGCTCACTGTGGTAATAGTAATTATGCTGTGATACCTAGGCTTATTGGAGTGCCTCCAATTTCGAATTTGCCTTGGTTTTGTATTCGCTTTGACGTAGAATATTTTTGCAGCTTATCGGAATCCTGGTTTTTGTTGTTGTTTTTCTTAATATAAACTCAGAAATTATGCTAAATCAGTGAGAAAGACTTCTTAGCTTTGATTTTGTCTTTGTTTATATTTGCTTTATACTTTGATCAGATAGCTTAATTAGAATTCCATAGTTACCTGGTAGAAAGCTGCTGAGGATAAAGCTTAAGGAAGTACTTTGGCTAAAAGCGGCTCCCTTTATTCATCAGGGGAATTTGATTTCATCCTGTGGATAACATAGCTTAGAAATTCTGTTTCTTTGGGACCAGCCTGTAGAGTTCTGCAAGCCTGGAAGGGTGAGAACTGTGGCAGGGGAAAAATGGGCTACTTGCTGTATTTAGTATGGGCTGGCTAGGACGGTAAGGTAGCAACATAGTTCTGTTTTTCTACCCTGGAATCCGAAGAACCTTTAAGCAGGGATTGCATGAAGGTGGGGAGGACAAATCAAGAGGGGCGGGGGAGACATTTGCAAAAAGTATAAATGGAATGTCAGAAAATCTTTCATAGCTACTCTTTAAAAATTAACTTTAGGGCCAAGAGTGGTGTGGCTGACGCCTGTAATCCCAACACTTTGGGAGGCTGAGGTGGGAGGATCGCTTGATCTCAGAAGTTCAAGACCAGCCTGGGTAACATAGTGAGACCCCGTCTCTACAAAAAAATTTAAAAAATTAGCCAGCCGTGGTGGCATGCACTTGTAGTCCTAGCTACTCGGGAGGTTGAGGTGGCAGAATCGCCTGAGCCCTGGAGGTTGAGACTTCAGTGAGCTGTGATTGCACCACCACACTCCAGCCTAGGGAACAGAGTGAGACCATATTTAAAAAACAAAAACTTCAGTGAGCTGTGATTGCACCACCACACTCCAGCCTAGGGAACAGAGTGAGACCATATTTAAAAAACAAAAACTTCAGTGAGCTGTGATTGCACCACCGCACTCCAGCCTAGGGAACAGAGTGAGACCATATTTAAAAAACAAAAACAAAAAAACTTTAGGCCAGATTATTTTCAAAACAGGCATGTGAGTTACTAGCCCTTGAAAGTCTACTGATCCCTTTGTGGTTTCCTTCGGTCTTCTGGAGTGTGCTGCACATTGAATTTATAGAGGGTATAGTGAGAGCTGAATGCACGTAATCAATATTCAAGAATCTGTTGCATGAGACCACGTGTTTCAAGCCCAGATAGGCAAACACTTAAATCAGTCTTTCTAAAGATCCACATGACCCATTTTAGAGATTGCCTGTACCCAGAGCCCTAGGGATATAGTGAGATTCCGTGGCTAAGAGGAAATCTTCCTCTCACATTGGGTAGGGGTAAGTATACGTGTATGCAGCCTATGCTAGTGGGAACAACCACCCCACCAACACTGTTCTGGGCAAATGTCACTTTCTTTTTTCCCTTTGCAAATCCTGGTTTTGCATACCATCCCCACAATGTTATTATTTTATGTGTTTTAGAAGTAGGTCCTGTGTTGCCCAGGCTAGAGTGAAGTGGCTTTTCATAGATGTGATAATGGTGCACTGCAGCCTTGAACTCCTGGGCTCAGGTGATCTTCCCACCTGAACCCCCTAAGTAGCTGGGACTACAGGTATGAGCCACCACCCAGCTCAATGTTGTTATTTTAATTTGCATTGGACTGAAAGGTAGACATATAATTGCTATATTCAAATGGAGTTTTCGTTTATGTAAGATGATTAACTCCTTAGACTGTGTTAATTTGTTGGGTGAGTAGTTGAGGTAGCAGTGTACTAACAATAAATAACTCAATGGGGTAAAAGATTATTATTACTATTTTGAGATGGTATCTAACTCTGTCACCCAGGCTACAGTGCAGTGATGTGATTATAGATCACTGTAACCTCGAACTTCTGGGCTCAAGCAAGCCTCCTGCCTCACTCTTCCAAGTAACTGGGATCACAGGCACATGCCACCATGCCTGGTTAATTTTTTATTTTCTTTTTTTCTTTTTTTTTTTTTTTGAGACAGAGTCTCACTCTGCTGCGCAGGCTGAAGTGCAGTAGTGCGATCTTGGCTCACTGCAACCTCTACCTCCCAGGTTCAAGCCATCCTCCCACCTCAGCCTCCTGAGTAGCTAGGATTACATGCATGCACCACCTCACCCAGCTAATTTTGTTTGTTTGTTTGTTTTTTTAGTAGAAATGGGGTTTCACCATGTTGGCCAGGCTAGTTTCAGACTCCTGACCTCAAGTGATCCACCCACTTTGGCCTCCCAAAGTGCTGGGATTACAGGCGTGAGCCACCACACCTGGCCAATTTTTAAAATTTTTGAGACAGGGTTGTACTCTGTTGCCCAGGCTGGAGTGCAGTGGTGCAGTCTCAGCTCACTGCAACCTCTGCCTGCTGAGCTCAAGTGATCCTCCCACTTCAACCTCCCCAGTAGCTGGGACCACAGGTGTGCATCACCACACCCAGCTAATTTTTTGTATTTTTTTGTAGAGAAAGGGTTTTGCCATGTTGCCCAGGCTGGTCTTGAACTCCTGAGCTCATGTGATCCACCCACCTCAGCCTCCCAAAGTTTAGGGATTACAGGTGTGAGCCACTGTGCCCTGCCTAAATTTTTTGTAGAGAAGGGTTCTCACTGGTCTTGAACTCCTGGGCTCAAGGAGTCCTCCCACTTTGGCCTTCCAAAGTGCTGGGATTACAGGTGCGAGCCACTGCGCCCCGCTCGATTATTTTCATATTTGATTCTCAGAGTAAACATACAGCTTGTTGGTAATCTGAGCCCCGACTGCCCATCTCATCTTCTGTCTCCCATTCTTGGAAACCCTTTTTCAGTCAATCTGTCCCAAAACCCGTTTAGTGCTTTCCCATTTTAGTCACTATTATTCGTGCCTTTTATGTCACCTCTCCAAACTCTGCCAGTCTTTTAAGGACCAATTCAAATTTTACTTCTGCCTGATGTCTTTCTCACTTACTCCAGATTGAATGATTTTTCTTTCTCTGGATCCCAGGAAATGGTCTGTATCATTTGTTGTCTTATGGTTTGGCTATTTTTTTAAGTGTAAATATTGTGTCTCAAGTAAATTATAAGATCCTTGTCAGCAAAGACAGTACCCGTTCCTTTTGTTTGATCACATTGTCTTTGCTATGTGAGTATGCATTTCATTTGGGTGATGGACAGTTCAGTCCTTAATTTCAAAGATTAGGGTAATACAAAAATGATTAACATTCTGAAATATGCAGGAAGGAGGGAATTTAGCTGCTGTATAACTAGATCTATCAAATGGGGATGTTTCTCTTTTACTCAGCTTTAGAGATTCTGTTGTCCTTGTTGAGTTTGATGGAATCCTTCTGTAAGATACTCTTCATGTGGTAAACAGATGAGTAGAATAAGGGGATTGCTTCAGATTCTGACAAATCATACATAGAAAATGAAAATGCCCTCTATATCTCACTCAGATTCAAAAAGATTATAATTCCCTTTTACACCTAAATGCCCTAACACATCATTTTTGCATATTACTAATTAAGGTTCTCTCTAAATTCATCTGGATTTTACAGATGAATGAATTGGATGAATAAGGACCTTGGACTCCACTTCCAACTTTTCTGCTCTAATTTATCTTTATTCAAAAGGAAAAACAAAACAAAAACCCTAAAGAAGTTTACTTTAACATTTATTAATATGAAAATGGAAGCATTGGGTTTTAAGAAAATGTTTCGCTTAAATTCAGTGGTTTAATAAGCCAGAGAATAGTATTCCCTTCTCTTTTTTTTTTGAGATGGAATTTCACTCGTGTTGCCCAGGCTGGAGCTCAGTGGCACGATCTCGGCTCACTGCAACCTCCGCTTCTAGGGTTCAAGTGATTCTCCTGTCTCAGCCTCCCAAGTAGCTAGGATTACTGGTGCCCACAACCATACCTGGCTAATTTTTGTATTTTCAGTAGAGACGGAGTTTTACCATGTTGACCAGGCTGGTCTCGAACTCCTGACCTCAGGTGATCCACCTGCCTTGGCCTCCCAAAGTGCTGGGATTACAGGCATGAGCCGCCACGCCCAGCCAGTGTTGTCTTCTTTTATTTATTTATTTATTTTTTTTTTTTCCGAGACAGAGTCTCACTCTGTTGCTCAGGCTGGAGTGCAGTGGCACAATCTCGGCTCACTGCAAGCTCCGCCTCCCGGGTTCACGCCATTCTCCTGCCTCAGCCTCCCGAGTAGCTGGGACTACAGGCTCCCGCCACCACATCTGGCTAATTTTTTGTATTTTTTTTAGTAGAGACAGGGCTTCATCGTGTTGGCCAGGATGGTCTCAATCTCCTGACCTCATGATCTGCCTGCTTGGACTCCTAAAGTGCTGGGATTACAGGTGTGAGCCACCGCACCTGGCCGTGTTCTCTTCTTGTTGAAACTTTTATATCCCATCCTTCCTGGCCTATTTGGTAAGTATTAATACATTCCTCTGGAAAACTTCCATGCCTACCTGACATGGAAAGTGCTTCCTACATAGAAATAGTTCTTGTTCCACCTCTCCCAACCCACAACTGAGTCTTTTCAAGTATCTACCAAATGCAAACATTTTAACCAGCTGGTAGTGGGAATTCATAGGTTTGAAGACGTAGAAATGTAAGATGTTGAGAAATACGAGGTTTTTGGAGGTTTAGAGAATGCTTTTTTGCTTTCCGTTACGATGTATATTTCCGTTTCTTTCCGCTATTGAGATTAAGGAAAATTGTGATAACAAGTATTTTACTTTCTTTGCTTGTAGTTCTGTATGAAATTATTTCCTTATACTGTTATTAGTTGGTGGTGTTCTGTATGTGATTATTTGAAACTCAATGTGTTTCAAAAGTTGTTGAATATTCTCAGGTGGAGATGGTAATTTTGATTATGGATAATGGTGGAAGACTTGTGTCTTAGGGAGCATTCTAGATTACGGAGCACACAAATGTCTACTTTGGGGAGAGAGGGATGAGGTTGCTGGGTTGGAAGGGTGATACACACACTTCCAGGCATATGCCGATAGAGCTGTTGACAGTATGAACTTTCCCAGTCGTAGTAAATCTGGGATCACGATGGCATTTCTAGGTCCTACAAAAATGTGTGCTATCTTGGAAATGTTACCGCTTCTTGCCCTGGGTGTTTCATAGAGGTGTTAAAAAAGAAAACACCCTCCTTCTACCTTCCAGTTGAGGCACTCTGGTGGGGAGCTTGTGTCTTGATTAAACAAATCACAAACAACTCTAGATGCTTGGTGACAGTTTGAAGAAGGCACATAGATATTTGCATTATGTTTTATTACAGCATGTATTTGTGACTGAGAAACCAAAATACTTCTGAAGTATTTTCCTCTCTGAAGTAGTTGACTCATGGCATAAAATGGGAAACTATGAAGTCCTGTGTTTCTATTTTTCTAATGTAAATCTCTCTATAAAGCTCAAAGATAAAAGTAGTTACCATTTTTAAAGGATCCTTTTTTTCCCCTCTGTTTTAACTCTTCCATTTAAAAAGGATTAGCATTGGAAAATTATTAGAATGGACATTCAGATTCTGTTGTGTATCTTAGTTGCCCGCTGAGAACACTGGCTCCCATCAGATTTAAACTCTAAATTAGACATTGTGAAGTCTTGGATATGCCCTGTCTCCTACTTTCTCTTTCTTTGTGGCCTTCAGATCATTAAATTTAGTGACTCAGCTAATTTTTTTTACCCACCTCTTAGAAAAGTTGAATGTATTTGTGACCAAGCACTTAAAGTTATTTCCTTTAAATCGAGTGTTTGAGACGTTTTTAGATTTATAACAGTCTTTGTTTACCGTGTAATTCAGTCCAATTGAGGAACTAGTAAAACTGCATTATCCAGACATCAAAGCTAAGAAGAGTATACTTACACCAAGAAACTTATTAGGTTTCTAACACGTGGAAGGTTACCAGGTGTCCCAAAATTAACCACTTCCGTGCCAGCTGATTTTCATTTTTTGTAGCTATTTTAATGATCAGCAGCATTCTGGGTTTAAAAATATCAGTCGTGACTGGGCACAGTGGCTCATGCCTATGATCCCAGCACTTTGGGAGGCTGAGGTGAGAGGGTTGCTTGAGGCCAGGAGTTTGAGACCAGCCTGGGCAACATAGCAAGACCCCATTTCTAAATAATAACAATAGTAATAGGGCCGGGCGCGGTGGCTCAAGCCTGTAATCCCAGCACTTTGGGAGGCCGAGACGGGTGGATCACAAGGTCAGGAGATCGAGACCATCCTGGCTAACACAGTGAAACCCCGTCTCTACTAAAAAATACAAAAAACTAGCCGGGCGAGCTGGCGGGCGCCTGTGGTCCCAGCTACTCGGAAGGCTGAGGCAGGAGAATGGCGTGAACCCGGGAGGCGGAGCTTGCAGTGAGCTGAGATCAGGCCACTGCACTCCAGCCTGGGCGACAGAGCGAGACTCCGTCTCAAAAAAAAAAAAAAAAAAAAACAATAATAATAATAATAAATTAGCCAGGCATGATGGCTTGCACTTGTAGTCCTAGCTACTTGAGATGCTGAAGTGGGAGGATCACTTGAGCCCAGGAGGTGGAGGCTGTAGTGAGCTATGATTACACCACTGCACTCCAGCATGGGTGACAGAGCAAGAATCCATCTCATAAAATAAAATAATCAGTTCTACATTATTCAGAGTTGAGTGTTGCTTTCTTTAGCAGCCTTCAAATAAATGAAAATATGCCATTAAAAAGTATAACCAAGGTGTTGAATGGATAATACATTTTAGTTCATTTCAAAATAGAGCCAGTATCTTTATTTCTTGAGGTTTGAGAGCAGGCTGGTGTTTTGTTTTGTTTTGTTTTTCCTTCAGATTTCTGTGAAGGGATAGACGTCAGACCCACTTTACAGAGAACAATTGAGTCACAGACAAGGGATGACTTGCCAGTTGCATGCAGCAGTCACTTTAAGTAGGACAGATGCTACCAAGTTGCATTTCAAGATTGGTGACCTTAAGACCTGACAGACCCTGGGGTCAGGAATTGATAGAGAAGGACTCTGTTAGATGAGGACCCATGACTTCCTTAACCCTTCATCAGCACTCCTGTCTGAGGCTCTGTTAAACCTAAGTGTCTTCATGGATTGAAACAAAATTATATGTGCATATTACAGAGTAATTGATTTTTGTACAGATATTTCCTGTTAGGTATTTCAGAGGATGTATGTAAACATGCTTTAGATAATGCATAAGCATCTTGTAATTTTGTTTATGTAAGCAATTGCCTAGAAAAGTAGAGGATGGGGAAGATTTGTTTTTCTTTCCCATGGATACCCTGCTTGTTCCTGCTGAATTCTAGAACATGGCATCTTTAGGAACATGCCATTATCTGGAGACAATTGCCTACAGTCATAGAGATTTTTCTTTTTAAAATGGTCAGTTTTTGCATACTACATCTAGTCACATTACATAGAGGGTTTGGCTTTCTGGGATATCAGAAGGAAGCTGTGGATATTTGGAAAAGGGCTGTGACCTTTTGAGGTTATCATCACAGGGGACAATTGCACTCTCCCATTCATTGCTCCCTGGTATCAGTCAGAATAATGCGTGGTGGTCTGACTTCCAGTGGCATTTCTTATGCGATAGGCGCACAAAAACGTATTGAAGTCATGGCAAGGCTAGGTTTCTACAGACATAAATGAGATTCAGAAGAAAATTGCTCTGTTCATTTCAGATTCTCCTCTTTGTGATTGTCTTGGGAGACTGTTCATTTGGCTGCAGGTTCAGTGCTTGCACAGTCATATTGGAGTGTCTAAGTAAACTGCAGTGCAGCATCAACTGTCATAGCTGGAAAGTTGGTAAAGACTGTAAGCCATAACAGTTTGTTACTTAAGCTGTTAAAACTTTAGGTCCTTTAAGGTGCAATTTTTTTGGCCACATTCTGTGGTCCCCCATAGCCTTCAGGAAGGAATCCAAACTCTTAAAGTGGTTTGTTCCAGTCCCTGATTCCTTGCTAATGCATCTTACCCATTCTTTCCCCCGACACACTTTGTTCCAGCTGGTTCTCCCAACTGGCTGTGCTTTTTTTCAGGGAGGGAAGGGCCTGTACACATTGTCCTGTCTTAAATGCACTTCATACTTCAGGTCTCACCTGAGATGGAACTTCCTACAGAAAGGCTTTCCCGAATCTAAAAGGCGGGCTTGGGGACCATTTAATATGCTGAATCGTCATTCAGTTATTGATTCTTTCAGTAAATATTTGTGTCAAGCACTGTATAGGCTGATGACACAGAATAGAACTAGACAGGGGACAGGCCTCACAGAGCTTGCATTCTTGTCAGGGAAACCATCTCGTATTTACACACTTAATTTTATTTGGAACTGATTGAAAACATAAAAATAGCACAAAGGAATATCCTATATGTTTTACCCAGATTCATCTTTTTTTTTTTCCAGATTCATGTGTTGTTAACAATTTACCACCCCATTTGTGTTCTTACTCTCTCTGTATACATAATTTTTGGAGTGGGATCAGTTACATGCATTATGGTGCTTTCCCCCAAAATACTAAGGTGTAAATTTCCTAAAAGTGGAGGTATTCTCACATGATAGATTTTATAGATTTACATTGATAAAATATTTCATTTGGGAGGGTTTTTATCCTTCCTGCATTTCTTTTTTTTTTTTTTTCCAATCTTTTTTTTTACTGTGTTAAAATATATAAAACATAAAGCTTGCCGTTTTAATCATTTTTAACTATACAGTTCAGCGGTATTAAATACTTTAATGTTATGCAACTATTTCTGTAACTCTTTCTATCTCGTAAAGCTGAAACTCTGTACCATTAAGCAGTAACTTTTCATTCCCACTTTCCCCAGCCCCTGACAACCACTGTTCTACTTTCTGTCTCTATGAGTTTGACTACTCTTAAGTACTGCATATAAGTGGAATCATATAGTATTTGTCTTTTCGTGACTGGCTTATTTCACTTAGCACAGTGTCCTCAAGATTCAGCCATGTTGTCAGAATTTCCTTCCCTTTAAAGACTGAATAGGCCAGGCGTGAAGGCTCACACCTGTAATCCCAGAACTTTAGGAGGCCAAGGCAGGCAGATCGCCTGAGTTTAGGAGTTTGAGACCAGCCCAGGCAACATGATGAAACCTCGTCTCTACTAAAAATACAAAAGTTAGCTGGGCATGGTGGCACATGCCTGTAATCCCAGCTACTCAGGAGGCTGAGGAAGGAGAATCGCTTGAACCCGGGAGGCGGAGGTTGCAGTGTGCCAAGATCGCACCACTGCACTCCAGCCTGGGCTACAGAGCAGGACTCTGTCTCAAAAAATAAAAATAAAGGTTGAATAATATTATATTGTATGTATATATCACATTTTCTTATCCGTCCATGAGTAGGTGGATACTTTGGGTTGCTTCTGTGTTTTGTTGTTGTTGTTGTTGTTGTTTTGAGACAGAGTCTCATTCTGTTGCCCAGACTAGAGTGCGGTAATGCGATCTCAGCTCACCGCAACCACTGCCTCCCAGGTTCAAGCGATTCTCCTGCCTCAGCCTCCCAAGTAACTGGGATTACCGTTACATGTCACCACACCCGGCTAATTTTTGTATTTTTAGTACAGATGGCATTTCACCATGTTGCCCAGGCTGGTCTCGAACTCCTGACCTCAGGTGATCTGCCCACCTCGGCCTCCCAAAGTTCTGGGATTACAGGTGTGAGCTACCGTGCCCGGCGGAGGTTCCTTTTTTTGCAATGGGTTTATAATTCATTACCATACTTAATATTTTGGTGCTCAAATTGTCCCAGACTTGGCCAGTGGGAACCCCTTCAGGCTGGCTTCTGTGTCCTTGTGAGATGCTCCATCGTTTTTTTTCTTGCATAAAAAGATGTTCCAGGCTCATCTTGTCCCTATCCTGCCCTAACCCTGGAATCAGCCCTTTTTCCAAGGAACCCTCACACCCTTGTTTTAGCACTTAGCACACTGCTTACTTATGTTTTCCTCCATTGGACTAGATTGTACCTCTCTGAGGATACATAGATGTGAGTCTTATTTGCTCTTGTATCTTCACCCAGCACAAGGCCTGACACATGAGATGTTTACTAAATATTTGTTGAATAAAAAATTTTTACTGTAGTTAATTGATTAAAATTTGGTTCTAAAATTATGATGCTGATGGGTTTTCTCTTTTTTTCCCCATCTAGGAAGAAATGTTGGCTATTTGGCGATGAGAGGTGGTGAACAGTGACCATACTGGTATACAACACTATGGGACCTGGCATTTTTGCTGCATGTCCAGCCCAGCCCCACTAATAATGTAGGAAGCCATCTAATCCATTGGAAACACTAATCTGATCTTGGAAGTGGCTGATCGTGGCAGGATGTGTCGACGATGATGATGGCAAGAAAGCAAGATGTCCGAATTCCCACCTACAACATCAGTGTGGTGGGATTATCTGGGACCGAGAAGGAAAAGGGCCAGTGTGGGATTGGAAAGTCTTGTTTGTGCAACCGCTTCGTGCGCCCAAGTGCTGACGAGTTTCACTTGGACCATACCTCCGTCCTCAGCACCAGTGACTTTGGAGGGCGAGTGGTCAATAATGACCACTTTCTCTACTGGGGAGAAGTTAGCCGCTCCCTGGAGGATTGTGTGGAATGTAAAATGCACATTGTGGAGCAGACTGAATTTATTGATGATCAGACTTTTCAACCTCATCGAAGCACGGCCCTGCAGCCCTATATCAAGAGAGCTGCTGCAACCAAGCTTGCATCAGCTGAAAAACTCATGTACTTTTGCACTGACCAGCTGGGGCTGGAGCAGGACTTTGAGCAGAAACAAATGCCAGATGGAAAGCTGCTGGTTGATGGTTTTCTTCTTGGTATCGATGTTAGCAGGGGCATGAACAGGAACTTTGATGACCAGCTCAAGTTTGTCTCTAATCTCTACAATCAGCTTGCAAAAACAAAAAAGCCCATAGTGGTGGTCCTGACTAAGTGTGACGAAGGTGTTGAGCGGTACATTAGAGATGCACATACTTTTGCCTTAAGCAAAAAGAACCTCCAGGTTGTGGAGACCTCAGCGAGATCCAATGTAAACGTGGACTTGGCTTTCAGCACCTTAGTGCAACTCATTGATAAAAGTCGGGGAAAGACAAAAATCATTCCTTATTTTGAAGCTCTCAAGCAGCAGAGTCAGCAGATAGCTACAGCGAAAGACAAGTATGAGTGGCTGGTGAGTCGCATTGTGAAAAACCACAATGAGAACTGGCTGAGTGTCAGCCGAAAGATGCAGGCATCTCCAGAATACCAGGACTATGTCTACCTGGAAGGGACTCAGAAAGCCAAGAAGCTGTTTCTACAGCACATCCACCGCCTCAAGCATGAGCATATCGAGCGTAGGAGAAAGCTGTACCTGGCAGCCCTGCCATTAGCTTTTGAAGCTCTTATACCTAATCTAGATGAAATAGACCACCTAAGCTGCATAAAAGCCAAAAAGCTCTTAGAAACCAAGTCAGAATTCTTGAAGTGGTTTGTTGTGCTTGAAGAGACACCATGGGATGCCACCAACCACATTGACAACATGGAAAACGAACGGATTCCCTTTGATTTAATGGATACTGTCCCTGCAGAGCAGCTGTACGAGGCCCACTTAGAGAAGCTGAGGAATGAGAGGAAAAGAGTTGAGATGCGAAGGGCATTTAAAGAAAACCTGGAGACCTCTCCTTTCATAACTCCCGGAAAGCCTTGGGAAGAGGCCCGTAGTTTTATTATGAATGAAGATTTCTACCAGTGGCTGGAAGAATCTGTATACATGGATATTTACGGCAAACACCAAAAGCAAATTATAGATAAAGCAAAGGAAGAATTTCAGGAGTTGCTTTTAGAATATTCAGAATTGTTTTATGAACTGGAGCTGGATGCTAAGCCCAGCAAGGAGAAGATGGGTGTTATTCAGGATGTTCTGGGAGAGGAACAGCGATTTAAAGCATTACAAAAGCTCCAAGCAGAGCGTGATGCCCTTATTCTGAAACACATTCATTTTGTGTACCACCCAACAAAGGAGACATGCCCCAGCTGCCCAGCTTGTGTGGATGCTAAGATTGAGCACTTGATTAGTTCTCGGTTTATCCGGCCGTCTGACCGGAATCAGAAAAATTCACTCTCTGACCCTAACATTGATAGAATCAACTTGGTTATATTGGGCAAAGACGGCCTTGCCCGAGAGTTGGCCAATGAGATTCGAGCTCTTTGTACAAATGATGACAAGTATGTGATAGATGGTAAAATGTATGAGCTTTCCCTGAGGCCAATAGAGGGGAATGTCAGGCTTCCTGTGAACTCTTTCCAGACACCAACATTTCAGCCCCACGGCTGTCTTTGCCTTTACAATTCAAAGGAATCGCTATCCTATGTAGTGGAAAGTATAGAGAAGAGTAGAGAGTCCACGCTTGGCCGGCGGGATAATCATTTAGTCCATCTCCCCCTTACATTAATTTTGGTTAACAAGAGAGGAGACACCAGTGGAGAGACTCTGCATAGCTTAATACAGCAAGGTCAGCAAATTGCTAGCAAACTTCAGTGTGTCTTTCTCGACCCTGCTTCTGCTGGCATTGGTTACGGACGCAACATTAATGAAAAGCAAATCAGTCAAGTTTTGAAGGGACTCCTGGACTCTAAGCGTAACTTAAACCTGGTCAGTTCTACTGCTAGCATCAAAGATTTGGCTGATGTTGATCTGCGAATTGTTATGTGTCTGATGTGTGGAGATCCTTTTAGTGCAGATGACATACTTTTTCCTGTCCTTCAGTCCCAAACCTGTAAATCTTCCCATTGTGGAAGCAACAACTCTGTTTTACTTGAACTACCAATCGGACTGCACAAGAAGCGGATTGAACTGTCCATTCTTTCATACCATTCCTCCTTTAGCATCAGAAAGAGCCGGTTGGTTCATGGGTACATTGTTTTTTATTCAGCCAAACGTAAGGCCTCTTTGGCTATGTTACGTGCCTTTCTTTGTGAAGTGCAGGATATTATCCCTATTCAGCTCGTAGCACTCACTGATGGCGCTGTAGATGTCCTGGACAATGACTTAAGTCGGGAACAGCTGACTGAGGGGGAGGAGATTGCTCAAGAAATTGACGGAAGGTTCACAAGCATCCCCTGTAGCCAACCCCAGCATAAACTTGAGATCTTTCACCCGTTTTTTAAAGATGTGGTGGAAAAAAAGAACATAATCGAGGCTACTCATATGTACGATAATGCTGCCGAGGCCTGTAGCACCACCGAAGAGGTGTTTAACTCCCCCCGGGCAGGATCACCGCTCTGCAACTCAAACCTGCAGGATTCAGAAGAAGATATCGAGCCATCTTACAGCCTGTTTCGAGAAGACACATCACTGCCTTCTCTGTCCAAAGACCATTCTAAACTCTCTATGGAACTGGAGGGAAATGATGGGCTGTCTTTCATTATGAGCAATTTTGAGAGTAAACTGAACAACAAAGTACCTCCACCAGTCAAACCAAAGCCTCCTGTCCATTTTGAAATTACAAAGGGGGATTTATCTTATTTAGACCAAGGCCATAGGGATGGACAGAGGAAGTCTGTGTCTTCTAGCCCCTGGCTGCCTCAGGATGGGTTTGATCCTTCTGACTATGCTGAACCCATGGATGCTGTGGTGAAGCCAAGGAATGAAGAAGAAAACATATACTCCGTGCCCCATGACAGCACCCAAGGCAAAATCATCACCATTCGGAATATCAACAAAGCCCAGTCCAACGGCAGCGGGAATGGTTCTGACAGTGAAATGGACACCAGCTCTCTAGAGCGAGGGCGCAAGGTTTCCATCGTGAGCAAGCCAGTGCTGTACAGGACGAGATGCACCCGGCTGGGGCGATTTGCTAGTTACCGAACCAGCTTCAGCGTGGGGAGTGATGATGAGCTGGGGCCCATCCGGAAGAAAGAGGAGGATCAGGCATCCCAGGGTTATAAAGGGGACAATGCCGTCATTCCATACGAAACAGACGAAGACCCACGGAGGAGGAATATTCTTCGCAGCCTAAGGAGGAACACTAAGGTAAGACACCAGTTTAGGATTAGTCATAGTGTTTTGTACAGTGTCTTGGTGAGGGTTGATAGATGATGATTTTTCAAGGACAACCTATTCTGGTAAAAAAAAAAACTGCCCTCTGTGTGTGTTTGACTTAGCATAAAAAGCAGTGCCTCAATTAACTACTACTACTATTGGCAGCTCTCAAGTAGTTAGGACTTTGGATAGATAGTCTGAGCTGTTGTTGCCTAAAACAATAGTTAATTAATTAGCAAAATGAGGAGATAATGCAGAACTTGTCAGCGCCTTGACAAGTGGCCAAGCACAGTGACAATACACTTGCTCTCTGCTCTCCCTTCACTAAAACACCGGAACTCAAAACTGCTTGCCGCAATCTGTCACTGCTAAACAACATTTCATCCGCACATCTCTTAAATGACCCTTTCCTCCCTTGCTGATTTGGAAAGGTTGCTGCATTTGAGTGAAAAATTGGATGATGATTTGCACACACACATCATGACGAGTCTTTGAGTATATAAATGAAAAAAGAGAATCTTGCCACTGAGAGTTATAAACCTGTCCTGTATTTGTTAAATTGGAATACCATCCGGCTCTATTATTTTATCTTCAGGGGAGTTGCTGCTGCTATCAGTTAGAAACTCAGATTTTATTTAGGGATCACAAATAGGGCAGTGAGGGAAAAGAAAAAGTTAACTGTATACGTTATAAACATTGAGGCTACTCGTCATATGTAGAGGCAGGATCAAATGAAGTCTCTCTCTCTTTTTTTTTTTTTTTTTTTGGGGGGGGGATGGAGTCTCGCTTAGTCACCCAGACTGGAGTGCAGTGGTGCGATCTCCGCTCACTGCAAGCTCCACCTCCTGGGTTCACGCCATTCTCCTGCCTCAGCCTCCTGAGTAGCTGGGATTACAGGCGCCCACCACCATGCCCAGCTAATTTTTAAATTTTATTTTATTTTTTAGTAGAGACAGGGTTTCACCGTGTTAGCCAGGATGGTCTCCATCTCCTGACCTCATGATCCTCCCGCCTTGGCCTCCCAAAGTGCTGGGACTACAGGCATGAGCCACTGTGCCTGGCTGCAGATGAAGTCTCTTATCCTGCTAGAATTGTAGTTTGTGGTCTGCAGGGCAGAGAGCTGTAAGCAGTACTTTGTCCCCTTGGGTTTAGGCTTTGAGAAAGAAAAAGCGTTTCTCAACTTTTTTTTTTTTTTTTTCCCATTTGGAGTAGGGAGAAATACTCTTCCTCCCCACCCCCAAATGCCAAGGCTGATTTAGAAATACTGAAATAAGACTCTATAGGCCAGGCGCAGCACGGTGGCTCACGCCTGTAATCCCAGCACTTTTGGAGGCCGAGGCAGGTGGATCTCTTGAGGTCAGGAGTGAGACCAGCCTGGCCAACGTGGTGAAACCCTGTACTAAAAAAGTACAAAAATTAGCCGGGCGTGGTGGCAGGCACTTGTAGTCCCAGCTACTCAGGAGGCTGAGGCAGGAGAATCGTGTGAACCTGGGAGGCAGAGGTTGCAGTGAGCCAAGATCATGCGACTGTATTCCAGCCTGGGCAACAGCGTGAGACTCCGTCTCAAAAAAAAAAATAAAATAAAATAAAATAAAAAAAAAAAAAGAAAGAAAGAAAAAAGAAAAAACAATATGTGTGTGTGTATATATATATATATATATATACTCTTTATTTTTTCAGAAAAAGACATTTTGGTGAGATACCACAACAGAACTGTGTTATATAATAATCCTTGACCAGCAGATTATGATATATAGAAGGATTTCTTCAAGTTAAAGCTTTCGCTACTCTCCCTCCCATGAAAGAACAGAGAACAGAATTACTTGTCCAAAAGTATTGCAGGGACCTTTGGAAAGAAAGGTTGCCAGAAACTTTTATTATTACAAATCCTACCAAATCAGAAGGTTCTAGAATCCAGGCTGTCTTGAGAGCTGACAGTCCTGACAACTCTTTGTAAAATATAATACAGAGGCCAGTTTGGCAGCCCTGCGGGCCCCGAGAGATGGGGGAACAGGGTGCCATCACCCTCCCAAGGAAATTGCATCCCCTTTGTGCTACATCACATAGTAGAGGGTGTTCTTGCATTACTGCTGTCCGGGAGCTTCCAGAGTTTTCTCACCTGTGCTGTGTGAGAAAGGGCAGAGTGGTTCGGTTCCCCTCCCCACCTGTGCTGACCATTAATAAATGCCATAGGCATCCTCCTGTTTGATTTTCCTTTGCCTGGCTTTTCTACGTGGAGTCCTTCATCTGCCTCCAGTGTTTTCTCCTCCAAAGGTTGGTAGGAGGCCAACCTGTGGAAAGCATTGCTTATTTAGGAAGCCAGAAAACAGCCTGACTTGCCTCCAGTATTTTCCCAGAGTTCACCTATTTAATGATACTGGAATCCAAACATTTTGAACATTTCTTCTCTTCCTCCTCCTCTCCCAATGAAGACTGTTGCCAGAACAGCTTAAAAATGCTGACAGTCTTCTAATTTGTGGGGGTGTTTGCACACCTGGAAATTAGGAAGGTGGCATAATAGCATACTGAATTATAACTATGTTCTGACTTCTACCTACATTTTTAATATTTACTGAAAATGATGCTTTAAAAACACATTCCCATGCAATCCAGGCTTTAAAGAGCACACACTGTAGTGGAGGCTGAGCAGAAAACAACTGGTCACAGTGCGCCTCTGAGATAGCTGTGTTCATGCTGGTAATGAGCACTTCCTAACCTGAGACTTCCTTCCCCGGGTTGTTGGGTCAGCGTGCAAGAAGTGGTCAGCTTCCGGTCTATCTTTAGCTATGTGGGCCACACCTCTTCAAGTCAAATAAAAATGATACTTCTGGCCCAAGAGCAATAGCGTGCCAGAAGTCAGTTATGGAGTATCCTTTGGAAAGAGTGACTAGAAGGTGAAATTTTCTTTTCCTGCCTTGGAAAATGGTGCTTTGAAATGAGGGTAGTTGCTTTATCGTCCCAGTGCAGAGATGAGCAAATCCTTTGCCTCTAGAACAAACCTCCTATTAAAATTGCTGCAGTTCAGAACATAGACTGGCACTTGTTTTACTGGAAAAGCAAGATACCGTCAGGGCAGAGAAGGCCAAAACAACCCCTATGTGGGGGATTTGGCCTTTGATTTTTATTGGCATGACAAAGCAATACAATATTTATTTGAAGGGAGGGGGCAGCCAGGCACTAGGATTTCAGTTGGTAATGGAAAATACACTCAGTACCTCCTGTGTGCCAGGCACCATGGGGAAATGGCACAGACCCTTCTTGCCCAGACCTTAGTACCCAGTTGAGGCAGCAAGACCTACACAGCCGCCGGGCGCGGTGGCTCAACCCTGTAATCCCAGCACTTTGGGAGGCCGAGACGGGCGGATCACGAGGTCAGGAGTTCGAGACCATCCTGGCTAACACGGTGAAACCCCGTCTCTACTAAAAAATACAAAAAACTAGCCGGGCGACGTGGCGGGCGCCTGTAGTCCCAGCTACTCGGGAGGCTGAGGCAGGAGAATGGCGTAAAAACCCGGGAGGCAGAGCTTGCAGTGAGCTGAGATCCGGCCACTGCACTCCAGCCTGGGCGACACAGCGAGACTCCGTCTCAAAAAAAAAAAAAAAAAAAAAAAAAAAAAGACCTACACAGCCACTGAAAATAGGTGGCCTGCCCAGGGAAGGCTGTGTGTAGGCATGTCGGGATAGTTATGTTAGAGTAGGGTGTAGTGATTAGGAGCTCAAGCTCTGGGAATCTGGGCTACAGTCAACTCCAGCTTCTTCACTTCCTTACTTGGACTTTGAGCACGTGAGTCACCTCTCCACATTCTTTTTGCAAAAGAGGGAGCACCTTCCTGATCAGGTTGTGAGAAATGAACACTGGGCGTAGTGCATGCTGGATAAATGTCAGCTGTCTTCATTTAACTAGACCCCAGAGAATGAGTGGAACTAAAGCAGTCATGTGAGGTAAGGAAGGACTTGAAGGTAGAAATATGCATATTGTATTCCGAGAAAGGAGAAAACTTGTCTGGTCTAGCTGAGGGCTTGAGGGACCAACATTATCCATCCCCTCTTGTGGAAGTTTTAACTCCATGAATTACTGAGCTGCTTTCTTGGTACTTACCCTAGCAACCGCCCTAACAAAAAAAAAAAAAAAAGCTATGCTCTGGGTACCAATGTGATACAGAAAAAAATCACTCAGTGCCCTTGGCTGATTTGCTAGATTAGGTCTTTACTGTAAAACTGCAGTTGGAGTGAGGGAATCGCTTTCATTTCTCCTCATGAAAGTGCAGACTGTAAAGCTGACTCTCATTCTGGGTGCTTTTCCCAGCTGAACAATTTAGCAACCCACCCTCATAGTGGGAGCCTTCCGCACTCAGCTGAATGAAATTGAAAATCTACGATTGCACTTCAGTAGGGTCCATGAATAGTGGCTTTGTCTGTAAAGAGTTGTTGTTGCACATGGTCTCTGTCTCCCAGTGCCATGCGTTTGCAAAGACGAGATCAGGATCGGCAGGGTCTTATTTTAAAGCCAAAAAACAGGCTGGGGAGCCTTGTTCCACAAAGTACGCCTTTTGGTCATGCTGAAATGGCTGCATTTGGTGTGTTTGACCGTGGATTTAAAGAGAAGACATTATTGGCTATTTACCCTTCTATCTGATGTGTTCTTATTTTGGCGCTAAAAAAAAAAAAAAGACAAAACAGAATGATAAAGAAAATCTTTCACTCACTGCAGCAACCACATGACAAGACAACCTATTGAAAAGCTAACCAATTCAATCATGCATTGTTTGGTCTATAAGGCACCAAGTAACCAGTTTGACAGTTTGTGTCCTCCCCTGGTGAATTGGCTTATTTCATTGGATTCAGTGAATTGGCTGGTTGTTGTGGCTTTGTGTGGACACAGCTCTCATTTTGTGAGGCCTAGAATGGAGTTAAAGTTTCTAGTGTGAATAAAAACCAGCTGGGGAATTGGACGGCTTGCTCCCCTGGGAGGGATGTTGCATTTTGACAGACAAGCTGAATGCGATGAAATATGAGCTCTTTGTAACCTACCTAGGAAAGACTCCCAGTGTGTGCTTCAGGAATGGTTAGTCCTACTCAATGAGCTTTGAGACCAAATACACACCTTGGTTTTAAAAATGGGGTGGGCACACTGACTTGACCTTGGATTTTCTGTTTCCTGAAAAAATTTTGTCTTTTAAACGAGGTACTTTTTTCTCCAGAGCACAAGTTCAGTCATTCTTTTAGGAAGGAGACATGCAATTCGGTGCGTGGGCATTTAGTGAGCACTTGTTTTATGCCCAACATTGTGCTGGGTGTCCTAGGTGTGGCAGTGATGTTAATCCAGCTTACAGTCTTGGGGATGTTGGGTTTTAAACATGTACTTGCATGCGTTTTGAATATTACCAAAGGGAAGGTACGGGATACTAAGGAATTGTGTAACAAGGAAGTTTAACCTAAACTGCGGTGTCAGGAAAGCTCCCCAAGGAAATGATATTTAAGGCTGAGACTTTTGAAGCGTGAGGCAGACAAAGTCAGTGAGGATGGAAGCTTCGTGGAGCTGAAAGAACTTGATGTGTTCAAAGAGTTGAAAGAAGCTTAGCGTGGCTGTTCTGGAGAGTTGAGGGGGACCCAGGCCAAACGATAGAGGGCTGTGGCTACCACGTGAAGAGTTTTGTGTTTTTGTGCATTTATTGAATACCTGCTGTGTGTCAGGTACGTATCAGGCATTTTCACATGAATTTTTAATTTATTCCTCCTCCCAGTCTTAATGAGGTGATGTTTTTCCTCCTTGATTTTGAGGTGAGGTAACTAAGGCTCAGAGAGGTTAAACCTTGCCCAAGTAAATGTAGCCACTGAGTGGAAGAGCTGAGATTCTGAACCCTGGTGTTCTGACTTCCACTTCCTGTGATTTTCATCATCCAGTCTGCAGAAAAGTTGCTAATATTCAACAGTCAGGTGCCTATATTTAGACCACTCAGTCAGTCCAGTTGATTTGTTCATTCCAACAAAAGATCTTTGATTATCTGAAAAAATCCATTTCTCCTCACTGCCCCCCAGAACAGCACGGTGCTGTTTGTTTCTAGCTTCAAAGCCTAGTTGAGTAGAGGACAAAAAAGGCATGGAGACATTGAAATAGCAACTGGAACTTTGAGAAGTTGTTTCTCACTGGTGTCACTCGATTCTCAGTTTATTTTAAGCCTGAAGAACTTCTGTAGTGTGTTTTTGGTGATAAAAATAGACTATCTTTAACTATCTGCCTTAGCTTACAGCACACCTGTTCTTAAAAAAAAAAAAAAAAAATGACGATAGGCAACCCAAATCTCTTTTTAAAAGAACTGGGAATTGTGTTGATGCCTCACTGAGCCAACTTGGTCTCCTCCACCACCTGGTGATACTGAAATACCTTTGTAGGGACTCAAATTTTTCCAGCTCTAGTTGGGAATCACCTTTGCTTATAAGGCAAAGGCCTTCCAAATGGATTTTTACAGCGTTTGAGGCAAGCGATAAAAACTGACTCATAGCACTGAAAAGTCCAAATTCAGTGTGTGTTGAACTTCAGACAAGTGTTCATGAAAATGTACCTGGAACTAGTGGGCCCTCCTCACTGTTTGGCTCCCAATCACACTGGCCATGAGCTGTCTTCTCAGGGGTGGACCCACGGTTGCCAGACTTTATGCCTTTATAGAGCAAAAAGCTATGGTCTGGGCTGGGTACAGTGGGTCACACCTGTAATCCCAACACTTTGGGAGGCTGAGGCAGGCACATCACTTGAGGTCAGGAGTTTGAGACCATCCTGGACAACATGGCAAAACCCTGTCTCTACAAAAAAATACAAAAATTAGCCAGGTGTGGTGGCGGATGCCTATGATCCCAGCTACTCAGGAGGCTGAGGCAGGAGAACCAAGTGAACCCAGGAGGCGGAGGTTGCAGTGAGCCGGGATCATGCCACTGCACTCCAGCCTGGGCAATAGAGGGAGACTGTCTCAAAAAAAAAAAAAAAAAAAAAAAAAAGGCTATGGTTTGGATTTAGTTAGCTCCTGCAATAGGATGACATGCTTCCATTTCTTTCCCATTATTTAAGAGGATTAGGGATGGCAGGAAGGCCAGGACTTTGTGGTCCTTCCTGTTCATCCCTAAATAAAGATGCTCCACGATGGTGAGTGACTGAGTCATAGTATTAACTGCCAGCTTGAAGGAGACCATATCTAAGCATTTGTGCTTTAATAATAGATTTTATCAGCAAGAATACATCTGCCTTCAGGTTTTCTTTTAAACTTGGGCGTGGAATTTTTCAGAGCCAGAAGGGGGAGCACCGGTTAACCAAGAATACATTTGGAGCATAAACAAATAACTTAATTGAAAAGGTCCTTTTGGAACTCTTTTGGAAATAGAAGAGAATAATTGCCAATCAGAAAGGCACGATGTTGAATATTGAGTGCAAGAAAGTGGTTTAGGGAACAGCTGTAGTAATGCCACTTACGGAATCTTTCTGATTTTCTAAGACTCTACTGGTTACAGTTAGTCCACAGTGTGCCACCACACAACTTGGCAAGCCATGAGTGTGACCCTCTGGGGCTCTGTGTATTGATTTCACTCTCATCCTTATTCAGATGGCACTGTCCCTGTTCCAGACTGCATTCCATATATGGTGTTACCCTGTTACTCATTTTTTTTTTTAACATAAAACATTAATTCCGGGTGCGGTGGCTCACACCTGTAATCCCAGCACTTTGGGAGGTCGAGGTGGGCAGATCACCTGAGGTTGGGAGTTCGAGACCAGCCTGACAAACATGGAGAAACACCATCTCTACTGAAAGTACAAAATTAGCCAGGCTTGGTGGCACATGCCTGTAATCCCAGCTACTCAGGAGGCTGAGGCAGAAGAATCACTTGAACCTGGGAGGTGGAGTTTACAGTGAACTGAGATCGCACCATTGCACTCCAGCCTGGGCAACAAGAGCGAAACTCCGTCTCAAAAAAAAAAAAAAAAATTTTTTTTTAAAGTTTGGGTCTCACTATGTTCCGGGCTGGTCTCAAAACTCTTGGCCTTAAGCAGTCCTCCCACCTGGGCTTCCCAAAGTGTTGGGATTACAGGCATGAGTCACTGCACCTGGCTGGTGTTAACTGTTTTTAAAAAAGGCCAGACGTGGTGGCTCACACCTGTAATCCCAATACTTTGGGAGGCCGAGTTTGGCAGATTGCTTGAGCCCAGGTGTTTGAAACTAGCTTGGGCAACATGGCAAAACCCTGTCTCTACAAAAAATTATCTGGGTGTAGTGGCACACGCCTGTAGTCCCAGCTAGTTGGGAGGCTGAGGTGGGAGATTCACCTGAGCCCAGCGAGGTCGAGGCTGCAGTAAGCCATGATTACACCACTGCACTCCAGCCTGGGCAACACAGTGAGACGCTGTCTCAAAAAACCCACCAGAAAACCCAATACTGATGCCTGGTTCCCCACCACCCCACCCTGCTTCCACTCCAATTAAATCAAAATCTCTAGGGCTGTTGTCTAGGCACTTAAAAAAAAAAAAAAGACCAAAGAAAGGCAGTGAATCCAACAGGCTGGGTTCTGTTTTGTATTTCCTTTAATAGATATGTTACCAGGCATTTAAAAGGTTTAAAAGGCTATACTCGATAGTACAACTCTAGTGACCATATTTTCTGACTCTAAAATCTAGATAAGTAACTTTACATATATAAGGTTGTTTATGGAGACCAAAAGAGAATATTTGAAGTTGACAGTGTAGGGTCAGTAAGTAGCCCTCCCTGCTGTTCCCACAGAAGATAGAATGTTCTTACCTTTTTCCATTGTCACATAGCTGGTACTTGCTCATGTGGTACCTAGATCAGCTTTGTTTATTGTGGATATGTCTTCTGTTACCAAATAGATAGAAGTTCATTGAGGGCGGGAGACGACTTTGGTCCTAGTATTAGCTCTGCTGCTAGTTTGTTATGTGGCCTTGGGTAATTCATAAATTCATTAAAAAAAAAAAAAAAAAAAAAAAGACTCTTGCCTTCTAGGAACTTAGCCCAGTAGAATATTTGTTGTATGTGTACATAAATAACCATACCTTATTCAGTGCCTACAGAAGGAATTAGGACTTCATCTGGCAGTTTTTAAAAGGCTTGTGATATAGTACTGCCAAAGTATGAACAAGGCCTTCTAAGCCTCACCTCCTCACACGCTAGTGTGGCAGCACAGTATAAGGAGAAAAGAGAATCTGTACCATAGAGATAGTCCGCATCTCAGCTAAATTTGAGAAAATAGAAAGGAACATTGGCCCAGTACATTATTGGAAACTGTTTTTGTTCAGCAAATATATTGAGTGCCCACTGCACGTCAGGCCCTGGAACCCAACCATCTTCCCAGCTGATAGAAGGCCCTTCTTCTGGCTCTTACCTATCCCTTGGCTTCCATTCTACTCTTTTTCTTGCCCCAGTGGACTTGGACAGGGTCTGTGGACTGGGCTTACAGCCGAGTGGGGAGCAGAGGCAGTGACAGATGCAGCTTCCTGCTCTGCCACAGTCGGGAGTTTCCTCTTTATGCCCTTGTGTCTGAAAAGCCGAGAGACCAGAGGTAGTTTCCAGGCACCATTTCTCCCCAGTGCACCACAGGCATAAACTATTATTTATAAACTTTGCTGTGGTTAGTATCAAGACCAAAAATCAGGTGTGTTTTTAAGCAAACTATGAGGTACAAAGCAATGGACTATGTTGTTCATTTTTTTTAATCGATCTAAAAGGCCAAGGTTAAAGTGTTTCAGGCTGGCCCAGTCCTTTGTGTATGGCAGTGGCATTTCATCGTGGAGGAGATATATCATGCAGGGGAAAGAGCATGGAACTTTGATGTTCAAAGATCACAGCCCACTAAGTGCTGGCTCTGAATCTCCATGAGTCTCTGTTTTCTCAACTGTAAAATGGGTCTAAATGACCCTTACCTTGCAGAGTGGTCGTGAGGTTTTGAATAATTATGCAGAGCAACTACCACCATGCCCAGCCACTCCTAAGGAATCTCTCTTCCATTTTGACCCAGGTGGACTCTAAACTTAGAGGTGGCCGGTCATGGCGGCTCACACCTATAATCCCAGCACTTTGGGAGGCCAAGGCAGGTGGATCACTGGAAGTCAGGAGTTCAAGAACAGCCTGGCCAACATGGTGAAACCCCGTCTTTACTAAAAATACAAAAACTTGCTGGGCATGGTGGCTCACGCCTGTAATCGCAGCTACTCAGGAGGCTGAGGCAGGAGAATGGCTTGTTCTGGGGAGGCGGAGGTTGCAGTGAACCACGACTGCACTCCAACTTGGGCAACAGAGCAAGACTCCATTTCAATAAAAATTAATAAATAAATAAATAAACTTAGAGGCACACACGTGGAGATTGTTCTCAGGGATTGACTTTCTCTGGCCAGATGCTTTTTTCAGTTCCGCCTGCTAATAGGTAAGTGCCTCCAAGAAGGTGGATGTTAGGTATTGTCACTTTCTCCTTTTCAAGGACCTGCTGCTGAAAGTGCACCCAATAACTCCCTAAAGAGTGACACACGTCTGACTGGGGTCATGAGATATCTGGCAGACCGCTCAGGAGAATGCCACTTCCATCAGAAATATGTCCAGTAACCCTTCAGATGCCTGAAGTGTTGGTTCTGTCAGCAATCTGGCCCAGCTCTTGGCATGCACCCCAAACTCTGATTTTCTTACTGGGAAGGTTTAGAATTCATTTTGCAAGAGTTCCAATTTTGTGACACCCTAGAGAGCCTTCAGTTATCTCAAGGAGGTATTTTGAAATTCTGTAAACCAGAGTTTAAGTCTTAAAAAAGAGGGAGTGAGATTGAATCCACGTCACTCAGCAAGGAGGTGGGGTGATGCTACTGCAAAAGCTTACCCTCCACATCCACTGTTGTAAATGGAAGGATTGAACTAAATCTTGGACTCTTTGAGGTGAAAGAGATAGGAGCAGTTGTCTCAGTTAGCCTTCCGTCTCTCTTATCGCTCCCAACATGACCCTTTGGAGCCGTACAAAAGAAGCCTGCTCCATAGTCAATAGGTAGCTCTATAGCTATTCGAAAATAGCTATCAGAGTGCCCCATTCTTCTCTTTGCCGACTTAAAGTTCCCTGGTATTTTGTATGAGTGGATCTTTATTACCTTTAGAAACCTTTGGAAGTCCTCCAGATAATCAGTGATCAATGTGCCTCCCTTTTTTTTTTTTTTTTTTTTTTTTTTTTTTTGAGACAGGGTCTTCTGCTGTCACCCAGGCTGGAGTGCAGTAGTGCAACTTTGACTCACTGCAGCCTCCACCTCAGCTCAAGCCATCCTCCCACTGAAGCCTCTCAAGTTGCTGGGACTACAGGCGTGTGTCACCACACCCAGATAATTTTTAAAATATTTTTTGTAGAGATGGGGTTTCTGACCAGACTGGTCTCAAACTCAGAGGCCTCAAGTGATCCGCCCGCCTCAGCCTCCCAAAGTGCTAGAATTACAGGCATGAGCCACTGAGCCCAGCTAGTGTGCTTTTTGTTTTGTTTTGTTTTTTGAGACGAGTCTCGCTCTGTTGCCCAGGCTGGAGTGCAGTGGCACGATCTCGGCTCACTGCAAGCTCCACCTCCTGGGTTCACACCATTCTCCTGCCTCAGCCTCCCGAGTAGCTGGGACTACAGGCGCCCGCCACCACGCCAGGCTAATTTTTTTTTTTTTTTTTTTTTTGTAGAGACGGGGTTTCACTGTGTTAGCCAGGATAGTCTCGATTTCCTGACCTCTTGAACCGCCCACCTCGGCCTCCCAAAGTGCTGGGATTACAGATGTGAGCCACCATGCGTGGCTGCTAGTGTGCTTTTATTCACTTAGTCATCCATTTATTTATTCCCTCCATCCCAATAATTTTCACTAGATTATAAGCCGTGGTCGTTAAAAGCACAGGTTTTGCAGTCATGCAGACCTGACTTTGTCAAGTTACTGACTTTTTCTAGGAGCTGGCCTCTATAAAATGGAGTTTTTAACACCCATACCCACAAATCTTTTGTGACTCTGGAGTGCTTATAAAGAATTTATGCTGGCTGGGTGCAGTGGCTCATGCCTGTAATCCCAGCACTTTGGGAGTCCAAAGCAGGAGGGTCCCTTGAGCCCAGGAAGCCATGGTTGTAGGGAGCTATGACTGTGCCACTTTACCCCAGCCTGGATGGGCAGATTGCTTGAGCTCAGGAGTTCAAGACCAGCCTGGGCAACATGGTGAAGCCCCATCTCTATCAAAAATACAAAAACAATTAGCTGGGCATGGTAGTGCATGCCTATAGTCCCAGCTACCTGGGAAGCTGAGATGGGAGGATCGCCTGAGCCCAGGAGGTCAAGGCTGTAGTGAGCTGAGCAAGACCCTATCTAAAAAAGAACTTATGCTAGGTTCTGGTACACAGAAAGTACTCAGTTGATGAAGGCTAAATGTCCTGGGTAAGTTAGATTGTTAGAACACACCGGCATCATCTTGTTCCTAGCATTAAGAGGGTGGGGGAATATAAGATTGAAATTTGTTGTCTGTTTCCTAGAACCATGGTTAGAAGGAGGCTTTAAAGTGATTAGGAATAGCTTCCTTGCAGCTTCCATTTTTATTCCTTCACAGAGGTTTATTTGGAAGCCTTGGTTTTATTGAACAGTGCTGTTAGTTTTGACAGGCATATTCTGTAGGATTTGAAATTGTTAAAAACTTGAACGATAGAAATGGATGAATGTGATTTAAGTACAGATGCTCTTTGGTTATTCAGATTGTATAGCTAACCTTTTAAACTCTAAATATAAAAACTTTTCGACTTAACATGTTAAACTTTAAAAAAATATGAAATATTTTAAGGCGAGAGAGCATTGTTTGAATCATTGTTATCTGGTTGCAACAACGTGTGAAATAGAAGCACTCAGCCCTTCTTCCCCACCCCGCCCCCCACCCCAAGACGGAGTCTTGCTCTGTCGCCCAGGCTGGAGTGCAATGGCACAATCTCAGTTCACTGCAACCCCTACCTCCTGGGTTCAAGTGATTCTCCTGCCTCAGCCTCCTGCGTAGCTGGGATTACAGGCACTTGCCATCATGCCCGGCTAATTTTTGTGTTTTTGTAGAGACAGGGTTTCACCATGTTGGCCAGGCTGCTCTCGAACTCCTGATCTCAGGTGATCCACCCGCCTCACCCTCCCAAAGTGCTGGGATTACAGGTGTGAGCCACCATGCCCGGCCAGCCCTCTTATTTATTTATTATTTTGAGACAGGGTCTCACTTTGTCACCAAGGCTGGAGTGCAGTGGCACGATCTCAGCTCACTACAGCCTTGACCTCCTGGGCTCAGGCGATCCTCCCATCTCAGCTTCCCAGGTAGCTGGGACTATAGGCGTGCACTACCATGCCCAGCTAATTGTTTTTGTATTTTTGATAGAGATGGGGCTTCACCATGTTGCCCAGGCTGGTCTTGAACTCCTGAGCTCAAGCAATCTGCCCACCTCAGCCTCCCATAGTGCTAGGATTACAGGCATTAGCCACCATGCCCAGCCTTAAATTCTTTATGTTATACTTCATATAAGTAAAAGATGCTAGACAGACAGTATAGACTGGCTAAATTATTTCTTGTAAATGTATATCATATATCATTAATTGACTTTTCCTTACTTCTTTGGTAAAAAAAAGTCTGAAATCAGAGCCTGTTTGCTTCAGTCTATAAGGGGAGCAAGCAGCAGCCATTCCCCCCAACCTAGGAGGCTATGCCACCACTTTGTGAGAGGTGGGTATCTCACAGTGAGTGGGGACAGGCTTTATGGAATGCATGGTTCTTCCCTAGGACCCCAGAATCCATTCACATTATAGCAGTCTCCATACTGAGTCAAGGAGCAGGCTGAATGAAGATTGGATTCTCATTGCCTTTGGTTTGTCATTTGAAGTAATCTCACCCAGCAGCCCAGAAATGGAATGGACTTGCTCTTTCCTTGTGTACATTATATTCTGCTCTATTCTTTTTTATTTTTTTCTTGCTACTTGTTTGCACAGGAAGTTCTCAGAGAATCTCAGACTAAACAGGAAGTGATTTTTTTCCTATATAGAGGGGTACTAGTAGTAACGAAGACGGGCAGGAGAAGGAGAGGGAATAGGTGACCTGTGGCCTGGCAGCTTGTTGTTTCCTTCCGTGGATTTTATGTAAAATCCCTAAATAATTTAGTTTTATGGGCTGTGCACATTTCTGAGTAAATCTGCTTTTCTAAATTGGTTTCATCAACTGGAAAATGAAACTGAATTGCTGGAGATACACCTGGGTCTAATTTACCGTGATCCTATTTGGTTACTTTTCTCTTTTTAGTAGATATTTTAACAAAAGGCCAAAATTTCAAGTGTATTTCTTTGGCTTTAGGAAATTTATCATTTGTTTAGAGTAATTTTTTCTCCATTTAAGGTTCAAAAGAAAAAGATTGAATACTTTTGAAGCAGAGTATCTCAGTATTAATCATGTTAATGAGTATAGGCTTTGGAGACAAATCTTCCTGAATTTGAATCCAAGCAGTTACTTAGTTGTATCATTTAGGCATGTGAGACGTTTTTTCCTTGGTAAGATGGAGTGTCATCAGGTTTAAAAGAAATAATATTTGGCAGGCTGGGCAACATAGTGAGACCCCCATCTCTACAGAAAATTTAAAAATTAGCCTGGGTACATGCCTGTGGTCCCAGCTTTGGGATGCTGAGGTAGGAAGATCGCTTGAGCTCAGGAGGTCCAGGCTGCAGTGAGCTGTGATTGTGCCACTGCACTCCAGCCTGAGCAACACAGGGAGACCCTGTCTCAAAATTATAATAATAATAATAATAATAATATTTGGAACTTACTCTGTGCATAGTAAGTTCTCAAGTGATTGCTGTTGCTGCTGCTGCTGCTAGTACTTCTTGAAGAAGGTGACTGGGGAAAAAATAGACAAAAAAAATACTTTGTCTTGTTTGATTAGTTGACTTTACCTTTTCCTAATATGGATGCAACTGAGAATTGACCCCAAGCTAATGTATCAAGGGACGTTCTCATGTGGGGCTATCAGCCCTAGCAGAATGCCTGCTGTCTTTTCTAGAAAGAGGAAATTATCTGTTTTCCATTTCATTTTTTTTTAAACGATTTTAGCTATCTTTGAGTATGTAACATCTATTATCGTTGTAGGGTGTTTGGAAAACTTCCTGTTTACTCCAGAGCATCCCTGGTAGAGGATGTAGATAATTATCGTATTGTTATTTTATTACATAAACATGGCCTGCTTCTTATAAACATCTTTGTTCTAATAATGTGGTCTCATACTCAAGGTGTGACTCTTTCTGGCATCTTATGTGGTATTCAGAGGCCAGAAGATAGAAAATTAAAATTAATGAAATGAGCCAAGCGAGTCTTTTTAATCCTTCTTGAAATTATTTTATTTTATTTTATTTTATTTATTTTTTGAGATGGAGTCTTACTCTGTCGCCCAGGCTGGAATACAGTGGCGCAATCTCGGCTTACCACAGTCTCCACCTCCTGGGTTCAAGCAATTCTCCTGCCTCAGCCTCCAGAGTAGCTGGGACTACAGGCGCCCGCCACCACGCCTGGTTAATTTTTATATTTTTAGTAGAGATAAGTTTCAGCATGTTGGCCAGGCTGGCCTTGGACTCCTGACCTCAGATGATCCACCGGCCTCGGCCTCCCAATGTGCTGGGATTACAGGCGTGAGCCACCACATCCAGCCACTTCTTGACATCTTTCTAGCAGTTTTTATACCACTGCTTCCCCTTTAGAAGCCTTACTGAAGGTTAAGTTACATGTTGATACTCACTTTGTTTTTGTGCTTCCTTTTCTCTTTCCTGGACAGAAACCAAAGCCCAAACCCCGGCCATCCATCACAAAGGCAACCTGGGAGAGTAACTATTTTGGGGTGCCTTTAACAACTGTCGTGACTCCAGAGAAGCCGATCCCCATTTTTATTGAAAGATGTATTGAGTACATTGAAGCCACAGGTAAGAGTATTACCTCATAGCAGTTTATAGCTTTCACTGTCTACAGAATGCTTACTGGAGGGCCAAACCATCTGGAGATTCTGGAATCAGTTGTTGTTGAGTGTGAGATGCTCTTGGAGAAGGAGCTGAGCAGTCCCGACAGCTGTCAGATGTGTGGATTCTCCATTTGTGTGCAGTTTTGAGGCTGTCGTTGGGCATTTATTAGGGCTTGGCCTACGAGGAGCCATTCTATGCTCAAGGTGGCAGCTGTGACTGCTTGGGCACTTTCTCTGTGCTCCCTCACCCACCAGAGCGTCAACACTCTGTCAGTTGCCTGCCCGCCTGTGTTCCCTGCAGGTCTGTGAGCTCCTTGAGGGTTTTGCTATCGTGTCCTCAGTACTATAGTGGATACATAATACTTTTGGTTTAGTAAAATGAATACAGCCCTTAGCATTCATCGGGTGCCTGAGACTCATGTATTGACAGGATTTTTTTCTGAGATAAGAAAATGATTAGGATGTTTGGGATATCTTCTGGTTATGCAGCTCCTCTGACAACCTGATGCTATCGCAAAGGTAGACTATCTTGGAAAATTTTTTTGCATTGTTCTTGAAATAACTAAGTTTTACTTGTGTTGAAACCATTTGCTTTATTCATTTGAGTTCTCATGTGTTCCTTTGACCTTCCAGTTTCACTAAGGTGGGTTCTTGAACATTAGGAGTTGGGCTCAGGAACACAGGCTTAAACTGATTTGAAACTGAGGTAGGGATTACAGCCTTCCTATCTGTTCTTTCTAACTCTGATGTTATCTACAAAGGTATTAAGTATTGTGTGGTGCGGACAGCCTACTAGGCTCTGCTGGTAATTTCAGCAGCATCGTGTGAAGCTGAGTGACAGTGTTCATATTTATTTATGATGATGTAAATCAGGGAAGATAGCTTTATTTATTATTTTATTTTTATTTTTATTTTTTATTTTTTGAAACAGAGTCTCACTCTGTTACCCGGGCTGGAGTGCAGCGACACAATCTCAGCTCACTGCAACCTCCGCCTCCCGGGTTCAAGCAATTCTTCTGCCTCAGCCTCCTGAGTAACTGGGATTACAGGCGCCCACCATGACGCCCAGCTAATTTTTGTATTTTTAGTAGAGACAAGTTTTCACCATGTTGGCCAGGCTGTTCTTGAACTCCTGACCTCGTGATCCGCCCCCGCTCAGCCTGGCAAAGTGCTGGGATTACAGGTGTGAGCCACCGCTCCTGGCCTGAAGAAAGCTTTTAAGTTGAAGCCCACCAAAGACTTTGTAGTTATTTCCTAGGTTTTCTCTGTGGCACCCCAAGCTTGAATCTCAATAAAAAGCACTTTGCATAATCATTACAGATCTATAGCTTTGTTTAGTCCATTCTGTACCCAAAGCAGTTTCTCAGTGTCCATCTTTTTTTTTTTTTTCCTGCTGTAGACACAGGGGTCTCACTTATTACCCAGGCTAGTCTCACAATCCTAGCTTCAAGTGATCCTCCTACCTTGATCTCCTAAAGTTCTGAGATTACAGGCATGAGCTACCATGCCTGGGCTTCAGTGGCATCTTTTTTGACACTCATTTTATATTAATTTCTTCCTTTATCTGTCTCTATAAAATGTTTGAAAGTTACAGGTGTGATATGCACCTTTACATTTATTTATTTACTTACTTATTTAGTTTTTTTAGACGGAGTCTCACTCTGTCACCCAGGCTGGAATACAGTGGCATGATCTCAACTCACTGCAACCTCTGCCTCCCAGGTTCAAGCAATCCTCCCGCCTCAGCCTCCTGAGTAGCTAGGATTACAGGCATGCACCACCACACCTGGCTAATTTTTTTTGTGTTTTTAGTAGAGATGGAGTTTCACCATGTTGGTCAGGCTGGTCTCAAACTCCTGACCTCAAGTGATCCACCCGCCTTGGCCTCCCAAAGCGCTGTGATTACAGGTGTGAGTCATCGTGCCCACGCTGCACCTTTATTTTTAAATACTTCAATGGGTATTTCCCAAAAACATTCTCTTATAGAACCACTGTGCATTTATCAAAATTAGGAAATCAACATTGATCTAGTACTCATCTGTCTGTAATCTAATCTATAGCCTTTCTCATTTCCTCAGTTTTCCCACTAACTTCCTTTGTAGCAACAGACAAAACACTATTTTGGTCCAGGACCTTATCCGGGACCATATGTTATATTTAGTGATCAAATCTGGCCAGGCACAGTGGCTCACAACTGTAGTCCCAGCACTTTGGGAGGCTGATGCAGGCAGACCGCGAGGTCAAGAGGTTGAGATCATCCGGGCCAACATGGTGAAACCCCGTCTCTACTAAAAATATAAAAACTTAGGCCAGAGGTGGGTGGATCACCTGAGGTCGAGAATTCCATACCAGCCTGACCAACATGGAGAAACCCAGTCTCTACTAAAAATACAAAATTAGCCAGGCTTGGTGGTGCATGCCTGTAATCCTAGCTACTTGGGAGGCTGAAGCAGGAGAATCGCTTGAACCCAGGAGGTGGAGGTTGCGGTGAGCCAAGATCGCACCATTGCACTCCAGCCTGGGCAACAAGAGCGAAGCTCCATCTCAAAAAAAAAAAAATTAGCTGGGCATGGTGGCACACACCTGTAGTCCCAGCTACTCGGGAAGCTGAGGCAGGAGGATTGGTTGAACCCAGGAGGCAGTGGTTGCAGTGAGCCGAGATCGCGCCAGTGTACTCTAGCCTGGCGACAGAGCTAGACTCCATCTCAAAAACAAAAACACAAAAAACAAAAATACCAATCAGTTCTTTTGTAGGGTATTCCTCAGCTTGGCTTTGTTTTCCTTTTTTTTTTTTTTTTTTGTATTTTTTGTGTTTTTTGGTAGAGATGGTCTCAGACTCCTGAGCTCAAGCCATCCACACGCCTTGGCCTCCCAAAGTGCTGGGATTACAGGCGTGAGCCACCGTGCCCAGCCTTGGCTTTGTTTTCATTTTTTTTGGATATTTCATCATGATCAGGTTCTGGGTTTGCACTTCTGGCAGACATCACAGGGCAGCAGTGCCTTTGCTCTGTCCCCTCCACTTCATCTCTGCTGCCCACCATCACCCACCTTCTCAGTCCAGTCTATGGATATGACGATTTATCTGCTGAAAACCCATCCTTGCTTCTTTGTTGCCTACCAGATGCAGGCCACAATCATAATCCTCCTTCCCAGACTCAGGAACAGCAGGACTGTTACTATGCCATCATCCCCTGCCCTCCTTCCCACCCTCCTTTTTTATCCCTCTCCCCCTCCCTTCTTTCACCCGTTTCTTTCAGTTTTATCCTGCTTCAAGTATTAATTTTAAAATTATTCTACGAGAATGCAAACAATTTATCAGAAGGATGTGAACCAAGCAGAATTTCTTAGTATTTCTCTGCCTTAGGGCATTCCCCTTGTGTGGTTTAAAATTTGTCCCCCACTTCTCTTTGCCTCTGGAACTTATCCTTATTCTTCAAGAGGCTCCTACCCCTAATAGCACTTTGAATTTAACCTCCCTGGTAGTTCTTCTCAGCCAAATTTCACCTTCCTGAAAATGGGATTCTCTGTTCTCCTTGTCTCCCTAGAGCCCGATATAGCATATACATTAATTGATTATTATAAATTAGCCGGGCATGGTGGCACACATCTGTGGTCCCAGCTACCCTGGAGGCTGAGGTGGGAGAATTGCTTGAGACCAAGAGTTCAAGGCTGCAAGTGAGCTGTGATCACGCCACTGCACTCCAGCTTGGGCAACAGAGCAAGACCCTGTCTCTTAAAAAACAAAAGAGAGAGAGAAAGAGACAGGGTCTCGCTCTGTTGCCCAGGCTAGAGTGCAGTGGTGCAGTCATAGCTCACTTGCAGTCTCACCTTTCTGGCCTCAAGCCTCTTGAGTAACTGGGACTACAGGCACATGCCACCATGCCCAGCTAATTTTTGTATTTTTTGTAGAGACAAAGTCTCACTGTGTTGCCCAGGCAGGTTTCAAATGCCTAACCTTAAACCATCTTCCCACCTTGGCCTCAAGTGCTGGGATTATAAGCATGAACCACTGCACCCAGCCAGAGACCCTGTCTCTTTAAAAAAAAAAAAAAAGATTGATTGAATGAGTGGTTTTCAATCTGGAATACCTTAATTCCATTTTCGTCTTTCTTCTTCAAGAAAAAAATAACCATATATTTCCCCTTGTTGGCATTAGTTTGGCCTTTTTTTTTTTTTTTTTTTTTTTTTTTTGAGACAGAGTCTCGCTCTGTCGCCCAGGCTGGAGTGCAGTGGCGCGATCTCCACTCACTGCAAGCTCCGCCGCCTCCCAGGTTAAGGCCATTCTCCTGCCTCAGCCTCCCTAGAAGCTGGGACTACAGGCGCCCACCACCACGCCCGGCTAATTTTTTTGTATTTTCAGTAGAGACGGGGTTTCACCATGTTCGCCAGGATGGTCTCGATCTCCTGACCTCGTGATCCGCCCACCTCGGCCTCCCAAAGTGCTGGGATTACAGGCGTGAGCCACCGCGCCCGGCCTAGTTTGTACTTTTATGAAATTTCAGAAGAAAAATTAAACCTGGTGTCTGTGAGCTTAGTGTGCATTGGAGGGGAGTCTTTGTGTACCCTTATTTCCTAAGAAAACTTTTTTCTCCCCTTTATAAAATTAAAGCACATTCATTGTAGAAATTGGACAAATGGCAAGAACTGTGAAGAGGAACTCAAAAGATTCGTGATCTGCTACTTAGTGAAAATCACCATTAATGGTTTGAGATGTTTCTTGTAGTCTTATTTCTCTGCACATGCACATATATTTATTTTTACATAATTCAGAGTATGAGGTAAGCTAGTGTTCAACTTTTTTTTAACATAGCCCTCTTAGATGAGGCAGAAGAGGCTGGGTGCAGTGGCTCACACCTGTAATCCCAGCACTTTGGGAGTCCAAGGTGGGCGCTCACTTGAGGTCAGGGGTTCCAGACCAGCCTGACCAACATGGCAAAACCCCATCCATCTCTACTAAAAATATAAAAATTAGCTGGGCTTGGTGGTACATACCTGTGATCCCAGCTACTCGGGAGACTGAGGTGGGGTAATTACTTGAACCTACAAGGTGGAGGTTGCAGTGAGCCAAGATCGCACCACTGCACTCCAGCCTGGGTGACAAAGTAAGACTCTGTCTCCAAATTAATTAATTAATTAATTAAGTGTGCATGAATGCCAGGCATAGTGGTGTGCACTTGTGATCCCAGCTGTTTGAGAGGCTGAGGCAGGAGGGTCGTTTGAGCCCAGGAGTTCCAAGGCTGCACTGAGCTCTGATCGTACCACAGCAGTCCAACCTGGGCAACACAGCAAGAGCCTGTCTCAAAACAAAAAAAAAAGAAAGAAAAAGAAAAAAATTACCATTAATTCAGTAGTATCATTTCACATATAATTCATTTTTAAATGTATTCATTTGGCCGGGCGCGGTGGCTCAAGCCTGTAATCCCAGCACTTTGGGAGGCCGAGACGGGCGGATCACGAAGTCAGGAGATCGAGACCATCCTGGCTAACACGGTGAAACCCCGTCTCTACTAAAAATACAAGAAAATTAGCCGGGCGAGGTGGCGGGCGCCTGTAGTCCCAGCTACTCGGGAGGCTGAGGCAGGAGAATGGCGTGAACCTGGGAGGCGGAGCTTGCAGTGAGCCGAGATCGCGCCACTGCACTCCAGCCTGGGGCACAGAGCAAGACTCCGTCTCAAAAAAAAAATAAATAAATAAATAAATAAATAAATAAATAAATGTATTCATTTAACTTAAAACTATATGTTATAGCTGAGATTTTTGTACTAGGATTCAATTAATAGTCACACTGCACTTGGCTTTGCCCCTTCAGGCCCTTGCAGTCCAGAACAGTCCTCTCTGGTTTGTTTTAATAATGTGATTTTTTTTTTTAAGAGACAGAGTCTCACTCTGTCACTGAGGCTGGAGTACAATGGCACAATCATAGCTCACGGCAGCCTCTAACTCCTAGGCTCAAGTGATCGTTCCTCCTTTTCTTCCTGAGTGCTATAGGCATGTGCCACCACACTCAGCCAATGATGACCTTTTTTGAAAAGCCTAGTCAGTTGTCTTGCAGAATGTCCTCCTCATGTAATGTGCCCTTCGGACCTCTTCACCATCCTCGGCTCCCTTCCAGGACCACCTGTGACCATGTCAGAGTGTGGCCTCTGGCTGAGCAGGGGGTTGAGCACCCTGCATGTGGTGGATGCGGGACTGCTGCCTCCGTCTCCGGACAAGGCACACGTATGAATTGGGCTTACAGGCTCCATTGGGTTGTACTGAATAATTGAATGAATTGTGGGCTAGTGTTTTCTGCAACTCTGACTGACAGACGGTGGGCTTGCACGTTCCTTAGGGAAAGCTGGTGCTGCCACCTGCCCTCTCACCCCATCTCCCTCTCTTGCTCGTGGTGGGAATGGCCATATGACCACACAGTTTTCATGTGCTATTCCAGGCAGGGGCTCCTAGCTGATTAGACATAACATTCCCAATGAAACTTGTTTACCAGGCCTGGTCAAAGCAGTCCAAAGTCAGAAGTCATTGTGTCCCTGTTTTTGTGTCCATTTCATGTACCTTGGCACTTTAAGGCTTGTCCTGGAAAATAAAACATTGCATCATCACTTGTGAAGGCAGGGCTTGGGAGTTTGCACTGCTAAGATGAGGATAGGAAAGAAATTTATGCCGCAGGGCCTTTGCTGCTGCCCACTCACCTGTCTGCACAGCCAGGTCATGGCCAGCGGAAGTGGAGAAGACGAGCGAGACCACAACCTTGCCGTGGAGAGGTGATAAATCGGGACTTGAACTATCCCATCACTCTAAAAATGTTTTTTATCTGATTACAAAAGTAATATATGGCCAGGCATGATGGCTCACGCCTGTAATCCCAGCACTTTGGGACGGCAAGGCAGGAGTAGCATTCCAGCCCATGAGTTTAAGACCAACCCCAGCAACATGGTGAAACCCTGTCTCTACCAAAAATACAAAAATTAGCCATACATGATGGTCTGTGCCTGTAGTCCCAGCTACTCAGAGGCTGAGGTAGGAGGATCGCTCGAGCCCAGAAGGTTGAGGTTACCGTAAGCTGAGATCACGCCACTGCACTCCAGCATGGGCAACAGAGTAAGACCCTGTCTCAAAAAAAAAAAAAAAAAAAAAAAAAAGGAATATACATATACTTGCTTACTGTAAAACAAATTAATCATTATAGATATGTATGACAGAAAGTGAAAATCCTTTACAATCCCAGTCTCCAGGAGTCATCTCATTAATGTATGGATTATGCTTCCTGCTAATGCTAGTCCCCCAAAACATTGAAAAGTCTGAGTATGAGATCATCTCTGTGCTGTTCTGCAGCTCGTTGTTTGTTTTAGCTGAACATGATATCTTGGGCGTCACTTCTGAATTCCACCTCCAAGCCAATTGCATTTTGGTTTTTGATGTGGGGAGAGGATGCAAGAGCTATTATGAGAGGAGGGTGTCTGGAAGTGTGGGAAGAGAAGCCTTGTTTGCAGAGGTGGCATGTGGCAGGTTCCTGTGACTGACATCTCCCAGCCCCTTAGTTTGTGAGTAAAGTGCCAACTCCTTCTAAACACAGATCACAAGAAAAAGGATCATCACTTTCTTACCTCAGTTTACTGCTCCTGATGTTTACGAGCAGGGGAGCAGGGCGGTGTGTTGAGACTCCTCCCCCATATTTTCCCTTCTTAGGTTAGCTTCTAACATTGTGAGGGAAATTGGTTCTAATTTGCGCCTGTCTTCTTTCCTGAGCTTTCTGACCAGTTCATTTACCCTTGTTCATATTTCTGAAAATCAGAACACAGTCAAAAAATGACCAGAGAGTAGAACAGCTTTCAGATTGATCTGCAGATGCTTTTAGCCCAGCCCAGGGACATCCTCTGTGCTTGCTGTGCTAATAGGATATTAGACTTTCACTCTCTCAGCTCCGGTTACATGGAAAGGCTGGATGAGGGCATGTCACTGCCACAGCTGCTCTGGGACCGCCACTGAGAGTGGGAAGGAGGCGGGGGGTGGCGGGGAGCTTAGGAGTCAGACTAACTTTCTATTTCTAGCTTGAATGCTTTTTTCCTCCAGTTTTCATCTTTGTGGAAAATTGGTTGAAGCAATGGAGTCACTGCTCCCTTCTGCAGCAGTGTGGCTCCTAATGACAGAGAACATTGGCCAAGCTCATCTGAGCTCTCCGATGCACAGCAGGAAGTAGAATTATTCAATTCAGTGTACCTCTCTGGAATGGGGCGAGAGGTTACTTTTAGAGCCGGCTCACAATCCTCCTGAGAATAATTTCTCAGGGTAAAGTACACTCTTTATAGCTCATGGTGGTCACAAGACTGAGGTTTTAAATCCTGGGTCTTGGGGCCAAATTTGAGTCAAGCCTTCCTAGGATTCAAGAAATCTGACAGCAGAGGAACCCCCGAAACAGCTTCCAAGTGTCTGTCAGCCTGCCTACCTGGGACGGTCTCAGCGTTCTGGAGACAGAATCTTAGTGCCCCACTCGCTTTGGCTCTGCTGCGTGTGTTCCCGGTCCCCCAGCCTCTCCTCAGCCTCACTTGCTATTTAACTAAAAATAGCATTCTCTACGCATGCTTTCTTTGAATAATGTGTGAGGCCAGACTTCGTTCCCTGTTTCTGTGATTTTTAACCTCTGCTTTTGGCAGTGCAAGAGGGGGCAGGGCAACAGTGAGGAAATTATTTCCCTGGCCCCAGTCGTTTCTTAATTGGTTTGCTTACTGAGATGACCAACCTCCACACCTCCAACAAGTGCTGTAGGAGAAATTGTGCCCAGGGAGAAGCAGTTTCATTGGGGCAGAAGGCACCCATCTTCTCTCTTGAATTATGGTGTATTCAAACTATTCTATAAAAATAACTGCCAGGCCACAGTTTTGTTAGTGCAGATGACTTTCAGTTAGTCCCTCTGGAATGAAAAGCTGCCTGAAGTCAAGGAGGACCTGGCAGGCATTGAAAGTAATAATGCTCAAGGTGGTTTGCCCTTGCGTTCCCTCACCCCGCTTTCTGTTCCATACACGTTTCTTGAGCATTGATATGGCCTAGGCCTGGCTCTGGGCACTCCGTCATATATGATCCCATAAGAGATGGTGTTTTGCTCTAAGAACATGGGTGTGGTAGGCCCTTGGGAGGAGTCACGGTACATCTCAGTCTTTGTCACTGTGGGGAGGACCTCAATGTCAGTAAAGTTCGGGGTTAGTCTGGCTGGAAAAAAGGTGGCAGCATTGATATTCCCTTCCCTGCATAAAACCTTGAGAGGAGTCCTGCATAAAATCCTGTGACAGAACCCAGGCTCTGCCTCTCAGGGCAGCACCTGCCTGTCATAGTATTTTAGCTGAAGTTCACGTTTATTTTCTTTTTCTTGTTTTTTACTTTTTTTCAGAAGCGGGGTTACCCTGTCACCCAGGCTGCAGTGCAGTGGTGCAATCACAGCTCACTGCAGCCTTGAACTCCTGGATTCAAGTGATCCTCCCGCCTCAGCCTCCCAAGTAGCTGGGACTACAGACGCATGCCACCATGCCTGGCTTGGTTTTTTTTTTTTTTTTTTGAGATGAGGTCTTGCTATGTTGCCCAGGCTGGTCTCTAACTCCTGACCTCAAGCGATCCTCCCTTCTCAGCCTCACTAGTCTCTGAGATTGCAAGCATGGGCTGCTAAGCCCAGCTTCACATTTATTTTCAAAAGCTCTTTGCTGGAGGGCTTGCACAGCCCCACCTTGGGGTATCATTGCCTGCATTTAGGAGACTATAATGTAAATGGTGCCTTCTTTATTTGCCTTCCAGGGGCACTTCCTTGATGGACACATAATCAGGTCAACTTTGACCTCTCATCCCTGGTTGAGCGGGGAAATCCCAGAGAGAGGATCACGTGGTTGTAGGAAGACAAACTTCCAGATAACTCTTTAATAGCATTAAGCTTAATTCACTTACCATGTTTTTTGTGGGGGTGGATGGCAGATTTTGTTCATTAAACGAGTATTTATTGACTGTTTATATTAATTAAGCACCTACTGTATGCTGGGCACTGTTTTTAACTCAGGTTGCCCCCATGTCTCTGGGAGTGGGGGAGGTAGATATAATCACACGAATGCATAATTCATCAGACAAGGAACATTATTGGATTTTAAAATTATTGGGGAATAAAATAACACACAGGACCCAGTGTTGGTGAGGATATGGAGCAATTAGAATCCTCACACTGCCGAAGGGAGTGTAAAAGGGCAGTCACTTTGGAAAACTCTTTGGCAGTTTATTAAAAAGTTAAACAGATCCTTTTATAGTTCATAAGTGTGACGATGGGTTGTATAGGGAAAAACTCCAACCCCATTTTTCCTCTACCCTCACACCACAACAATCACCAACACAGAAGACTTCTGTGACCAAATGTGTGGGGTGCTTTCCCCACATCCCCAGACGCCAGCTGCAAGTGCAGGCCTCTGGAACTTCTGACTGACCAGCTTCAAGTTGGGGTTCCCATGACCCCCTCTTTGGGTTCAATTAATTTCTGGAGCAGTTCACAGAACTTAGGGAAACACTTGCTTATGTTTACTGGTTTATTATGAAGAATATTACATGGGATACAGATGAAGAGACGTGGGTAGGGCGAGGTACAGGGGAAGGTCGTGGAGCTTCCATGCCCTCCCTGGGCATGCCACCCTCCAGGAGCCTCCAGTGTTCAGTTATCTGGAAGCTCTCTGAACCCTGTCCTCTTGGGTTTTATGGAAGCTTTATGACATCAGCATGCCTTCCCCCAGGGTATAGGGTGGGACCCTCTCAGGGGAGGGTCTTAAGACTCATAGTTGGAAAAGTGGGGTACGATTAGAGTCCTGCCTTGTGGCAGGTGAAAGGAGGACAGGAGAGAGATTGTGTTTCCTGATACCTGCCCTTGGGGCCTAACACACCCAGCATTATAACAAAAGACTGTAACAAGGGCTGTGGGAGTTAGGAACCAGGAACTGTAGACAAAAACCTGTGTATCATAATATCACATTCGGTTTTCATGCTTATGTGTGAAAAGTGCCTCTTTCAAACCTTGTTCTGGCACATTATCTTACATGAAAGGAGAAAAAGCTAAACATACACTTACCATCCCACTTCTAGGTATTTGCCCAAGATAAATGAAAACATAGTTCACACTAAGACTTGTACTCAGCTGTTTCTAGCAGCTTTGTTCATGACAGCCCCAAACTAGAAGCCACCCAAATGTCCACCGGCAGGAGAATAGACCAGTAGGTCCATCCATCCGATGGAATACTTCTCATTCATTAAAGGGAACAAGTACACTGTGTGTAACAACAGTGGGATCTCAAAATTATGCTGCTGAGAGTCATGGAAGCCAGACACACAAGACCATGAACTGCGGTTCCCTTTCTAGAAAACTCTGGAAAATGCACACTAACCTACTAATGTGAAGCCAACCAGTGGTGGCCTGGAAGCTGGGATGGCAAGAAGAATCGATTGCAAAGAAACAATAGAAAACTTTTGGGGGTGGTGGAAGTATTCCATATTTTAATTGTGATAATTTCACTCATGTATTACATATTACAAAATTATCGGGCCGGGCGCAGTGGCTTACGCCTGTAATCCCAGCACTTTGGGAGGCCAAGGCGGGCGGATCACAAGGTCAGGAGATCGAGACCATCCTGGCCAACAAGGTGAAACCCCGTCTCTACCAAAAATACAAAAAATTAGCCAGGAGTGGTGGCAGACCCCTGTAGTCCCAGCTACTCAGGAGACTGAGGCAGGAGAATGGCATGAACCCGGGAGACGGAGCGTGCAGTGAGCCGAGATGGTGCCACTGCACACCAGCCTGGGCGACAGGGCAAGACTCCGTCTCAAAAAAAAAAAAATTATCAGATGGTATACTTTAAATGGATACAGTTTACTGTATATAAATTATACCTCAATAAAGTTGATTTTTAAAAACTTAAAAAAAAAAGTAATTGGGGAACAGTTTCGAAGAAACTTGCTGTTTAGCCGGGCGCAGTGGCTCACGCCTGTAATCCCAGCACTTTGGGAGGCCGAGGCGGGCGGATCACAAGGTCAGGAGATCGAGACCACGGTGAAACCCCGTCTCTACTAAAAATACAAAAAATTAGCCGGGCGAGGTGGCGGGCGCCTGTAGTCCCAGCTACTTGGGAGGCTGAGGCAGGAGAATGGCGTGAACCCAGGAGGCGGAGCTTGCAGTGAGCCGAGATCGCGCCACTGCACTCCAGCCTGGGAGACAGAGCGAGACTCCGTCTCAAAAAACAAAAAAAAAAAAAAAAAAAAAAGAAACTTGCTGTTTATATAATTTCAAAATATTATCCAGCACATTAACTACTAGTTACAAAGGGGGCACCTTTATAATGCAAAGATCTGGGTATTACCACCTTACCAAAGTAGTTACACTCAGTATCTCTACCGGGTCAACCCGACATTGTGTTGTACCTCCTGGCCAAAAATATCTCACCCGAATTTTATCAGGAAGAAGCAATCAGACAAATCCAGAATATGATACATTTATAAAACAAGTGGCCTCAGCACTTTGGGAGGCCAAGACCGGCGGATCACGAGGTCAGGAGATTGAGACCATCCTGGCTAACCCGGTGAAACGCCGTCTCTACTAAAAAATACAAAAAAAAAAACACTAGCCGGGCAAGGTGGTGGGCGTCTGTAGTCCCAGCTGCTCGGGAGGCTGAGGCAGGAGAATAGTGTAAACCCGGGAGGCGGAGTTTGCAGTGAGCTGAGATCCAGCCACTGCACTCCAGCCTGGGCAACAGAGCGAGACTCCGTCTCAAAAAAAAAAAAAAAAAAAGGTGGCCTGAGCTCAACAAAAAAGGATCATGAAAAAGAAGAGTTGGGGGGTCTAATGTGACTTCTCCATTTGTACTGTGAACTCATTTTCCACCAGCCTAATGAGATGTTAAACCCATGAAATTTGGAGTCACAGCTGACACCCCGCCTTTGCCATGCAGGAATAGCTGGCTAGCCATAGGCAAGACAACTAAACTGTCTCAGCCTCATTTTTCTGTTCCTTCAAATTGGGAATGAAAATAACAGCTCTTTCAAAGGGAGTTTTCGACGATTAAGTCTTGTTTGTAATGTTCTTGGAGTAGTGCCTGGCACGTAGTGATCACTCGGTCAATGTTAGCAATTATTTTGGTAGCTCCCGTCATTGTCTTGCAGTGGTGTGGAAATCCCAATGGGACATTTCCCCAAAACGGTAGTGGATGAGACTGGGCAGTGTCTGTAGGCAGTTTTTAAAACTTCTCCTTGAAGTATAACACACACTAAGAAAAGAACACCCATCTGGGCACTGGTTGCACAGGTCAGGAAACATAAGACGGCTACCCCCCAAAACCCCCTCGTCATTTCATCCCTCAACAAGGATAACCAGTATCCTGGCATCCGATGGTATGGAATACTTTTGCCTGCTTTTGTATTTTAAAAATGGAATCATACCAAATGCACATTTTTGTACCTGGCTTCTTTCACTTAACGTTATGTTTATGAGATTCAGCTACACGATTAAATCCATAAATTCATCCATGGTTGTGTGTGATTGTAGATGATTCATTCTCATTGCTGTGTAGACTTTTCTCATGTGAATATTCCACAATTTATTTCTTTCTTCCACTCTTCCTGGACATTTGGGTACTTTCCAGTTTGGGGGCAGTTAGGAATAGTGCTGCTGTGAACATTCCTGTACATGAATTTTGGTGTACATATGTGTGCACTTACATTGGTGTGTATACCTAGAAGGGAGGCAGTTTTGAATAATTCAGTTTAGCATGTTGGACACAATGATTTAAATGATGTCTCCAAGCATGTATCAGTCCCTGAAGGGGTAATAATCTCCGAGGCTGATGGCAGAGGCAGTCAGGGGATCTCTCTGTGTTACTGAGCTTGTGATGGTGCGTTTTTGTGTCTTCGGGGCTGAAGGAGTGATTCTGGCAGGATGAGTGTGGTTTCCCCAAAGCTGTCACCACATTCTTGCCCCAGCTGGATCGTTGCCATCTACCGAGTCCTGGCTGGCTCTCCATTACCTCGCTGTGGCTCTCTCTGTGGTTTTGCGTTGAGACTGTGGTTCACACACATCTTGAAGACCCCATGGTTTTTACCTGCTGGCCATCATAGGACAGTGCTCTCTGATGAAATGCTGGCCATTTGTGGCACAGATAAGTAGGTGTCAGCAAGAACACCTAGCAGTGAGACAAGTCTTCACCAAGACTCCAAAATGAAAGGTTCAGCCTTGTGGGCAGTTTGTGAGGAGAGGAAAGGGAGCTAGTCAAGAAGTGAGGCTCTTATCCCAGTCCGTTTACAGGGTGAACGTGGAGCCCTGCAGCTGTGGACCAGTTTGTCTTCATCATTTGCAGGTCAGAGGTTACCCTCAGCTCCTCAGCTGCAAATGGAAGCCCTCTATCAAATGGCCTTTGCCAGAATACTTAGGCTGTGACCTTCCCCCTGATGCAGTTCATTTGCCTGGGTAAATGAGTAGAGTGCTTTCTGCGTGGCAGATTTAAATTTCACCACTAATTGATGCTAGCGTCTTCAGGGGAAAATGCTTGCCATTAGATCAGAGGCCTTTGGGAGACAGCCTCAACAAATACATCCAGGACAGGGGGCGGGGATGGGGAAAGTACAGAATGCAACTGTACCGAAAGGAACTGTGGGATGTGCCAAGAGAAACCAACTGAGGACTTTTGAGGTGTGCCCTTGGGGAGTGTGCATGTGCATGTTTGTGCCATGTGTGTTTTGATGGGCTTTTTTTTTTTCTTGCTAGTATATAGTATGTACAGGACAAACTTGAAGCCAAACTGCCTGGAATCAAATCCCAGCCCTGCTGCTTATGAGCAAATATTTAACTTCTCCATTGTTAGTTTCCTTGACTATAAAATGGGGATAATGATGGTACTTTGAGTCATGAGATGATTCAGTATGTTAAAGACCTCATAACAGTACCGGCAGGTTGTAAGTAGTCAATTAGCTGCTGCTGCTGTTGGTGTTATTATTGAAATGATCTAAGATGCATCTTCTAGGCGGGCCCCTGTGCTGGCTATCCCCTTCACTTGCAGAGTCCCTCATGCAGAGGCTCCTGGTCTTCAAGACCCAGTATGGGTGTCTCCCCAGGGAGAGTAGCCCACGTGACTTGCTCTCCCTTCTGCATTCCTAAGGTCATAGCAGGGCGGGTCAGAGCATGGACTTTGGAATTAGTACGATTGGTTTAAAATCCCAACTGGAAGGGGATGGGGGATTAAGAGAGGATGCTTAAATGGATGTAAAAATACAGTTAGAAGGAATAAGTTCTAGTATTTGATAGCCCAGTAGGATGACTATAGTTAACAATAATTTATTGTATATTTCAACATAGCTACAAGATGTGAAATGTTGCCAACACAAAGAAAGGATATATATTTGAGGTAATGGATAGCCTAATCAGCCTGATTTGATCATTACACATTGTATCCTTGTATCAAAATATCACATGTATCCTGTAAATATATATAATTATGTATCCATTTTTAAAAATACATTTTTAGAATAGAATATTAAAACTATGAATACTCAAAGTTCTGAATGATTGTGTCATTTATTACATTAATTGTGCGGTTCAATTTAAATTTATGATCCTCCAAATAAATTGTCAAAATGATTTGGAAGGAACTATTATTTATCTTATGAAAAGTAAGCCCCAGAAATAAAAAAGTTCCTGCAAAATAATCTGCAGTTGTGTTTATATTACATGAATTATTCGCTGTTTCTCCAAAAGAGCATGTAAGAAGTCAGTAATTCTCAGATGTGCAAAATATTTCCACATGCTTAACAAGAAAACTATCCAAAATGAAACAAACAAAAATCCCAGCTCTGCCACTTACCTTGGCTAAACTCTTTCACATCGCTGAGCTTCTGTTCTCCCTCTGCAAAATGCAGCTAATGATAATGCCCACCTTATTAGGACTATGAGGACTGTTTTTGTTTTGTTGTGTTGTGTTTTGTTTTGTTTTGTTTGAGACAGGGTCTCCCTCTTTCGCACAGGTTGGAGTGCAGTGATGCAATCTCAGCTCGCGGCATGCAGCCTCGACCTCCTGGGTCTCAGATGATCCTCCTAACTCAGCCTCCAGAGTAGCGGGGACCACAAGTGCACGCCACCACGCCCAGCTAGTTTTTGTATTTTTTGTAGAGATGGGGGTTCGCCATGTTGCCCAGGCTGGTCTTGAACTCCTGGCCTTGAGTGATCTGCCCACTTTGAGTGATCCCAAAGTGCTGGGATTACAGGCAGGAGTCACCATACCTGGCCCTACATCACTCTTTAAGGGGTCCTTTGTGCATTTATTTCTCTGCCTGGCTCCAGAGAGCCAGAGGACTGTGAAGACACTGTCCTTTTTTCGCCTATTCAGCAAGTATATATTGAGCACCTTATACCATGTGCCATGCACTGTTTAAGATGCTGGTGATACAGCATAGGACAAAACAGACAAAATCCTCACCCTCGTGTGGCGTACATTATAACCCGGGAGGAGACAGATAATAAGTAAAATGTAAAGAACCTTAGTGATTAGTGCTCTTGAAGGAAAAAATGAAGCAGGAAAGGTGGAGTATGAAATGTCTGGGGTGAGTGTTAACATTTTAGATAAGGAGGGCTGGGGAAGAGTGACTTTTGAGAAGGTCCTAGAGGAAATGGGGGAGGGAGCCATGCCATTTCCTGGGGAAGAACCTTTCAGACAGCGAGAATAGCAAGTGCAAACATCCAGAGGCCAGGACATTCCTGGGAAAGAGCTTGGTTTTTACTCTGAGTGAGGTAAAAACTCAGAGTTTTTAGGCCTTTGTTTAATAAAATAACTGGCTGCTCTGTGGAGAACAGTCCTTGCCCTTGAGGACTTGTGTGTTCTTGTTCTAGCTGCCTTTCTGCAAATCTTTCTCTATTCTGCTATTCCTTTCCCTGGATGTATACCCAGTCCCCCATATTGCTGGCATGGGTTCAACCAAACCCTTCCTTCAGACTTGAAAGGGTAGAGTAGCACACTCCAGCGTGGGGGCAGCCCAGGTTGGAGCCCAGCTGGGAGAATTCAGCACAGTAAGCAGACAGGTCACTTCCCATCCAACCCTGTCTTTCCAAGCCCGTCTTCCTTCACACTGGACTCCTTATCACCTTCACACGGTGTTGTGCCTCTGCGTCATTGTTAATCACTGTTCCTATTGCCTAAAATGTTGTTTTGTCTCCCATCTAACACATTCCCATCCTTTCCAAAGACTTCACACTCTAGACATGCCTTGATTATAGTACCTGTCCCCTTGTGTTAGGGATACTGTTTCTGTCTGTCACTCCTTAGAAGAAGAGACAGGAGGGAGCTTGCTCTCCTCCCTCTGCCATGTGAGGACACGAGAAGGCGGCTGTCTGTATGTAAGCCAGCAGGAGGGCTCTACCAGAAACCAAATAGTCTGGCCCCTCGATCTTGGACTTCTCAGCCCTTGGAACTGCGACAAAAAGAGAGCTATTGTTGAAGCCACCCAGTCTGTGGTATTTTGTTATGGCAGCCTAAGCAGCTAAGACAGATGGCAAGGTGACCGACTCAGGCATCAGAACACCTGAGAGCCTTAAGGCAGGGGCCCCTTCTTTCCTGATTCATGTGTCCCCATGGGACCTGGCTCCCCAGAGTCCTCCGTCAGGGATCTTTGCGTCCACATGACCAGAACAGAGCAATTGGGTCAGTAGAAATGGGAATTGAGGCAACTGAAAGTCAGAAGGGCTGAGACAGGTGGACGAAGACGTGGACAAATGCCACTTGAGAGCCATGGTCTGAAGAGATGAGCTCACGCCTTTGTGTAGTGCCCGGCTCCCAGGTGGTTTACTGTTTGAAATGTAAGCTGACTGGGTATCAGACAACTGAATCCTACTTTTCCAAACAAAGATGGTGCAAGGCCTTGTGATTTCACCCCAGTTTGCGTTCTTTCACTCTTGGCTGGCATCCTTTGGCTATTTAAATTCATAGCCTCCCAACAGTTTTAAAAAAAACAAACAAACTCACACAATTTATCTTTTCATGTAAGCTGCAATTTGGTTGAAACAAGATCTTTCTGGTACATAGTCCAAAGCTCCTGATAACTGAAACTACAATCAGTGTTTCTCTTCTGTGATCTGTTTTTTGTTTTAAAAGCCACAACAGAAAACCTTTTCTTCTGTTATGACTGTCAGGAGCCATCGTTTGGGCTTAATCGATAATGAGGTGTTTCACTTCCTGGGGTTGGGCTCTCTGTGGAGAGCACTTACTTCTCCGTAACCCGTGAAGCCAGTGAAGGACCCTGAATCTGGGTAAATTCAAAATTCTTTTGAGCCTTGGATAGTCTTAGGCATAGTTCTGGCAGGGTCTGACTTGAAAAAGTAGGTTGTGTATTTATTATTGTCGTTTCAATATCACTAACACTAGATGAAGAAGAAGGCAAAAGACCCAGCCTGAGCAGAACTCAATGCAACAGTCCTTGATTCTAAGCCACCCCTGTCCATGTGATACAACTCCTGACGGTGGGGGGGATAGTGGGGCGTTTTAGTAAGTATAGGTATTAATGATAAGTTTGTCTAGTTTGGAAAACTTTTGAATGGGCAGAGGTGAACATAATCAGATGGCAAGGATGTGGTAGTAACTGTTTGAATAACAATAATGATGAGGATAGCTAACACTGATAAGCATTATTTCATGTCACCCTGTCCATGACGGACAGAGCCTGAGAGGAGTCGCCATTGCCCCCACGCAGCCAGCCTTTCAGCAGCCTTCTTGGCAGCAGTTATGTCAGACCAACAGTATCTTCCTAATCTTAGCCTCACAAAATTCATTTATGTTTCTGTATACCTTATACACATAGCATGAAGGTAATTTCACACAGTGTGTTTTGTTTTGTTTTGTTTTGTGACAGGGTCTCTTTCCGTCATCCAGGCTGGAGTGCAGTATTTCATACTTCCTGTATTTGTGGCAGGAAGCTTTATGCTTTATCATCAGAGTGATCTTTGAAGGGAAGGACTTACTCAGCATTTAAATAACACAAGCTAGATTACTGGGCAACCCTTTAAACCATTTAAGAAAAAAATGATTTCCTTTTTAAAAAATGGTAATTGCTGTATGATTCTCATATTTTTCCTCTTGAAAGATTTTTTTAGGTAAAAATGAGCCTTCATGCTACACCCACATATGCCCATCATTTAGCAAGACAGGGTCAATGCAGGTCATGCATCCCTAATCCGAAAGCCAAAATGCCCCAGATCTGAACATTTTTGAGCACCAACATGATTCCCCACCTGACCCCATGTGGCAGGTCACAGTCAAAATTTGTTTCATGGACACAATTACTTAAAACATTGTACGAGGCCAGGCACAGTGGCTCATGCCTATAATCCCAACACTTAGAGAGATTAATGCAGGCACTTGAGCCCAGGAGTTTGAGACCAGCCTGGGCAAGATGGAGAAACCCCATCTCTACTACAATTACAAAAATTAGGTGTGATGGCGTGCACCTGTAGTCCCAGCTACTTGGGAGGCTAAGGTGAGAGAATCACTTGAGCCTGGGAGGCAGAGGCCACAGTAAGCTGAGATTGCACCACTGCACTGCAGCCTGGGTGATAGAGCAAGACCCTGTCTCAAAAAAAAAAAAAAGGAACTTTATGAAATTACCTTCCATGCTGTGTGTATAAGGTGTGTAAGAGGTATATGTGCAACGTAAGTAAATTTTGTGTTTAGGTTTGGGTCCCATCCCCAAGATATCTTTTTTTTTTTTTTTGGAGAGGGAATCTCACTCTGTCACCCAGGCTGGAGTGCAATGGCACAGTCTCAGCTCACTACAACCTCCGCCTCCCAGGTTCAAGCGATTCTCCTGCCTCGGCCTCCCAAAGTGCTGGGATTACAGGCGTGAGCCACCACACCCAGCCTCATCCTCAAGATATCTCATTACGTATATGCAAATATTCCAAATTCTGAAACACTTCTGGTCCCAAGCATTTTGGTTGAGGGCTGCTCAGACTGTAATACATCAGTGTGGTTAAGAGCAGCCATATGGAGTCAGTCTCTTTGGATGCCAGGCCTAGCTCTGCTACCCAGTAACTGTGTGATCTGGGGCAAGTGACTTACGCTGTCTAAGCTTCAGTTTCCTCATCTGTTAAACAGGCATGATGATGATAAACAGTATTTTATGTGTGCATGTATCTTCCTAAGTTTAACCAATGGTTTCTAAACATTTGGGGCATATGTATAGCTCTCATCTTACAATTACAAATTATCATTAGCTATTCTTAAAGCAGACTTTCTTTTTCTTTCTTTTTTCTTTTTTTTTTTTTTTGAGATAGAGTCTTGCTCTGTTGCCCAGGGTGGAGCGCACTGGCACAATCTCGGCTCACTGCAACCTCCGCCTCTCGGGTCCAAGGGATCCTGGGATCCTCCTGCCTCAGCCTCCCAAGTAGCTGGGATTACAGGCGCCCGCCACCACTCCCAGCTAATTTTTTGTATTTTTAGTAAAGACGGGGTTTCACCGTGTTAGCCAGGATGGTCTCAATCTGCTGACCTCGTGATCTGCCCACCTCGGCCTCCCAGAGTGCTGGGATTACAGGCATGAGCCACCGCGCCCGGCCAAAGCAGATTTTCTAACACTGCTATTCAAATGGTACCATCCTTTGTTGTTGTTTTTTTTTTTTTTGAGACGGAGTCTCACTCTGTCGCCCGGGCTGGAGTGCAGTGGCACGATCTCGGCTCACTGCAAGCTCCGCCTCCCAGGTTCACGCCATTCTCCTGCCTCAGCCTCCTGAGCAGCTGGGACTACAGGTGCCCGCCACCACGCCTGGCTAATTTTTTTTGTATTTTAGTAGAGACGGGGTTTCACCATGTTAGCCAGGATGGTCTCGATCTCCTGACCTCGTGATCCGCCCGTCTCAGCCTCCCAAAGTGCTGGGATTACAGGCATGAGCCACCACGCCTGGCCCGTCGTTTTTAAAAAGTGTAATTTAAACTGTTAAGTGGGGCTGGGCACAGTGACCATCCCAGTACTTCTGGAGGTCGAGGCAGGAGGATCACTCAAAAATAAATAAATAACTAAACTGTTAAATGTGTGGCTTAGATGATTTGTTCATCTAAATAGGATGAATAAATTTGTGAGGTTGGGCATAGTAACCATTTTGGTACAGTGGCAAGGTGATTGATGCTGGCATCAGAACACACCTGACTGTTAGTTCAGGATCTGTGCTTCTCACATTCATGCAATGAGGATGTTTAATGAACCTCTCCAGCAGGCCAGAAGATAACGCATAGGGCATGGTCTCTGCTATTAGGAGTTAGGAAATGAAAATGGGAGAATAGGTATAGAAGGAGGGAGATTTTTTATGTTCAAAATACAATGAGAACCCTGAGGAGGGAGCTAGAGTGCAGTGGTGCGATCATAGCTCACTGCAGCCCAAAACACCTGGGTTTAAGCGATCCTCCTGCCTCAGCCTCCTGAGTAGCTGGGACTACAGGCCCAACCCACCATGCCTGGCCACCATCTTAATCATTTTTAAGCGCATGGTTTAGTGTGTGCCAGATCCTTTTAAAATTAGTTCTCTTTGAAGATTCTTTCCTAGTCTTAACAAATTTGTAGAATACTATGGGAGGAGGGCCTAGCTTAGCAAGAGTGTTCCTTAAATATTTTCTATGTGGATGACACTGCGAGGCTTTTTCCTCAGACATCTGGAACTGGCCGTCGGAGAGCTGCTCCAGGCAGTTGCTCTCTGTTGCTCCATCTCATTGATAGACCGCTTCCTGCACATTGGACCTGTGTGTATGATCCTGCACACCAGATGGGATCTGAGGAAGGCTCAGTCAGGAGTCCCTGAACCAGTTCCCACTGTTTGAAACAATGGTTTTGCACCCTGGTAGTGAAGCGTTTGCTTTTGAGAACTGCAATTGCATGCCTTCTCTGACATCTGTAACAACAGGCATTCTCTTTCATCACTTTCCCACGCCCTCATTTGACCTTTACAGCATTTGGCCGTTTTTGTTTTGTTTTGTTTTGAGACGGAGTCTCGCTCTGTCGCCCAGGCTGGAGTGCAGTGGCCGGATCTCAGCTCACTGCAAGCTCCGCCTCCCGGGTTCTCTCCATTCTCCTGCCTCAGCCTCCCGAGTAGCTGGGACTACAGGCGCCCGCCACCTACCCCGGCTAGTTTTTTGTACTTTTTAGTAGAGACAGGGTTTCACCGTGTTAGCCAGGATGGTCTCGATCTCCTGACTTCGTGATCCGCCCGTCTTGGCCTCCCAAAGTGCTGGGATTACAGGCTTGAGCCACCGCGCCCGGCCGATTTGGCCGTTTTTACTCACATATTGGGGATTGAGGTCACAGATGTCTCCAGTTTTGTCAAATAGGTGATATTTCTGTTTCTCATTCTCCTGGTTGCTTTTGTGTGATTCTCCAGAGGAAAAGGAGTAAAATCTTTATTCTTACATCTGCTATTTTTAAACGAAGTACAGTTGTTTGAGTAAAATAAATTTAGCATTCTGGAAAATCTCCTTTTTTAAAAAATTTTATTTATTTGAGACAGGTTCTTACTCCATCGCCCAGGCTGGAGTGCAGTGGCACAATCTCACGGCTCACTGCAACCTTGACTTCCTGGGCTCGGGTGATTCTCCCAGGTAGGGGCTACAGGCATGTACCACCACACCTGGCTACTTTTTTGTATTTTTTGTAGAGATGGGGTTTTGCCATGTTGCCAAGCTAGTCTTGAACTCCTGTGCTCAAGTGATTCGGCCTCCCAAAGTGCTGGGATTACAGGTGTGAGCCACCGCACCTAGCCAAAAATCTCCTTTTTAATTTATTTTATGATATTTATTTATTTATTTATTTTTGAGACAAGAGTTTTACTCTTGTCACCCAGGCTGGAGTGCAATGACATGATCTCGGCTCACTGCAACCTCTGCCTACTGGGTTCAAGCAATTCTTCTTGTTCAGCCTCCCTAGTAGCTGGGATTACCGGTGCCTGCCACCATACCTGGCTAATTTTTGTATTTTTAGTAGAGATGGGGTTTCACCATGTTGGCCAGGCTGGTCTCGAACTCCTGACCTCAGGTTATCCACCCACTTCGGCCTCCCAAAGTGCTGGGATTACAGGCATGAGCCACCACACCCGGCCAGCTATATAATGATTTATTTAATCAGTTTCCTATTAAAAGACATCATCTCAGTCTTTTGTTAATATAGATAATACTGCATTGGCTATCTATACATGTGTAGACACATGTATACACACACATACGTGTGCATGCAAGTACATCTATAGGACAGATACCTCAGAATGGAATAGGCAGATGGAAGGATATGTACATTTTATATTTTAAAGAATATTGCCAAAATGCTCTCCAATATAGCACCTCCATCAGCTGTGTATTAGGGTAGTGGTAAAATGGAAATGTGTTAGAATTGCAGCTGCTTTACAGTCATCCAGTCCGCCTCTCTACAACATGGGTGAATCTCATGGATGCGTTGAATAAAAGAAGCCAGAAATAAAGGAATGCATATTGTATATTTTATTTCTATAAAACAGAAAACCAGAAAACCTACCTGTGCTATTAGAAATCAGGATAGTGGCCGGGTATGGTGGCTCATGCCTGTAATCCCAGCACTTTAGGAGGCCGAGACAGGTGGATCACCTGAGGTCAGGAGTCCGAGACCAGCCTGGCTAATGTGGTGAAACCCCGTCTCTACTAAAAACACAAAAATTAGCCGGGCGTGGTGGTGCACACCTGTAGACCTAACTACTCAGGAGGCTGAGTCAGGAGAGTCACTTGAATTGGGGAGGCAGAAGTTGCAGTGAGCCGAGATTATGCCACTGCACTCCAAACTGGGTGACAGAGTGAGACCCTGCCTCATAAAAGAAAGACAGAGAGAGAGAGAGAGAAGAGAAAAAGGAAGGAAGGAAGGAACGAACGAGGGAGGGAGGGAAGGAAGGAAGGAAGGAAGGAAGGAGAGAAAGAGAAAGAAAGAAAAAGAGAAAGAAAGAGAAAGAAATCGGGATTGTGGATTTGGGGAGGGAGAAGAGGCTGGCAGAGGGCGCGAAAGGCTTCTGGAATGCTGGGATGTTCTGTATCTTGATCTGTGGGTGCTGTTTACACAGATGTGGTCATTGTGTGAAAATCCATCACTGTATACTTCTCTGTAAACTTCTGAATGTGTATTATCTTTCAATAAAAGTTTGGTTTTTTAAAAAAGCCTCTAGTCCTAACTCTTTCATTTTAAAGATAAGAACCCAGGAGTTGAAGGGATTCCCCCCTGTCTTGCTATATGAGCAGCTTAGGGTTTCTGAGAGCCTGTGCAAGAAGCCAGTGTCCTGGCTTGCCTTGCCAAGACTGGCTAGTGATGGTGTTGGCACTTGGAAAGGCTGTGAATATGTGACAGTGTCTCTTACCTTGAGGCCCTTGAAGAATAATGGAGAGTCTCAGAGCCAGCTCATGTGTCAAATGGAATTTCTGGTTTTATAGCTTACGCTCTTGTGTTTAGGACAGAAATTCTAGCATAAGGCCTCACACCCAGGCAGTAGACAAGGGTGGGGAAGGTTCTGATGGGGAAAGGTTTGCTTCTCCGTTACTCTGGCCAACCTCTCATTCTTTTGTTTTTGTTTTTGAGATGGAGTCTCACTCTGTCACCCAGGCTGGAGTGCAGTGGTGTAATCTTGGCTCATTGCAACCGCCACCTCCCAGGTTCAAGTGATTCTCCTGCCTCAGTTTCCCGAGTAGATGGGATTACAGGCACACACCACCACACCCAGCTAATTTTTGTATTTTTAGTAGAGATGAGGTTTTACCATGTTGGCCAGGCTGGTCTCGAACTCCTGACCTCAGGTGATCCACCTGCACTCGGCCAAAGTGCTGGGTTCGCAGGCATGAGCCACTGCGCCCGGCCTCAACCTCTCATTCTTAATCCTTCTTCTCACTGCATCCTCATCTTTTCCGTTTTGCTGCTGCTTCCTAATCCTTTTCAGTCTAGCCCTTTTCAAAAAATTGTATCTTTTTTAGTAAAATTATTTGCTCAGAATGAAAAGAAAGCAGATTTCTGTTTCATTCTTCCTGGGCCTGCTTTGGGAGGGTGGTGAGTGGTGAATTCCAATGAATTGTTTGCGTGGCGTGCTACCCTGATGGGAGATTCTCAGCATCCAGGATTCCTTTACTTTTCTGTGGGGGTTCTATCTGGAAACCTTGTGTGACTCAGAGCATAGTATGATTTTGAGCACTTCCTGTGGTCAAAAATTGTTGCCTTTAATTGGAAATTACGCTGTGTTGTGAGTGCTTGCTGGCACGCACACACTGTTGGCTGCTTGTTCTGGTAGCGCATCTGTGTGGGGTGCCTTAAAAATGGGCACTCTCTCAACTGAAAATTCCCATGTGCGACCTTAGTCCAAGCCCCTTCTCACCTTCATCACTTTCTTCTCTTTTGTTTCCCTTCCTCTGTGCCTTCACTCCTCCACACTGGCCTCAGCAAATCCCATCTATTTTCTAAGCCCCATCTGAAAGTGTGCCTCTTCTCTGATGACCATCCTTGTTGGAGTTGACCTTGCCCTCCCTCCGGTGGAAATCTGTGCCAGTTGTCTGTGTCATCTGTTTAGCAGTCATCTGGTCCTAACTTTTAGCTTATCTTTTATTATATCTAAGTGTGATCTAACGTTTCACCTTTATCTTTTCTTCCTATCACTTCATAAGAGGACAGGACAGTGCTGTTAATTTTTGTATCCCCCATGGGACTTAATCGGTGTCCTCCATGTAGTATGCTTTAATAATGGTTTATTGCTGTGATACTGCTTTACAAATGCCAGCAGATGCCATGCTGTATCATCAGAGATGAGATTATTTTATTTATTCATTTTTAATTTTTTTATTTTTTGAGATGGAGTCTTGCTCTATCGCCCAGGCTGGAATGCAGTGGTGTGATCTCGGCTCACTGCAAGCTCTGCCTCCTGGGTTCAAGCGATTCTCCTGCCTCAGCCTCCCGAGTAGCTGGGATTATAGGCGAGTGCTACTACCCCTGGCTAATTTTTGTATTTTTAGTAGAGATGGGGTTTCACCATGTTGGCCAAGCTGGTCTTGAACTCCTAACCTCAGGTGATCTACCTGCCTCAGCCTCCCAAAGTGCTGGGATTACAGGCATGAGCCACCGTGTCTAGACAAGATTATTATAAATTAAAATTTCAATTTGTAATTTATTTTGTGAACCTGAGCAGGTGACTTTTTTCTCTTTCTTTTTTTTTTTTTTTTTTTTTTTTGGGGGGGGGGACAGGATCTTGCTCTATCACCCACACTGGAGTGCTGCAATGGTGTGATCATGGCTCACTGCAACCTTGACCTCTTGGGCTCAAGTGATCCTCCCAAATAGCTGGGACCACAGGCATGCACCACCAAGCTCGGCAACTTTTTAAAATATGTTTTGTAGAGATGGGGTCTCACCATGTTGCCCAGGCTGGTCTTGAACTGAGCTCAAGGGATCCTCCCACATCAGCCTCCTAAAGTGCTGGGATTACAGGTGTGAGGCAGTATGTGCAGCCAGTGGCATCATTCTTTAAGTTCCTTTACACCATAGGCCAGTCCCCCATTGAAAAACTGACAAAAATAATTCTCAACTTTTAACTGGTTTCAGCTGACCCTCTGAATGTGGGATAGTATTTGCTTGACAGGGAAGTTTCAGTTCGGCAGAAGGGCTGATGTGGCTCATTGGAGCTTATGGAAGGGGGTTTTACCAGGGTAATGTGAGTATGTGAATCCTTTGATAAAAAAGAAATGGGCACAAGCCAACATGGACCCAGAGGGAGAACAAAAGTCTTAAAAACTTGCAGAAATGAACAGTCCTGGTAGGTCTTTGGTAACCTGTCCAAATACAGAGCATGGCTCTAAAGTGCTTTCTTTCCCTTCATATGTTTATTCAGTTAGCATAGTACTACCTTTTGATAGCATTCCCCTATATTTTGTGACAATTACTTTATCAAATATTCAGTTCTTAAAATTGAGTCTTTTAGGCCAGGCATGGTGGCTTACACCTGTAATCCCAGCACTTTGAGAGGCCGAGGCAGGCGGATCACCTGAGGTCAGGAGTTCAAGACCAGCCTGGGCCAACATGGTGAAACCCCGTCTGTACTAAAAATACAAAAATTAGCCAGGCGTGGTGGCAGATACCTGTAATCCCAGCTACTCAGGAGGCTGAGGCAGGAGAGTCACTTGAACCCAGGTGGCGGAGGTTGCAGTGAGCCAAGATCATGTCATTGCACTCCAGCCTGGGGGACAAAAGCAAGACTTCATCCCAAAAAAAAAATTTTTTTTAGTCTTTTCTAAGATTTCTCTTGTTTTACTGATTTTACTTTCTTATTTCTTTTTTTTTTTTTTATTTTTTATTTATTTATTTTTTTTTTTGAGACGGAGTCTTGCTCTGTCGCCCAGGCTGGGGTGCAGTGGCCGGATCTCAGCTCACTGCAAGCTCCACCTCCCGGGTTTACGCCATTCTCCTGCCTCAGCCTCCTGAGTAGCTGGGACTACAGGCGCCCGCCACCTCGCCCGGCTAGTTTTTTTTTTGTATTTTTTAGTAGAGATGGGTTTTCACCGTGTTAGCCAGGATGGTCTCGATCTCCTGACCTCGTGATCCACCTGTCTCGGCCTCCCAAAGTGCTGGGATTACAGGCTTGAGCCACCGCGCCCGGCCTTACTTTCTTACTTCTATACCAAAATCATGTTTTCTAAATTTTTACTCTCAAAAGTGCTTTAATAGCTGGTAAAATTCAACTTTTTCTCTGGGGTTTTTTCTTGGGTTTTTTGTTTGTTTGTTTGTTTTGAGACAGGGTCTCACTAGGCTAGTGTGTCGTCTAGGCTAGTGTGCAGTGGCACAGTCATGGCTTACTGCAGCCTCGATCTCCCAGGCTCAAGTAATCCTCCCACCTCAGCCTCCCAGGTAGCTGGAACTTCAGGTGCACACCACCACACTCAGCTAATTCTTGTATTTTTTGTAGAGATGGGGTTTCACCATGTTGCCCAGGCTGGTCTCCAACTCCTGTGCTCAAGTGACTCTCCTGCCTCAGCCTCCCAAAGTGCTGGGATTATAGGCATGAACCGCCACACCTGGCCTGAATTAATCTTTTCAACTCCATATTTCATTCCCATAATTGCTGTCTTTGCCAGAATATTCTTTAGCCTCACAGTGTTTAGTTTTTACAATCCTAAAAGGATAATTGAACTCCTGTTATGTGCCAGTTCCATTAGGTGCTGGAGGCTAAAAGATGAATAAGATAGTTCATATTGCCCCCTAGAAGGACTCTTAGCCTTCTCTGGTCAAGACCAAGTCAGTAAAGGACGTATTAGTTGGAAACCCTCCATCTCACCACCCTCAGTACTAGGTACATCCAGCAGCCCCTGGGGTCTACTTTGCAACCTTCCAGTTTGCCATATGTGATATTTTCTATTGGATCTTTTAAAGATATTTTTGGTATTTTTTTCTTTGCAAAATATTTATATGATTTTTGGTATTATTTTGTTTAGTGCATTTTAACCATTCCATTGAGATTTTTATTTTATTTTATTTATGTATAAAATGCAATTGAGGCCAGGTGCAGTGACTCATGCCCGTAATCCCAATACTTTGGGAAGCTGAAGCGGGAGGATTGCTTGAACCCAGGAATTCAAGACCAGCCCCAGCAACATATCGAGACTCTATCTTTTTGTATCTATCGAGACCAAAAGTTAGAAAATTGGCCGGGTGCAGTGGCTCACGCCTGTAATCCCAGCACTTTGGGAGGCCGAGGCTGGCGGATCACGAGGTCAGGAGACCGAGACCATCCTGGCTAACACAGTGAAACCCCGTCTCTACTAAAAATACAAAAATATTAGCCGGGCGTGGTGGCAGGTGCCTGTAGTCCCAGCTACTCAGGAGGCTGAGGCAGGAGAATGGCATACCTGGGAGGCAGAGGTTGCAGTAAGCTGAGATTGTGCCACTGCAGTCCAGCCTGAGTGACAGAGCAAGACTCCATCTAAAAAAAAAAAAAAAAAAAAAAAACACTTTGGGAGGCCAAGACGGGCGGATCACGAGGTCAGGAGATCGAGACCATCCTGGCTAACCCGGTGAAACCCCGTCTCTACTAAAAAATACGAAAAAACTAGCCGGGCGAGGTGGCGAGTGCCTGTAGTCCCAGCTACTCGGGAGGCTGAGGCAGGAGAATGGCGTGAACCCGGGAGGCGGAGCTTGCAGTGAGCTGAGATCCGGCCACTGCACTCCAACCTGGGCGACAGAGCGAGACTCCGTCTCAAAAAAAAAAAAAGAAAGAAAATTAGTCAGGTGTGGTGGTGCACACCTGTAGTCCCGGCTAATTGGGAGACTGAGGCAGGAGAATCACTTGAGCATGGGAGGTTGAAGCCATGGTGAGCCATGATTGCACCATTACACTCCAGCCTGAGTGACAAAGCAAGACTCTGTCCCCACCCCCCCAAAAAAATGCAATTGAACATCTTTGTAATGTGTGATCCTTCATTTCAAAGTCATGACACCTCTCTGCTTTTTTTCCTCTTCTCTTTGTTTCATGTGTAGTCATTACAGTTGTTTGTCTTACTTTCTAGGGTTGATGGGATGGGGTGAGTGTAATAAAATAGTCTATAATATTTCTGGCCTATCAAGTACAAGGCATTTTTGAAGCCAAAAAGATCCTGAGGAAGCCTAAATCCAGCCCCCATTGGAGAGATGGCTACACACATCAAAGAGAAAATCTCTCTCCACAGTCAGCTTGCCGGGTGCCCATGAGGCTACACGGGTTAGTGCTGCAGAAGTCAGGGAGCTTGCTTGCTTGAAGTCTGGGATGGAGGCTTGGCCTAAAAGATACATTGGATTCTCTAACAGGATGGGAGGAATATTCTAGGTGTGGAAAGTCGACTGAATGAGAGTCAGGTGTAGAGGTGAGAGGCCGTGCTGACCACATAGCCATATTTCCCTGAAATCCTTTGAACATCAGCCTCCAGCAATTGGACATGGCCCGGGCTTTTCAGATTTTTTTTTTTTCTCAGACCCCAGAATTGTAAGGAAGTGCTTCTGCATGGGGAGGGCCACCAGGACTCTGGATCCTTCAGCCTTAAGGTTCAGTTTAAGATTTCGTTTGGAAGAAGGATTTTCTCACTCCTGAGAAAGCTTGTCAGCCCTCTCTGTTACCATTTGTGGGAAGGTAGGGTTTGAAGGTTTTCATCCCAGAGAATCTGCTGACCTGTGTCAACAGCATGTCCTCCATGGGGAGGGGTCTCTCCTTTGTTACCTTCCCACACCAGTCAACCTCATCAGTCAGTCCCATTGTTTTTACCACCTAAGTGTGTTTTCAGCCTGGCCCCTGCCCCTGTGTTTAGTCTCTCACCCTCTTCTTGGTTTACTGTCATAGCCTCTTTGTAATTGGCCTTCCTGCTCCTGGTCTCATGTCCTTGCAGTCCCTTATGCACAGTGCTGCAAATATCTTTCCAAAATAAATGGGATCACTTCGCTTTCACCTGCTTAAAACTCATCACTGGTTCTGCATCACTCCAGGATGAAGTTTCACCCTATTAGTTACCAGCAGGATGTGGTCCCTGTCCACTGTCTAGCCCTGCCTCTTGCCATTTCCTTCATTTGCTCTAAACTTCAACCCACAGATTAAAACTATGCACAGTTCCTTAAGCTGCCTGCCATTATATTTCTCGTCTGCACCGCCCTTCCTTGCCATTCCATTTTGAGAGTCCCTCCCAGAGTCCTTCTCTGACCTGCTCTGTGAGCCAGGGCTCCCTGCCGTATCTGTCATGCCTAGAGTCCTCCTCTGACCTGCTCTGTGAGCCAGGGCTCCCCGCCATGTCTGTCACGCCCTGTGCTTTCCCAGTGAACACGTAGCACACTGTACTCCAATTGTCTTCCTTCCTCAATAGATCCTAAGTTCCTTGAGGGAAGGGACCGGGTCATCTTCATTGTCTCCTCCAAGCCAAGCATACAGGGCTCTAGTAAATGATGATGAATGACTGAATGGCATAGAAACACTCCAGAGACCTCTCCCCTCAATAGCTTCATTCAGTGGTGGAAATGTGGAATTGTATACATAGAAAGGGAGGAGGAAGAAGATTCATATAACACTAAGGTCTTGAGCAAGGTGGCAGCATGTGGTCAGGAGCAAATGCCCAGTGTTTAGTGTGTGGGCACAGTATGTGTGTTGCTGATAGGGCGTGCGTGTGAAACGTTTAGGTGGGATATCTAAATAAATGGGCTTGGACAGAAGGAGCTGTGGGTCAGCAGAGCAGGAGGGAAGAAAGCGAGGGAATCCGCCGACAAGGCTAATGGGAAGCCTGCTGTTCCTGGGCTGGAGGCCAGCCACAAAGATTCACACACATCCTTCCTGAGTTTGGGGAAATATCTGTAGGCCACTTCAGAATTTGGGTTCAAAATAATATGGAGGCCGCATTATTCATAATAGCCCGAAAATGGTAAGAACCCAAATTCCCACTGATGAGTGAATGGATAACGAGATATAATATATTCATACAGTAGAATATTATTCAGCCGTAAAAAAGAACAAAGTAGTGACATGCTACAGATGGATGAACCTTCAAAACATTACACTGAGTGAGGTAAACTAGTCACACAAAATCACATGGCCCATGATCTCATTTACACAGAATTATCTAGAATAGGCTAATCTATAAAGATAGAAAGTAGAGGCCGGGCGCGGTGGCTCAAGCCTGTAATCCCAGCACTTTGGGAGGCCGAGACGGGCGGATCACGAGGTCAGGAGATCGAGACCATCCTGGCGAACACGGTGAAACCCCGTCTCTACTAAAAAATACAAAAAACTAGCCGGGCGTGGCAGCGGGCGCCTGTAGTCCCAGCTACTCGGGAGGCTGAGGCAGGAGAATGGCGTAAACCCGGGGGGCGGAGCTTGCAGTGAGCTGAGATCCGGCCACTGCACTCTAGCCCGGGCGACAGAGCCAGACTCCGTCTCAAAAAAAAAAAAAAAAAAAGAAAGTAGATTAGTGGGCCAGATGCAATGGCTCATGCCTGTAATCCCAGCACTTTGAGAGGCCAAAGCAGGCAGATCATCTCAGGTCAGGAGTTCAAGATGATCCTGGCTAAGATGGTGAAATTTCATCTCTACTAAAAATACAAAAATTAGCCAGGCATGGTGGTGCACGCCTGTAATCCCAGCTACTCAGGAGACTGAGGCAGAAGAATCACTTGAACCAGGGAGGCAGAGGTTGCAGTGTGCCGAGATTGCACCACTGCACTCCAGCCTGGGCCATACAGCAGGACTGTCTCAAAAAAAAAAAAAAAGAAAAAAGTAGATGAGTGGTTGCCAGGGGCTGCGAGAAGGGAGGAATTTGGAGTGACTGCTCATGGTTACAGTTTTTTGGTATTGATGACATTGCTTTAAAATTGTGGTGATACTTGTGCAACTCTGCATGTGCTAACAGCCATCAAATTGAATACTCTCAGTGGCTGAATAGTATGTGAATTATATCTCAATAAAACTGTTGTAAAATAATAATCATAATAAATGGAGGATAGGTGGATAGATGTTTTACTCCAGGTTTGCTACTTAAAATTTTTCATTGAGTCTGCAGTGGCCTGTGTTCTTTTTGAAGTGGCTCCTTAGAGAAGAGACCTGCTCTGACAAAGGTTCCTCACTGCCTGGTGGTTTCTCCTGTCTGGCTCATGCACTCTAGGACTGCTTGAGGTACTGCTCCACTCTCAGGAGCAACCAGGGGATGGGGAGACAGCACTAGTGTCTTCGGTGAACGTCTGCATCCAGGCCGTGTGAGCTGCGACACACACGCCCTTAGAGAACACTTGCGTCCTGCAGAGGTCTAGGGGCAGAGGGTTGGACCAGTCCTGCCCTCAATAACTACCGGGCGACTTGTTCTCTGTGGGGTGTCATCAGCTCAGAGAAGCAACACGTCTTTCCAGGTTCTCTGAAGGAGATCTACTCATGCCATTGTTGGCTGTCTGCTACAAGTGTTACTGGGCTGCATTCGGGGACTTTGTTTTTCTATCCACCCTCCGTATTTTCCTAGGAATGCTTCTGTGAATACTCCCCTCCCACCTTCCAAGGCAAGTGAGGCAGCAGCACCGGGAGAGCCAGGAGGACCCCTGCACACACCCCTACTGCCACCACGTTGCCTTGACTCAGCCACCTGGCTTCTCTGTTTCCCCTACTGAACTGTGAGGAATGGGGGCAAAAACTGTCTGTTCTTTCCATTACCTGTGACCTGGAGTAGGCACTCGGGTATCTATTGAAGGAATTAGTGGATTTTTCTTTCCACGGATTGAATTAGATTGAGACAAAGAAAGTCATGGGGTGCAGGGTGAATTATTGGGGCTTGATCACTTCAAGAACTCATCTTGGCTTAAGTCTGTCAACATTTTTCTTTTTCCTTACCCAGCCCTAAGCTATTTCCATTGGTAATATATTGCACACAAGCTGTGTTTCACTTCTTAATGCTATGGGATATTGCTGCTACAAGGGCCATCCTTGGTATTTGCAGAAATATTTGTGATTTGAGGAACCCAGTGCAGTGTACAGCAGGTAACGTGGGGGAGAGCAAACTCATACCCCTGCAGTCTCTAACTTGAAAGACTGTGCAAGCAGGCATGTTCCTTACACAGGAGTGCTTAATCTAAGGTCTGTGGATAGGCTATGGAAGTCTGAACCCCTCAACATTACTGCGGAAATTTCGTGTGTGCACACACCCAAGTGTACACGTGCACTGTGGATGGTGCAGAGTCTATACCCTTCAGGTGATCAGAGTGAGGGGCATCTCCTCCCCTGAAGAAGTTAGAGATCTCTGTCCATTCACAGCATTTGTGGAAACTATACCACTGATCCAGAGCAAGCCGGGATGATGATGCAGCCTCCTTCTCAAGGGATTCATGATCCAGCAAGGGTGAAGATTTCACCCTAAACCATTTAGAGCCTACACAAGGTGGCCAGGGAGGGCTGGGAGGTGGAGTTGTTGGGACTTAAAGGATGAGTTGAAGTGGAATGATTGAGCCTAGATCAAATCATTTTCCCTTCACAACTCTCCGTGACAGGAGACCGCATATCTTCCCTGTGAGTCCATGGGCCCCAAAGTGATTATAACTGACCTCTAGCTTGACTGTGCCCATCTCCTGCCATTGGATCCTCTCCAAAACAGTCATTGTCACGTATACTCACACAACACACAGGGACAGTAGCAACCAACAAACTGTTTCCATGTGTTAAGAGTGGTAGAACCTGGCTTCATTTCCAGTGTCTCACCTCCATGGTATGAATTAAAAATAGACAAACTTGGCCAGGCGCGGTGGCTCACGTCTGTAATCCCAGCACTTTGGGAGGCCGAGGCAGGCAGATCACAAGGTCAGGAGTTCAAGACCAGCCTGGCCAATATGGTGAAACCCCATCTCTACTAAAAATACAAAAATTAGCCGGGCGTGGTGGCGGGCGCCTGTAGTCCCAGCTACTCGGGAGGCGGAGGCAGGAGAATCGCTTGAACCCAGGAGGCACAGTTTGCAGTGAACTGAGATCATGCCACTATACTCCAGCCTGGGCAACAGAGCCAGACTCCATCTCACAAAAAAAAAAAAAATAGACAAATTTCTGTGGGGTGTCAGGGTGTAGTGACTCCCTCGGTTTTTGGTTTTCTGGTTTTGGTTTTGGTTTTGGTTTTTTCTTTTCAGACGAAGTCTCGCTCTGTCACTCAGGCTGGAGTGCAATGGTGCAATCTCAGCTCACTGCAACCTCCGCCTCCCAGGTTCAAGCAATTCTACCTCAGCCTCCTGAGCAGCTGGGATTACAGGTGCACACCACCACACCTGGCTAATTTTTGTATTTTTCGTAGAAACGGGGTTTCACCAAGTTGATCAGGCTGGTCTCGAACTCCTGACCTTGTGATCTGCCTGCCTCGGCCTCCCAAAGTGCTGGGATTACAGACGTGAGCCACTCCGCCTGGCCAACTCCCTGAGTTTTATCCTTCCCTACAGAGAGGTGGCCTCACATACATCCATCTCACTTAACGTTTTTATGTGATTGCAAAAATAACTCCCAATGTTAAGAACACTTTGATGGGGGTGCACAGTTCTTCAGAAAATATCAGCCAAGTTTTTCCTGGAACTGCCGTCCAAAAAAACCCACCAAACGTGTAAATGGAAAATGGCTAATAAGTGCTGTTTGTTTGTTTGTTTATTTGTTTGTTTTTTGAGACAGAGTCTTGCTCTGTCACCCAGGCTGGAGTGCAGTGGCGCAATCTCAGCTCACTGCAACCTCTGCTTCCCGGGTTCAAGCAATTCCCCACCTCAGCCTCCTGAGTAGCTGTGACTACAGGCATGCACCACCACACCAGGCTACTTTTTGTATTTTGTAGTAGAGAGAGGATTTCGCCATGTTGGCCAGGCTGGTCTCAAAATCCTGACCTCAGGTGATCTACCCACCTCAGCCTCCCAAAGTGCTGGGATTACAGGTGTGAGCCCCCACCCCTGGCCAGCTAAGTAATAAGTAATGTGCATATATTTTCAGCTTTATAACTGAGAGCAAATTGCCATGTTGTCCTGATGGGACACAGCAGGACAAAAGGCCAACTATTTCTTGAGCTGATTTCCTACAGCTGTTGGTGAACTCCCAGATTGCTTAATCTAACTGGGAAGTGCTGTTTCTTTAGACTTAGCGTGCGGCGCACAGCCTCTCGTGAGAGGTACCAAAGCAGTGTCTGCGGGCAGCATGACAGGTGTGGCCCTGAGCAAGTTCTTTCACTCCTGAGTCTCCGTGTCCTTGACTGAAAAATAAAGACAAAAGTAGCTTCCTTGCAAAGTACTTGCGCATATTAAAGGAGATAATATGTACCAAGTGCCAGGCTGGAGCTCACATTGCCAGACCCTGTGCTAAGTGTTTCCATGAGTCTCATTTAAGCCTCATAGCAACCATATTAGATAGCTGTGAGTTCCAATTTTCTCATAAGAAAAATGGGATTCAGGCGGGGCACAGTGGCTCATGCCTGTAATCCCAGGATTTCGGGAGGCCGAGGTGGGCAGACCATGAGGTCAGGAGATCGAGACCATCCTGGCTAACATGGTGAAACCCCATCTCTGCTAAAAAATACAAAAAATTAGCCGGGCATTGTGGCAGGCACCTGTAATCCTAGCTACTCCAGAGGCTGAGGCAGGAGAATGGCGTGAACCCGGGAGGCAGAGCTTGCAGTGAGCCAAGATTGCGCCACTGCACTCCAGCCTGGGCAACAGAGCAAGACTCCGTCTCAAAAAAAGACAGAAAGAAAAGTGGGATTGAGAAGGATGAAGACAGGATCTGGGATTCAAACCCAGAGCCATTGCCTGCTGGCCACACTGCCTTCCTTTACTGGAGTGACTTGAAGCTCACAGAAGACAGATCAGGTAGAGTCCTGGCTACTCACAGAGAAATGGAAACAGGCAGATAGTATTCAACCGTGTTCCCCTGCACTGAAGATTTACTTCCAAACCTCTCTTAACTACCTGATTTTTTTTCTTCCTGACAAATGTGTACATTTTCTTTTCTTTTTTAAAAAAATTGAGATAGGTCAGGTGCAGTGGCTCACACATGTAATCCCAACACTTCAGGAAGCAGGCACGTCAGCTGAGGGTCAGGAGTTCAAGACCAGCCTGGCCAACTTGGTGAAACCCTGTCTCTTTTAAAAATACAAAAATTGGCCGGGCGCGGTGGCTCAAGCCTGTAATCCCAGCACTTTGGGAGGCCGAGACGGGCGGATCACGAGGTCAGGAGATCGAGACCATCCTGGCTAATATGGTGAAACCCCGTCTCTACTAAAAATACAAAAAACTAGCCAGGCGAGGTGGTGGGCGCCTGTAGTCCCAGCTACTCGGGAGGCTGAGGCAGGAGAATGGCGTAAACCCGGGAGGCGGAGCTTGCAGTGAGCTGAGATCCGGCCACTGCACTCCAGCCTGGGCGACAAAGCGAGACTCCGTCTCAAAAAAAAAAAAAAAAAATACAAAAATTAGTCAGGTGTGGTGGCATGCACCTGTAATCCCACTACTCGGGAGGCTGAGGCAGGAGAAACCACTTGAACCTGGGAGGCAGAGGTTGCAGTGAGCTGAGATCACGCCTCTGCACTCCAGCCTGGGCGACAGAGCAAGACTCCGTCTCAAAAATAAATAAATAAATAAATAAATAAATAAATAAATAAATAAATAAAATTAAAAATTGGCCAGGCATGGTGGCTCACGCCTGTAATCCCAGCACTTTGGGAGGCCAAGGTGGCTGGATCACGAGGTCAGGAGATCGAGACCATCCTAACATGATGAAACCCTGTCTCTACTAAAAATACAAAAAAATTAGCCGGGTATTGTGGTGGGTGCCTGTAGTTCCAGCTACTTGGAAGGCTGAGGCAGGAGAATGGCGTGAACCCAGGAGGCGGAGCTTGCAGTAATCGGAGATCGCACCGCTGCACTCCGGCCTGGGCGACAGAGCGAGACTCCATCTCAAAAAAAAAAAAAAAAAATTGAGGGCCAGGCATGGTGGCTCATGCCTGTAATCCCAGTGCTTTGGGAGGCCAATGCGGGCAGATCACAAGGTTAGGAGTTTGAGACCAGCCTGGCCAATATGGTGAAACCCCACCTCTACTAAACCCCGTCTCTACTAAAAATACAAAACTTAATGGGGCATGGTGGTGGGCGCCTGTAGTCCCAGCTACTCAGGAGGCAGGAGAATCTCTTGAACCCAGGAGGCGGAGGTTGCAGTGAGCCGAAATCGCACCACTGCACTCCAGTCTGGGTGACACAGCAAGACTCCATCTCAAAAAAAAAAAAATTTTTTTGAGACAGAATCTTGCTCTGTTGCCCAGGCTAGAGTGTAGTAGCACAATCACAGCTCACCTCACAACAACTTCAACCTCCCAGGCTCAAGCAATCCTCCCACCTCAGCTTCCCAAGTAGTTGGGACTACAGGTGTGCGTCACCACACCCAGCTAAGTGTATCTTTTCTAACACCACTTTTTCAGTTTTCTAACATCACTGAGTGTCTGTCCAGCAATTCATTTAATTCTGACACTAACTCCCAAAGTTAGCATTAGACTCCATAAGTTCAAGGGCTCAGTCCCACAAGACTGCCCTTACTTCAGGTGCCAGTTGCAAGTACTGGGTGACTCACCAGAAGTAAGCTTATCCACACTTCTGTCCGGCTGGCCTTCAAAATCAGGCGTTACCCCATTCCTCACTGGGTTCCATAATTTGCTAGGATGGCTCACAGAATTCAAGAAAACACTTTACATACATTTGCTGATTTATTATAAAGGGTATAACTCAGGAACAACCAAATGGAAGAGATGCAAGGGACAGGATCTATGCAAGGGCAGCAGTGCACCGGGAGCTTCTGTGCCCTCTCTGGACATGCACCCTCCCATCACCTCAACGTGTTCACAAACACAGAAGCTCTGCAGACCCTGTCACTGAGGGTGTTTATGGCGTTTCTGTGATGTCTGCGTGACTGATTAACTCATTGGCCACTGGTGATTGAGCTCAATCGCCAGCCCCTCTCCCCTCATCCCCAGAGGTCTGGGGTGGGGCTGACAGTTCCAACCCTCTAATAAAGGTTTGGTCTTTCTGGAGACCAGCCCCATATCCTGCACTATCTAGAGGCCCACAAGAGTAACCTCATTATTATCGTGAAACTCAGGTTTGGTTGGAAGGAGCTTGTTTGTTTTGAGATGGAGTCTCACACTGTCACCCAGGCTGGAGTGCAATGGCATGATCTCGGCTCACTCCAACCTCTGCCTCCTGGGTTCACACAGTACTCCTGCCTCAGCCTCCTGAGTAGCTGGGATTACAGGCGCACACTACCACACCCGGCTAATTTTTTGTATTTTTAGTAGAGACAGGGTTTCACTATCTTGGCCAGACTGGTCTCGAACTCCTGACCTCATGATTGACCTCGTGATCGGCCTGCCTTGGCCTCCCAAAGTGCTGAGATTACAGGCATGAGCCACCGTGCCTGGCTGGAAGGGGCTTGTTAATGAGTAACAAAAGATACTTCTATCACTCAGGAAATTCCAAGAGTTTGGGAAACTCTTTGCTAAGAGCCAGGGACAAAAACCAAATATATATTTCTTCTACTACTACACTGCCCCATCCCTCCCCCAGAGTTCCTAAATTTAAGACCTTGCTGGTGGGCTTCCTGCACCCTTCCGAGGGTGTGCAGGAGAGGAGGCTACCAGCCTCTACATCTGGAAGGAGCACCAGGAAGGGCCCAGCCTGGGGCTGGGAGCTCAGGGGCCAGTGTGCCGCGGCAGCACCGTGAGAATCCTGGGCCTGTGTGGGGCTTGTTCTTCACAGTGCACCCCATACATGGTTTATTAGCTAATCTCCCATGAGCCAGAGGACAGTATTAATCTCAAAGTAACACTAATCCCTTTTTACAAGAGGAAACAGAAATCCCCGAGTCCTCTGGCAGAGGCCGTTCACAGCCCATCAGAATGGAAAAGGCCCACGTTCCAGCCCTTTTCCTGTCTTCTCTGCTTTAGGTTGATGAAGCTGTGAGTTTTATAGCATTGGACTGAGCAGATTCAGAATTTTACCAAATGCCTTCCCACTTGGAAAACAGCCACCCTACAAAAAACCTCCGTGTTTCCCTCCACATTCATCATAGCCACCACTTCCTAGAGCTATCATGAAGGAGAGTTGGCGGGACGAGAGCTGTTAAATTCAGTTAGTTATTTCCCTGCAGTCAGAGGGCCTAGATCTCTGTAATTCTGTCTTTCAGAGAAGGCAGCTAATTTCAGTATAGATACTCCCATCTATCACTGTAACAGTTTAATAGGTACGGTTACAGCTTGAATACACCAACAGGCTTTATGTGAGTAATTGCCGTTATTTGCACTGCTTTGAATTGATGATAAAGTGCTAAAATATGAGGTATACAGTTTCATATGCTGTGATTTTTATGGGGGTTCTCTGTTACTTAATCTCTCTCCCTCCCCCTGTAATTCTAGGTTTACTAACGGATTGCTTTCCCACAGTCCAAATAGTTTTAAAACAAAGCTTTCTCCTTTTTTTTTTTTTTTTTTGCTACAATTCCTCAACACCCTCCCATTTTTCTGCTTGCTTGTAAGTTAAGCACAAGTCACTTGCATTCCAGAAATTCCCCATTGCCATAAAGGCAGGCAGTCAGCTCGCCAGCTCTTGCCTGTTCCAGATAAGCAGGGTTCATTTAGCTTGTGACTCGGCATTGCTAGCGGATTTCCTCAGGCCCCAGTGCCCTGATCAGAACAGTGTGCACTGGCACACCGCCTGGAGAGCCCAGCAGCCAAAGAGAAGTAGAGCTTGTTTCACAAAGTAACCCTGCCCTTCCATCCAAGACAGAAATAGTCTGGGTGGCGGCCCGAGGCCCCGAGACAGTTCCAGCAGGCTGCTTTGCCTGGCTGTCCCGGCTGCACTTGCCTTCTCCATGGTGGGGAGCTCGGGCAGACAGGTTGCTCTGCCTAAGCGTGCCAACCAGGCCCACGGCTTGTCCTGCTGTATTTGCCAAGGCAATACAAACAGGACGGTACAAAGGGACAGCAGGCTATCCTGTGAGAGCGGTCCCAAGGAGCAGTACCCACTCTCGGCTGCAGGACCTTCTCGGGCCCTTGGTGGAACTGGCCTGACTGTGCCTTTGAATTATCACCTGGGGGCTCCGGTGGCCCTTGCTCTTGCTCTTGCTCTGTGTCTGTGTCTGTCTGTTCATCTCACTCACACGCACACCTTCTGTGCTGCCTTGCCCATGAGGTTTCACACCCAGCAAATCCCCACACCTCTATACCCCTGTCAGTTTCCCTGACCTCTGCTTTTTTCCTGTTCATTTCACCAAAGCCAGTGAAGCACAGATGAGCTAACCTCTTCTCCGTGTTACAGTCGCTGTAAAAACGTCTAAGACCCGCATAAGGTCAGTCTGGGAAGGCTGAGCCCTGATAAAAGGCGACAGAGCAGCCCATTAGCAAGAATGTGACCAGCTTCTGCGGGGGCGTGGCCCTGTGGGGACTCCCAGCCACAGCCAAACCATGGCTCTGTCCTGTAAAAGTTAACAGCCAAGTCTGGAGACAAGACTTAACAGCAGCACATGACTGGCTGTAGTGAAGTAATGAGCCCACTATGTTCCTAGTGAAGTCACTGGGAAGAAGGGGAGGAAGAAGGCTTCTTGGGGAATGTAGAACCTCAATACATCTGGAAAGGAAAGTAGGAGTCGGATGCTCCAGTGGCTTAGGGAGCAGCTCCTCCATGCTGGCCCCCTTAAGGCACAAGCCCCTTGAGGACAAACACTTCAGTCACCTTCCTCCCTCTCTTCAACTGGAGAAATGCTGCACTTTTCTTCCTCCTTCCCTCCTTTCCGAAGACAGCTACTGAATGCCTTCCCTGGTACTAGTTACTGTACCAAGCCCAATACACAGGTGGGTAATGAGAGAACTCTGCCTGCTCTGGTGAACTCGGGGATCTACTGGGGGACCAGCATTAAGCAGCTAATCACACAGCTATCCAGCGACTTTTACATGCTGCCCAGGGCTATCAAGGAAGAGCATGGAGGCAGTGCCTTGTGGTGATTGATCAAACATGGGCTCTGGAATCGGACTGCCCGGGTGTGAATGCCAGCCCTGCCATCTGTTTGCCATGTGGCTCAGTTTGTTCAGTTATAAAATGGGAAGAAGAATGGTAGAATACAACTCACAGAGCTGGTGTGAGGACTGGGTGAGACAGTGCATGTAAAATGTTTACGGCTGGCCCTGGCCCAGAGCACCAGCACTGCGTAAATATAAGCAATTGTTGGGATCCTATAATAGGAACTTAATTTAGTGTAAGAGTCAGGGGAGACCTCGGACGGAGTGTTGTTTAGTCACAGAACAGAGGTAAAAGTGGAAGGAACAACCTGTAGGGAGACCCTACCCTGCAAGGTCATCAGGCCTGCAGTGAAGTGTAGGGGGAGGGTGGCGGGCTTGAGCCTGGTGACGGGAACTCCTGAGGCCACATGTTGGAAAGTGTGTGTTGTACCCTAGATTTGTATCCTAGATTACACGGACTGGGATCAGCCTTCCTGCCTGAGGCTTACAGGCTTCTGACTCTGAAAAGTATTCTTTCTTAGGGAAGAGAGGCCAGGAAAGGGACACTGGGCTGTGATCGGTGACATCTTTGCCTCCTTTCATGGGTCATTGGGAATCAGGAACCTGAAGGAAGTTAGCCTCTGCCCTCTTTAATGCTTGAGAGGAACCTGCTTGTGACCCCAAGGGACTTTTCTACTTGGGCCTATGGGTGTTGTGTGTGTGTGTGGTGGGGTGTGTGTGTGTGGTGGGGGGTTTGTGTGGTGGGGGTTTGGTGGGATGTGTGTGTGTGGTGTGGTGGGAGGGTGTGTGTGTGGTGGGGTGTGTGTGTAGTGGGGGGTGTGTATGTGGTGTGTGTATGGTAGTGGGGAAATAGTACACCTGTACTGTGCTCGCAGTCTGTTTCTTTGTTGGTGGCTCTTTAGCCTGTAATATCCCTCACAGTGGTGGCACCAGCTCTCCTCAGAGTCACACTGCCATCACCCCTGTGCCACTGGGCCTGTGTGGGCATGCCAGCAAAGTCACACTTCAGAGCACGAAGACATCTCACGTTCTTGGCAGGAGGGCTCTCCCAGCTGCTCCTGGCTTTGAATGTTCACTCCTGTTTTGCAGAGCGAAGTCAACTCACCTCGATTATGGACCACACTCTTCCTCCAGAATGGGCAGGATGCCAGCTCTAGGCTGGCCTCAAGTTCTTCGCTGGCGTAGTTTTTTAAGCCCAACTGTTGGGATATGCGTTTTCTTGAAAGTCAGGGAAAAGGCCGGGCGCGGTGGCTCAAGCCTGTAATCCCAGCACTTTGGGAGGCCGAGACGGGCGGATCACGAGGTCAGGAGATCGAGACCATCCTGGCTAATATGGTGAAACCCCGTCTCTACTAAAAATACAAAAAACTAGCCGGGCGAGGTGGTGGGCGCCTGTAGTCCCAGCTACTCGGGAGGCTGAGGCAGGAGAATGGCGTAAACCCGGGAGGCGGAGCTTGCAGTGAGCTGAGATCCGGCCACTGCACTCCAGCCTGGGCGACAAAGCGAGACTCCGTCTCAAAAAAAAAAAAAGAAAGTCAGGGAAAAGAACAGAGCCCCCTGTCGGGCTCAGAGCAGGTCCAGAAGCCCTACTTGACGGTTCATGGCAGCAAATGCATGGGCAGCTTCTGAAGGATCAGCCAGATGCTGGAGCCATCTGATCCCCCAGACCTGGTGCAATGTGGCACCTCCTCCCTCCTCCTCAGCCCTGAGATTTATGACACGGCCGTGTGCACATCGCTGGCATCAGGAACGTATAAAGCCACAGTGCCTGCTTGTGGCACTCACACCCAGTCAAGTCATCCTAATAGAGCGTTAGTGGCCTTCTGTCATGGGGGGAAAGTCTGGCACAGGCAGAAGCAGGTCTTGACTGACAGGGGAATTACCCAGGAAGACAGCTAACAAAGGGGCAGGGGAGGGGCAGAGGACCCAAGTGTTGAAGGAAGAGAGCAGCCAGAAAACCACCCAGTCACCTCCCAAGCAGGAAGGCAGCAGGGGGAGCTGCGGGGACTCGTGTGGTTTCAATAGTAGAACTTCTGCGGAGAGGCACAGCGAGGAAATTTCTATGGAGAGGAGGCCGTCATTCTTGTGCCAGACATCCTTGCCCTCCAGTTCACAGAAGAGAAAATTGAGGGCCTAGCGCGATGGCTCACGCCTGTAATCCCAGCACTTTGGGAGGCTAAGGTGGGCGGATCACAAGGTCAGGAGTTCCAGACCAGCCTGGCCAATATGGTGAAACCCTGTCTCTACTAAAAATACAAAAATTAGCTAGGCGTGGTGGCGGGCGCCTGTAATACCAGCTACTCAGGAGGCTGAGGCAGGAGAATCTCTTGAACCCAGGAGGCAGAGGTTGCAGTGAACCGAGATTGTGCCACTACACTCAGCCTGGGCGACAGAGCAAGACTCCATCTCAAAAAAAAAAAAAAAAAAAAAGGAAGGGAAAATTGAATAGAGTGTGGATAAAGAGGCGAGTTCATCTGACTAGATAGACAAGGGAGAAATGGAAAATCTTTGTAAGCCATCACGAATCTGGTATTTATGGGATGTGTACGTATCATATTTAAAGGAGAAGGGAACAGGGAGCTAGCATTGGCGGTAATAGCATAACATTTAAACACGCCATCAGCTGAGACAATTGAGTTAGCCAGTTCAAATCACAGCACCACCACTTACCCAGTTCCATGGCCTTGGGCAAATGGCTTAGCCTCTCTGAGCCTCCATTTGCTGTTTGCAGATTGGTAGTAAAAATAATATTTACCGCAAAGAATCATTGGAAGGATTCACTCTGTATTTCTAGTAAAGAGCTTAGAATGGTACATGGCATATAGTAAATTCTCAGTCGGAAGTTAACTATTATTGTCGTTACTATTATGATTATTTCAGTATGCCATCCATTTGTGGTACTACTTGTTTTCGGTTGCGTAATTTCTTTTAATATTCACAGCATCTTGCCTGAGCGCGGTGGCTCACGCCTATAATCCCAGCACTTTGGGAGGCCAAGGCGGGCGAATCACCTGAGGTCAGGAGTTCAAGACGAGCCTGACCAACATGGTGAAACCCCGTCTCTACTAAAAATACAAAAATTAGCCGGGCGCGGTGGTGGGTGCCTATAATCCCAGCTACTTGGGAGGCTGAAACAGGAGAATCGCTGGAACCTGGAACTGCGGAGGTTGCAGTGAGCCGAGATCGCACATTGCACTCTAGTCTGGGAGACAAGAGTGAAACTCTTGTCGTCTCCAAAATAATAATAATATTTACAGCGGCCGGGCGCGGTGGCTCAAGCCTGTAATCCCAGCACTCTGGGAGGCCGAGGCGGGCGGATCACGAGGTCAGGAGATCGAGACCATCCTGGCTAACACGGTGAAACCCCGTCTCTACTAAAAAAAATACAAAAAACTAGCCGGGCGAGGTGGCGGGCACCTGTAGTCCCAGCTATTCGGGAGGCTGAGGCAGGAGAATGGCGTAAACCCGGGAGGCGGAGCTTGCAGTGAGCTGAGATCCGGCCACTGCACTCCAGCCAGGGCGACAGAGCGAGACTCCGTCTCAAAAAAAAAATAATAATAATAATAATAATAATATTTACAGCATCTTGACAGACTCATTAATGATGTCATTACCCCATTTTTGGATGAGGATTCCAAGCCCCTGAGAGGAGAGGTGATTTACTCTCAGGTACCCAACCTAGCTATAAGACACAAGCAGGATCAGAACCGAGGTCACTTTGGTGTCAAAGCCGTGCATGTTTTAAAATGTTTTTCTACAAATTGTCTTGTTTTGGCCAAGCTCTCAGAATAGGTCATGCCTACAGGCAGGTGCCATTGTTGAGGCTTGTTAAGAGCATAGAGAAAAAAAGAATACTGGCAGCCATTGTGCAGTGGACTGTGCATAGACGCTCTCGTTTATTCCATTGTGTAGTCAGATGAGCCGAGGTAGGGGCAGGAATCGAACCCATGTCTCCCTGACAGCAGAACTCAGGTGCTCATCCACTTGTTGACAACCAGCTTTCCACTTAGATCATTAGGATAATAGCTACTCTCTCAGGCTAAGTGCTAAGATCTCATTAAATACATACCACCAGGGGATGAGGTGAGAACTGTTTATCTTTGTTATATATAGAAGGAAATGGAGACATAGTTGCTTTGACTTTGACCTAAACACTCTCCTGCCCCCTCACCCTTTCATCTTCCATTGAGGTGAGATTGGGGAAGTGCGGCAGTGTGGTCCTCAGAAGACACACTATAGATACACTGTTAGCACTGAATGAAAACGAAAGGCTTCATACCTTTCCACAGAGGTGGGTCCTCTTCAAGACCATTTGAATTGGATGCTCTGGAGTTTCCTTCTCTCCCTGAGTGCTCAGCACCCCTCCAGCCTTGCAGTTTAGCCTGCCTTAGACTTAGTCTTGCATGTGTAAAAGAAAAAGGGAATCGTTTATTAAATGTTTCCAGCCTCCAGAAAAGTCCGCAAAAGCTGTTAGTTAAGGCCTGTCTGGCATGGGGTGTTTTAGAGTACTAGCAGTGCCAATTAATTTTTTTTTAAAGGACTAAGTGCTGAGTTTTTATATCTAAATATAGAAAGTAAAAAATAAGCGAGTCTGAGTTCGTCTTGGAGGAAGTATTGATGTGTAGCTAGAAAGGAAACTTTGGAGGAACTGAGTCCTGGTATGAAGGAGCAGAAGCAAAGCCTGACGCTTGCCGACAGCACTGCTGCTAAGAAGGGCCTGCCTGGGGTCCAGGATCAAAACCTGTTTGGATATTTCAGAAAATCAGGATACCAGGAAAGGAGGTGATTTTCCCTCTTGATTTCCAAGCTCTGAGGGGCATCTCTCCATTTTCTTAGTGTCCATCCTGCCACAGGCACCTCTCAGGAGCAGGGCCAGCCACCACAGCTCTGACAGGGCAGTCGAAGACTGAAATACCAGTTCCTAGTTCATGGGGAAGTCCCCAGCAGCTCACATCGGAGGACCGTCTAGTCTTCCTATGTCACCAGAGTATTTTTTGGTGTTTTGTTTTGTTTTGAAATAGGGTCTCATTCTGTCTCCCAAATTGAAGTGCAGTGGTATGGTCATGGCTCACTGCAGCCTCGACCTCCCGGGCTCAAACGATCCACCCACCTCAGCCTCCCAAGTAGCTGAGACTACAGGCATGCCACCATGCCTGGCTAATTTTTTATTTCTTGTAGAAATGGAGTCTCACGGCCGGGCGCGGTGGCTCAAGCCTGTAATCCCAGCACTTTGGGAGGCCGAGACGGGCGGATCACGAGGTCAGGAGATCGAGACCATCCTGGCTAACACGGTGAAACCCCGTCTCTACTAAAAAATACAAAAAACTAGCCGGGTGCGGTGGCGGGCGCCTGTAGTCCCAGCTACTTGGGAGGCTGAGGCAGGAGAATGGCGTGAACCCGGGAGGCGGAGCTTGCAGTGAGCTGAGATCCAGCCACTGCACTCCAGCCTGGGCGGCAGAGCGAGACTCTGTCTCAAAAAAAAAAAAAAAAAAAAAAAAAGAAATGGAGTCTCACTATTTTGCCCAGGTTGGTCTTCAGCTCCTGGGCTCAAGCAATCCTCCCGCCTTGGCCTCCCAAAGTGCTGGGTTTACAGGCGTGAACCACCACCCCTGGCCTGCCAAAGTACTTTTGTGGAAGACCAAGACTGAAAACTTTGTAAAGGAGCTGGGTGCGATGGCTCACGCCTGTAATCCCAGCATTTTGGGAGGCAAAGGCGGGCAGATCACTTGAGGTCAAGAGTTTGAGACCAGCCTGGCCAACATGGCGAAATCCCATCTCTACTAAAAATACAAAACTTGGCCAGGTGCAGTGGCAGGCGCCTGTAATCCCAGCTAGTTTGGTAGTTTGGTGGCTGAGACACAAGAATTGCTTGAACCTAGGAGGGGGAGGTTGCCGAGATCGTGCGACAACACTCCAGCCTGGGTAACAGAGCATGTGTGACTCCATCTTAAAAAAAAAAAAAAAAAAAAGGCTGGGTGTGGTGGCTTAGGCCAGGCACGGTTCCTCATGCCTGTAATCCCAGCACTTTGGGAGGCCGAGGTGGGCAGATCAGGTGGTCAAGAGATTGGGACCAGCCAGGCGCGGTGGCTCACACCTGTAATCCCAATATTTTGGGAGGCTGAGGCAGGTGGATCACCTGAGGTCAGGAGTTCGAAACCAGCCTGGCCAACATGTTGTATCTACTAAAAATACAAAATGAGCCAGACATGGTGGCGCATACCTGTAATCCCAGCTACTCGGGAGGCTGAGGCAGGAGAATCACTTGAATCCGGGAGGCAGAGGTTGTGGTGAGCCGAGATCGTGTCGTACTCCAGCCTGGGGAATAAGAGCAAAACTCCGTCTCAAAAAAAAAAGAAAAGAGAGAGAGAGAGACAGATTGAGACCATCCTGGCCAACATGGTGAAACCGTGTCTCTACTAAAAATACAAAAAGTAACTGGGCTTAGTGGCATGTGCCTGTAGTCCCAGCTACTCAGGAGGCTGAGGCAGGAGATTCACTTAAACCTGGGAGGCGGAGCTTAACAGTGAGCCGAAATCACACCACTGCACTCCAACCTGGAGACAGAGCAAGACTCCATCTCAAAAAAAAATAAAACCAAAACTTTGTAAAGGAATTTATCTGCCTATGGATGCTTGGTAAATATTTGCTGAAAGAATAATAAGGTCTCTGCTTTTCTCAGCTATTTTGTTTTTTTTTTTTTTTTGAGACGGAGTCTCGCTCTGTCGCCCAGGCTGGAGTGCAGTGGCCGGATCTCAGCTCACTGCAAGCTCCACCTCCCGGGTTTACGCCATTCTCCTGCCTCAGCCTCCCGAGTATCTGGGACTACAGGCGCCCGCCACCTCGCCCGGCTAGTTTTTTGTATTTTTTAGTAGAGACGGGGTTTCACCGTGTTAGCCAGGATGGTCTCGATCTCCTGACCTCATGATCCACCCGTCTCGGCCTCCCAAAGTGCTGGGATTACAGGCTTGAGCCACCGTGCCCGGCCTTCTCAGCTATTTTAAAAATGTTTTATGAAAGTCATACATGGCCATCCATGGTTAAAAGATTAAGGCTGGGAGGAGTGGCCCACGCTTGTAATCCCAGCCTGTAATCCCAGCACTTTGGGAGGCCGAGGCGAGTGGATCACCTGAGGTCAGGAATTTGAGACCAGCCTGGCCAACATGGTGAAACCCCATCTCTTCTAAAAATACAAAAATTAGCTGGGTGTGGTGGTGGGTGCCTGTAATCCCAGCTACTCGGGAGGCTGAGGCATGAGAATCGGTTGAACCCAAAAGGCCGAGGTTGCAGTGAGCCGAGATCGAGTCACTGAACTACAACCTGGGCGACAGAGTGAGACTTTGTCTCAAAAAAAAAAAAAAAAAAAAAAAAGATTAAATAATGCCTAAGGGCTTGTTTACGTACAAAAAGCAGCAGTTTTCATGCTTTTTGGAAGTGCTTTGTTCCTAAAGTATGTGGTATCTATCTTGCCTGGTGTATTACCCCTGATTTTATTGAATCATAGAATTCAAGAGTTCTGATTAAGGCTTCTCTGGAGCCTTAGAGCTCTGGCACATCTTCTAGAATGGCAGTCCTCCAAGTATGGTTCCCTGGCCAGCAGCAGCAGCATCACCTGGGAATGCATTAGAAATGCAGATTTTGAGGCCAGGCGCAGTGGCCCACACCCAGCATCCCAGCATTTTGGGAGGCAATGGCAAGAGAATCGCTGGAGCCCAGGAATTTGGGACCATCCTGGGTAACAAAGTGAGACCCCCATCTCTACAAAAAAAATTAGCCAGGTGTGGTGGCACACACCTGTAGTCCTAGCTGCTCGGGAGGCTGAGGTGAGAGGATCGCTTGAGCCCAGGAGGTTGACGATACAGTGAGCTAAGATGGTGCTATTGCACTCCAGCCTGAGTGACAGAGTAAGACCTTGTGTACAAAAAAAAAAAAAAAAAAAATTCTTGGGCTCCTCTCCAAACTGACTGAATCCAAAACTCTGTGGCTGGGCCCCCCACACCTGCACTGTAACAGGCCCTCCAGGTGACTCTGCTGCATGCTCACTCTTGAGAAATAGTGATATCAAGCATCATAGAAGAAGAACTCAGGTACTAAAATCTCACAGGATTCAAATTCTATCTGTGCGACTCACTCACTCTCTACATGTTCCTTTACCTCCTAGCCTCAGCGTTCCTGTCTGTAGAATGGGATAATAATCACCAGTCTAAGTTGGGCGCGGTGGCTCAGCCTATAATCCCAGCACTTTGGGAGGCCGAGGCGGGTGGATCACGAGGTCAGGAGATCGATACCATTCTGGCTAACACGGTGAAACCCCGTCTCTATGAAAAATACAAAAAAATTAGCCAGGCGTGGTGGCGGGCACCTGTAGTCCCAGCTACTCAGAAGGCTGAGGCAGGAGAATGGCATGAACTCGGGAGGTGGAGCTTGCAGTGAGCCGAGATGGTGCCACTGCACTCCAGCCTGGGCGACAGAGCAAGACTCCATCTCAAAAAAATAATAATAATAAAATAATAATAATAATAATAATAATAATCACCAGTCTGGGGGAGTTATTGTGAGAACTGCTATGAAAAGGCACGAAAGCACTTAGCATCGTGTGCCTCGTACAGAGTAAGCATTTGATAAATTGCTTATCATTTTTGTTATTAGCTAGCTTCCTAGACCAGGTATTCATCTTTTTAAACAGTACCCCAATCAGATGGTTGCCTGGTGAGAGGAGATTCAAAAATTCTCATCTATTCCAATGAATGACAGCTATGGCTGTTAATAGTTATATATTGAGAGAATATCTGCCATTCTGTAATTTCCATTCTTGATTATAACTCTGTTCCCTAGAACCATTGGAACAAGACTTTTCTACGTGGCCTTGTCCAAATATTTGAAGATAGTGATCTTGGCTGTTCTGAGCTTTTTCTTGTTCTATTTCCAAAGATTAACTTAAACATAGAAGATAATTGCAGCCAGTAGGGAGGGCTTTTAAAAAAGAAAGAGAGAAACAGAAAAGGCCTGCAGCCAGGGCTATGCTTCGGTGACGTGGGTCTTTGGAGATTTCTGGTAGGTAAGGATGCCTGTAAGTTTAAGGTTAAGGCTTTCTCAGATGGACTTGGGAGCCTGCAGTAGACATGGTGGGTGGAGGTCACTGTTGGTAAGAATTCTGCCTTCTGCCGCTGGCAGGTGTGGGCCAGAGTCACCCCTAGAGTGTTTCCATGTAGGAACACTCGGGTGTTCCAGACACAAATGCCTTAATATCCAGCATCTTTGCCAGGGGGTCTGCTCCAAGACCCCAGCCCTTTTCCTGCTGTGGTCTCAGGCCTTTGGCAAGCTGCCCGTGCTCTTTCCAGCATCCTATTTCTCACCTGGGTTGCCAGCTCCCTGCAGCCTTGGTGGTGTTTGCAGCCTGCTCTCAGTTTTTTTTAATCTTTCTTTAATTGATGTCTAATTAGTAGTTATGAGAAATTGCGCTAGCCAAGCAAATGCTACCTTTCCTAAATTATGCCATGGTATTGTGTACAACAGCAGCAAGGTTGCTATTTTAAAATGGGATTGCATAAAATAAACATGTGCCCAGATGACAGGAAGTACTAAGTTGATGATTAATTGATGCTCTGGTGCGGCCTCGTGCTTTCCAGTGCTTCCATTTTTGTGATGATCCATCTAGTGAGGTTTCAGCAGGTCCACACCACTGATAATTGCCAGATCGCTAATTTGCAGTTCGTCTCCTGCCCTCTGATGCCGGGGCCGGTGACCATTAGGAGGCAATGCAGAGCAGTCCTCAGTCTCGCTGAAGGTCAGGCTCACCAGAAGGTGATGTGCGGCCTTCGGCTGGCCGGGTCTTCTGCAGCTCGGAGGCTGCCTCTACACACTGAGACTCAGGAACGGTGACATTGCTGCGTTATTCCAGGCTCTTGAGACTGGTGCTGTTTGTCCTATCATTTTCTTTGTATTGTGGAGGGCTGATACTCAGGGAAAGGGAAAATAACTTAGATTTAGTTTTATTTGTTTTTTTCAAATTAGGAGATGAAGACTTGAGCCTGCTGACACATACCCAAGGCTTGCCCAGATGTGAAATAGGTAGAAGTTTAAGTATGTCTTGAGAGCAGTTGAGAAAAGAGTCCGTGGAAAAATTACTAACTAGGGCTGGTGAGCAGCGTCTCAACAGCACAGGGGGTAGGGGTGTGCCATCTCAAAAGCTGCCCGGGTGCTTAGGCCAGAGGACTTCACCCAAATGTGGTGTTGCTTCTGGGGAAGGGGGGTGCTGCGGTCTGGACCGCAGCCTGGTGGATTAATAGGAAGCAGCAGAAGCTTGAGCCAGGTGTCTTCTGGAACAGTAAGGAGGCAGGACAGTGGCAGAGGCCCCGGACTCAGACCACTCTGCCTCTCAGCAGCTGTGATCTGGGGCAAGGACTTCACCTTTCTGAACCTTAGTTTTCTCATGTGTATTCTCTACCCACCCAATAGCTCCTCCCATGAGGTGTGGGAGATTAAATGGCATCATCATTTATTTAATAAACAAGCGAATGGTGGATGGGGACAAAGCACCTAGCTCAGTGCACAGCCTGTGACCACTCTGGAAAGTGCCAGCACTTCTCCCAAGTGAGTACAGCAGTGGCAGCTCCTTTGTAACTAGGCGTTGCATGGTAGGATGTCCCTGGGGTTGGTCCATTAACCTCCTTTTCTCTCGGGGGAAGGGCCTTGGTGCAATTAACAGCTTTTAAGCCAGGGAATTGATACCTCTTGTTCCAGTGTTCTTGAAGTCTCAAGAAGTCTGGGACCCCAGAAAACAGGCAGGCCAGTTGCTTTTATTTTGCCTGATGGCTGTCTCTCCAGAGGTAACAGTGACAATGACAACCAACACATGGCTCTCTGGAGTCTGACTGACTCCAGGGCTCGGTGCTCTCCACTGTCCACACTTGTTTCTGGTGTCTGGTGGCAGCACCCACGGTGTTTCCTCTGTGCGCCTTCAGCAAGACAGAGTCGCTCAAAGCCAGTCTTCAGAAGGGACCCAGGGTTGCCTTAGCCATGAGGCCCCATGTCAGTTTTCACAGTGACTTCACCATCCTTTAGACAAAGTCCTTGAGATCTTGATGGCTCCCAGTGGACTTCTTTCCCGGGACAGGGCGAATGGACGCAGTAGACAGCTTGGAATCCACTCTGAGCTGAACAGCGCTGCTCTGCCCAGGGTAGGATGGGGAGGGAGTGGGCGTCCATCCTTCCCTTGATATTTTATTCTAACTTACTTGTTTAACTGACTTTTACTACTTTTTTTCTTATATCACACTATACACCAAATAAGTTCCAGAATGATCACAGAATGAAATGATTCTTCAAACTGATAAAAAGAACAAGAAGGAAAAAACAATAGCTGATACAGGAATGGGAAAAACCTATTCTAAGCATAAAAACAAAGGAAGACATCATAAAGAAAATGGTCTTAAAAACCTAAAATTTTTGAATTATATACTTCAACAAATTCAATAAAATTAGAAGACAAATAACAAAAAGGAAAAATGTAAACATATATAACGTTGATATAATTACTTAATATTCATAGACTTTCTCAAGTTCAAAATAAGAATCACTCCAATAGGAAAATTAACAAGAACATGAATAGGATATTCACAAAGTAAGAAATACCTATATCTAGTAATCTGTTAAGCTTTTACTAGTTGTCAAAAAAACATACTTGTGAGTTAATTTTCTTTTTTTTTTTTTTTTTTTTTTTTGAGGCGGAGTTTCACTCTTGTTGCCCAGGCTGGCATACAATGTGCAATGGCACAATCTCGGCTCACCACAACCTCCACCTCCTGGGTTCAAGCAATTCTCCTGCCTCAGCCTCCCGAGAAGCTGGGATTACAGGCATGCGCCACCACACCCTGCTAATTTTGTATTTTTAGTAGAGACAGGGTTTCTCCATGTTGGTCAGGCTAGTCTTGAACTCCTGACCTCAGGTGATCTGCCCGCCTTGACCTCCCAAAGTGCTGGGATTACAGGTGTGAGCCACCACACCCAGCACGAGTTAATTTTCTAACAGTAAAAACTTGGAAAACCCTGTATCACTTTTTTTTTCTTTTCTTTTTTTTTTCAAGACACAGTCCCACCTGTTACCCAGGCTGGAGTGCAGTGATGTGATCTCAGCCCACTGCAACCTCCGCTTCCCAGGTTCAAGCAATTCTCCTACCTCAGCCTCCCGAGTAGCTGAGATTACAGGTGTGCACCACCACTCCCAGCTAATTTTTGTTGTTGTTGTTTTTGTTTTTTTTTTCCTGAGACAGAGATTCACTCAGTCGCCCAGGCTGGAGTGCAGTGGCGCGATCTTGGCTCACTGCAAGCGCCTTCTCCGGGGTTCACGCCATTCTCCTGCCTCATCCTTCCAAGTAGCTGGGACTACAGGCGCCCGCCACCTCGCCCGGCTAATTTTTTGTATTTTTAGTAGAGACGGGGTTTCACCGTGTTAGCCAAGATGGTCTCGATCTCTTGACCTCATGTTCTGCCCACCTCAGCCTCCCAAAGTGCTGGGATTTACAGGCGTGAGCCACCGCGCCTGGCCTGCTAATTTTGTATTTTTAGTAGAGACAGGGTTTCACTATGTTGGCCACACTGGCCTTGAACTCCTGACCTTAAGTGATCCTCCTGCCTCAGCTTCCCAAAGTGCTGGGATTACAGGCATGAGCCACAGCACCCAGCCAACCCTGTATGATTAACAGCATGACTATTCTTACAGTGGTCATATACTTTGGTGTCTTTAAAATCATGTAAAAGAATAAGAACTTGAAGTGATTAGAATAAGTTCACAACACACTTTGTTTTTTTTGTTTGTTTGTTTTGTTTGGTGTTCGTTTGTTTTGTTTTGTTTTGTTTGAAACGGAGTCTCGCTCTGTCGCCCAGGCTGGAGTGCAGTGGCACAATCTCTGCTCACTGCAAGCTCCACCTCCTGGGTTCACACCATTTTCCTGCCTCAGCCTTCTGAGTAGCAGGGACTACAGGCACCCACCACCACGCCCAGCTAATTTTTTGTATTTTCAGTAGAGACAGGGTTTCACCATGTTAGCCAGAATGGTCTTGATCTCCTGACCTCGTGATCTGTCCACCTCGGCCTCCCAAAGTGCTGGGATTACAGACGTGAGCCACTGCGCCTGGCCACAACACACTTTGCAAGTGAAAATGATGGGTTAAAATATATATTACCTCTGTTTTTTAAATGAAAATGAAAAACTCAAGAGTATACATCAAAATATGAACAGAAGTTATCTTTAACTGCTGTGCTTCTACAGTCTTTCCATTTTTACCAAAGAACAAATACTTTAAAATTTTTAAGTGAAAAAGAAAATGGAGAGCGATGAGTTGAAGCATCTAGAAAAATCAAACAAGAGTGTGCTGAGGCCTGCTCCTCTCTTGTGGTGGGCACCTCATGGACTTTCCCTGGCTTTCTCCTTCTGTCTTCGAGCCCAGCCCTCCTCATTCTCTGCTCTCCAGTTCCTACTCCTAAGACCCTGCCTGTTTCTCCTCAGGACTGAGCACGGAAGGCATCTACCGGGTCAGCGGGAACAAGTCAGAGATGGAGAGTCTGCAGAGACAGTTTGATCAAGGTAAGGCGCAGCCTGGCCAGGCGTCCGAGGCCAGAGCTGGTCATGGCAAACACAACTGCCTTGGTGAACTGTCTTTGGGGCCTCGGGGCACTCCTGCCAGCACAGACCCAAAGTCACAAGGTGCTGAAACTGAGAAACAGACCATGTATGGCCGCAGTGGGGAGGAGTGGACTGGGTCCTGTCAGTGAACCCTCCCTGCCAAAGCTGGGTTATGTAGGCCACTCCCCACACCGCCACTCACAGATGCTCTTCCAGGTCACCCAGGCACACGCCTCCCTCACCACACTGAAGAGTTTTGCCTGTTTGGCCATGCAGAGCTAGTTGCAGGCACATGATATACAAGTCGGGTTGAGATGTGATCCTGTTTTGCCAGGGCCTCAGATCTATCCTCCTCACAGTCCCAGCACCAGAGAAAGCGAGGGACCATCGTGTGAGGAGCTGAGCCCTTGGGACACAGACCCAAGTTACATAGTTCTTGGCAGGGACTCTCTTCTCCTAAGCCGAGCCAGCTTCAAGAGGCCTAAAGGCAGGCAACCAAACTCTACCTCTTGGAATTGACCACACGGTGGGATGAGAAACCATGTCCCCCAGTGCCAGCAGCAAAAGCACTGGAGCAGGGCACATTCCCATCTGTCAGCAGCCAGGGCAGGAGGCACCACCCAGAGCAGACACCACACCCACTCCCCAGGTGGGCAGCCCTTGCACCTTGCAGCACCGCAGTTGGGCTCAGCTGGCCGCAGCGGGCAGAGGGCACCACACGAGAGGGAGACGCCTGCTAATCTGTGGGTTAGGAGACACGAGGCCAAAGTGAGGGGAGAACCCCCGGTGTGGGATGCGTTTGTATATATGGGAGATCCTGTACCAGCTTACCTCCCCCACAATGGAACGTGGTGTTGTCCATCCGTGGAGATTTCTTCGTTATCAGGAATCCACTGAAGTATGTATGCAACAAGAAGGAAAGTAAGAGATGGGTCAGTGGTGTGGTGGCTGGGAAGGGCCAGAGAGAGAATAAATGAGCCTATTTGCCCTCCCACCATAGGCGACAAGGATGGAGGCGGCAGTCACAGTGGTTGCTAACATCTCTGTGACCTACCTGGAAAGTGAGCCACCCTTAAGGAAAGCCGCCTCCTTCTTCTGTGATGGGAAAGGAGTAAGGAAGAGGTAACGGCATATCAAAGCCAGATGAGGGCAAGCTCCCAGCACTGAAAACCAGCATCCCTGCCCTGATGCTGGTGGAGGAGGCAGTTCAGCAGTCTCGGAAAGAGGTGCTGGGGCCAACCCATGCCTGAACCTCAGAACTCGAGTTAGCACTCCCACAGGTCTCACCCCTCCAATCCGTGTCAGTCCTGAGGCCGTCCCTGGCTCCTTAAGGTTTCTCTAGCCTCTCCCGAGCCCCGAGTTGTCCTGATGCTTCTGCCTGGCTTGGAATGGTTTGGCCTCACTCTCCTGACTTCCTTTCAGACCATAACCTGGACCTGGCAGAGAAAGACTTTACAGTGAATACCGTGGCCGGTGCCATGAAGAGCTTTTTCTCAGAACTGCCTGACCCCCTGGTCCCGTACAACATGCAGATCGACTTGGTGGAGGCACACAGTGAGTACCGGCAGCCCAGTGTTGGGTGGATTGAGGGAGAAAGGGCTCAGCACTGGAAGAATAGGTCCTGCCCTCAGAATGGACGCTGGCTCTTAGAGCTGATATTGGAAGGACAGCAGGCAAGGGAATTAACCAGATGACAACAATGGGACTTGCAAATCGGGCTCTTGCCCTTGTAGACCTTAGGTGCTTATCTGGGGGTGGCACCAAGAGAGTTGCAGGTTTCCCTCGTACTCTCATTAGTTAAGAGCATGATTTCGGTGTCAGACTTGGCTCCTTTGCTTGCGGCCAACTTAACCTTCTCTGCCCCTTAGTGTCCTGCTGTTGTTACCATCCCTACTCCTGCAGATGAAATTTGGTTCGGAGAGGCCTAGAAGTGAGGCTGTGAACAGCCTATTTAATAGTAGTTCTTATTTTCCTCTCCCCTCTTCTTACCTGTCTTCTCCCACCTCTCATGTAATGAAGTTAACATGTGTCTAGGGTCCTACAGCCTCTTAGGAAGCCGGCCTCTGGAGGGAAAGAGACAACTCCAGTGGCCAAGTGATCATTTGATGCTGTAGCAAATGAGCGCCTCTGGTTTTAGTGGTATCCTGTGTGCCGTGCCACCTTGCCTCATCAGCTGTTCCTGCCCCAGCCTGCCTCTCTCTAGAGGTGTTTGTCCAGATGGGCAAGACTTCTCACTGGCCAGCCTCTCCCTGGACTTGGTGTAGTACCACAGAGGATGCCTGGCCTCTCAGAGCGTCCCGCCATGTGGCCCTCACTACCTTTTAAGTCATCAGCAGCCTTCCTGCTTTGTGCCTCTGGCAGGCCAAGACCCAGCAGCAGCCCTTGCCGTGCAGCTGCAGAAGGGAGTGTCTCTGCCAGCTGCCCAGAGATGACAGCCACCCCGTGATCCAGCGACCAGAGGGTGGGGAAGAGGAAAGGAGATGTGTTCCTCAGGGGCAGGACATTGGTCTCATCATGCCACTGCCCAACTCTAAAGAGGGAGCTTTAAACAAGCCTCATATACTCACAAGGCTGATGTGTAGGCAGAAATTTGAGGGAGGTGATGGATCAGCGTGACCCCGAGTCCTGGGTCACTGACTCTAAGTAGCATCTAAGGGAGACAGGTGTGGAGGAAGCCCACCCCTGAACTGTCAGAGCCTCAGTAGTGACAGGGGCTGCGGGACCTCCAAGGTCACCCTTCCAGGGTCTGCACTTCCTGTGGTGTCTGTTTTCACAGTCTGGATGCCACTTTCACCTTATTCTGTCCACACTCTCTTAGCTGACTGGAATTGTTCCTAGCGCCTGACCTAGCTAAGCCCACAGGGATGGGGCAGGAGAGCATGGTACTCCTGGGACGGTCATAGAGTAGCCTGCCTTCTGAAGACGGGAGTCAGGGTTTCTCCAGAGCAGTTATTGCCGGCTTCTCCCCTGATCCTGCTGTCGGAAGATAGAGGCTTTCCCAGCAGTCACTTCTCCAGGAGGCTCCAGGCAGGCACAGATGTGAAGTCGCATGGGAAATCTCTATTCTGGAGCCAGCTTTCTTTCCACGGAAGCTTGTCTCACAGTGGAAGTTAGGAAAGGCTGGAAGCCGGGAATTCCTGTCTGCATTTGTCTTGACTTGGCGCCATCTAGAGGTGCGTGGAATCCTGCCACCCGGCAGAACCCCATTGTTTCTGCGGGAGCTGCTGACACAGCATCTTTTTGTGTAGGGTTGGGGGGCCGGCAGGAACGGGAGGTGCTATTGATAGGGAATCAGCTGCCCTTCCCACAGCAGCTTCCACTGCTCAGGAGGTGGCTTCTTGCGGCCGCTACTGCAGCAGCCTGGGAAAGGGTGGAGGTTTCCCACTTCCTCTTCCCATTGTGTGTTTCCTGTCCCTCATGGTACTCAGCGGGGGCTCCGTTGTCTTGAACCTGACTGAAGGGGGTGGGAGAGGAGAAGATCTTGCTGACAATGGCACCTCTCTGGGCCAGAGAAGTTGACTGGAAAGCTAGGCTGTGGATGTTGCAGGGCCAGGTTCAACTGAGCCACATATACCAGGCAGTGTAAAAGTTAGTAGTGTTAAGGGATATTATGGAAAAAAGATGATCATGCCCCAAAGTAGCTCTTCCCAGACTGGCTGGGGTTTCCATGGCTACATCAACTTGACCAGCTCTTTCTACTTAATCCCTGAGAGCAATTGTGTCTCTATATGTTCAGGCCTTGGAACCAGTTTCAAATCCCATCACAACAAGTATCAAGGTCACTAGCAAATGGTTTTGTTAGCTCCAGAATTTCACAATATTGAACACTGCTGAAAATGTACCCGCAAAATAGAGACGTTTGTGATTATTTGCCAGTTATTTTCCTACCACACTCAAGGTGATGCGTGGGAGATTCAGAAATGAACAGCAGCAGCAACCGCACCGCCCATGGCCTGGGTGCCTGCCTAGGCTTGGCCCTGCTCTCCACGAGGCATTTGATTCCCACTGCTGATCTTCCTTTGAGGAAGATGGTATTACAATACATCTCCATTTTGCAGAGGAGGAAACAGCTTCTCAGAGGTGATACAGCCTGCCCAGGGTCACACCGCTAGGGAGCAACAAGCTGGGGCTTGAGTCCCTGCCTCCATGGGTGCAAGTGAAGTTCTCTGAAGACAGAGCAAAGCTGAGCTTGAAGTGCACAAACCCCAGCGGGGAAGGCTCGAGGAAGAGGGCTTCACAGGGGAGACGGGCCAGGGTTTCAGGAGGCAGAGGAAGAGGCTTGCGCTGCCTGTCTTGTCTCCTCCCTGTAGCCCACCCCCGCCTTCAGGAGTCACTCTTGCCTGGTGTCTCCCCTGTCTCTGGTGACTCCCTCCTCCCTGCCTATCTTGAGTCGACTCCATCCAGCCGGTGTCCACAGGCCCTGCCCTATGACTTTTGTGCTGGAAGGGGTGCTAGAGCTGGCTCCATCTCAAGCCAGACGGTCTGGACCAAAGGACCTGTGGCTCCAGGGTCCCCATTAACTCCCTGTAATAGCTCGTAAAATTCAGTCTTTTTAATTTAAGGAGAGACCAGTCGTTTTCGTCAGATTGTCGAAGGGGATGTGTGACCCGAACATGGTTCAGGATGCCGGCTCATTGTCTCGGCCTTTCCTTTTGACAGATGAGACCGTTGGAGCTAGAGATAACAGTGTAGCCTAGGTTACCAGGAGGCGGCCCTGCTGCTCTCTGGGCTCTTGTTCACCAGCTGCCTTGGGACGTTGCTGGTTCTGGGATCCTGCCTTCCTTTGATCTGTCCAGATAGCTGCCCGAGGGCACGGGGGTGCTCCTCACACCCACGCACGGGGTCATTAATTTCACAGATAGCCAGGCCCTGTGTGGACAGAGACAGATGGCAGTGGGCACACACATATGCGGCCCCCAGCTCAGTCTGGTGGGACAGGACATTCAACAGGTGATTGCAAAGCCATGTCTCCAGGGGAAGGACAGCCTGGATTCCCCATCCTGGGCCCTGTAGAGTGAAGTCTTGACCTTGGAGTTGTTTACCACCTGGGACGGGGAGAGCGGACGCCGGACGAGCCTGCGTGATCACTGAAGGACTGTGACCCTGAGCTGGGCTTTCCCTTTCCTGGCGATGCAGGCGTGCAGATGGTCAGCGGCGGCCAGCAGGGACTTTCCTCCAGGCACTGAGCTGGCAGCAGCAGACCCAAGCCTAGAGCTTGGTTGGCAGCCTGGGTGCCAGTGATGGCAGTGGCGCAGCACAGCCAGGGCAGGAGTGTTCTTTGGGAACAAGGTCTCTGCTGCCAATTTGTTTGACCTTGGACCAGTATTCTGGCTTTGTGAGTCCTGGTGTGTCTGTGCTGTAAGAGGTATGGGAAGCTATTCAGTAAGGTCCCTGTGCCCTCTGGCTGTCCCCTCCCCTTCCTCCTGAGTTCTTGGGGTCTCTATTTTATTAAATTGCTGGGTCTGTGTCCAGGCTGTCTTGGTTCAACTGGCCCAAAAATTCGTCCCCTGGATGTTTCTTGCTGTCTCAGGCGACTAGCCCCTAAGTTCAAAAGTATGATGTCCCATCAAGAGGTGCAGCTCCCAGCCCACACCCCCTGAGCAAGAGCAGAGCCACTTGGAGCCGAGCCAAGCGAAGGGGTGAGCGTGGTGTAGAGGCTGGGGTCTCCTCCATAGGCCACCATCTCTCCCGGCCCACACCCCTGGACTCCTGTCTACCACTGACCAACACTGGAGCAGGATGGGTTCTTCTTGTTGTTGTTAGAAAAAACTAAGTGTCTTGACTCCCAAAGGGTAGGCTAGGGAGTAAAGGATGTGAGGATCCGGCCCTCCACAGTCTGGGTCCTGAGGGGACTCTGAAGGGGTTGGAGGTCATACCAAAAGTCTGGACGAGTGGAGCTGAGAGTCCACAAATCAGCACTCGCCAGGTGTGGGGAGAAGCCACCCTGGGCACCTGTACCATGGCGGGTCTGGGTTGCAGCAGCTCACCCAGGGCTGGGTGCCCTGACGGCCCTGTCCCAGCAGGGACCCCAGGGAGCCTATTGCCCCTGCTGTTTCTTTGGCCAGTGTAGACACCTGGCCGGGCAGGCCGGCCCACCTGTTGAAGCTGCGGGTCCCTGTAGAGCAAGGTTCCACTGAAGATGGTGAGTGGCTCCCCTGAGTGTGCCGCTGCCCTGTGACCAGGTCCACACAGACTGTGGCCCCAGCCTGCAGCAGCACCATGGGGCAGAAGGTGTCCGGGGTGCACGGGCTGGCCTGGCTCTTGGCCACCAGCTTGTTCCCAGGCCTCTGGCTTGGAGCTGCCAGAGTCTGTGCTTGACCACACCCAGGCCCAGGTTGGATCCGGACAGCGCAGTCAGCACCGTGCTCAGCAAGTAGCAGCCAGCCAGAGGCGCCTGAACTCACCAGGGATGAGGATGGTGGTCACGAGGGGAGACTGGGGCCGGGCCAGGAAGGCCTCGAGGAGCCAGCCCAAAGCTTCTGGACTAGAGAGGGACCTCTGGGTCCTTTCCCCTCTTTCCACTAGACCGTAAGCGACAGGGAATTTGGTTTTTGTTCCCTACTGCATCCCCAGCGTATAAAATAGTACCCAGGCAGGAGCAGGCCCCCGTAAACACCTGCTTCTCCCACACACTGAGGATAAACAAATGACCCAAGCAAGAGGGGCCTCCCAAATCCGAGAATGAAATAATTCGCATTGTCTGGCGAGGCAAGAATGGGGTGCTGTCACCGACAGCCTCACCCATCCCCATGTACTCAGCCTAGTCCCTCTCACGCTCACCTGCCTCTGGGTCAGAGTCGCCGCCTCCCTCACTGAGGACTGTTGAGGGACCTGTGCCTGGTTCCGACCAAGGCAGCTGAAAATGCCACACAGGGCACAGACACTGCTGGTGCCCCCCCAGTCCTGGGTCAGGGGAGAGTGGGTATAGGAAAAACGTATGAAGCCGGGTGCGGTGGCTCATACCTGTAATCCCAGCACTTTGGGAGGCCAAGGCGGGCGGATCTGGAGGTCAGGAGTTCGAGACCAGCCTGACCAACATGGTGAAACCTCATTTCTACTAAAAATACAAAAATTAGCCGGGCGTGGTGGCTCAAGCCTGTAATCCCAGCACTTTGGGAGGCTGAGACGGGCGGATCACAAGGTCAGGAGATCGAGACCATCCTGGCTAACACGGTGAAACCCCGTCTCTACTAAAAAATACAAAAAAAAAAAACTAGCCGGGCGAGGTGGCGGGCGCCTGTGGTCCCAGCTACTCCGGAGGCTGAGGCAGGAGAATGGCGTAAACCCGGGAGGCGGAGCTTGCAGTGAGCTGAGATCCGGCCACTGCACTCCAGCCTGGGCGACAGAGCCAGACTCAGTCTCAAAAAAAATAAATAAATAAATAAAAATAAAAATACAAAAATTAGCTGGACCTGTAATCCCAGCTACTCAGGAGGCTGAGGCAAGAGAATTGCTTAAACCTGGGAGGGGTTCTCTACTAAAAATACAAAAATTAACCATGCCTGTAATTCCAGCTACTCGGGAGGCTGAGGCAGGAGAATCGCTTGAACCTGGGAGGTGGAGGTTGCAGTGAGCCGAGATCGTGCCACTGCACTCCAGCTGGGCAATACAGCGAGACTTCATCTCAAAAAAAAAAAAAAAAAGTGTCCTAGCTGGTGAAGCCAGCACCCTGGAGGGCACCCCATCCCCTTTCCTGTCAGAGGATTACTGCAGTCAGAGAGGACTCTGCTGCCTGCAGGGAGGCGAGGACCCAGAGCAGATAGGCTGAGCTGGAAACAGGCCTAGGTCCTATCCACCTGCGACATCACCAGCCTTGTGACCTTCTCTTGGCCTCTGGAGTGGGTTTCTCAGCCACCATATGGGTAACACCCAGCCCCACCTTCCACTCAGGTCTGCGGTCAGGGCCACGCGAAGAGCACTGTGAAGCTGTCCTGCCAGCACTCGGGCAGCACCCAAACCTAAGCAGCTGCTGGTGCCTTTGCCATGTGAAGAGGCTGCAGCCGGAGCCTAGAGGGGTGAGGCAAGCTTTGCTTAAGGAAAGAGGTGAATGGGGCTGAGTCAAAGGATGTTGACAAGGTCAGCCTTGCTTTTAGTGTGGCCCAGACTTGAGCAGAAGGGCCTCTCGCCCTCCTTGACTTCTGCCCAGCGAGCTCCTAGTGCTGCTCCGTACTCAGGAGCACCTGGACCAGGCAGCCAGTGGGGAGGGGAGCAGGCCAGGAGACTGGCCACCCACTCCTCACTAGGCATTCAGCTGAGGTGCATATGCAGAAGGAGGCTGGGATTTTAGGGGGCAGCCCCTAATTTTTTATTTTTCTTTTTGAGATGGAGTCTTGCTCTGTCACCCAGGCTGGAGCACAGTGACGCAATCTCAGCTCACTGCAACCTCCACCTCCCAAGTTCAAGCAATCCTTCTGCCTCAGCCTCCCAAATAGCTGGGATTATAGGCACACGCCACCACACCTGGCTAATTTTTGTATTTTTGGTAGAGATGGGGTTTTGCCATGTTGTCCAGGCTGGTCTCAAACCCCTGACTTCAAGTGATCCACCCACCTCAGCCTCCCAAAGTGCTGGGATTACAGGCGTGAGCCACCACACACACCCGGCCCCTAAATTATTATCAAAGCAGGCTCTGTAACTCCCACCCCTGCCCCTCCCCACCCCCCAAGGAAGAAACAAAACCACCCTCATTGCTGCTTATCAGATAGGAAGGAGAGCAGGCGTCCCTGGCAGACCTAGGCTTTGCCAGCCCCGTTTCCTGCCTCCAGCCAGAGGATGGGATGAGACCCAGCTCTTACGTAAAGGTGCTACCACTCGTTGCCTAATTAAGACAAACACAGCTGTGTTTGGGTCGTGCAGGCACCTGCGGAGAGACCTGTGTCCTCCTGTGCCAAGCTAGCAGCTGGAAGGGGGCATGACGCTTTTATGAAGTGAAGCTTCGCGCCACACACATGCTGCTTGTGTTTTCTAATACAGTCTTCTGTCCTCCCTACAGCAGTTTACTTTTTTTATGTAGATATTGTATTGTAACATGACAATGAACTGTTTGAAGACTCAAGGTCGTGGAAAAGAGTGTGCCCATGGCCGGGTGCGGTGGCTCACGCCTGTAATCCCAGCATTTTGGGAGGCCAAGGCAGGTAGATCACCTGAGGTCAGGAGTTCCAGACCAGCCTGGACAACATGAGGAAACCCTGTCTCTAGTAAAAATATAAAAATTAGCCAGGCGTGGTGGCAGGCACCTGTAGTCCCAGCTACTTGGGAGGCTGAGGCAGGAGAATCACTTGAACCCAGAAGGTGGAGGTTGCAGTGAGCTGAGATCGCGCCACTGCACTCCAGCCTGGGGGACAGAGCAAGACTCCATCTCATAAAAGAAAAAAAGAAAAAGAAAAGAATGTGCCCTTGAGGTGGAACCCTTAAAATAAACCTTGGATTCAGAGAAATGAAGCTGCTCATAGCCCAATAACTAGCTCCCAGGACTTTTTTAGTCATTTCTGATAGACAGATGTTACCAAGACACTGCTCTCATGAAGTTACACTCTCAAGGCCACAGATTTGCCTGGTTTCATTCATCCTCATTAGGCTGCCTGGGAGAGCTCCTGGAGCTCTGTCCCTTCCAGCCCTGCAGCCTCCCTCCCCCTGGCCCCTGCAAGTAGACTGGCTCTCAGGTGCCCTTATTTTGTGTCCAGCTGTGAACTCTGAATTTAACTGCCGGGTGTCACCGAATGAAGGAGGCACCTTTTACAGACGAGGAGACTGACCCTACGGTGTCACTTGCCCAAGGTGACACAGTTGGCGCGAGAGGCTGGATTTGTACCCAGGGCCATCTGAGTCAGGATCTGGACTCCAGACCACCACAGGGCCTTCCTCCCTGCTCCGCGTTCCCGCCCTTGGGATTCTGTCTGCTCTTCCAAGTCTCACTCTCCCCAGGGTCCTTGTGCAACTCCCCCAACTCTGACCCTCCGGGCACATCACCTGCTGCAAAGGTGACTAAGGAGCCATGGGTTTCCTAAAGAATACCTGGTTCAGGGCCGGGTGCGGTGGCTCACACCTGTAATACCAGCACTTTGGGAGGCCAAGGTGGGTGGATCACGAGGTCAGGAGATCGAGACCATCCTGGCTAACACAGTGAAACCCCATCTCTACTAAAAATACAAAAAATTAGCCAGGTGTGGTGGCGGGCACCTGTAGTCCCAGCTACTTGGGAGGCTGAGGCAGGAGAATGGCGTGAACTCAGGAGGTGGAGCTTGCAGTGAGCCGAGATGGCGCCACTGCACTCCAGCCTGGGTGACAGAGCGAGACTCCATCTCAAAAAGAAAAAGAAAAGAATACCTGGTTCAGGGAGTCCGCACCCCTCCCGGATTCATCAGCAGAATGGTACACATGTGTCTCCGGGGCAGACGATCCAGCACCGTCGTCTATCTCAAAGGAGCCTGAACCCCCAAGCCCATTAGCAACCGTCGGCGTTATAATAGACCCCCTCTTCACCAACCCCACCCACAGCCACCAATTGTGAGATAGCTGCCGTCTCCTTCGTGAGACCCTCCCGTGGTTCTTCTGTGCCCTGGAGTCCAAGAAGGAAATATGGGGATGTCTTTCCCTGCACAGAGAAATCTGTCTCAGCCAGCTGGGCTCCAGGTGGGCTCTGGGACATGTGTGCCTCACCAGCCTGGGATGCCCTTCCCAGCCAAGGTGGGCCACACCCACTCAGGGATGGCAAGCCCAGTGGCCACGGCTCCAGCCCCACAGCCAGTCCCAGCTCTGCAACTTCTAACCTCAGATACCTCATCCTCAAAATGGGGTGACAAGTTCCTGCCTCACACGATTGCAGGGACTCATGGAACTGGGCCTGGCGCGGGTTACGAGCTGCATTCCAGGCAGTTGTTTTCCCTCCCCTAGGACATTGGGATTCCGTGATAGGCAAAGTGTGGGCATTGGGGGGAAAGGGGGTGCATAGTTCCTTTGGTGAAGTGCGTAAGAATTCCCCCACTGTTTCCATCAGCCCCTCCAATGGGGATGTGCGGAGGGTCCCTGTGTCTCTAGGGAAAGGACAGAGCCTTGGTCTCATGACCGACTCCCTCCCTCAAAGGTCTGTTGGCGTGGGTGGGTGGCAGCGGCTGCCTGTCTCCATCTGGTCAGGAAGCAAGCAGGCTTTCTGCGTAGGGATGCCTGTCTCCAGGGGCAACCGGATGAGCAAAGAATGGTGTTCTTTATGGCGTAGTCTCTCCAGATCGTTCTGTCTCGGGTGGTGGGGCCAGGAAGCCCCAGGCACACAGTGCCGCCCTTCAGTGGGGGCCTGGGACACAGAGGTGGGCCAGGCCCCTGGGCCAGTGCCACTGCCAGGTGTGCCAGCCTTGGGCACAGGCTTTGGGGGAAAGAGTGGAGTTAGTGTCATCCGAAAGCCCTGGGTTGCCCTCAGAGAAGGCCCATCACAGAGCACGCCCTGGGGTGGCCACCAGCCTCGGCCATGAAAGGCAAGGCTTTGGTTTTCTCTCTCCTCAGAAATCAACGACCGGGAGCAGAAGTTGCATGCCCTTAAGGAGGTATTAAAGAAATTTCCAAAGGAAAACCACGAAGTCTTCAAGTATGTCATCTCTCACTTAAACAAGTAAGTCGCAGGGCCTTCTGGTTGGTTTTTCCTCCGGAAAATTGACAGCCAGGGTCAGTGCGTCGCAGAACAAGGCTGCCAGTAGCAGCCTCAGGCCCTGGCCTGGAAGGGGCGCTGGCCGGCCTCCCGTGGTGCCCACTGGGCTCAGCGCCTGGAGCCTCTGCCTCTCGCCCATCCTAAGGCCTCCCTCCTGCTCCTATCTGAGGGCGGCCACGTGGCCGCAAACCTGCCCAACACCAGACAGTGCACTTAGCTCTGTCGGGCATGGGGCCTCTTGTAGGCCTGCGCCCCAAAGCTGGCAGAGAGAGATCTTCTGGTTGGTGCTGATGTTCCAGAAATCTTCTCCTGAATCCAAAACACCTCAGAGCCCCTGAAAGTCCTCTCTCAGCATTCACATTCCCAGCTGGGGAGAACCGGGACATCGCACCTCGAGAGGTGTGCTGCAGGAGAGAGCCAGCCTCCAGCATGGAGCACAGGCTGCAGGCGGGAGGCCATGTGGCTCTTCCCTGAACTTCCGTGTGTGTGGAGGAGGGCTGCTGGCCAAGTGGCATCTGATGGCACTCTGGTTTAGGACGCTCAGCCTCCCTCCCTCATCACAGCTGGAGCACCGCCACTGCTTTGGCTGGCTGCAGAGCTAGTCCCTGAGGTGGTCAGTCCACCCCCAGGGGTTTTCAGGGCTCCGGGCAGCCTCTCCAAAGTTGGCCATGTGGAGGCGCTAGGCTGGAGGGGAGAGGACACTGAGGGCGCAGCCTCCCGGGCAGGGCAGGGCAGGGCAGGGCACAGAGCTGCGCGTGGCCTTTTCTGCTCCACCTGAGGGTGTGCAGGCGGGGCTCAGCCTGCGTGCTGAAGACCATGAGCGCCTGGGGCCAGGCAGGGCCCTGCACAGTTCTGACCATTGAGTTTGGTGTCGCCCGCAGGGTCAGCCACAACAACAAGGTGAATCTCATGACCAGCGAGAACCTCTCCATCTGCTTCTGGCCCACCTTGATGAGACCTGATTTCAGCACCATGGACGCCCTCACAGCCACGCGCACCTACCAGACAATCATTGAACTCTTCATTCAGCAGTGCCCCTTCTTCTTCTACAATCGGCCCATCACCGAGCCCCCTGGTGCCAGGCCCAGCTCCCCCTCCGCCGTGGCTTCCACCGTCCCCTTCCTCACTTCCACGCCTGTCACAAGTCAGCCGTCGCCCCCACAGTCGCCTCCTCCCACCCCCCAGTCCCCAATGCAGCCACTGCTTCCCTCCCAGCTTCAAGCCGAACACACGCTGTGACCCACCAAGACCTGGGGCGACAGGAGAACCGGTCCTCTCTCTGACGGGGTGGCATTTGGCCTTGAACAAAACCAAGTCCACTGGGGGCAGAGGCAGGGGCAAGTGGCCCTCTCCATCATGTTCTCAAGACCTCAGTGGGAGCACCAGCCAATGGTACCATCCGCCAGGCTGCCAGGTGCCCTGGGCCCGGCACTGCAGACCTGAGCTGGCTGCAGGCAGCAGCCATGGGGCCCTGTCCTTTGACTTGGACCCTTTTGAGGACTGAACTAGGCAGGCAGCAGCCCCAGTGCCCTCCCTCTGTTCTCTGGACCACCACCCCACCTGGCTGCGCACACCAGCCTCCAGGTGCCTCCCTCTGCTTGTACAGGGCCCGTGGTCGGGACAGTGCCCAGGCCTTTGCCGGGGAGGAGGAGGCTCTGAGATTCATGGCGGGGCTGGCAACCCCCGAAGAGAACACTTCCCGCTGGTCTGTCTCTTCCCACCTTCCATTTGCACACACCTGCAAGGTAAGGGTGCAGCCCGGCTGGTGGCTCCTGGGGAACGTGTAGGCCACGGCTCTGCCACCACTAGGTACCTGCTGAGGGCGCTGGCCCTGCAGATCAGAACAACGGAGGATAGCTTTGTGCCTGGACCCAGAGAGTGCAGGACTTCCCTCTTCATCCCCGCCGTCCTACTCCACAGGCTTCCCGAAACATTCCCTGGCAAACAAAGGAACACTAGGAGAAAAAATGGAAAAACCCTTCCAATAATTAAAAAGGAAAAAAACACGGAAAGAAAACTACAGACCTCAAGATTTCACTCTGTGCCCACCTCTGCCGGGAGGGAGGGAGGCACACAGGTGGAATTGACCCTCGTCTTTGTGGCAGCAAAACCAGGATGCCTGGAGCTGTGGCCTGAGAGCCTCCTGGGGTCCCACTCACCCACTTAGGTCTAGTCGCCAGATTCCCCGTTTTCCCAAGAAGAGGGTTTGAGCCCTTGGTGGGGAGAGCCCGGGAGATGGCAGAGCAGGCTGGAACCTGGGCTGCCCCAGAACACAGTCCATTACGATAGAAACACTACTTGAGCGTACGTGTGGGGTGTGTGTGTGTGCACGTGTGAGTGTGTGTGTGGGCACTTGGTGGGGAGTTGGGGACTGCTGGAAGGTGCCAGGTGCACTTGGGGTTGGGGTTGGTGTGTTGGGTGTTGAAGTGGAATCGTTTCATCCCAGCCATGGAGGCCACTGGCAGGAGTGTTCGTGGAGATGTGGGCGGGGTGGGGCACTTTGAAGGAATGGCGGTCTGCTGGTGCCCTCGAAGGGGCATCCTTCCTGGTCCTTGCCGGCCCAGAGGCACCGTGCCTGCCTATCACCCACTACCACCCTAGCCCAGCCTTTCCACTGCTCCAGGAAAAGCTCTTCTCCTGCCCACCTCTGCCCTCTAGCACTGCAAACTTGCATGGCTGGGCCATGGCCTCTGCAGCCAGGAAGACTGGGCACCCCCCAGGCGAGAGCTAGTGGGGTGCAGAGGGCCCCACACCAGACAGCCCTTGGGGCTCGTTGCACTTTAAGAAATAGGATCTGTGGTATATTCCAGGGGGCCTGATGGACACCTCCTGGGCGTCTGCAGCTGCCCCGCCCATGCCCACCTGTAGTGGTTGGAGACAGAAGTGGCCCTTCGTCTCCCAGGCTCCCTCTGGGGACGGCTGGCTCACTGTCTCCAGTTCACAATGGCCAACGAAGGTGCTTGGAAACACTCACGTACCCTTGCAAGTTTTAATGGGAGAAAAACCCAGGGTCCAGGCGTGTTTTCTGTGAATGTTGGATGATGAATTTTTGTCTTTTCTGGCGGAGCTGTGCCTGGCCCTGTAGGCCCAGGGTTGACTGGAAGGTGACATCTGTGTTTCGTTGTAGCTGAGGTTGGCAGATAGGTTCCCAAACTCCCCCAGTCCTGGGCCCCAGCAGATGAGGAAACGGCCGCATTGACTCACCCCGCCCCCTTTTCAAGGTCTTGCTCACCTGGTCAGCACCTCACGGAATTGGGAGTGGAGGGAAAGCATGGTGGTGGCCTGGGCCATCCCTGTATGAACGCAGGCAAAAGCAGCCCAGTCCCCCTCACTGCTTGAGCTAACACTGCCACCTGTTTTGTGAGCACGAAAGCCACGGCCTAAGCCACCTGGCCCCTGATTCCACAGATGTGTGTGCAGCCAGTGACTTCCCCGGAGTGTGGAGGGGGCGGTGAGGAGGAGCACCTGGGCTTTCTACCCGTCCCCTCACAGAAGTACCTGAAACTAGGCCTGGGGCACCCCCAACGCAGCGCCCTGTCAGCCAAGGTGGGCAGGCGGGGACTGTGGCAGCTCATGTCCGAAGGGAGCCTCCATGCACAGGAAGCCCCGGGGTTCCTCTTGTTTCCCCCACTAACTCTTCAGCCTCTCGTCTGCTGCTTTGGGCTGAGGGACTAGAGGACATCTCAGTCGTTTGAGCGGCATGGCCAGTCGTGGCAGGCCAGGCTTCAGCATCCGGTCAGGGCAGCGTGCAGACTGAATAGGCCCTTGTGTGGGAGCATCCCTGGGGATTGTTGGAACCGTGCTGTCCCCACCCCTGCTTTCATCGGGGCTCTAAGTTCTGGAAGGTGCTTGCACAGAGGGTGCTCATGGGACCCGCATGCAGCTCTCAGCACTGGGCAGGTGGGCGTTGGCTTGTCCAGAATGGGGACGTGGGGCAGCCACTGCCACCCAGCGAGAGTGCAGACACCGTGTGAGGGAACAGCAGCCCTTGGTGCAAAGCCAGAGACTGATCCTGGCTCTGACGGCTGAGGAGGGAGGACCCGAGGCTGGGTGGTGTGGCTCGTGAATCCACTTAGAATTCTTGGCTTGTGTCGCACACTGGGTATCACGGCACACATTTACTCTGCATTGTCCCTGTCTTTCCTGTCGCCTAGCATTTGGAGAGGAAGAGGGAGAGAGCTTCAGGGTGTCTGTCTCCTTGCTCTCCTGCCTCTACCGCCTTGGTTTTGCTTCCTGCTGGAGGCGCGGCACCTGCTGCGACCCAGATTCTTCTGCAGGATATGTCTGTCTTTGTCACCGTGGACAGAGGGTGACATCATAGGAGCAGCTCGCTGGCCAGAAGGGGATGGGGCATCCCTGTGCCTCAGTCAGCTTCTGCTGCTCTTAGGGAAGGGAGGCCTGGGTCAAGCCAGCATCCCTTTGGTTGAGACCCCCGCAGGCCACCAGGCATTCTGGACATACACACACACAACTCCACAGCAGGCCAGCTGCAGCGTCTTGTCATCAAGAGTCACCTCAGCTGCGCTCCCCTCCCGTCCTTTCCTATGAGAAGCCACTGCTTTGGGGGCGCCAGCTAGAAAAATTAGGGTGAGGTGGCCAGGAGGGCCCCTGCCGCGCGGCGGCCTGGGTCCTGTTGAGGCGCTCATTTCCCAAAGGCAGCGCAGGGATCCAGGGAAGCTGCGGCAGGGAGCGGCCCCGGCTCCGTGGCTCTGAGGTGTAACGGGAGTGGGCTCCCTCCCTCGGAGCACGTGGTCTTGTGTCCAGGTCAGAGAGTGGCCCAGGAAGCGGGCAGTTTCTGTCGCGGGTCCGGTGGGGGCGCGGCCGCGGTGCGGTCGGTGCAGCATGGCCAATGCACGGCGCGCGGGGGGCAGAGCAGGAGGCGATCGGTGACCTCGGGCACTGCTGGCCTGGGCTGGCCTCCTCCAGCCCTCCCGTGGCGGAGCCGGCAGTGATGCTACACTTCACTGTAGTCACGACAGGGCCTAAGTTATTGTTTGCATAAAAAGAATCATGTTCCCTGTGTACATTTAAGAAAAAAAAAAAAAAAAAAACGGAAATGTCAGAATTGTATGGAAATAAAACTTGTTTGAAAATTTGGAATAGTGCTGCTGCCAGCTTATTTTTCTGGTACTTGTATTTTCACATGTTAAATGATCTTTATATATGTTGAATTAACAAATATTTTGAGTTTCTGAGAAAAACAAAACATATTAATGGTATTGAAATGTGTTAGTAGTCTGGCTGTATGCCCAAAATTCTGTTTTGCAGCAAAAGTGAAGACTTGTATGTAAAGAAAGTATAACAATTATTTCTTTGTATTTTAGGGGCTTTAACCGGAACATCCTTTAGCTGGTGTTAGGAATGTTTGCTTAATTTCCAGACTTTTTTTAAAAAACACATCGTGGGTTTTTTGAGGCTCCAACCTAATTAGTGCATGGTCAGCCCTCAATGAAGGCTGAGGCATCTCTGACTGAGGTGTTTTTGTTTGGTTTTGTTTTTTAAAATCATGTATTTGCTACAAAGTATTGTACTTGTCTCAATGGGAATGGTGTAAAAAACTGAAAAGGCCTTATGTGATCTGTATCATAGTTAATAAATCAATCTTGTAAAAAACCAAACCTGAGAGAAGTGAAGGGGGGCCTCCTCCTTACCGGGCCAGTGCAGCGCACACCTGGGTCTCCCCGGGCGCCTAAGCCAAGGATGGGAAGCAGGAGGCTCCCGCAGGGGGGCCCTTTGCCAACACGAGCTTCTGCTCCCAGCTCTCACCTGCTTTCCTCTCCAGCACAGCTTCCCAGAAGGCCGCGTCATTCCTGTGGTCTCTCAGCACCACCTAAAGTGGCCCCCACGAACCCCCATGGCCACAGGAACTGCAGGCAGGCATGGGCAGGGGATGCCAGAGGTGCCGCTCCTGACCTTCCTTCCCACTCCCCTCCTGCCTGAGGCCATGCGGGCGGTACTGGGAGTCAGATGCCTGGACTCACTTCCTGGCTGGGGGTGGAAGTGCCTGGGGAGTTCCAGGGGCAGGATCATGAGCAGGCTTGTGTCCAGGAGGTGGCCGACTTCAGACCCTTCTCAAGGGAGGGGTCAGGGCTGAAGTTCTGAGAGGGGAGAGCCAAAGGTCACACTCACTCCCTGGTGCTGGCCCTGGGGTCAGAGACACAGGCTCTACGCCAGAGTTAGCCACTGTCACCACCGTCACCCAGGACAGCACCTCCAGGGACGGAGATGGGCGGCTTCCTAAAGAAGCCTTGCCACCAAAAACACCTCCTCTCCGCTCACCCCCTAAAAAGCTCTTGTTAGGATTGTCTCCCTCTTTCCAGTCTCCCAGGCTCGTTTGCTCTATCCTTGGCCCCCTCCTTACCCCTTACTGCTTCTAAGATCCCAAATGTCACTTGAGTGTGACTCTTCTCTTCCCTCTGCCTCCATTCTAGCCTAGACCCGAATTCAAGCTCACTAGACTCTAATAGACACTCCCACACCCTGAATGGCCTCCCTGCCCTCAATCTCCATAGCAGAAGGGTGAACTACTCAGCATGCAAGACGCATCCTTCCCTGCCTGTGCCCATAGCAGACATGGCTAGCTGATCACCGCACTCTGCCATACCGCTCTCCAGGTAGCCACTACCAATCAATAGGGGCTGGCACCAGAGATGACGGCTGTTTGCCATAGGCTCAGCCAGGCAGGCAAACAAACGGAAGTGCCTACTGACCATAGCCCAGGCTCCTTGACATCCATGCAGAACCCCACGCTCTGGATCCATCCTGCTCTTCTCTCCCACTCCTTTAACCCAACTCCCCAACATCAGTCAAAATAGTCTTTTTTTTTTTTTTTTTTTTTTTAGACGGAGTTTTGCTCTTGTTGCACAGGCTAGAGTGCAATGGCTCAATCTAGTCTCACCACAACCTCCGCCTCCCCAGTTCAAGGGATTTTCCTGCCTCAGCCTCCTGAGTAGCTGGGATTACAGCCGCTCGCCACCACACCTGGCTAATTTTGTATTTTTCATAGAGACGGGGTTTCTCCATGTTGGCGAGGTTGGTCTCGAACTCCTGGCCTCAGGTGATCTGCCCACCTCAGCCTCCCAAAGTGCTGGGATTAGAGGCGTGAGCCACCTCGCCTGGCTGAGTCTCATTCTTTGAGTGCAGCTGGCTGCTTTCTGCTTCCAGATCTTTGCTTTGAGCACTTCTCTCTGCCTGAAATTCCTTCCATCCACCCTTCCCCAAATCTCCAGCCTGCCCATCAGATCCTACCCTGTTCTTCAAAGCCAGTCTTTCTCCAGAAACGTCCCTGACCCTCTCTACTCATGGATTCACCCAGCATCTGGGATTTACCTGCTGGGGGTTTATGTCACTCCCCGTGAGTGTGCCAGGGTTTCTCCTTTATTATTGTTGTTGTTGTTGTTGTTTAATTAAATCTCTACATCCTCCTGGTGTGCAGTTGGTACTCAATATGTGCTGACAGAAACCTGTCTTCTCTAGTTGTTTTTTTTTTTTTTTTTTTCCTTAGTCTGTTGTGCAGGCTGGAATGCAGTGGCACAAACATGGCTCACTGCAGCCTTGAACTTGTAGGCTGACGCAATCCTCCCACCTCAGCCTCCAAGTAGCTGGGACTACAGAGGCACATGTTACCACACCTGGCTTTTTTTTTTTTTTTTTTTTAAGAGATGAGATCTCACTCTATTGCTCAGGCTGGTCTCGAGCTCCTGGGTTCAAGTGAGCCTCCTGCCACGGCCTCCCAAAGCACTGAGATGACAGGTGTGAACCACCCTGCCCGGCCTCTTCCCTTCTTTGGGAAAAGGCTGAGCCATCTTGGGGCCCTGCTCTGTGCTGAGCTGGGTTGAGGGAGACACCAGAACCGGGACAGGCAGTGGGCTCTGCGTGCTGACTAGCCAAGGAGTGTCTTTTGTTTGTTTTTTTTAAACGGAGTCTCACTCTCGCCCAGGCTGGAGTGCAGTGGTGCAATCTCGGCTCACTGCAACCTCTGCCTCCCAGATTCAAGTGTTTCTCCTGCCTCAGCCTCCCGAGTAGCTGGGATTACAGGCGCCACCACCAGGCCCAGCTAATTTTTGTATTTTTAGTAGAAACAGGGTTTCACCATGTTAGCCAGAATGGTCTTGATTTCTTGACCTCACGATCCACCCGCCTTGGCTTTCCAAAGTGTTGGGATTACAGGCATGAGCCACTGCACCTGGCCTTTTTTTTTTTTTTTTTTTTTTAGACGAAGTCCCGCTCTGTCGCCCAGGCTGGAGTGCAGTAGCATGAGCTCACTGCAGCCTCCACCTCCTGGGTTCAAGCAATCCTCCCACCTCAGCCTCCCAAAGCACTGGGAGGGCAGGCGTGAGCCCCTGTGCTCAGCCTTCTCTGGCTCTTGATCATCAAGCTTTGTGTGCTTTCTATACATGAGCCTCTCAGCCACCAGCACCCAAGTTGAGAGCTTTGGGGGGCAGCTTTGTGGCTCCCAGATAGGCTGCCCCAGGAGGCCCAACAAGATGCCTTACGCATGGTAAGCCTTCAGTTGGTTTTTCGAACACAGTGGTCTCAACCTTGCCCTTGACTTGCCCCATCTACAAACCAACCTCTCCCACATGACTCCAGCCCAGACCTCTGCTCCAAGCAAAACATGATATCCACCTGTCTATGACACTCTACTTGGGGACTCCACTGTAACACACCCACAGCCAAACTCCAGACCCCTACTCCAAACAGGTCCATTCCCAGGATCCCCCCTCCAGCCAGAGAGAGACCCTGGGGGCCTCCTTGGGGTGTCTGTCTCCCTTCGAGTCAACCAGGTGCACCTCCCAGTTCCATTTTGCCTTCCAGTGCACTCCCCTTCCTGCTCCCTGCACCCCATCCCTGTCTGATCTTACCAAGACATCTGCCCTCCATGCTCACCCACTCCCATCTCCATGAGGGCAGATCAGATCTCACATCTAGCCATGCCTCTCCTCCTGTAACATCCTCCAGGGGTCTCCAGTGCCCTTAGAGGAAGCCCGAACTATTCCATAGGGTCCCACCCCGCACCCTGCCCACCTCCCAGGAGCCTTTCCTTGCACTCTCGTCCAGACACCCCAACTCCCCCAGGGCCTGCCCACCTCGGGCCCTTTGCAGTATCGTGCCCTCCTCCTCCAACACTGTCCTCCCTTGAGGCCACCCCACCTTGCTAACTTTCTCCTTGTCCTTCAGATTTCAGCTCCTCAGACTCCATAGGGAAAGCCCTCCCTGACTCCGCCAACCAAGATGGGTCTCTTTGCTTTCGGACAAGATCAGGTGGATTCAGGGTGTATGGCCATAGACTCTCTTTGCTTTCAAAGGAAAAAAAAATAGGTTCTTTCAGAGTACTTTCTGAGCTGGGCATGGTGGCTCATACTTGTGATCCTAGCACTGTGGGAGGCCAAGAGAGGAGGATCGCCTGAGCCCAGGAATTCAAGAACAGCCTGTTCAACAAAGTGAGACCTTATCTCTACAAAACATTTTTTTTTAAATTAGCAGCTGGGGCTGGGCTCAGTGACTCACGCCTGTAATCGCAGCACTTTGAGAGCCCAGCACTTTGAGGCTGGAAGGTCAAGACCAGCCTGAGCAACATGAAGAAACCCCCATCTCTACTAAAAATACAAAATTAGCTGGGCGTGGTGGCGCATGCCTGTACTCCCAGCTACTCAGGAGGCTGAGGTGGGAGGATCGCTTGAACTCAAGAAGTTCAAGGTTGCAGTGAGCCAAGATCGCACCACTGCACTCCAGCCTGGGCAACGGAGTCAGACTCTGTCTAAAAAAAAAAAAGTACTTTTCAGCCGGGCATGGTGGCTCACGCCTGTAATCCCAGCACTTTGGGAGGCTGAGACGGGCGGATCACGAGGTCAGGAGATCGAGACCATCCTGACTAACACGGTGAAACCCCGTCTCTACTAAAAACACAAAAAATTAGCCGAGCGTGGTGGCGGGTGCCTGTAGTCCCAGCTACTCGGGAGGCTGAGGCAGGAGAATGGCCTGAATCCGGGAGGTGGAGCTTGCAGAGAGCTGAGATCGCGCCACTGCACTCCAGCCTGGGCGACAGAGCGAGACTCCATCTCAAAAAAAAAAAAAAAGAAAAAGTACTTTTCTCAGTGTGTTATTCATTCAGGCTGGGGGACAAAATCATTACAAAAACTCCCTGCCGGAGCTGACATCCTAGTGGAAGGAACACAGTAAACAAACGAATGTGGCCATTATTCAGGCAGGACCCAGGAGTTAACAAGGATTCAGTTGTTGGGAGCACTTGCCTCGGGTGCACAAGTTAATGGGACACAAAAAAGACTTCAGTCATCAACATAAAAATATTTTAGCCAATGTTTTCAAAAAGCAAAAGTTGCTGTGAGCCTAAAACTGCTCTTAAATATATATATATATATATATATATATATATATATATATATATATATATATATATATCAGCCACGCATGGTGGCTCACATCTGTAATCCCAGCACTTTGAGAGGCCGAGGCGGGCAGATCACGAGGTCAAGACATCGGGACCATCTTGGCCAACATGGTGAAACCCTGTCTCTACTAAAAATACAAAAATTAGCTGGGCGTGGTGGCGGGGACCTGTAGTCCCAGCTACTCGGGAAACTAAGGCAGGAGAATTACTTGAACCCAGGAGGCGGAGGTTGCAGTGAGCCAAGATCACACCATTGCACTCCAGACTGATGACAGAGCAAGACTCTGTCTCAAATAAAAAAAAAAAAAAGAAGAAGAAAAATTGTCTTGGTTAAGTGCAGTGGCTCAGGCCTGTAATCCCAGCACTTTGGAGGTCAAGATGGGAGGATCACTTGAGCCCAGCAGTCTGAGACCAGCCTGGGCAATAGAGTGAGACCCCGACTCTACAAAAAGTTCTTTAAAAATTAGCTGAACAGGCCAGGCGCAGTGGCTTACACCTATAATCCCAGCATTTTTGGGAGGCCGAGGCGGGTGGATCACCTGAGTTCAGGAGTTCAAGAGCAGCCTGGCCAACATGGCAAAACCCTGTCTCAACTTAAAATACAAAGATTAGCCAGGTGTGGTGGCACATGCCTGTAGTTCCAGCTACTCAGGAGGCTGAGGCAGAAGAATCACTTGAACCTGAGAGGTGGAGGCTGCAGTGAGCCAAGATCGCGCCACTGCACTCCACCCTGGGCGACAGAGCAAGACTCCATCTCAAAAAAAAAAAAAAAAAAGAAAAAAGGCCAGGCGCGGCGGCCTACACCTATAATCCCAGCACTTTGGGAGGCCAAGGCGGGTGGATCACCTCAGGTCAGAAGTTCAAGACCAGCCTGACCAACATGGTGAAACCCCGTCTCTACTAAAAACACAAAATTAGCCGGGCATGGTGGTACATGCCTGTAATCCCAGCTACTTGGGAGGCTGAGGCAGAAGAATCGCTTGAACCCAGGAAGCAGAGGTTGCAGTGAGCCAAGATTGTGCCATTGCACTCCAGCCTGAGCAACAAGAGGGAAACTCCTTCTCGAAAAAATAATTAGCTGGACATGGCGGCGCGTTCCTGTAGTCCCGGCTACTCAGGAGGTCGATGTGGGAGGATCGCAGCAGGCTGAGGCCGCATTGAGCCAAGATTGTGCCGCTGCACTCCAGCATGGGTGACAGAGTGAGACCCCATCTCAAAATCAATAAATAAAAATCTTTTGGGCCAGGCATGATGGCTTATGCCTATAATCCTAGCACTTTGGGAGGCTGAGGCAAGTGGATCACCTGAGGTCAGGAGTTTGAGACCAGCCTGACCAACATGGAGAAACCCCCGTCTCTACTAAAAATACAAAATGCCAGGTGTATTGGGGCATGCCTGTAATCCCAGCTGCTCAGGAGACTGAGGCAGGAGAATTGCTTGAACCCGGGAGGCGGAGATTGCGGTGAGCGGAGATCGCGCCATTGCACTCCAGCCTGGGCAATAAGAGCAAAACTCCGTCTCAAAAAATAAAAATAAAAAAAGAGTCTTGTTTAAAAAATCAAAATTAGTTCAAAAAAAAAATCAATGATGAACAAACTATCAACATTTTAAATAAAGACGATTCAGTAACAGTGTCAAGTGAGTGGAGCCTGAGGCTAAAGGAGAAATCAGTTAAGACTGGCTCTGGATTCTGGGAGTTCAGCAAGGAGGTGACTGCGATAGTCCAGGAGTGAAACGATGGCGGATTAGACCAGAGAAGGACGGTGGTAGTGGAAAGAACGGGGAATTGCAGGTATCTTGAAGGTCAAGGCGACAGAATTTGTTGAAGATGGCATGAGACTGGGGGAGAGAGAAGGTGCAGATGATGCCAGGGTTGCCGCATACGACAGTGTGAGTATCTGATTATCCGCTGTCTTCCCCACTCTCCTGTGAAACCTACGAGGGCAGGAGCTGTGCTCCTCAAGCCACAGCCAGCACCCAGCACTCGCTCCCGGGCTCCAGGCCAACTGCCCTAGTGGAGAATGCGCTGTGTTACTCCATGCGGCCACCAGGGGTCAGCAGAGCGCCGCCCTGCCGAGCCATGGCCATCCCGGGAAGAGAATTAAAGCCCGGATGGCGACTTTTTAGGAAGAAGGCCAGATTAGAAGGAGAAGCAGCAGGCACTGCTGAGGAGGAGACGGGTTTTGAGAAAAAAGGCTGGAAGCGAAGTGTCCCAGGAGCTGGCCAAAAAGCAGGTGAATGAGCTGCTGTTTCTGTCATTGCATCCGTCCACCCATTTATTCCACCATTCAGTCACAGGCCACTCAGGGCCTTGCAGGGCCAGGTGAGAAGCTCAAAGTGTATCCTGAGGGCACTGGGGAGACCAGACTGGGTCCGATTTGCAGGAGCTGAGAGGAGGGAAGAAAGTAGGGATTCAGGACATGCAAGCTCACGGCTAACCTGCCTCCCAGGTGGGCCTGAAGAGCATGCAGTTAACATAAATGTTAGCAAAACAAATAATATTGGCCGGGCACGGAGGCTCACACCTGTAATCCTAGTGCTTTGGGAGGCTGAGGTGGGAGGATTGCTTGAGGCCAGGAGTTCAAGGCTGCAGTGAGCAACGACTGTGCTATGCACTCCAGTCTGGGAGACAGAGCAAGACCCCATCTCTACAAAATATACAAAAAGTTAGTCAGGCGTAGTAGCACACACCTGTGGTCCCAGCTACTTAGGAGGCTGACATGGGAGGATCACCCGAGTCCAGGAGGTAGAGGCTGCAGTGAGCCATGATCACATCACTGCACTCCAGCCTGGGTGAAAGAGTGAGACCCTGCTTAAAAAAAAAAAAAAAGGATTCCAATAATATTAAATTAATAAAGGCTAAAACTCACTGGACCCTTACGAGGTAGCAGGTCTTGTTTTAATGTTTTCACCATCAATTTTCTTTTTTTTTTTTTTTTTGAGACAGAGTCTTGCTCTGCCACCCAGACTGGAGTGCAGTGGTGCGATCTCTGCTCACTGCAACCTCTATCTCCCAGGTTCAAGTGGTTCTCCTGCCTCAGCCTCCTGAGTAACTAGGATTACAGGCATCTGCCACCATGCCTGGCTAATTTTTGTAATTTTTTTAGTAGAAATGGGGTTTCACCGTGTTGACCAGGCTGGTGTTGAACTTCTGACCTCAAGTGATCCACCTGCCTCAGCGTCCCAAAGTGCTGGAATTACAGGTGTGAGCCACCGCGCCTGGCTCGTTTTTTGTTTTTGAGACAGGGTGTTGCTGCGTTGCCCAGGGCTGGAGTTCAGTGGCACATTCACAGCTCACTGCAGCCTCAATCTCCTGGGATCAAGAGATCCCCCTGCCTCAGCCTCCTGAGTAGCTGGGACTACAGGTGCGCACCACCACACCAGGCTAATTTTTGTATTTTTTTTGTGGAGACAGGGTTTCACCATGCTGCCCAGGCTGTTCTCGATCTCCTGGGCTCAAGTAATCCTCCCTCCTTGGCCTCCAAAGTGTTCAGACTACAGGCGGGTGCCACCTCACCCAGCACTTTTCTTCTTTTTTTCTCTTTCTTTCTGTCTTTCTCTCTCTCTCTCTATTCCCCTCCTTCCCTTCCTACCTCTCTCTCCCTCCGTCTCTTCCTTTCTTTCTCTCGCTTTCTTTCTTTAATTTTTTAGAGACAGGCTCTTGCTCTGTCACCCAGGTTGGAGTGCAATGTTGCAATCACAACTCACTGCAACCTCAGACTCCTGGGCTCAAGCGATCCTCCCACCTCAGCTTCCTAAGTAGCTGGGGCTGCAGGTGCACACCACCACATCTGGCTAATTTCTTTAAAAAAAAAAAAAAAAAAAATTTGGAGGCCAGGTGCAGTGGCTCACGCCTGTAATCCCAGCACTTTGGGAGGCTGAGGCAAGCGGATCACGAGGTCAGGAGTTCGAGACCAGCCTGACCAACATGGTGAAACCCCGTCTCTACTAAAAATACAAAAATTAGCCGGGCATGGTGGCACACGCCTGTAATCCCAGCTACTTGGGACGCTGAGGCAGGAGAATCACTTGAACCCAGGAGGTGGAGGTTGCAGTGAGCCGAGATCGTGCCACTGTACTCCAGCCTGGGCGACAAGAACGAGGCTCCATCTCAGAACAACAATAACGACAATAAAAACTGTAGAGACGGGGTCTTGCAGCCAGACATGTTGGCTCACACCTGAAATCCCAGCACTTTGGGAGGCCAGGCAGGTGGATCACTTGAGGTCAGGAGTTCAAGATCAGCCTGGCCGATATGGTGAAACCCTGTCTCTACAAAAAATACAAAAATTAGCCAGGTGTGATGGTGCATGCCTGTAAGCCCAGCTACTCGGGGGGGCTGAAGCAGGAGAATTACTTGAACCTGGGAGGCAGAGGTTACAGAGAACCAAGATCATACCACTGCACTTCAGCCTGGGCAACAGAGCAAGACTCCATCTCAAAAAAAAAAAAAAAAAAGAGAGAGAAATGGGGTCTTGCTATATTGTGCAGATTGGTCTTGAATTCCTGGGATCAGGCAATTCTCCTGCCTCAGCTTCCCAAAGCACTGAAATTACAGGCATTAGCCACAGTGCCTAACCTTGCCTTTTCTTTCCATTATATGTTTGTTGAATGAATGAGTAGTGCCTTTGGAGACAGAGACTGGGTGGGGAGTGCCAAGATTTACAGAATTCCCATTCTGCCACCTCAGGAGAGAAGGATGACCCAGCCCCACCCCTCTCAGTGATAAATGCTAAAATGTACTTATGACTTGTGAAATGCATGACACTACACGCATGCACATCAGCCCCAGGAGGTCTGTGATGTCTGCTAGCCCGGCACATAGTAGATACTCAATAAATAATGGTTGGTTATATTTTTGTTTGTTTGTTTTGGTTTTGGGTTTTTTTGTTTTTGGTTTTGTTTTGTTTTGTTTTTTTGAGACAGAGTCTCACTTTGTCACCCAGGCTGGAGTGCACTGGTGTGATCTCAACTCACTGCAGCCTCTACTTCCCGAGTTCAAGCAATTCTCCTGCCTCAGCCTCTCGAGTAGTTGGGATTACAAACGTGTGGCACCTTACCCAGCTAATTTTTGTATTTTTAGTAGAGATGGGTTTGCCATATTGGCCAGGCTGGTCTTGAACCCCTGACCTCAGGTGATCCACCCACCTCGGCTTCCCAAAGTGCTGGGATTACAGGCATGAGCCACCACACCCGACCTTCTTTTTTTATTTTATTTATTTATTTATTTTTTAGACAGAGTCTGGCTCTGTTGCCCAGGCTGGAGTGCAATGGCATGATCTTGGTTCACTGCAACCTCTGCCTCTGGGGTTCAAGCGATTCTTCTGCCTCAGCCTCCCAAGTACTTGGGATTACAGGCAGGCGCCACCACACCCGGGTAATTTTTTATTTTTATTAGAGATGGGGTTTCTCCATGTTGATCAGACTGGTCTCGAACTCCCGACCTCAGGTGATTGGCCCACCTCAGCCTCCCAAAGTGCTGGAATTACAGGTGTGAGCCACCATAGCCGGCAGATAAATATTTGTTGAATGAATTCATTGAATGCTGACAGCAACTCCACGAGGAATGCCTTGGGGCTTGTTTTCCTATTACTTATCTATTAATAAGCATTTGATTGAAATCGTTCCCACACCATACATTTTAAGCGTTTAAAGTTGTATTTAGCAGAGTCAGTGGTTTTTAGCATGTTCAGGGGTTTTTAGCATATTCACAGACTTGTGCAACCATCACCACAGTCAATTTTAGAACATTTTCATCACCCAAAAAGCAAGCCTGCAACCATTAGCAGTCACTCTCCATCCCCCGGTATTAGTTTGCTGGGACTGCCAAAACCAAGGACCGCAAACTGGGTGGCTTGAAAAAACAGAAATGTCGGCCGGGCGCGGTGGCTCAAGCCTGTAATCCCAGCACTTTGGGAGGCTGAGACGGGCGGATCACTAGGTCAGGAGATCGAGACCATCCTGGCTAACATGGTGAAACCCCGTCTCTACTAAAAAATATTTTTAAAAACCTAGCCGGGCGAGGTGGCGGGCGTCTGTAGTCCCAGCTACTCGGGAGGCTGAGGCAGGAGAATGGCGTGAACTCGGGAGGCGGAGCTTGCAGTGAGCTGAGATCCGGCCACTGCACTCCAGTCTGGGCGACAAAAGCGAGACTCTGTCTCAACAAAAAAAAAAAAAAGGAAAAACAGAAATGTTTTCTCTCGCAGTTGCCAGAGGCTGGAAGTCCGAGATCAATCAGGGTGTCGGCAGGGCTGGTCGCTTTTTTTTTTTTTTTTTTTTTTTTTCGTTTGAGATGGAGTCTCACTCTGCTGTCCAGGCTGGAGTGCAGTGGCGCAATCTTGGCTCACTACAACCTCTGCCTCCCAGATTCAAGCAATTCTCCTGCCTCAGCCTCCCGAGTAGCTGAGATTGCAGGTGTGTGCCACCATGCCTGGCTAATTTTTGTATTTTTAGTAGAGACAGTGTTTCCCAATATTGGCAAGGCTGGTCTTGAATTCTTGACTTCAAGTGATCCACCCACCTTGGCCTCCCAAACTGCTGGGGTTACAGGCTTGAGCCACCATGCCCAGTGAGGGTTGGTTGTTTCTGAGGCTGTGAAAAAGAATCAGTCAGTCTGTAATCCCAGCACTTTGGGAGGCCGAGGCAGAAGGATCATAAGGTCAGGAGTTTGAGACCGGCCTGACATGGTGAAACTCGTCTCTACTAAAAATACAAAAATTAGCCAGGCGTGGTGGTGCACACCTGTCATCCCAGCTACTCAGGAGGCTGAGGCAGGAGAATCGCTTGAATCCGGGAGGCAGGGGTTGCAGTGTGCCGAGATCGTGCCATTGCACTCCAGTCCGGGCGACAGAGCGAGACTCCATCTCAAAATAAATAAATAAATAAATAAATAAATAAATAAATAAAATCAGTCTCAGGCCTCTCCTCTGGCTTCTGCGGGTGTGCTGCGCAGTTTGGCGTCCCTTGGTTTGTAGAGATGTCACCCTGAACCCTGATCTTGCCTTCGCCTCTGCATAGCCCTCATTTTTTTGAGACAGAGTCTTACTCTGTGGCCCAAGCTGGAGTGCAGTGGCGGAATCTCAGTTCACTGCATCGCCTCCTGGGTTCAAGCGATTCTCCTGCCTCAGCTTCCTGAGTAGCTGGGATTACAAGTACCCACCACCACGCCCGGCTAATTTTTGTATTTTTAGTAGAAATAGGGTCTCTCTATGTTGGCCAGGCTGGTCTCGAACTCCTGACCTCAAGTGATCCGCCTGCCTCAGCCTCCCAAAATGCTGGAATTACAGGCATGAGCCACCGTGCCCTGCCTAAGTTTTATTTTTATTTTATTTTTTGGAGACAGAGTCTCGCTCTGTCACCCAGGCTGGAGTGCAATGGCACAATCATGGCTCACTGCAACCTCTTCCTCCTGGGTTCAAGCGATTCTCTTGGCTCAGCCTCCCGAGTAGCTGGGATTACAGGTGCCCATCACCACACCCAGCTAAGTATTTTTAGTAGAGACAGGGTTTCACCATGTTAGTCAGGGTGGTCTCAATCTCCTGACCTCGTGATCTGCCTGCTTCGACCTCCCAAAGTGTTGGGATTACCAGCGTGAGCCACCGCGCCTGGCCTAATTTTTATTTTTTTGAGACAGGGTCTCACTTTGTCACCCGTGCTGGTGTGCAGTGCTGTGATCTCAGCTCACGGCAGCTTTGACCTCCCGGGCTCAAGCAATCCTCCCAGCTCAGCCTGCCGAGTAGCTGCAATTACAAGCAGTACCACCGTGCCTGGCTAATTCTTTAATTTTTTTGTAGAGACGGGGTCTCACCATGTTGCCCAGACTGCATTCCCTATTTGTTTAAATCATGGACTACATGGTACAAACAAGAGAGCGCACAAAACACATCTGACTGAGAAAATAATGAAATGGCCGTCCAGGAACCCCCCATCAGCATTAAGACCTAGGCTGTAGCTCCCTGGCCGCACCCACTGTGTCCCCTTTCTCTTGCTCCAGATTCAATCACTCTTCTCAATCTCACATTACTCATTTCTTTCTTTCATTATTCTTTTTTTTTTTTTTTTTTTTTTTTGAGATGGAGTCTCACTCTATCACCCAGGCTGGAGTGCAGTGGTGCGATATTGTCTCACTGCAACCTCCGCCTCCTGGGTTCAAGCGATTCTCCTGCCTCAGCCTCCTGAGTAGCTGGGACTACAGGCACCCACCAACACACACCCAACTAATTTTTGTATTTTTAGCAGAGACGGGGTTTCACCATGTTGGCCAGGATGGTCTCAATCTCTTGACTTCATGATCTGCCCGCTTAGGCCTCCCGAAGTGCTAGGATTACAGCCTGAGCCACGGCGCCCAGCCGAGTTTCCTCTTAAGAGGAGAAGGCTCTCTTGCCTGTAATCCCAGCTATTCAGGAGGTTGAAGTCATAGAACCATTTGAGCCCAGGAGTCTGATATCAACCTGGCCAGCAGATCAAGACCCTATCTCAAAAAAAAAAATTAAATTAAAATGTAAAAATTAGGCTGGGTGCAGTGGCTCATGCCTGTAATCCCAGCACTTTGGGAGGCCAAGATGGGTGGATCACTTGAGTTCAGGAGTTTGAGGCCAGCCTGGCCAACATGGTGAAACCCCGTCTCTACTAAAAATACAAAAATTAGCCGGGCATGGTGGTGCATACCTGTAATCTCAACTGCTCGAGAGGCTGAGGCAGGAAAATTGCTTGAATCCAGGAAGCAGAGGTTGCAGTGAGCTGAGATCGCGCCACTGCACTCCAGCCTGGACAACAGAGTGGGACTCTGTTTCAAAAAATAAAATTAAATAAAATTAATTTAAAATTAAAATAATAATTATACACCCATTACAGGCCAACATAAATATTTTATGAAAAATGTATTTTACAATTAAAAAAACAGTTAGTGAAGGGAATGGCATTCTTTTACATTTTTGCAAATCTCTTTAATGTCTAGCTTAATGGAAGATGGCTGGACCTTGGGCCGGGCACCGTGCTTACGCCTATGATCCCAGCACAAGGCGAGGCCGAGGTGGGAAGACTGCTTGAGGCCAAGAGTTCAAGACAAGCCTGGGCAACATAGCAAGACCTCTTCTCTACAAAAAAAAGAAAAAAGAATAATAGAAGAAGATGGTTGGACCTCACGGCTCCTTCTGCATTTGGTCTGTTGTAATATCACACATCAAGCAGCATCTGGAAATCTCCACCAGACAACAGAATGAAGTGAAAAAGACAGAAAATGTCTTGTTATGAAAATTTGTCCCAGCACACCCAAGAGACTCTCAGGGACCAGTTCTCAGGTCACATCGAGACCTTCTGGGTAAACTTATTTTATCTTCACTATGATGCTATGAGGTGAGTACTAGAATTAAAATATCCTCATTCTACAAGGGAGAAAACAAAGGCCCAGAGAGGTGGAGTTACTTGCCCAGAGTCACACAGCAGTAAGTGGCAGAGCTGAGGTTTCAACCCCACCATTTAGACTCTTTTTTTTTTTGAGACGGAGTCTTGCTCTGTCGCCCAGGCTGGAGTGCACTGGCCGGATATCAGCTCACTGCAAGCTCCGCCTCCTGGGTTCACGCCATTCTCCTGCCTCAGCCTCCTGAGTAGCTGGGACTACAGGCACCCGCCACCTCGCCTGGCTAGGTTTTTTTTTTTTTTTTTTGTATTTTTTTTAGTAAAGACAGGGTTTCACCCGGTTAGCCTGTATGGTCTCGATCTCCTGACCTCGTGATCCGCCCGTCTCGGCCTCCCAAAGTGCTGGGATTACAGGCTTGAGCCACCACGCCCGGCCAGACTCTTAACCTCAACAAAATCCATGCGTAGGCCAGGCGCGGTGGCTCACGCCTGTAATCCCGGCACTTTGGGAAGCTGAGGTGGGCAGATCACAACGAGGTCAGGAGTTCGAGACCAGCCTGACCAACATGGTGAAACCCCATCTCTACTAAAAATACAAAAACTAGCCAGGTGTGGTGGCATGCGCCTATAATCCCACCTACTCAGGAAGCTGAGGCAGGAGAACCACTTGAACCTGGGCAGTGGAGGTTGCAGTGAGCCGAGATCCTGCCACTGAACTCCAACCTGGGTGACGGAGCGAGACTCCATCTCAAAAAAGAAAAAGATCCATGTGTATGTGCAATCATAAATAAATACAGGCTTGGCGACATAGCTCACACCTATAATCCCAGCATTTTGGGAGGCTGAGGCAGGAGGATTGCTTGAAGCCAGGAGTTCAAGACCAGCCTAGACAACATAGCTAGACCCTCTCTCTACAAAACTTGTCTTTTTTTTTTTTTGACATGGAGTCCCACTCTCACCCAGGCTGGAGTTTAGTGGAGTGATCTCAGCTCACTGCAACCTCCGCCTCCCAGGTTCAAGCAATTCTCCAGCCTCAGCCTCCTGAGTAGCTGGGACTACAGATGCACTCCACCTTGTCCAGCTAATTTTTGTATTTTTAGTAGAGATGGGGTTTCACCATGTTGGCCAGGCTGGTCTTGAACTCCTGACCTCAGGTGATCCACCTGCCTTGGCCTCCCAAAGTGCTGGGATTACAGGCATGAGCCACTGCACCCAGCCAACAAAACTTTTTTTTTGAGACGGAGTCTCGCTCTGTCGCTCAGGCTGGAGTGCAGTGGAGCGATCTCGGCTCACTGCAAGCTCTGCCTCCCGGGTTCATGCCATTCTCCTGCCTCAGCCTCCTGAGTAGCTGGGACTACAGGCGCCCACCACCATGCCCGGCTAATTTTTTGTATTTTTAGTAGAGACAGGGTTTCACCATGTTAGCCAGGATGGTCTTGATCTCCTGACCTCGTGATCCTCCCGCCTCGGCCTCCCAAAGTGCTGGGATTACAGGCGTGAGCCACCGCGCCCGGCTTTCCAACAAAACATTTTTATTTTTTATTTATTTATTTTTTTTTTTTTTTGAGACGGAGTCTTGCTCTGTAGCCCGGGCTGGAGTGCAGTGGCCGGATCTCAGCTCACTGCAAGCTCCGCCTCCCGGGTTTGCGCCATTCTCCTGCCTCAGCCTCCGGAGTAGCTGGGACTACAGGCGCCCGCCACCTCGCCCGGCTAGTGTTTTTTTTTTTGTATTTTTAGTAGAGACAGGGTTTCACCGTGTTAGCCAGGATGGTCTCGATCTCCTGACCTCGTGATCCGCCCGTCTCGGCCTCCCAAAGTGCTGGGATTACAGGCTTAAGCCACCGCGCCCGGCCCAACAAAACATTTTTAAGAAATAGCTGGGTGTGGTGGTGTGTACCTGTAGTCCCAGCCACTTGGGAGGCTAGGTGGGAGAATCTCTTGAGCCTGGGAGTTCAAGGCTGTAGTGAGCAGTGATTGTGCAGCCTGGGTGACAGAGTGAGAAGACTGTGTCTCAAAAATAATTAACTAATGAATGGCACGAGTGCACCTCTCATGGCTGGCATAGCACCCACCCAGGCTGCACAGCCAGGAAGTGCTGTCAGGAGATAGGAGCCCATGATCTGAGCTTGAATCCTTGCCCTGAAACCCTAGCAAGTCTCTCTGGGGACAAATAGGGAACTATTGTCTGAGAGGCCACTATCACCAGGCTATATCACTTCCCCATGCTTCAGTTTCCCTAGTTGTAAAATGGGTCTAGTAACAGAGCCCATCTCAGAATCTTGCTATAAAATAAAGTATTAGGCTGGGCGCGGTGGCTCACACCTGTAATCCCAGCACTTAGGAGGCCAGGAGATCAAGACCATCCTGGCTATCACGATGAAACCCCATCTCTACTAAAAAACACAAAAAAATTAGCCGGGTATGGTGGCGGGCGCCTGTAGTCCCAGCTACTTGGGAGGCTGAGGCAGGAGAATGGCGTGAACCCAGGAGGTGGAGCTTGCAGTGAGCTGAGATCGCCACTGCACTCCAGCCTGGGTGACACAGTGAGACTGTCTCAAAAAAATAAATAAATAAATAAATAAATAAATAAATAAATAAATAAATAAAGTATTAGCAGAAAATAAGCACTCCCTAAGTGTTTTTTGTTTTTTTTGTTTTTTGTTTTTTTTTTTTTTAATTCTTTTTTTTGAGACGGAGTCTTGCTCTGTCACCCAGGCTGGAGTGCAGTGGCCGGATCTCGGCTCACAGCAAGCTCCGCCTCCCGGGTTCACGCCATTCTCCTGCCTTAGCCTCCCGAGTAACTGGGACTACAGGCGCCCGCCACCTCGCCCGGCTAGTTTTTTGTATTTTTTATTAGAGACGGGGTTTCACCATGTTAGCCAGGATGGTCTCGATCTCCTGACCTCGTGATCCGCCCGTCTCGGCCTCCCAAAGTGCTGGGATTACAGGCTTGATCCACCGCGCCCGGCCCCTAAGTGTTAACTATGAGGATCATGAATGAGTTTGTGTGTTCTTGCGAGCAAGTGCACAGGAGTGTTTGTGTGTGCCTCAGTTTCCCCATCTGCCCAACCAAAGGCCAGCATGTGCTCCCTGCAAGCCCCTGACTGTGTGCCTCTTCTAAGATCCCCTGCTCCATTTTCTTTTTCTTTTCTTCTTTTTTTTTTTTTTTTTTGAGACGGACTCTTTCTGTCGCCCAGGTTGGAGTGCAGTGGCGGGATCTCAGCTCACTGCAACCTCCGCCTCCCGGGTTCAAGTGATTTTCCTGCTTCAGCCTCCCGAGTAGCTGGGACTACAGGTGCCCACCACAACACCCGCCTATTTTTTGTATTTTTAGCAGAGACGGAGTTTCACCGTGTTGGCCAGGCTGGTCTTGAACTCCTGACCTCAGGTGATCCACCCGCCTTGGCCTCCCAAGGTGCTGGGATTACAGGTGTAAACCACCGCGCCCGGCCCCCAGCTCCATTTTCATTCCCCATGTTGAGGTCAATGTGGAGGCTTTTAGGTGCCTGGAGACCCCCATGCCAGGCAGCATCCTGAGAACAGGAAGTGGAGGCTGCATGTAGGGAACGAGCTAGGAGAAGTGTAGGACCTCCCAGCAGACTGAAGAAGGCCTGGCTTGGACACCTGGGTCCCTGTCTTCTGTGCGAGGTGCTACAACCCCTCAGTTCCCATTTATGATCTAATGGGGAGCTTGGATGTCAGGGTTCCCGTCCCTGCGGCGGGGGATGGAGATAAGACGCCAGGATCCTGGTCTCTGGAGCTCCTTAGAGGGCTGGATCCTGGTCCCTGACGAGGGAGGAGTATGTCCCCCTTGTAGGGCGGGTTGGGTTTGGATGCGAGGTCCCAGCCCTGTGTGGGGAGAGTGTGCTGACACCCAGGGTTCTCTCGCGGAAAGGGAGGGTCTCGAATTTGCATCCCTGGAGGGAGCACTGGTGTCTGAGTCTCCACTCGTACAGGGGGCTCGGGTGCAGGGTACCCGTCTTGTCCCGAGGGGCTTCTGGGGCACTAGCTGCCTCCTGAAGGGGTGTAGAGACAGTGCCCGGACTCCGGTGTTCCCCTCTTGGGGTGGGGAAGCTCCGATCCGAGGTTCTCATTCTGACCCCCGACGTTACCATGGGGCGAGGGAACTCGGACCCCAGGGTAGCTGGGCCCCCTACCAGGGAAAAGCGAGCGGGGCGGGTCCGGGGGCGGAGACGCGGCGGGCGGGGCTCCGGCAGACCCCGCCCCCGCCCGCCAGCGCTGGCCGCGCGTCTCCAAGTCTGCGAGGCCGAGGTGGGCGCCGAGAGCCAGGCGCCACAGCCCGCGCGTCTCGCTGCGCCCCGCGCGCCCCGGGGTCTATGGAGCGGCCCCTCCACGCCGCCCGGCCGGCCCCACGCCGCGCCCGGAGCTTGCTCTGCGGCCAAGTAACCGGACTGGCGGTCCTGCGGGTAGGGGAAGCTTGCAGGCTGGCAGGAGGGGGACTTCTGGGTCCCGGAGGAATGGGGGGCTGGAACTCCAGTGTCCTGGGGGCTACGGGGTCGGGACGAGGGTATCCCGAGGCTGGGGGAAGGGGCGCACGGGTGTTTGGGTCCTGGAGAAATCTGGGGCTGGGAGACCTGGACGCGGGGGTCTGGGGCATCTGGACACCTGGCTGGGAGGTTTGGGGGCGGCCTGGTACCAGCATTTAGGGGGTGTTCTGAGCGCCTGGTCCTGGAGGAATGAAGACCTAACTGCAAACGTTCCTGGTTCTAGGGCATCAGGAGACCAGGACACCTGGTCCCTGCGTGTCGGGTCAATCCTGGGGGCGTCCTGGGGCAGAAGCTGTGGCGGCTGCGTCTGGGGCTGGGGCTGGCGCGCCGGGGTCTTCAGGGAGGAAGTTGTGGTCGTGGGGCTGTGGCGGTCCGGACACCTGGCGCCACCCCGAGAGGCTGGGGGTGATCCCTGGGCAGGACACAGGATGGGGGTCCCTGCCCTCTGCCCCCTGCCTCCTTAGCCCAGCCAGGGAAACAGACTGCAGATTCGCGGAGTCCAGACTCCGGTGATGGGCTTGGGGGGCGGGTCCCCGGGGCAGAGGGCTCCGGGGGCTGGAGCGGTGCGTACCTGGCCCGGGAGGCGCCCGCCCCCCGCCCGGCTTGGGCATGCTTGGCACGCAGCGCGCGGGCCGGTTCGATCCGTATGCGCGCCGCGTGCGCCCATTGGTATGCGGGAGCCGGCCCGGCGCGGGCGTGAGGCGGGCGCGCTGGCGGGCGGCGCGGGGGAGGCGGCGGCGGGGCACGTCCTCACCCGGAGCGCCAGCCCCGGGCCGGCTAGGGTGGGAGCTGCGGCCTCTGGACCGAGGCCTCCAGGGAGGGGAAACTGAGGCACCATCCAGCCCCCGTCCCCAGCTCCTTGCTGGGACCCTGAGCCCCGCACGGATCTCAGTTTCCCTAGGTCTCCCGAGGGCACTGAGCGCTGCCTCTGACCCCCTCCTGCTGCAGGAGACTCGGGACTCGGAGCCCGCCTGAGCAAGCCCCCCGGAGATGGCGGCCCCCTATCCCGGCAGTGGCGGCGGAAGCGAGGTCAAATGCGTGGGAGGCCGCGGCGCCAGCGTCCCGTGGGACTTTCTACCCGGGCTGATGGTCAAGGCGCCGTCCGGACCATGGTGAGCAAAGCCCCGCCCTCCTGGCCGCGGCCCCGCCCCCGGGGAGGCGTCCCCGGGACCAATTCACACCCGATGTTCTGTCTCCATGCCAAGGGGCAGTTCACACCCAGCTCCCTGCCCCGCCCCTTGGGGCTGGGTCTTACCTTGAGTTAACTACCGTCCTGAGCCCGCTCTCCTGCGTTCAGCTTCTAGTCCCGGTCCTCGGAATTCACGCCCAACATCTTTAATCTCTCGCCCTTCCTCCTCCTTCCCCCAAGAATTGACACTCGAGGTTCTGTCCCTGGGCCGAAGTGTAGAATCCACACTCCGGTCTGCTCCCACCTGCAGAGGTGTAGAATCCACTCCCAATGTCCGGTCCCGTTCCCAAGGCCCCGGGAGGCGGGGCTCGCCCCCAGTTCCCACGCCCCTGAGCCCCGGGACCCCGCAGACACCTCCTCCGCGCCGCCCGCCCAGCCTGCAGGCGCAGCGCAAGGAGAAGTCCCGGAACGCGGCGCGCTCGCGGCGCGGGAAAGAGAACCTGGAGTTCTTCGAGCTGGCCAAGCTTCTCCCGCTGCCCGGCGCCATCTCGAGCCAGCTGGACAAGGCTTCCATCGTGCGCCTCAGCGTCACCTACCTCCGCCTGCGCCGGTTCGCCGCGCTGGGGGCGCCCCCCTGGGGGCTGAGAGCCGCGGGGCCGCCAGCTGGCCTCGGTGAGTGCGCATGCGCGGTGCAAGGGTCCCAGGGCCCCGGTGGCCAAGTCACTGCAGCCCGGGTCTGAGCTGCGGATCTGCCCTCTCCCAGATGCTTGTCTCTGGAGTCAGCCAGGACTTTTGCGTGCCCCTATCAGGTGGCTTCTGCTCTTCAAGCCTCAGTTTATTAAACTGTCAAATGGGCGCCAGAGGTTGGGAAGATTTCGTGAATTCTGCCCTAAACAAGGTCCTGGCAGTGCTAGGGGTCACTGGTAAATGCTATTCCTGTATTTTATTAGGAGAGAGGAATCATTATTACAACCAAAGAGACTCCCAGCTGCATGAGCGGGACAGAGGAGACCCACCCTGACTTGGGACGCCCACTCGCTAATGGGCGAGAGACCCTGGAGCCAGACCTGAGGGGCCCCAGAGGGGACGCAAGGACTGTACAGTCTGGGCCCCCAGTTGGAGGAGCAAGAGGGAGATAGTGTGATGTGGCGGATGAGATGGGGAACTTCGGGAAGATGCCCCATGTTGCTGTCGCCGCGCAGCCACCCCCCAGATTTGCCACCCCGGGCAGGTCGCCTCACTTCTCTGTGCCTTAATGTGAAGTGGGACAAACGGTCCAACCTCCCCCAGGGGGCTGAGCAGAGAATCAACCAGGTCATATTTGCAAAGTCCCTGGAAGTGCCTAGCTCAGAGCAAGCCACCGCTATGCTGCCAATGCTGTTAGCAGCAGTGACCTGCAGGGCTGCTGGAGGGGTTCGGGGCGTGGAGGAGGGGGCGGTGGGGGCTGCCGCTTTTGGAGCATTTCCTGCCTGTCTGGCACTTTTCTGAGCGCTGGGATCCAGCAGGAGAAACAAACTAGACAGAAGTCCCTGCCCCGGAGCGGCTGGCATCCTAGTGGCCAAGGCACAATAAAGAAATAGGCAAAGTAGTATAATCTAGAATATGTAAAAATATAAACTCTGTAAGATACAGATAAATATCTAAGTTTATTATTATTACTCAGACTTTATTATTGAGACATAGAAGTGTTGTTATGTTGTTATTATTACTTCTATTTTATGTGTTTGTTACAGCTTTGCGGTTATGAGGATAAGGTGTGAGTGGTGTTTATCTGAAGTCTCAGGGCACCCCAGGCTACCCCTGTCCCCACCCCTCCAGGAGAAGAGGGTGTCCTTAGGGTGGGGTTGGAGGGGCTCCAATTCCCCTCCTGCCCCGTCCCAGGGGAAGAGGGGGGAGAGAAAATAGCATTGATTAAGCTCGCAATAAATCACCATTTAAATTTAAATAATCCGGCTTCCCAGGCGGTAATTAGGCGAATTGACTGGCGCGGAGAGAATGCGGCATTAGCGCCGCTGATTACTGTCATTACCGCGAACAACATGTGCGCCGGCGGGGGATAAACATCTTGTCTATTGTCCCCGAGCTGGAGGGGGGGAAGGCGGGGGCTAAGAGAGCCCCGGCGGCGTCCAGCCCCCCATTACCTGGATGGGCATTCCGGGGCTCAGAGGCATCAGGGGCTGGCTGAGGTCACAGCACTGACGTGGCACAGCATGGACTTAATCGACCCCATTTGGGCCACGGTGCCAAGTGGAAGTAGGGTCAGGACAGTGTGGGGGTGCTTGGTACTGCGTGGACTCCTATAGTCCCAAAATTGGGAAATCGGGGATCAGGGGCATTTCTAGCTCTACAGAGTCCCTAACAAGAGGCCAAGCACCTGCTTCCATAGTTCAGAGGAGGAGCTGAGGACAGCGTTTTAGCTGAAGCCACAGAGCAGAGCAGTCGGTCACACTCTCTGAAGGGGAGGGGACTCCCATGCCCTCCTCAGTAATAAGCTGGGCACCATGGCTCACATCCGTAATCCCAGCACTTTGGGGCGCCAAGGTGGGAGGATCGCTTTAGGCCAGGAGTTCGAGACCAGCCAGGGCAACATAGCAAAACCCTGGGCAATATAACAAAACCCTGTCCCTCCAAAAATAAAAATACTGGCCGAGTGAGCGCAGTGGCTCACGCCTGTAATCCCAGCACTTTGGGAGGCCAAGGCGGGCAGATCACGAGGTCAGGAGTTCGAGACCATCCTGGCCAACATGGTAAAACCCCGTCTCTACTAAAATACAAAGAATTAGCTGGGCACGGTGGCATGTGCCTGTAGTCCCCGCTACTCAGTAGGCTGAGGCAGGGGAATTGCTTGAACCCAGGAGGCGAAGATTGCAGTGAGCCGAGATCGCGCCACTGCACTCCAGACTGGTGACAGAGCAAGATTCTGTCTCAAAAAATATATAAAATAAAAATAAATAAATAAATAAATAAATAAATAAATAAATAAGTCAGGTTTGGTGGCGCCCGCCTGTGGTCCCTGATACTGAAGAGGCTGAGGTGGGAGGATTGCTTGAGCTGAGGAGGTTGAGGCTGCAGTGAGTCGTGATCGGGCCACTGCACTCCAGCCTGGGCAACAGAGCAAGACCCAGTACCTAAAATAATAACAACAATAGTGATCATATAGAATGTATGCATCAGACCCTGTGATAAGCCCTGTATACAAAATAACTCTTTTTCAGAGGGAGGCACTATCATGGTTCCCAAGTTACAGATGTGTTTGCCCAAAGTCACACAGCTGGGATTCAAACCCAGATGACCTGGCCCCAACCTCTCAACCATCATATGTGGTCTGTAGGTCTACAGGAATGGGTTCTAGGTCTCTGCCTCGCTAAGCCTCAGTCCACCATCTGCGAAATGGGACAACAGATGTTTGAGTCTAGCCCTGAGCGTCTGAGTCTGGAGAGGAGACAGCCTAAATCTCACGTCAGCATCCCCCATTCCTTTTTTTTTTTTTTTTTTTAACGCAGTTTTGTTCTTGTTGCCCAGGCTGGAGTGCAGTGGTACAACCTCTGCCTCCAGGGTTCAAGCAATTCTCCTGACTCAACCTCCTGAATAGCTAGGATTACAGGTGCCCGCCACCACGCCCAGCTAATTTTTTGTATTTTTAGTAGAGGGGGGGTTTCACCATGTTGGCCAGGCTGGTCTCGAACTCCTAACCTCCTTATCCTCCCAAAGTGCTGGGATTGCAGGCATGAGCCACCGCGCCCGGCTTTTACGGCCTTCTTTCTTCCCATAGCACTTATTGTCATCTGACACTCTGTATTTATCTTGTTATTTTGTGTCATTCACTAACAGCCCCTTGGTTGCTGAGCCTGGAATAGCATCTGGGACACAATGAGGGCTTACTAAATTGTTGAGTGACTGTGGCAGTTGAGGGAAGGAGGGGTGACATCTTTATTTATTTATTTATTTATTTATTTATTTATTTATAGACGGAGTTTCACTCTTGTTGCCCAGACTGGAGTACAATGGTATGACCTCGGCTCACCGCAACCTCCACCTCCTGGGTTCAAGTGATTCTCCTGCTTCAGCCTCCCTAGTAGCTGCGATTACAGGCATGTGCCACCACGCCCGGCTAGTTTTGTATTTTTAGTAGAGACGGGGTTTCTCCATGTTGGTCAGACTGGTCTCGAACTCCCGACCTCAGGTGATCCACCCGCCCCAGCCTCCCGAAGTGCTGGGATTACAGGCATGAGCCACCGCGCCTGGCCCTTTTTAAATTTTTTTGAGACAGGGTCTTGCTCTGTCGCCCAGGCTGGAATGCAGTGGTACTATCTTGGTTCACTGCAGCCTCTGCCTGCTGGGCTCAAGAGAGCCTCCCACTTCAGCCTTCCAAGTAGCCAGGACTACAGGCACATGCCACCACGCCTAGCTACTTTTTGCATTTTTTATAGAGACGAGGTCTTACCATGTTGCCCAAGCTGGTCTCACATTCCTGGGATCAAATGATTTGCCAACCTTGGCCTCCCAAAGTGTTGGGATTACAGGTATGAGCCACTGTGCCCAGCCAGCGGGTGACTTCTTAGCTCACAGGTCAGGCACAGCCTCGCTGAGGAAGTAACTTTTTTTTTTTTTTTTGAGATAGAGTCTTGCTCTGTCACCCAGGCCGGAGTGCAGTGGTGCAATCTCGGCTCACTGCAAAACCTCCACTTCCCAGGTTCAAGTGATTCGCCTGCCTCAGTCTCCCAAGTAGCTGGGTTACAAGCACACGCCACCATGCCCAGCTAATTTTTGTATTTTTAGTAGAGACAGGGTTTCACCATGTTGGCCAGGCTGGTCTTGAACTCCTGACCTCAGGTGATGCACCCACCTCAGCCTCCCAGAGTGCTGGGATTACAGGTGTAAGCCACTGGGCCCAGCCAAGGAAGTAATCCTTGAGCTGAGGCTCCAAAGAGGTGTGGGAGCAGCTGTGAGAAAAGCTGGAAGAGAGTGGCTCAGCAGAGGGAACAGAAGGGGCAAAGGCCCTGAAGCAGGCAGGGATCAGCTTGCTGGGTGCAGAGCCTCATGCACAGTGGTAGGGGTTTGGATGTTACCCGCAGTGAGAGGGGAGTCACGGAGGTGGTGAGGGCGGAAGTAGGAGCCCAGTGAGGATGAGGGTGTGGTGGGCAGCTAGACTGGGCTGGGGCCATGGGTGGTGGGACACAGGTGACATGGTCAGGTCCAACCCCTGAGACTTGCTTAAAATGCATGTGGGTGTGAGAGACACAGAGGGCGGCCTCCAAGAAACCACCAGAAAAGGCAAGGTGCCCTGATGTTATCTGTAGTCATACTGAAAAGAAAAGCACCTGTAAAAGCACTCAGCTCACACCTGTAATCCCAGCACTTTGTGAGGCCGAGGTGGATGGATCATCTGAGGTCAGGAGTTCGAGACAAGCCTGACCAATATGGTGAAACCCCGTCTCAACTAAAAATACAAAAATTAGCCATCTGTGGTGGTGGGCACCTGTAATCCCAGCTACTTGGGAGGCTGAGGCAGGAGAATCGCTGGAACCTGGAGGCAGAGATTTTGGTGAGCTGAGATCGCGCCACTGCACTGCAGCCTGGGTGTCAGAGCTAGACTCCGTCTCAAAAAAAAAAAAAAAGAGAATGGTGAATGGTGGCATGACTCCCAGTATTAGGCACCTACTGTATGCACTAGCCTATTCAGCTCTATCACTGTAGACCAGTTTTACAGATGAGGCTGAGGAAAGTAAAGGCAGAGGTGACCCGGCACTGCCCCACCCCATGGTGCTCACCCCCATGCAGCCCTCAGACCTGCAGCGCTTTGACGATGGGGCATGTGAAGGACCCCTCTCCCCGACTTCCCTGGGTGATGAAGCCCCAGCCTCTTCTCTCCAGGACCCAGGGTCAACACATCCCCTCAGGGCAGTTGAGAAGGGCAGGTGACAGGGGAGACCTGGGAACCTGGAAGAGGTCTTGGCTTCTGCCCTTTGCCCCTGGTCCCCCCTCTCCACCCAGTTTCCCACTCTCTCTGCCCCTGGGTCCCCCTCTCTCTGCCCCTGCGTCTCCCCCACCAACTCTGCCACCAGGTCCTCCCTCTCTCTCCCACCAGGTCCCCCCCTCTCTGTCCCTGGGTCCCCCTCTGTCTGCCTCTGGTCTCCCATCTCTCTGCCCCTGTGTCCCCCTCTCTCTGTCCCTGGGCCCCCCTCTGTCTGCCCCTGGTCTCCCATCTCTCTGCCCCTGTGTCCCCCCTCTCTGTCCCTGGGCCCCTCTGTCTGCCCCTGGTCTCCCGTCTCTCTGCTCCTCATGCTCCCTTTCTGTGCAGGAGATGAGGACACTGAGCAGGCTCTGATAAGAACCACAGCAAGTGTTTGTTAAATGGATGAGCGATGTTTGGGTTCTGGGCATGGGAGGGCGGATGTGGAAGTGCTGAAAAGTCTCCTGCTGAATGTGGGGGACAGGGGAGTGGGGACATTTTGAGGGGAGAGGGAAAGGAGGAAACAGTGGGAGGCACCGGGGAGTTGGTGGGATCGGGAGGTGGAGGCTGGGGGTAAAAAGACACATCAGTCAGTGATCAGAAGGAGTCTCTGGGGGTCCCCTTCACAGGGCACTGGACCCGTGTATGGGAAAGAGCAGGTCCCCAAGCCCCCCCCAGCACAGCCCCCAGTCCCGCCGTGCCCGTTAATGTTGTTAATTGCAGCGGTTCAGTCTGACCCAGGCTGATCCTGGGAGAGGGAAAATGAAGGAATTAGCAAAAATGACAGGGGAAAATTGCGACAATTAGCAGGCAGCATTGTTCCTGCCTGTCACCCGGCTGGTTCCGAGCTGTATCTTGAGGGAGGGGGTCCCCGTCACCCCCCCCAGCCCCCCAGTAATTGTTCCTGGAGCTCCAGGCGGAGGTGGAGGCAGGGAGGAACAGCCAGGAGGGTGTGGGGTACTCCCAGGAGGAGGAAGCTCAGCCCAGACACTAGGGGGCTGGGGATGCAGGGGCTGCGCGCCCATGGGGGAGGGGCGGGGTTTTGCCGCCTGGTGTTTTGATGGTCGGATAATAACAATAGTAATCACACTATTAATACCAGTCCCGGCTCTGTGCCGCAGCATCTGCTTCTGCCAGGCCCCAGCCAGGCCCTTTCTGTCTGTTAAGTGGACTGAATGTGTGACCAGCCTGGGAAGTCACCGCTCCTGGCAAACCTGCTTGACAGAGGAGGACACTGAGGCACAGGGAGACAGAGAGGCTGGTCCCAGGGCACACAACCGGGGAGGGGAAGTGCTGGGGCCTGACAGGAGACCTGGTCCCTTAGCCCCATGAGAAGCAGGCACTTGGCTGGACGCGGTGGCTCACGCCTGTAATCCCAGCACTTTGGGAGGCCGAGGCGGGCGGATCACGAGGTCAGGAGGTCAAGACCATCCTGGCTAACACGGTGAAACCCCGTCTCTACTGAAAATACAAAAAATTAGCCAGGTGTGGTGGTGGGCACCTGTAATCCCAGCTACTCGGGAGGCTGAGGCAGGAGAATGGTGTGAACCCGGGAGGCAGAGCTTGCAGTGAGCCGAGATTGCGCCACTGCACTCCAGCCTGGGCGACAGAGTGAGACTCCGTCTCAAAAAAAAAAAAAAAAGGAGAGAGAATTCTATGTTAACTTATTGAGAAGCCACCAAATTGTTTTCCATGGGGGCTGTACAATTTTACATTCCCACCAGCAATGTACAAAGGTTCCAGTTTCACCACATCCTTACCAATACTTACTTTCTGTGTTTTTTTGTTTTGGTTTGGTTTGGTTTGTTTTTTGAGATGGAGTCTCGCTCTGTCGCCCGGGCTGGTGTGCAGTGGCATAATCTCAACTCACCTCCTGGGTTCCAGGGATTCTTCTGCCTCA